>NC_081305.1:62069192-62724076 GCF_030435805.1 Mustela lutreola | reverse complement strand
CAAAGGTAATAAATTCCTCTTATTTGGAAAAATGATGTTTATTTTTGTTCTCTCACCCTTAGCAGGTGGTTTCATTTTAGCACACTTCAGAGTTATAATTTCATGCTTATTAAAAACATTTATTATGATCTACATAGATGAATGAAACTTTTATTTTTTAAAATTATTCGCCAAAAAATCTGTTATTTTTAAAAATGTATTTCCTTTGAAGGGTTATTTTAGAGCATTGAGAGAGGATCTAGGAGTGTGGTATTATGCAATTTTTAAGTAGGTATGAAATGGTTATTTATATGATTGATTCTTTAAGGCTTATGTATATTGTCCATTATATGCTATAAAATATTTTGAAAGTAAATTTAAGGTATGTTTTACATAGTTTATTTTTTGGAAAAAATATTGAAATGACTTATGAAATTCAGTATACTCTCAACATTAATTTTTTCTGAAATTTACCAATTGTCTATTGAACCTATTATATGGCATATATTACTTCAGACTACACTGGTAAATGAAATACTTGGCTTTGTAGAACTTTTATTTTAATGGGTTAAACAATTAAAAGCTATAAACCTTAATAAAAATTGCATAGTGTATTCAAAAATGATGAGTACAATGGGGAAAAAGAAAATTTAGATCAGGGTGAGAAAAATCAAGGTTGTTAGGCAGGGGATGGGGAGTTAAAAATTTTAATAGGAAGATCAGGGTAGTTACAATGAAGCTGACAATTGAACAAAGGTATGGAAAGGTGATGAATTTGCCCAGAACTATCAGCAATAAGGTCACTCCAGACAAAGGAATTGGCTTTCTTGAAGGCCATAAGGTTAGATCGTGTCTGGCATATCTAAGGAATAGCAAGGAGGCCACTGTGAGGGACTGAAGAGTAGCAGGGAAAGAGGTCACAGAGGTTAAATGAGTGGCTAGATCATGTAAAAGCTTAGAAGTCATTGTAAAACTCTGGCTTTTATATTTGGAAACTTACTGTGTGATAGAATTTCTGCTAATAACTGAGAGTTCAAATGTCCATAAAATTTCAAGGATTCTTATTCTAGTAAGACAGAATAAAGAAAAAGAGTTCATATTTTCACATGGTGTAACAAATGCTCGGAGATCCAAGTGTAGGAAGCTATGGGAGCACAGGAGAAGGCACTGAAATCACACCAATATATTTGATGACTGTGACTGTATATAAATTTGTATTTTCTAGACTTTTAATAGTCATGGAATCACACAGTATATACTATTCATTGCCTCGCTTTTCTTTTCTCAGCATCATTACTTTGAGAATCTCCAATTGTAAATAGTTCATTTTGATGTTGAATAGTAATCTCTTTAATGAATAGATCATAATTTGTCTTTGCTCTATTGATGGACATTGATGAACATTTCCACTGTTTTCAATTCTTAGAAATAAAGCTGCTATGAAATTCATATACAAGTCCTTGTATGAACATAGGGTTTGTTTCTCTTGGTTAAATGCCTAGAAGTAAAGTGGCTATTTGTGTAACTGCAACATATTTTGCATTTAAAAAAATTTTCAAACTATTTTCCAAAGTGGTGGTATCATGATATATGCCAACAACAGTTTAGATTTTTTGTTGCTTCTCAATCTAGCTCCGACGAAGTACAATTAGCCTTTATAATTTTAGCCATTCTAATAGATATGTAAGCATGTCTCATGATTTTAATTTGTATTTCTTTAATGTCTAAATGTTGAGAAATTTGTCATGTGCTTATAAGCCATCCATATCCTTTTGGTGACATGTCTCTTCAATAATTTTCTGCACATGTAAAATTGGATACTCTGTTTGGTTATTAGTAAGGTTTTTTATTTTTATTCATTTTTTAATAATCAGAGTAGATGTCCATTATCAGATATATAATTTGCAAATCCCTTCTCCATTTTTACGGTTTCTCAATGGAGCTTTGATAGCTGTGTCTTTCAAGAAATGTGCTACTTCTTTCCTGGTATACGGAGGTATGACTAGAACATTATCAATGTTGACCTTTGCAAAGAAAATCATGGCTTAAGATATATGTATTCTGCGGTTGTTGGGAGTGTTGTGTAATATCAAGCATATCTAGTTAGTTGATAATTTTGTTCAAGTCTTACATATCTTACCAATTTGATGACCATTTGTCTATATAATCTTAAAATAAAGGTGTTGAAATTTTTTTCCATTTCTCTTCTAAGGTAGAAGTTATGATTTTTGTTCTTAGTTTTTCCCTATATATCCCCAAATCTGTTATTAAGTATTAAAAGTCAAGAATTATTATACTCCCTGAGGAATTCATCCTTTTACTCTTCTGTAATTTTGACTTGATCTTTATGTCTGATAATGAAATTTGCTTTAAAATCACTTTTCATTATCTTGATATAACCACCAAAGTTATAGTGTGATTAGTGTTAATATAGCATATATTTTCTTTTACTTTTTAAAGCACTTCTATATTTAATCATGACAAGAAACAAAACAGCTTTTTAGTTATGAAAGCATCTTTCTAAATTATCTTTTTTCTTTAAATGAAGGAGTAGCAATTTTTGTTAAGGGACCTAAACTGAAAGTAGGTTTAGAAATTTATTTATTTATTTATTTATTTAGTAAAAGATTTTATTATGTTTATTGACAGCAAGAGAGAGAGAGAGAGAGAGAGGAAGTGCACAAGTGGGGGGGGGAATCACGTGCAAAGGGAGAGGAAGAAGCAAGCTCCTTGGGGTGCAAGTAGTCCCATGCAGGGCTGGATCCCTGTACACTGGAATCATGACCTCAGCCAAAGGCAAACATCTGCTTAAACAACTGAGTCATCCAGGCACCGCTAGAAAATTAAAAAAAAAAAGACCTTTCAAAAACATTTTGTTTCTTTCTTTCTTTTTTAATATTTTATTTATTTGACAGACAGAGAGACAGGAAGAGTAAATATAAGCAGGGAAGAGGGAAAAGGAGAAGCAGGTTTGCCACTGAGCAGAGAGCCTGATGTGGGGCTCCATCCCAGGACCCTGGGATCATGACCTGAAAAGAAGGGACACTTATGGAGGAAGCCACCCAGACACCTCTTTTCTTTGTTTTTAATATATGGCAACTGATGCTTCCCAGCCACGAGGAGCATATTACCCATTGATTAAATCTTTGATAACAACCTTTTTAAAAAAGTGTGTAAATATATACTTACTCAGATTTATACACTTTGTGTTTTCTTCATAGTTTGGGGCTGGACCCCATGGTCACAACACTGCTTCCAGTCTTTGCCTTCCCATCTTTTGATACCAGGTATTTGGTCAGCAAAGCAAATTAGTATCAAAATTAATAAGCCCTTGGCACCATATCTCTGGAGCAAGGGTTGCTCTTAGCCAAGGCCCAGAGCAGTTGATTTCCCCTCGCTAGTGCTATAGCCCCAAGGACTAGGTCCCTGCCACCAGAACTCAGTCTTACATGTTACGCTAAGCAGACAAAACCAAAACAGGAAAGCTCACACACCTTTCACTGGCAGGCCTCATCTCCCTCTCCCTTGACATCCAGGCAGTACCAGATGCCAGGGAGGGGTCTTGGTCCAACATATGGGAGGGAAGGAAGTAGCCACGAGCAAGTACCTGCCTCGCTGTGCCTTTCTTTCATGAGCAGGTTGTAAGGAGGAGGAAGAGGAAGAGAGGTGAACTTCAAGGGGTGAAGGCCTCAGGTAGGCAGTTGGCTCCTGCCAGTAGGAAAGGGACAAAGGAGAAGGCAGTGAGTCTTGCAGGGAGGGTGGGGGGTAAGGGTTACAGCTTATGACGGAATCTGGACAGGAGTAATACGGATACTAGTCATTTGAGTCCACCATTGGCAAGCTGGGCTGGGTGTCAGGGCAGATAGGCCTCCCTGGGCAACGGCACATGAGAGAAGGTGGAATTCTTCTCTGAGGAGCAGGTGGAGCTTTGGGTGTTGGGAAAGTATAGACAGTATTGTTCCAGGGCCAAGGACAGGTCCGGGTACTCCTGGTTGGAGGTCAAGGGCACAGTATAATCCAGGTCTTCTACCAGCAGCTTGGAGGTACCACATGCCAGCCACCCCTCATTATTGTGTATAACTCCCCGGTGCACTTATTGGCTTATCCATCAAATGAATCCTTCAGCAGCTTGAAAACCACCTCCACAGGCACTCCAGGATATGGGAGGCTTCGAGAGTGAAGATTTTGCACAGGATCACCCCAAAAGACCAGAAGTCACTCTGGTGGATGTAGATCTGGTCAAACATGGCCTTAGGGACCATCCACTTCACAGGCAGTCCACTGTTGGTTGTCTTTTTATAGTAACTGATGTGGTGATATCTCTGGCAAGGCTGAAGTCTGAGATCTTCATCATGTTGTCCTTTGTCACCAGCACTTCCCTGGTGGCCAGATCTTGGTGTATGCACTTCTTGGAGGCAAGGTACTCCATGCTTCAGGCTACCTGATAGGCACAGGATACCAGCTACCTGATAGGCACAGGATACCAGGTCCTTGGAGGAGAGTTGCTCTGCTGCACTGTGGCTGATATTGTAACAGTACTCCAGGCCAGGAGGCCTCTGGGCCTGCAGGTACTCCTGTATGTTGTCTTTGGAGGCATATTCCATGAGAGTGTACGAAGAACCGCCCTGTGTGCAGAACCCAGCAGGTTGATGGTGTCCTTGTGCTGTCCAATCATCTTCATCATCTCCATTTCTGAGATTAGGTTTGACAGGTCTTTCTATGTTGAATTTGACTTCAACATCTTCACAGACACTTTAGTCAAATGGTTGGATTTGTCTTTGTCCAGCCCAATGGCCTCCTCCAACACCACCTGCCCAAAGTAGGCCTGTCTTAGGGGTCTGCCTAAACTGCTTATAACCAGCCTGTCTAAAGGCAGTTATGAACTCTAGATTATCCTCAAAAACATTAAACCACAAACTAAAAATTCTCTTCACTAGGTCTCTGTCGCAGATCTAATTTTCTTATCCTTCATCATTTATCTTTTTCCTAATTCTTATTTTCCGTATAGTTTATTTTTTTTTAAGATTTTATTTATTTATTTGACAGACAGAGATCACAGTAGACAGAGAGGCAGGCAGAGAGAGAGAGAGAGGGAAGCAGGCTCCCTGCTGAGCAGAGAGCCCGATGCGGGACTCGATCCCAGGACCCTGAGATCATGACCTGAGCCGAAGGCAGCGGCTTAACCCACTGAGCCACCCAGGTGCCCCAGTATAGTTTATTTTGCTTCCAGGTGTTTCCCCTGGTTTCTGTATGCTGTTTCATAGGGAAGAGTTATCCTGTCATAAAATTATTTCTTGAGCATTCATTACATCTCTCAGTTAAATTGGGTTCTTTTATGGTATTGATTCTTTTGAGTTTTCTCAAAATGGGAAGAATTTTTAAAATGGTGTTTTCCTCAAGGTTCAGAGTATGTCTTAGCCTCATCTTTACTCTTTTTGAAATTCACTTTTCAAATTCTTGTCCCTCTTTTTATCTTTTTAAATTAAAATGCTTAATTTTTACTATTTTTTTATTTGAGTATAGTTGATATTCAGTGTTACATTGGATTCAGGTTTTCAATATCTCCATACATTATTCTATGATCACTACAAATATAGCCACCATCTGTCACCATATAACACTATTATAATATCATTCACTATATTCTCTACACTGTCCCATATCTCTTTTTAAAATCTCTGATTTTTATGTTTTCTGTTATTCCAATTTTTGACCATCATTATACTTGGTTACTTTAATAAAATATGCCTGAATACACACTCTTTGCTGAAAACCATAGCATTTGATTTATAGTAGTCTTCTTCTTCCTCTTTTTTTTTTTTAATTATCATATAATGTATTATTAGCCCCAGGGGTACAGGTCTGTGAATCGCCAGGTTTACACACTTCACAGCACTCACCACAGCACATACCCTCCCCAATGTTCATAACCCCACCACCCTCTCCCTACCCTCCACACCCCCCGGAAACTCTCAGTTTGTTTTGTGAGATTCAGAGTCTGTTATGGTTTGTCTGCCTCCCGATCCCATCTTGTTTCATTTACTCTTTTCTTGTCCCCCAAACCCCCACATTGCACCTCCATTTCCTCATATCAGGGAGATCATATGATAGTGTCTTTCTCTGGTTGACTTATTTTGCTAAGCATAATACCCTCTAGTTCCATCCATGTCATCGCAAATGGCAAGATTTCATTTCTTTTGATGGCTGCATAGTATTCCATCATATATATATATATATATATATATATATATATATATATATATATATCATTCATTTGTTGATGGACATCTAGGTTCTTTCCATAGTTTGGATATTTTGGATATTGCTGCTATAAATATTTGGTGCACGTGCCCCTTTGATTCATATAGTAGTCTTCTTTACCTCTATCAGAACCCCAGGAAGCTTTGTTTATTTATTTATTCACATAAACAGATGATCCAACACAACGTTTTTTGAGGTTCAAATGTATTCTGTCTTACCGCTTAACACTATGCTTACTGCTCTCTTTCACTGTCTGACTAAATCCTCATCATCACTATGCCATTTAATCAGAAAGAACATTTGAATTCAGAGTTCTCTCCAAATCAGGGAATGAAGACTCCACCCTTCTGTTTGTGCAGGTAAAATAAATGTTGATATTGTCTGTCCTGCACATACCCCATCCTGTTCACCAGAATATTCATCATCAAAATATATACAAAATAAAAACCATACCTCACCACTTCTATTACCACCCAGCATGCTAAAAACACCATCATATGTTCCTGAATTATTGACTTGATTGATAGCCCCACTTCCACAACTACTGCACTCCTTTCTCCCTGCAAATTTATTTTGGTACAGCAACTTAACCTAAAAATCAAGTCAGATGATTTTATTCTGCTGTTGAAAGTCTTTTGGTATCTTCCCCTTTCATATTAAATAAAAACTGAAGGCGTTTCAATGTATTGGAAGGTCATACATCAATATATTCTTCCTCTCTCCACCACTATGAGCTCCTCATTGGCCTCCTTGCTTTTCCTCAAAAGTAACAGACCAGCTGTTCACACAAAGTCTATATACTTACTTTCTCTGCCTAGAGCAATCTTTTCCTTTAATATTTGTATAACACCCTCCTTCACTTCCTGGGTCTTTGTGCAAATAACATCTCATAAATGAGATATAACCACGCAACACAAAATAAAATTAACTTTCCTCCCAGCATTCTCCAATGGCTTTTACCTTTCTTGTATTTCTTTGTAACACTTATCACCATCAACCATCAATCATTATTCTATTACTGGTTTATTTCCTTATTTGAGACAGAGAGAGAGAGAATTGGGAGGGGGCACAGAGGAAGAAGAAAACACCCCACTGCCTAGAAAGCCTGCTGGGGAGTTACATCCCAGGACTATGAGATCATGACCCAAGCCAGAGGCAGTCACTCAATGGACTGAGCCACTGAGGTGCCCCTCTATTATTATTTTATTTCACTATTATATTTCAAAAGAATGTAAGCTCTTTTTGGTCAGGTATTTTATATGTTTTATTAATTGAAGTATTCTCAGAAAGGTAGCTGGCAGATTGTAAGGGATCACTAAACTGTATTTTGTTGTTATTATTGGGCTCCTTTATGGGCTTTACCTCTTATTCTAGAAGTCTATCCTTCAGATGTAAGCAAATGATTAAAAAACCTGTATTAAGTGGATATTTTAAAAGCTAAATGAATGTCTTAATTGTTGTATATAGGGGGAAAGGGAACACATTTTCCACAGTTTAGAAGTGGAGTTCTTTTATAGAGTTCTTGTACAAGCCTACACTATTGAACGATAATGGGCAGTTGTACATTACAATTATACAAACACTTTGGTCATTTATATCCTTTTTTTGTAATTCATGACTGGATCATTTAATTCCTTAGGAGCATTATAGCATTTCAACTTATCCTGTTCAATAAACTTATTGGAGTTGCTACCTTTTTTATTCAAATGGAGAAATAGTCATGATTTAATCTAAATAAAGTGTTATTGATTGTGTTGTTTTCTAGGAATGAGTCGCACATGCTAGATTAAAAGTTTTGTTAAATTCCCAAGTCTGTCACCGATAAAAGCCTTTTGTAGATTAGTAACTTGATCAAAACAGAAAAGTTATGTAACACTCAATTGTTATACTATCTTTGTTTCCATCTTGCATTGTAATAACGCCCATCTTAACTCTATTTAAGGCAAGTATCGCCAGATGGCTTTCTGGCATTGATTGCATGATATGAAATCTAGTATAACTAAAGGTTTTTGGTTTTAGTAGCATATCAATCAATTTAGAAAAATATATGTATTTGAATATAAGATAAAGTTTTAAATTATTTGGCAAGAGTAAACTAAACTGTTTTTGTAAATTTTTATTTTCTAAAATTTCATTGAGCTCTTTTGCAATAAGAAACAAGTTACAAAAAATTAAGGTTTATTTACCCCAATTCAAAATTATTAGGAATATAAACATAGAGGTTGAAGTATTTAAAATATTGAACCCAAAATATTTTATTAGGCAAATTCATGAATGCTGAGCATTCACTGTTAAAATATACTAATACTATTGATAGACTGGTAGAAGCCTAAAATCAAATATTTATTAAATATTTATATCTATATCTTTTCATGGCTTGGTAATTCACTTCTCTAGCATTAAATAATATTCCGTTGTTTGCATGTACTACACTTTATTTGACCTTTCACCTATGGAAGGATATCTTGGTTGCTTCCAAGCTTTTGTCAGTTATGAATAAAACTACTATAGACATCTTTGTGGGTATAGATTTCATCTTCTTTGGATAAATACCTAGAACTGCTACTGCTGAATCATCTGGCAAGAATATGTTTAGTTTTGTAAGAAACTGCCAAGTTGTTTTCCATTCTTTATTCTCAATAGACATGGAAGAACATTCCTGTTGCTCCACATCCTCACCAACATTTCGTGTTCTGTTGTCAGTGCTCTGGATTCTGGGTATGTACTGGTGTCTCTTTTTTGTTTTAATTTGCATTTTCCTGATGACATATGATGTGAAGCATCTTTTTATATGCTTATTTGCCATCTGTAATATTTTCTTTTGTGAGGTATCTGCTAATGTCTTTGGCTCATTTTTAATCAGGTTTTTCCCCCATTGTTGAGATTTAAGGGGTTTTTGTGTATTTTTGATTAACAGTCCTTTGCCAGATGTGTATTTTTCAAATTTTTTCTCATAGTCTGTGCTTTGCCTTTTCATTCTCTTGGCATTGTGTTTCACAGAGTAGACATTTTTAAATTCAGTGCTTGTGCTTTTGTAGCTAACGTTATTGCCAAAACTAAGGTCATTTAAATTTTCTTCTATATTACCTTCTACATGTTTCATGTTTAGGTTTATAATCCAATCTGAGTTAATTTTTGTGAAGAGTGTATGATGATACCTGCCTGGATTTATTTTATTTTATTATTTTATTGTATTTTTATTTTTATTTTTACCTTTAGCTTCACCATTACTCCAGAACCATTTGTTTAAAAGATTGTATTTTGCTTTCTTGTATTGCTTTGCTTTTATATTAAATATAAAATATAATTGATAATATATATTCTGTTCCTTTAATCTAGTCTTTCTGTGGTATTACAATATCTTGCTTACAATTATTGTTATGGTAAACTTTTTTTAAAAAGTTTTTATTTATTTATTTGACAGAGAGAGAGATCACAAATAGGCAGAGAGACAGACAGAGAGAGAGAGATGAGGAGAAGCAGGCTCCCTGCTGAGCAGGGAGCCCGATGCGGGACTCGATCCCAGGCCCCTGGGATCATGACCTGAGCCGAAGGCAGAGGCTTAACCCACTGAGCCACCCATGCGCCCCATCATTTTGGTAAACTTTGAAGTCAGTCTTCAGTCTTTGTTCTCCTTCAACACTATGTTGACTATTGTGAGTCTTTGCCTCTCCATATAAACTTTAAAATAAGTTTGTTAATATTTTAAAAAAGAACTTGCTGGAATGCATTAATTGTATAGATAAACTTGGAAACCAGTGAGCTCTAGAGCTTAGCAGGAGATAGACCATGGACATCAGTTGTCACAGTGGTGCCTCTGGCAGAACCTATTGCAAATCCGTAGGCAAAATGAGACCTCAAGGATCTGAGAGAATGTCTAAGAAGTACTTGATACATCCCTTGGTATGGTTTATTGAAGTGTCCACCTGTCTGAAAGCTGGGGAATCTAGATAAGGGAGGGAAAATTAGTTATGATAAAACATATCAACAAACATGAATAAATTTTGTAAAACTAATTGTTATGGCTCATTTACAGTATGACCAACAGAGGGACCATCAAAAGGAAAGCATCCGTTATGTTTATTGTGAAATTTTTTATTGAAAATAAAGCAATGAGAGGGGAAGACTCAATGAGAAAATTACCATTTTTTAAATGGTAAACTTCTTACAAAAAGGAACAGGTTTTATATTCTAAGTAGTATATTGAAAAGTAAAACATTGGGGCGCCTGGGTTGCTCAGTGGTTTGGGCTGCTGCCTTCGGCTCGGGTCATGATCTCAGGGTCCTGGGATCGAGCCCCGCATCGGGCTCTCTGCTCCGCAGGAAGCCTGCTTCCCTCTTTCAATCTCTCTCTCTCTCTCTCTGCCTGCCTCTCTGCCTACTTGTGATCTCTGTCTGTCAAATAAATAAATAAAATCTTCAAAAAAATAAAAGAAAAGTATAACATTAAAAAATAAAATTTTAATTTAAAAAAATTATGTAATTTTTTAAAAAGGTTAAAAATAGCAGAACCATTTTTCTTATAACTCGAAAATACATTGTATATATATCTATCAAAAATAACTTGTCGGGCGCCTGGGTGGCTCAGTGGGTTAATCCACTGCCTTTGGCTCAGGTCATGATCTCAGGGTCCAGGGATCAAGCCCCAAATAGATCTCTCTGCTCAGCGGGGAGACTGCTACCTCCTCTCTATCTCTGCCTGCCTCTCTGCCTACTTGTAATCTCTCTCAGTCAAATAAATAAATAAAATCTTAAAAAAAAAAACTTGTCATGGGGGCGCCTGGGTGACTCAGTGGGTTAAAGCCTCTGCCTTCGGCTCAGGTCATGATCCCAGGATCCTTGGATTGAGTCCCACATTGGGAGCCTGCTTCTTCCTCTCTCTCTGCCTGACTCTGCCTACTTGTGATCTCTGTCAAATAAATAAATAAAATCTTTTATAAAAAAAAATTAAAAAAAATAACTTGTCATGTTTGGAATCAGGAGCATATGGAAAAAAATAATATCTAAGGACCATACTTCTGCCATGTTTTGTGCCTTGTTAATATTTTTAAACAGTCAGGCAACTTTTAGCTTTATTGAAATACCTGCTAAGATACCAGCAGTGCCTTTTGGAGCTCTATGACTATAAAAATTAATTGCAAATATTAAAAATGTTTACTATGGTGTCACTATTTAGGGCCACCACCAAGTTCGTTTCAGAAGTAAGCATAACTGTTACTCTTCTGTAAGGCAAAAGGGCATATTTTCAGGAGTTCCATCTGCTGTCCCAGGAGGTGAATCAAGTAATGATTTTTGTCTGTAAAATAATTCACTTTTCAATCTAACATTCCTCATTCCACATTATAATAATAAAAATTAGGAGGAGACTAAAACAAACAAACAACTACAACTACAACTACAAGAACCAGCTTTTCCTTCAGTGGAAAAGTAAATATAACCTTATGAGTAGCCTGAAATTTATTTTTAAATATTTTTAAGATAAAAATTTTTGTTAGAAAACCATATATTTTATATTACTAAGAAATAACAGGCAAAGTTTTATTAACTTCTAAAAAGTCTAGTTACTTCTATTTATCTATTAACTCATCTCTTTATGAAGTAGAACATGATCACACCTATTGTATCTACCCAAGTTTGTATGCTTTGGTTATTTTATGTTTGCTATTTCCTTGCTTAATTTTTACAATATTTGATGCATAATAGTATCTTTAAGTCCATCTATGGTTTCACAGACTTTGTTTGAACTTCATAAAAATGTACCATACTTTTTGCACTGCCCTTGTTTTACTTCCCTATTAACTTTCCAAGATTTATTCACTTTAGAGTGTGTAGCTATCATTTATTTTTATTCCTCCATAATGCTATGTTTACAAATTTGTATTTATCTGTACTTTTAAAAATATCTTAATTATATACCATTTCTCATCTCACGTAACACTCATGTTACTTCTACACTTATCAGATATTAAGTAATTGAAAACCACAACTCAGCAACAATTTAGCACAATTTTTCAAAATTAAATGGCTTACCACAATTCTTTAATTCTATCCTTTATTTGTATTAGATGACCCTTTATTCTGGTATTTGGCATTGTTCATATGGAGGAAAGCTTATAAGTTGATATTCCATAAATAGAAGGATTTATTATGATTGATTAATTATTTTCATTTAGAATGCATAGAATATGTTTGAATTAATATTTCTTTCTTGCTCTCTGCCTGGAACATAGTGCTATCTATGTAATAGCCACTAAAATATTAAGTTAATCACCTAGACTTTAAACTGCATATGAATAGGAATAACATACAGAACTCTTCTCAGATTGGGACACGTGGGTGGCTCAGTCAGTTAAACGCCTGAGCCTTTAGCTCAGGTCATGTTCTTAGGGTCCTGGGATTCAGTTCTGCAAGAGATTCCCTGCTTAGCCAGGAGTTTGCTTCTCCCTCACCCTGCTGCTCTCCCTGCTTGTGCTCTCTCTCACTCACAAATAAATAAAATTTAAAAAATGAATTCTTCTCGATAGCTAATATAGAATATCGTCTTTGTATTCATCAAAGGGAAAGTGCCATATAATAATGAAATTCAGACTACTTCAAATTCATTTTTTAACCAGTAAGAAAATACTGGAAACAAGCCAAAA
The DNA here is from genome assembly GCF_030435805.1 of Mustela lutreola. Classification (NCBI taxonomy): domain Eukaryota; kingdom Metazoa; phylum Chordata; class Mammalia; order Carnivora; family Mustelidae; genus Mustela; species Mustela lutreola. Next base: position 62,711,196 of record NC_081305.1, on the reverse strand, counting down.
ATGTCTTTAATGAATTAAAGAAATAGATTGAATTTCAATATCTTAATGTTTCTAAAATAAATTGCAAGATTTTTATACTAGATATCAGTGTAAATATTCATTATACAAGGATATTCTAAAAATAAACCTGAGAAAACTACTTGACATATATGATGACAAAAACGAGTTTGACAAAAGTCAGTTTGGGTAAAACTTACAACACCTACCACCTGAAACTATTGTTCTATAATTTAATTATTTTAATGTACAAAAGTACAAATATAATATATCAGAGTAAGTCTATTGATAGCTTTGAAGGTATGCTCTGGTTGTGCACTGTTTACTATTGAAAGGGGAATCAAATATGTGATGCTTATGGTGTGACTATATTAAAATTCAACAAGTTCAGAAGCATGCGAGGAATAGAATAAAGACAAAAGATGACCCTTACTTATCCTAAAGATAGACAATGGTATATATATGCTAGTTGGGGAGAGAATCCAGTCAGTAGATGGAGGATGTGGTAGTGGGAAAAAAAAGACAAAACGTTTTGGTTGAACGTTTAGCACTATATTTAACAAAGTGAAATTGTGTGTTAATAGCCTTGAATAAAATCCAAAAAATATTTTCAATTCATTGAAGATTATTTAGGAAAAACTTGAAAAATACAACTTGATAAGGATTCCAATAAAAGATTCATAAGCAATACAAGTTTCAGAATTTTTAGTATATTTTCCCTAAAAAGCCATTTGATTTAAATTAAAAAGAATTCTATTTACCTGCCACTTAAATAAGAGGAAGTTTTTTGTTTTTAAATAAGTCAATAAAATAAATTAACATATCTTTAGAAAACAGATATGCACACTAATTTAAAAATAATAGTGCTTAAGCTGTTCAGCAAACATTTGTAAAATTCCTTGCCATCAGCTAGCTCTGGAGTTCTGCTAGGTGAGTAAGGCCATGTATGTTACTGCTCAGAGTACTGACGCAAAGCAATTGTCCCCTTCAAATCCATTTTTTGCTGTTGATATGTCATGCTATGTTGTTTAGAGATACATAGATGGCCCTACATGAAGGCCTTTTTGTGTGTGTATATGGGTGACTGTGATTTAACTGTCAAATAAGATGGCTCCTGATTTACAATGATTCAACTTACGATATATTTGGCAATGATGTGAAAGTGAAAGTGATTCAGTAGAAACTGTACTTTGAATTTTGAATTTGTGTCTTTATAAAAAGGGCCAGTGACATGTGGTATGGTGCCGTCTTGTGATGCTGGGCAGGGGCAGTGAGCCACAGCTCCCAGTCAGCTAGAAGATTACAGGGGTGAACACCTGATATTCTTACAACCATTCTATATATAACCATTCTTCTTTTTTTTAGTGTAATATTTAATAAATTGCATGTGATATTTGATACTTTGTTATAAAATAGGCTTTGCTTAAGATGATTTTGCCCAAATGCAGGCAAATGTAAGTGTTCTGAGTATGTTTAAATAAGATTAAGGTAAGCTATGATATTTGATAGTTTAGGGGTAGTAAATGCATTTTCAATTTTGTATGTGTTTCTCTGTACATAGCCCCATTGTAAGCTGAGGAACATCTCTATATGTATATGTAGCCTTGGTATGGCTTACATATTATTGGCATGAAACATCTAGAACAGTACGTGTGCCATATGATTGTCTACAACATCAAACAAGTTTCTTGAAAACTTGTGCCAAAGGGGTTATGTCTTTAAGGATTCTTATTTCAGAAGGGTGCTCTCAAACGTAAGATTTTTCAGAAGTTAAGTGAAAATCTGACCAAACTAAACATTTTTCCATTTTCCCTAGTGAGCAAAGATAGCTAAAATCTATCTGCCATTTTCAACACTGTACTCAACGACTGTAATTCTAATTTAAGAACAGATTATTTATATCAAAACCACATGTTGGTCTAAACTTACACAATATTCATAAATCTCACTCAGAGCCTTGGACACTTTTATTTGTTGTGTCTATATGGTACTACGGACATTCATCTTTTTTGACCTCATAGCTTCATGTATGTCTATACTTTTGAAAATACATGCATCATAGTTCCATTGTAAAATGTCTGGGTTATAAAATGAGCTATGCTATCAAAATGGTAATATGAACATACAAATGGCCTGATGTAATGAACTGGACCAGATTGCCAGATATCACATTTCATACCCGAAAGATTCAGTGGTAAGTTTTAAAATGGCCCGCTATACTTCACTGAATTATAACTCATTTAACTTCTTTCTTTGTGTCCAGTAATATACATTAGTCAGTATTATAGTGAATAAGTACTTTGGACAGATGTAAATAGGCTGTAATAAAAAATGTTTTTCTTCTTTCTTTTAGTCCTTTTTACTTGTAAGACTAGCCACAAATACCATGCCTCCCCCAAAATAATTTGCAATCCAAATATATCTCTAAATGGATTTATTGCACAGAAAAAATATATATATATACACTTACAGTAGACATGTTCAAAAATAGTTACACAATAGCAGGGCCCTAAATGTAAGCAGTATAGTTGTTTTGTTTTGTTTTGGTTTTTTCTTTAAAAAAAAAGAGGTTATGTGAATTATTGGAATTTTATTTCGAGGCCTAGTATTTCAAGACAGTTAACCACACTTACGGTGTCAACAGCCTCTTGTTGGCAGTATGATTTTATTGGCTCCATGGAATAACAGCAAGAATTTACTATTGCTTCTTTCTTTTATGACACACACAGAAAAAAAAATTGACACATTTGCTCAAGACCATCCAGAATCATTTTAACCTATCAAAATTGATGGGAGGCCTTCACTGCCAAAGTCACTGCTGGGTTTTCACAATTCATTGCAGACAATCTGCTACTCCCATTATGATAAAGGAGAGGAGAGTCATAATCAGGGAAGAAAGCTAGATTAATACTTGTAATTATCATTGAATTATTTAGCCTGCTATAGGATTATTATTATTAGTGTCATTTGATAATTTTCTCTCATTTTATTAAACACAACTGTGAGTAATTACCCTACCTAATATTTCTCTGTATTGGCTGACTAGCTAGCAAACATTCATGAAAATATCCATTAGCCACACATATAAAATGCTGCATTCTGATGCTGTTGAATCAGAACATACCACTACCTGATTCTGTAGCTCTTTGAGGATTTGCAAATCAATTAATTCTATGTTTATTGGATTCTTCCCATACAATTAGAAAATTTATAATAGAGTCCATGAACATTATTAGTTTTACCATTTTAAACCAGCAATCACACTTTGATTTTTACAACAAAAGCAGAAATATAAACACACACATTTGGATCAGTTTTCTGTTAGTCTGTCTGGACTTCAAAATCCTATTCCTCAAGATAATGCACACCAAAGTTCTGGATTAAACAAGAAATTAGATGGCACCTGAACACTTGGTTTAATATTCTCCAAAGGACTATGCAACTTATTTCTTACATTATGACATTGTTTTACAAAGATCCACACTTTTATAATGTTAGTATTTCTAATAATCAATAAAGTCAATTAATCATGTTTAAAAATCAAACATAAAAATTTCTACTTTTTGCTTTTGCTCCCTCCATTTAGAAGTTATTTATAGCCTGATAATTCAAAGGTCCCTATGTTTATGAAAATCTGGACAGAAATAGCTCTAAGATCCCATTCAGAACTTGATATTAATCTAAGTCTTTTGGCTCCATTTATCCTGAGAGCAAAGAGTAGGACAAAGGATTTGAGTACTGTTAGTTTATCTGGGAGATTATCCAAGGTAGAAAAGAATGGGAAAGTGAGACAGTGAAGAAGCAACTTTGTCAAAGAGGTACATTGTTGATATAATTGTTGTGGATAGAAAATGAAGGCTTGCTTTTACTGAAAGGTCCTGAGAAACTTCTTTAAGTTGTCCTCATGAAGACCTGAAAACTGACAATTTTATCTATGGTTCTTATTTCCACTTCACTGAGAGCTGTCCTCAGAGGACATTAACTCTCCTACACTTTTGGGTTGTGTTGGAGATATTCTAAAATGAGAGAGAGAACATGAGATGCTATCAGTGTTAAGTAACTGCAATTTCCCATGGAACTATCCACCACAGGTTTGGCCATAATCAGGTGTTGGGCCTTGATATCAGAGGGATTTGAGGCAGTATCATTTTAGGTTAATCATTATATCTGAAATTTCCAAAAACTTCAACTGATGAAACTTTGATTATAAATCTATAAATATAACAATAAATCTACAGTATTCAAATTATTTTCATAGAAATACACAGACAAAGCATCAATTGATTAATATTTAAATGTTACAAAATACTGAACTGAAAGAATTTGGTCATATAGCAACGTGTAAGAAGTAGAACTTAGGTTTAGGTTAGAACTCAGGATGCCTTTGAGACTCAGTTAAGAAATTGAATGGAGGGACGCCTGGGTGGCTCAGTGGGTTAAGCCACTGTCTTCGGCTCAGTTAATGATTCCAGGGTCCTGGGACCGAGCCCCAAATCGGGCTCTCTGCTCAGCAGGGAACCTGCTTCCTCCTCTCTCTCTGCCTGCCTCTCTGCCTGCTTGTCATCTCTCTCTGTCAAATAAATAAATAAAATCTTAAAAAAAAGAAATTGAATGGATTTCTGACTATCTTATAGGTTTGCTAAAAATCAGTGACTTTGTGTTCACGTGTGGCTATGCAGGAATTTTTAACTTTCTCTAAGAAGTTATTAGATTTGATTACATAATTTCAGTAAAGGATGGGGAAAAGCAAAGTACAAACCCCATAAAGACAAAGACAGTGAGTATGAGAAAAGAGTAATAGATAAGAAGAATCAATGCATTTGAGGAAAATGGGAATTGAAATACACAATGATTGTTGATTTTTTTAGATGGAGAAAACAAAAGTAGCTTGCAAGAAGGAAATAACAGAAGACATGTTGTGATGTGATACAGAATCTTGGAAAAGGCAGTAACGTGGTATAAAAGAGTAGAGAGAGCATATAAGGTATTTTGGATAGGTAGGAGTTAGGAGATAATTGCTTGATAAATTTTATATTGCCCACTTAAATGCACAGATTTCTCTTCTTTAATTTATATGGAGAACAGGGTGTCCTTTCTCTTCCCTTTCAGAGCACCAGCTGTGTACTCTTTCAGACTGAAAACCGGAAAAGCTCAGGACTCAGTTGCTTAAGCACAGCTGAGAGGACATATTTCAATTAAGATTTACATTTTGCTGTATGTAGTAGACTTTCAAAAGTGGTTTAACCATATTTTTTCATTTAACAAGAAGACTACAGAGAGTGTTTTCTGGTGTTGGTTCAGCGTCTTAAGAATGTCAAGTGAACTATCTTAGAGGTTTTCATGGCTTTTTATTCACAGTTGCAAAAATTGCTGTTGGAGTTCTCACTATTAAGCCCACATTCTGGCAGAAAGATAGAGGTAAAAGAGAATGATATATTGTACGACTGATACTTTGTCATATGGTTACAATATAACTAGAAAAGAGACAATAAAATATTTGATGTTGTTTTAAGTTTCCTTGTTGTCAATCCCTCAGTGCTTTCTGAGATTAAAGGAAAAAGTAGATGGATATTGACCTGGCAACTATCAACACCTGTCAGTCTCTCTTGGATAACCAATATCTCTATAATCTCTTCTTCCCAGTAAAAAAATAAAATAAAATATATTCATAACCCACGCTGTGCCATCTCAAGTTACTGCACCAAGATAAAATTACAATGATTTTCAGTTGTTCCAAATGGACAGAATACCCTTCCTTATGATATCAAGTCTTATAAGATAAGATAGATAATTGGCTTGCTACCAATATACCCAGATGTGACTGTGGAAGAGACAGGAAAAAAATAATAATATTTATTTATTCCTTGGGTTGACTCTGTTTACACAGATGCATTAGTATTAGAAAAGATTGGTTTGGGACATTGGAATGAATTTAGTTAATGGGTCTGTATGTAATTGGATTGGAGGAAATTTTTAATTTCTACAAAAATTATTAGAATTCTATCTTATTCTCTTTTGTTAATTTTCACATGTTAACAAAGCCAATGTTTTTGTCTAGCAGACAAGATCTTAAATCCTAACAAAACTCAATTTTTTCCTTTTTTTTTTTTAAATTTGAGAGCTTCATGTTCTCTCATGCTGCTTTAAATACAACTCAAAAAAAAAAGGAGCTAAATGGGGCAGTAAGACCAAACTTTTTATTTTATTTTATTTATCTTATTTTTAATTAAAAAATTAAAGATTGTATTTATTTATTTGAGAGAGAGAGAGCATGAGTAGGGCAGGGGGAGGTAGCTGCAGAGAGAGATACATTTGAAGCCCGATATGGAGCTCGATCCCAGGATCCTGACTGAGATCATGACCAGAGACAAAGGCAGATATATGTGCAAAATCCCTTTTTTTCTGGGAAACAATACTTTACAAGAGATGTTTGAAAAAGTACTGGAGAATCAACTTCAATCGGAGATACAAAAATTTAATTGACTTTTGTAAAGCTACAGGGACCCAAATGATGGGAATCCCAGCCCGTTTAGGTTGCAGACCACAGAGTATTCTTCTCTGTAATATTTTATTTTCTTCCATGTCTACTAACTCCAGTCCAAGTTCACTGATCTCTTTTTAGATAGTGCAAAACATGTCAAAGAATACCAAACGAGTGCCCAATATTCTACATGTATTACATCATTTCTAACATAGAAGTGTGTTATCAAGGCTGGTTCTGTGAACGAACATAGTTACGCTAAAGTGTGTTTTCTTCTCCAAGAAATTAAATGCATGATTATCACACAATTATAAAATACTTGTGTCAAGAATTTTTATTCAAAAATTAATAAGAAGCAGATATTAAAACTAGTTCACATGGTTATTTGGGATATAAGCAGAGTTGTGCAGCAGAAGTGCTCTGGGCCCATAATTTGGGTTATAGAATTTATGTTTTCTAATGAAATATCACTAACTTGCATTATTGTTAACAAGAATCTTGTGCATTACCATCAGTTTTCTACATTATAACCTCTTGATCTACAGTTTGTAAATAACTTTGTCAATAGCAAGCTAATAAACAGGGTGACTCCAATGGATTGAGATAATCTCCAGAGTTTCTGCTACATAATGCCCAGGACTCCATTGAAAGGACACCTAAGAATTTATTTTGCCCAAAAATTTGATCATTTTTTTCACTGTCCTTACCTATTTTCCAAACCTAGTCCTTTTGCTTCACCTTTCAGTCTACGGACAACCCTGTATCTGACTGACTTGTTAATTCTGGGAATGTCTTGCAGATTAATTTGCTTGCCAGAGGTGGTTCCTCTAATTGATGTCTAAGAACCTTAATTAGTTAAGAAAACTTTTTTAACATTTTCATTGCTATTTATTATTATTATTATTATTGCTAATATCTCTATTATAAATAATTCACAAGGGCATCTTTCTGACAAAAGACAAAGAGCTGGCTACTAGTAGATAAAGTACATTTGACTCTGTCAGTGAAAGTGGTAAAGGGATTTGAGAAAATAAGACAAAGCACTGGAATTATGTTTTAAAACTTTAAGTATTATAGACACATTTACTTAATTTCTAATACTGTTGTTGCTGATAACTAAATAAGATGTTTACCATGAACCACGCATTACAGCAAATATATTGTTTATACAGATTAAATTTTTATCAAAAGGGACGCCTGGGTGGCTCAGTTGGTTAAGCAGCTGCCTTTGGCTCAGGTCATGATCCCAGCGTCCTGGGATCGAGTCCCACATCGGGCTCCTTGCTCGGCCGAGAGCCTGCTTCTCCCTCTGCCTCTGCCTGCCATTCTGTCTGCCTGTGCTTGCTCTCTCGCCCACTCTCTCTGATAAATAAATAAAATCTTAAAATAAATAAATAAATTTTCATCAAAAAATTGTAAGTGTATTTTATTGTAGTATCATGATCAGCATTTTGCAGATGAGAAAAGTGAAATTTAGAAAAGTATGTCTCTTCAAATCCCTCATACAATATCTGGCCTAGATAGAAGGATATACTATCACAATTGAGGAAGATAATTGAGATTACTTAAAATGATAAACTTTACTGTATAGGGTTTTTTAAAAGTTTGCTCAGATTCAGATTCTTTTAAAATATATATCTATTTTGTGTAAAGAGAATGCACTGAGAAGTAAAAAGAAAGTGATATATCAGTGCTACCAACTAATGGCTATAATATCATCACCTTATTTATGAACAATGAAACAGTGTGCAATATTTAAATAAATTTAAATAAATTCCTATTTATTTATTATTAAAGAAATTCCTCTAACAAACAGTATGTTTTGAAGGTTGCTAGCAGGAAAGTGTTGTACTTCATGGAAGTAATCAGAAAATATGATCTAAATTTCTGCTTTCAAGGGCGCCTGGGTGGCTCAGTGGGTTAAAATTCTTTCAAGAAGCTATAAAAGTAAGTACTGAGCATTAGCTATTATATGCTATGGATGAATAACTGAAATCTACATTTGAAACTAATGGTACACTATATGTTAACTAATTGAATTTTAAAAAGTTAATAAAAAAAACCCACTATTTTATAAAACAATATTCCCAACAGGCTCTTTTGCTTTAAAATACTCACTCTGTAATGAGAGTCATTACTTTTGTCTAGCCAATTCTTACATCACTGTTTATCCCTTCCCTGCTTTATCCCTTCCCTTTATCAATAAAGGCTCACTTGGGTTACCTAGAAGCCATGAGAAAGCTTGTAATAGATTTGGCTGGTTTTCACCAGCAATTTGACCACCTTGTGCACAGGGAAGTCTATTGATAAAGGCTTTATTGCAATAAATTGCAAATACATGGATGATTTTGAATTCTCTTTCTTGAGGTCTTGTTTCATGATAATAAATTTAGGGTGGCTTATTGGAATGGATGTTATTAACATATTTTCATAGTTCTAAGTACATGGAATTGTAAAATAGATTAATGAGTGTGGCATTACTGACAACCGTCCTCATTTTGTAATCAAATTACAGTGTACTGAGCTGAGGAGGCAAAGCAGATTTGGGATTATGAGTGAAATAATTTAAAAAAGTCTTAGGGGTATGATCAGACTATTGGGTAATTCAGTAGAAAAATATCAACTGATTGAGATTCTGTGTACCCTGATTTCAGAGAGAAGTTAAGATAAATAAGTAACACGAGGAGACTAGGAAGCCAAACATAAGTGATAATTTTGTGCAAGGGTGTGTATACATCTGTTTATCTACTTGCTTTACCACTAAGGTTGCTCCTAGAGGAGAGTTTAAATATGTGTTGGAGCTAATCTCTGTGGATTACACAAGAAACCACATCCTACAGCTCTCCCTGAAACACCCCTTAGGATTTCAATGTAATTTGGTTTTTGCATTTTTAGAAATAACAAAATACTTTGCAAACTCATCTACTTTATTACCACCACAAGTGAGTCAGCTGACTCCACATTTTAACACAGTGACAGTCACAGAGGAATGGAGGAATGAGTAGAGTTATCAATATATGTGCTTTTAAGAAGTATGACAGGGTAGCAGCTATTTCCAGGAACCAAAACATGGGTCAGCAGCTGTGCAGGAAAAGTGATGGAATAAATGACTCATTTCAGAGGAGTTCTATAACATATTAGTTCTATAATATATCTTCAGCACCCAATTACCCGCTTTGATCTAAAGATAAGGATTTACAGTTAAGGTCCCATTTATGATTTGACTGGTAGGGTCTGAATCATGTTTACTATTGTTTTGACTATTACTTGAAACCTATAGTAGTACGTGGGATATGTGTTGTGTATTCTGTGAACATGTGCTATTTTTAGATTAGATAATTCCTGTCTCAAACCCCTGTTAATTTGTTTGTTTTTGTTTATTTGATAGTGGTTTCAGTAAATGGATATATATAAAAAATTGCAAAGCCACTATTAAAATAAGTTATTATTATATATAGCATGGAATTGCACATTCCTCCTTTGAATCCGACAGAGCTTCACCATATCCTTAACAATTTGGGAAAAACATGCTATTATTTTTCTTTATAAAATTTCTCCTGTTAGGCTGTGATGGTTGTCATCAGCAGTAACTCCTCTGAAGGCTTTGTCAAAAGAGATGAAAAAACTGGAAAGGTGTGAATGAAGCTGTTTGCTGAATATAAAGAAAAGAGCATTGAAGTACAATTCACACTCTTACTTCTCCTTCTATGCTTTCAGATGTTTGACATTTGAAAATTCTGCTTCTAGAAGAAATGCCCTATATAATTCTTACTTTAAGGAGCAAGTTGATTTTATATTTTTTTTTATTATTCTACCATTCATTTCCATTTAAATTAAATTCAATACCATTTAAAAAAAATCAAAAGTGCAGCCAGTATTCAATTCCTGGGCTAAATAATTTTAGAAAGCTTTGTGTTATTGAGCCTATGGGTTTTTCTGTAGTTTTAACTCTTTCTTTCTGTGATTTTTCCTATTAGTCACGTAAGTGACTGCAATATAACAGACATTGAGGATAAAGGACTGAATAGAACAATCCTTGGCCTCATGAAGTTGAGAATCTAGCAAGGGAGTCAAACAATTCAATCATTCAGAGACAATTTATTGAGTGCCTGGCCTAAGATGAGCACAACAAAACCCCAGCCCAGAGGAATCATTTTAATGGTTGAGATAGATAATAGGTAAGCCAACTTTAAAAAGAAAAAAATTGTACTGGGTTTTCCTTTAATAGTGATGCATATTTGAACTAAATAAGCACATTTTTAAAAGAGCAGTGATTGAGAAGAGGTTTTGTAACTGAGTGGTCCGAAAGGGCCTCCCTGAAAAAGTCTGTTTTGAACAGATTTCTGAATAATATCAGCTAGGAAGCTGCGTATAAATCTCAGAGATGGGTGATTTTTCCAGTCAAAAAACGGTAAAGGCTCCAAAGTCACAATACAGCTGTAAGTTTCTCTAATAAAGTAACTTCTGACAAAGAATGAGAAGAAATAACTAACCCAGGTTTGAAAGAAAAGGGACAGACTTTCTATGGAATTAATATTTAATTAAATCTCTAAAGGACAAAAATACAATAGAGCAAAATTCTGGTGACGGTGATATACCTAATGAAAGTTCATAAACAAGGTGTGGGTAGCAAAGAGTGTGTGGGAATGTTGGTAAGAACAGTGGGGAAGAGTCATCCCTGAACATGTTCTTAAATGAAGCAATTCTTGTGTTGTTTTAAAGGGTAAATTGGAGTTTGCCTAAGTGATTAGAGAAGGATGCCTCGACTTATGGAAGTTCAAAGCCATAAAGATGTGATAAACTACTGCAGATATTTTCATGTATATTTGTTGTTGCTTCTAGTAATGGTGATCTAAAAACTCCTACTTAAGACAACTTAAAAATCCAGACAAAATAGCTTTTAAAGTTAAAAATATCAGAATGATTATAAAAACAAGTGAGGGATTACTGGGCCAAAATACGAAACACAATGAGAGTCTAGAGATATATGCCCTGAAGCCATTTTAGCTATGAGAGCATTAGAAACTGCTAAAACACACTGAGCTGTGTTTTTAATAGACACTCGATACTTGAGAAACAAAATTCAAAATCCAGCATCAATCAAATTTGAGGACTTTGGTACAACCCAAATTTAAGTTGAGATCCCCAAAGAACAAGGAGAAGCAGAAATAAGACTATAGCCTACCTTGCCTTCTGTGTAAACTGAGAAAGTCAACCACTGAATTTGGAGTATGATTGTCTTGTAGAATCTCAGATATAAGAGAAAATCCTGCCAAGGAGGACCATACCATTATTATAGCTCTTAATTATCCCTACTCAATAAGAGTTTCAAATATAATGTCTTGAACATAGCAAAATGGAACAAAGCACACAAAGAAAAACCATTAACAAGATTTGATAGACAAAATGGGATTAAGTATGATATTAAAATGATCAATAAATATTATAAAATGGCTTGATTACTCTGCTCAAAGAAATGAGAGGGGAAGCAAATTGAACAAAAAACTGAAACTAAAAAATGATATTGAGAAAGATTTTATAAATGAACCAAATGGATACTCTAGAACTTTAAAGATATGACAGCCAATTTAAGATACCACAGGGGTGCCTGAGTGGCTCACTTAATTAAACCTCCAATTCTTTTTCCTTTTTTTTTAACACCTTAATTTTATTTAATTTCTTTCATTTTGGCTCAGGTCATGATGTCAGGGTTGTGAAATAGAGCCCAGAGTTGGGCTCTGTGCTGAGCCTGGTGCCTGCTTAAGATTCTTTTCCCTTCTTTTTCTATCCCTCCCTGCGCTCTCACTCGCTCGCTCTCTCTTGCTTGCAAATAAATAAATAGATAGATATATAGATAATATACAAAGCAAAATAGAAGTAGATTATGAAAATAAATATAAAGTTTTTGAAATGAAAGCAAGTTCAAAATAAAATAGAGAAGACCTACACAGCTAAAAGTTCATTCAGAAAATCTACTATTAAAGAAGTCAGTATGACACAATGTTAAGATATCAAAAGATTTGAGCATGTACTTTACAGAAAGGGCAATCCAAATGGCCACTCATATGTAAAAACTGTTTATCTTTATTATGAATCTGGAATTAAATTAAATTAAATTAAAAATAAATTAAAACCTGGAATGGCATACTATTACACACTTACCATATTGGGAAACAGTAAAAATGTCTTGCAAGAATGTGAAAGAATGACAGTGCCCATAATAAAACATTTCAGGTAAGTTGGACAATATTTAGAAAACTTAAAAATTAAAAAAAATTTGGTCCATTCCTAGAAATACAACATTGAACTAAATGAATATTTTCACCAGGATATGAAAACAGATGATTATAGTTATTTCACTCATAATGGCAGATCAGCAGTGGTATATTTGCACAATGTTACATTAAATAAGAGAGAATATTAACAAACTGGGAGAAGGGGCTAGGTTGTTATCATAAACAGATCTTCTATGGTGCCGATTATGTTCTATTTCTCAAAATCTTTAAGTTAAAAAATTTTCAAATTTATATCTAAATAGATAGATAGATAGATGATAGATAGACAGATATCCCAGAAGCTGCAATGCTAGGCTAAGACCAGGCTTTAAAGGGCTTTTCTATATTCTACTAAATACTTTAAACCATTCATTATATCATAGCTCAGTGTTCGAATCTCCATTTGTTTCCTCAGTTTTCTAATATTTATCTTAAGGTGACCTGATCCAGACTTTTGATCACTTTTGTCTAAATATTTCTATTTTAACAAAGTCCTTTTTAATATTCAGAGACTAAAACTTAGAAAAATACTCTGATTTTTATCTCACTAGAGTGGAAAATATATGGTTACCCATTTACTAATGATATCCATGTCTACATTAGCTCCACGACATTTTTAATTCTTGGGAGCTTTTGGTTAAATGAATTTTTTTAAGCTTCCTTTAAATGAAGCTTTAAGCCATCACCACATGAATAAAATTAAAGAACTAAATGAAAACAAGCCAAGTATTTACAGAGTAATAGAATGTGCAGTGGAAAGAGTACAATTCTGAAATCATAAAGCCTAAATTAGTGTGATGCATCTTTATCAGCCATGTAATCATAAACCAGTTATCTAAATGTGTCAGCCTCAGTTTTTTCACCCATGAAATGGTGATGATAATACTTATTATGCAGAGTTGTTGTGTGGATGTAATGAAGCATGGAGCATGAGAGTCTCATATTCCATGCTAAAATGATAGCTATTTTTATACTTATAATAATTCTAATAATAGTAATTAAATTGTTCAAAATGATAATATTCATTTATATTGAGGCATTGTATTGACTATTCATAGACACATTTACCAAAATAAATTTCATTTTACTTTACCCCCTCTGAGGATATATATTCTTTAATTCAATATGAATCTTATTATGAATAATAATTACCATGATAAATATGCTGATTTTTCTTCTATTTATTTTTAGGGAAGTGTCCTTTACTGTTGAACATAAAGAAACTTAAGCAAGTCTGTCTTATTCAAAATTTGCATGCTGCTTTCTTATGAAACTAGATTATAGAGTTGTATGAAATAAATTCATGCAGTTAAGACATTTATGTTTGGAAAACTGGGTGGTCAGTTTAGTATTTCAAAAGAAGATTTTAAATTTAAACCTTAAAACTGAGCTCTTTCAGCCTTATTTATAGACCATCCTTCATGCTTCATAAGTATTCCTTCATTGTAAACTAACTAATAGTGTTTGTCACAGTGTATATAACTAAAATGGATTTTTTATTCTATTATTTCAGAGTTAGTTGCAGTTTCTATTTCCTTACTTCCTTTTTTGAAAAATAGATTAATTCTACAAAAAGTTATTTCCAGCTTTATTGAAAAATAATTGACATATTATAATTTGTAAATTTAAGAAATGATTTCTTATAACACTGCAAACTTTTAACATTGTGTAAATTTTGTACCATTTGATAAATTGGTATACATCTGTATTGCAATATAATCTACATAAAAATGTTAATACATCTACTATCTCATATAGTTGCCTCTGTTTTTTATGCATGTATTTTAAGGAATTTTAAGATCTATTCTCTTAGCAACTTTAATGTATATAGTACAGTAGAGATAAACTTCAGAGGTCTTGTGGGTTTTGTTCCAGACCGCCTCAATAAAGTGATTATCTCAATAAACTAAGTCAAATCATTATTATTTTTTTTGGTTTCCCAGTGCAAATAAAAAATTATGTTTCCCAGTGCATATAAAAAATAAACACTATACTGTACTGTTCAAAAGCATTATGTCTTTAAAGAAAAACAATTCATATACTTTAAGTAAACTAGTTCTGAGTTTTCAGTGGGTCATAATTACTGATCACAGATCACCATAACAAATACAATAATAATGAAAAAACTTGAAATATTGCAAGAATTACCAACATGTGACAGAGAGACACAAAATGAACAAATGTTGTTAGAAAAATGGTGGCAGCAGACCTATTTTATACAAGATTGCTATAAACTTTCAACTTGTAAGAATGTGATATATGCAAAATTTAATAAAGGGAAGCACAATAAAAAAAAGTATGTATATATTATTAACTATGATCATCATGCTGTACATTAGATTCCCAGAACTTTTTCCTATTATAGTTGCAAGTTTGTACACTTTGACCACCCTATTCCACCCCAGGTTCACCCCCTTGTCAACTCAACTCTAAGTTTCCATTAGTTTGCTTTTTCTTCAGATTCTGTATGTTAGGGTTATCGTAATACATAAATTAAAAAATATATAAAATCTTTGAAATATTTCACTTAGTATAATACCTTCAAGATCCATCCATGGTATTGTAAATGGCAGTATTTCTTAATTTTTCATGGTTAAGTAGTATTCCATTTACCATACTTATTTTATTCATTCATCCATTAATGGATACTGAAGTTATTTCCATCTCTTGCTTAGAGTTAATAATTTTATAATGAACATAAGAGTGCAGATATGTCTTCGAATAGTGACTTTGTTTCCTTTAGATATATACCTAGAAGTGGGATTACTGAATCATATGGTAATTTTACTTTTAATAATATGAATAGTCTCCATACTGTTTTCCATACAAATTTATATCCCTATCACAGTGCATAAGTTCCCCATTTTCCCCAATATTTACCAAAATTTGTTAGTTTTAATTGTTTGGTAGTATATATTCTAATAGGTAGTAATATCTTGCTGTGTTTTTCAGAGGTAAACAAAAACAACAACATAATGACTTTGCCCTGAGTTTTTTTATGTTGAGCACTTTTTAATGCTCCTGTTGGTCATTTATATAAGTTTTTTGAAAAAAAAGTCTATTGAGATCCTTTTGCTATTTTTTAATTATATATGTTTTTCTTTTTGTATCTGTTGGTTATTAACCTCTTTTCAGATATAAGATTTGTAAGTATTTTCTTCCATTCTGTGGATTGTGTTTTCATTCCCTTTTTTTTTGGCAATGCAGAAACTTTAGTTTGATGTAATACCATTTATTTATTTTTGCTTTTTTTGCTTGTGTTTTTGGTCTGGTATCCAAAAAACTATTGGCAAGACCAATGTCAAGGAGAATTTTTCCTATGTTTTCCTTTAGGAAATTTAGTTTCATGCATCACATTTAAGTCTTTAATCTATTTCAAGTTAAGATTTATGAGTGATATAAGGTTCCAGTTTCATGCTGGTTTATGTGACTATTCAGTTTTAAATATCATTTACTGAAACATACTATCTTTACCCATTACATATGTTGGCCCCTGTCAAATATTAGGTGACTGTATGAAAGGATTTATTTCTGGACTCTCAATTCTGTTCTACTTGTTTATTGGTCTGTTTTTATGCCAGTATACTTTATTGTTTTGAGCATGGGGGCTTTGTAGTATAGTTTCAAATCAAGAAGTGTAATTTCGCTTCTTCATTCTTTCTCAGAACTGCTTTGATTATTTGTTTGTCTCATATAAATTTTAGGATTCTTTACTTACTTCTGTAAAAACACAATATTGGAGTTTTTAAAAGATTATTTATTTATTTATTTATTTGAGAGAGAGAGATGACAAGCAGGCAGAGAGGCAGGCAGAGAGCGAAGAGGTAGCAGCTTCCTGCTGAGCAGAGAGGCTGATGTGGGGCTCGATCCCAGGACCCTGGGATCATGTCCTGAGCCGAAGGCAGCAGCTTAACCCACTGAACCACCCAGGTGCCCCTAACATTGGATTTTTGATAGGAATTGAATTTACAGATGGTTTTCGGTAGTATGGACATTTTAACAATGTTAATTCTTACCATTCATAAATATGAGCTATCTTTCCATTTGTGTCTCCTTCAATTTCTTTATCAATGTCATAGATTATGGAGTACAGATCTTTCATCGTCTTAGTTAAATCTTATCCTAAGTATTTTATTAGTTTTGGTGCTAGTGTGAATTAGATTGTTTTCTTTATCTTTTTCTGATAGTTCATCATTAAAGTGTTAAAATGCTCCTGTCTTGTGCTTACTTTGGCAGCACATATACTAAAATTGGAATGATGCAGAGAAGATTAGCATGATCACTGAGCAAGGATGACATGAAAAACTATTAAAAAAACGAAACAAAACAAAATTATTGTCTTTTATATATTGATCTTGTATTTGGCAGCTTTACTAAATTTGTTTATTCAAAATTTTTATGAATTTTTTAGGATTCTTTTACATGTAAGTTCATGTTATCCAAAAAAAGAAAATTTTACTTCTTCCTTTTTTTTTTGGGAGTCTTTTATTTCTTTGTGTTCCTTGTTTCTCTGGCTAGGACATCCTGTACTATGTGAAATGAGAGTAGTGAAAGTGGACACACTTGTCTTTTTTCTGATCTTTAAGGGGAAAACTTTCAAACTTTTTTGATTGAATATGAGATTAGCTCTGGGCTTGCAATATGTGTTTTTTTTTAATGGATTTTTTAAATTATTTTTTTTTAATTTTTTATAAACATATGATGTGTTTTTATCCCTAGGGGTACAGGTCTGTGAATCACCAGGTTTACACATTTCACAGCACTCACCATCACTCATCATAGCACCTGCCCTCCCCAATGTCCATACCCCCACCATCCTCTCCCAACACACCTCCCCCCAGCAACCCTCAGTCTGTTTTGTGAGATTCAGTCTTTTATGGTTTGTCTCCCTCCCAATCCCATCTTCTTTTATTTTTCTTTTCGTACGCCCGAAACCGCCTATGTTGCATCTCCACTTCATCATATCAGGGAGATCATATAATAGTTGTCTTTCTCAGATTGATTTATTTCGCCAAGCATAATACCCTCTAGTTCCATCCACATCATCACAAATAGCAGGATTTCATTTCTTTTGATGGCTGCATAATATCCCATTGTACATATATACTTCATCTTATTTATTTTCATCTGTTGAAGGACATTTAGGTTCTTTCCATAGTTTAACTATGGTGGACATTGCTGCTATAAACATTTGGGTGCATGTGCCCCTTCAGAATGCCACGTTTGTATCTTTAGGGTATATACCCAGTACTACAATCACTGGGTCATAGGCTAGTTTTATTTTCAGCTTTTTGAGGCACCTCCACGCTGTTTTCCAGAGTGGTTGCACCATCTTGCATTCCCACGTACAGTGTAGGAGGGTTGCCCTTTCTCCACATCCTCGCCAGCATCTGTCATTGACTGACTTGTTCATTTTAGCCATTCTGAAAGGTGTGAGGTGGTATCTCATTCTGGTTTTGATTTGTATTTCCCTGATGCCGAGTGATGTGGAGCATTTTTTCATGTGTCTGTTGGCCATTTGGATGTATTCTTTGCAGAAATGTCTGTTCATGTCCTCTGCCCATTTCTTCATTGGATTATTTGTTCTTAGGGTGTTGAGTTTGATAAGCTCTTTATAGATTTTGGATAGATACTGGCCCTTTATCTAGTATGTCATTTGCAAATATCTTCTCCCAGATAACTTCTGACAGTCATCTTTTGGCTTTGTTAACTGTTTCCTTTGCTGTGCAAAAGCTTTTTGATCTGATGAAATCCCAATAGTTCATTCTTGCCCTTGCTTCCCTTGCCTTTGGCGATGTTCCTAGGAAGAAGTTGCTGCTGCTGAGGTCAAAGAGGTTGCTACCTGTTCTCTCCTCAATGATTTTGATGGATTCCTTTCTCACATTATGCTTCTTCATCCATTTCCAGTCTATTTTCATGTATGGTGTAAGAAAATGGTCCAACTTCATTTTTCTGCATGTGGCTGTTCAATTTTCCCAACACCATTTGTTGAAGAGGCTGTCTCGTTTCCATAGGACATTCCTTCCTGCTTTGTTGAAGATTAGTTGACCATAGAGTTGAGGGTGTATTTCTGGGCTCTCTATTCTGCTCCATTGATCTATGTCTGTTTTGGGGACAGTTCCCTACTATCTTGATGATGACAACTTTGTAGTAGAGCTTGAAGTCTAGAATTGTGATGCCAACAACTTTGGCTTTCTTTTTCAATATTCCTCTGGCTATTCGATGTATTTTCTGGTTCCATATATATTTTAGGATGATTTGTCCCATTTCTTTGAAAAAAATGGATGGGATTTTGATAGGGATTGCATTAAATGTGTAGATTGCTTTAGGTAGCACAGACATTTTCACAATATTTGTTCTTCCAATACAGGAGCATGGAACATTTTTCCATTTCTTTGTGTCTTCTTCAATTTCTTTCATGAGTACTTTAGAGTTTTCTGAGTATAGATTCTTTGTTAGGTTTATTCCTAGGTATCTTAGGGTTTTGGGTGCAATTGTAAATGGGATGCACTCCTTAATTTCTATTTCTTCAGTCTTGTTGGTATAAAAAAAATGCAACCAATTTCTGTGCATTGATTTTATATTCTGACACTTTACAGAATTTCTATACAAGTTATAGCAGATTTGGAGTGGAGTCCTTTAAGCTTTCCACATACAGTGTCATATCGTCTGCAAACAGGGATAGTTTGACTTCTCTTTTGCCAATTTGGCAAAGTTTGGATGCCCTTAATTTCTTTTTGTTGTCTGTTTGCTGAGGCTAGGACTTCTAGTACGATGTTGAATAGCAGTGGTGATAACGGACATCCCTGCCGTGTTCCTGACCTCAGCGGAAAAGTATTCAGTTTTTCTCCATAGAGAATGATATTTGCAGTGGGTTTTTCATAGATGGCTTTGATAATATTAAGAATATGTGCCCTCTATCCCTACACTTTGAAGAGTTTTAATCAGGAAGGGACACTGCACTTTGCCAAATGCTTTTTCAGCATCTATGGAGAGTATCATATGGTTCTTGTTCTTTCTTTTATTAATGTGCTGTATCACATTGATTGATTTGCAGATGTTGAAATAACCTTGTAGCCCTGGAATAAATCCCACTTGGTCATGGTTAATAATCCTTTTAATGTACTGTTGAATCTTATTGGCTAGTATTTTGGTGAGAATTTTCGCATACTGTGTTCATCAAGGACATTGGTTTGTAGTTCTCTTTTTTGATGGGATCCATGTCTGGTTTTGGGATCAAGATGATGCTGGCCTCAGAAAAAAAAGAGTTTGGAAGTTTTCCTTCCATTTCTATTTTTTTGGAACAGTATCGTGAAAATATGAATTAATTCTTCTGTAAATGTTTGGTAGAATTCCCCTGGGAAGCATCTGGCCCAGGGCTTTTGTTTGTTTGGAGATTTTTGATGACTGTTTCAATCTCTGTACTGGTTATGGGTCTGTTCAGGTTTCCGATTTCTTCCTGGTTCAGTTGTGGTAGTTTATATGTCTCTAGGAATGTATCCATTTCTTCCAGATTGTTGAAATTATTGGCGTAGAGTTGCTCATAGTATGTTCCTATAATTGTTTGTATTTCTTTGCTGTTGGTTGTGATCTCTCCTCTTTCATTCATGAATTTATTTATTTGGGTTCTTTCTCTTTTCTTTTTGATAAGTCTAGAAAGAGGTTTATCAATCTTATAAATTCTTTCAAAGAACCAGCTCCTAGTTTTGTTGATTTGTTCTATTGTTTTTTGTTGTTGTTGGGTTTTTGTGGTTTTTGTTTGTTTGTTTATTTGTTTCTATTTCATTCATTTCTGCAGCGGCCTTGTGGTCGGGAAAAGGTCGCGAAGCTGGAGAGCCGGCCCTGGCAGGAACAGCGGGCCAGTGGCAAGACAAGTGTCACCCACTCCATGTGCAGAGAGACGAAGCCTGGCTGCTAAGGAGACATGAGGGGACGATTGGGCCTGGGAACGTGCTCCAATCTGAGGAAGGAGTCTGGGCAGAAGGAAGGCCTTTCCTGTGCCTCTGGACCCAAGTGTAAAGCATCTCCTTGGCCACCTGTCCAGAGGGCAGTCGTGGGCTTGCCACCAAGCTCCCGGCCCTGAACTCGCAGAAACACCTCTTGGAGGAACAGGCAATCAGATGCCGTCTTCCTCCAGGATGTGGCAGCATTGACAGAGGCAGGGGGTGTCCCGGGGAAACAGGGACAGTTACCCATTACTCCCCATCCCAGGGCACGGGTGGTGTGCAGTGATCCTCTCACGTCTCCTCAAGGATGGAGAAGGCACAGGCCTAGTGCCTGAATGCCAGAGCAAAAGGGCCAGCCGTGCCTACACTGAGAGATGGCATTGTGAGCAGAGTGCCATCCTAGGCTATGCACGCTGCTGCAGGGTCGAGGCTGTGTCTGTTTATTTCAGCTTGGCAGGATGAACCCAGGATGTGAACTTGGAGCCCGGGATAGCAAGGTCCCAAGAGGCACCAGCTCTCCCGCAGCACTTCTTCCCTGACGCGACTGAAGCCTTGCTGAAGAGGCAGCGGCGAAGTCCTGTTCGCTTCAAGCCAAAGCCTCTGCGAAAGCACAGCATTTGCTGAGAAATCAGAGTCGGTTCTGCGGGATCTTCTGCTGCTTGCCTGGGCCCAGTCTCGCGGTGGGAGAAACACGCATACAGCGAAAGCCTCTTTGCCCGGGCATCTCCTCTGGGAAAGCACAGCATTCGTTGGGAAATCAGATTCGGATGTGTGGGATGCTGCAGCTGAATGCCTGAGCTAGTCTCCGCAGCACGGTGGAAGAAACCCGCATGGAGCGAAATCCTCTTTGCCCTAGCACCCCTCTGCATGAGACAGAAGCGCACTTGCACTTGTGGAAAGAGGCTTAAGGAAAGGGACACGTTTTTCACTGCGCTCCCCAGGAACATGTCTGTGGAAGGTGCAGCACGCTGCCCAGGGAGAAGAGCAGGAGCCGTTGGCCTTCTGGTCTGGAAACGGTTGCGAAGCAGGAGAGCCAGCCCTGGCAGGCACAGTGGCCGGTGGCAGAACAAGTGTCACCCGCTCCCTGTGCAGAGAGACGGAAGCCTGGCTGCTACGGAGAGAGGAGGGGATGAGTAGGGCAGGGCGCGTTCTCCACTCTTAGGAAGGAGTCTGGGCAGAAAGCATGCCTGTCCTGAGCCTCTGGGCCCAAGGAGACAGCAGATCTTTGGCCACCTGTACCTGGGGCAGACATGCGCTAGCCATGAGGCGCCTACGCTGAACTCGCAGAAACAGCTCCCTGAAATAACAGGGAGTCAGACGCCGTCTTCCTCCAGGATTTGGAAGCTTGGAGGAGGCACGGGGTTTAAGGGGAAGGGGTGGCGACAGTCCCCCAAAGCTCCCTATTCAGTGCACCGGCGGTGTGCAGCGATCCTGTCACCTCTCCTTTCTTGTGGAGAAAGCACTGGGCTAGTCCGCCAGTCCGCCTGAGCGCCAGAGTAAAAGGCCAAGCGATGCCTACACGGGGAGATGGTAGTGTGTATAGGTTGCCATCCTAGGCTCCGCACGCTACGGCAGGGTTGTGGCTGTGTCTGCTTAGTTCGGCCTGACAGGGTGAACCAAGGACGCGAACATGGAGCCCGGGAAAAAAGGCCCAGGAGGCACCAGCTCTCCCGCAGCTCTTCTTCCCTGAGGCAACTGAAGCCTTGCTGAGGAAGCAGCGGCGAAGTGCTGTTCGCTCCAAGCCAAAGCCTCTGCGAAAGCACAGCATTCGCTGAGAAATGTTCGGCGGGCTGCTGCTGCTTGCCTGAGACCTGTCTCGCGGTTGGAGAAACCCGTATAGAGCGAAAGCCTCTTTGCCTTGTCATCTGCCCTTGGAATGCACAGCATTTAGTGGGAAATCTGAGTTGGGTTTCGGGATGCTGCTGCTGCTAGCTGAGCTAGTCTCCTCAGCACGGTGGAAGATAACTGCATGGAGTGAAATGCTCTTTGCCCTAGCATCCCCTCTGCCTGAGAGAGAAGCGTGGTTGCACACGTCTGTCTCTTCGCTCCCCAGGAGCAAGTGTAGGGAAGGCGCGGCACGCTGCCCACACAGAAGATTAGGAGCCATTAGCCTTGGATTTAGGAAACGCTCGGGAAGCAGCATAGCCGGCCATGGCCCGAACAGCAGGCCTGTGGCAAGACAAGTGTCCCCCGCTACCTGTGCGGAGAGAAGGTAGCCTGGCTGCTAAGGAGACATGAGGGGCGACTAGGGCAGGGGCGTGTGCTCCACTCTGAGGAAGGAGTCTGGGCAGAAGGCAGGCCTGTCCTGTGCCTCTGTTTCCAAGGGGACAGCATCTCCTTGGCCAGCTGTCCCAAGGGCAGACTTGGACTTGCCACCAGGTGCCATACCCGCAACTCGCAGAAACAATCCCATGGAGAAACGGGCAGTCAGATACCGTCTTCCACCTAGAAGTGGCAGCGATTTGTTTGGCAGGGGGTGTGCCGGGGAAGGAGTGGAGACTGACCCCACATTTCCACATCCAAGTTTACGGGCCGTGTGCAAGGATCCTGTTGCCTCCTCCTGTGGTGAAGGCACTGGCCTAGACTCCATGTCTGCCTGAGCGCCGGAACAAAAGGCAAAGCCTTACCTACCCCAGGAGATGGTAATATGCATAGAGTGCCATGCTAGGCCACGTATGCTGCTGCAGGGTTGTGGCAGTCTGCTTAGTTCGGCTTCGCAAGGTGAACCCCGGGCGCGAACGTGGAGCCCGGGAAAGCAAGGACCAAGAGGCACCAGCTCTCAGGCAGCTCTTCTTCCCTGAAGCCAACGAAGACTTGCTGAGGAAGCAGTGGTGAAGTGCGGTTCACTCCAAGCCCAAAGCCTCTGTGAAAGCACAACATTCCTGAGAAATCAGAGTCGGTACTGTGGGCTGCTACTGCTGATTGCTGAGCCCAGTCTCACGGTGGGAGAAACGCGCATACAGCGTAAGGCTCTTTCCCCGGGCATCTCCTCCGCGAAGGCATAGCATTCGTTGGAAAATCAGAGTTGGCTTTGGGGATGCTGCTGCAGCTTGCCTGAGCTAGTCCCTGCAGCACGGTGGAAGAAACCCGCATGGAGTGAAATCCTCTTTGCCCTAGCACCCCTCTGCCTGAGAGAGAAGCGCACTTGCACTTGTGGAAAGAGGCTTAAGGAAAGGGACACGTCTTTCACTGTGCTCCCCAGGAGCATGTCTGTGGAAGGTGCAGCACGCTGCCCAGGGACAAGAGCATGAGCCGTTGGCCTTCTGGTCTGGAAACGGTTGCGAAGCAGGTGAGCCGGCCCTGGCAGGCACAGCGGCCGGTGGCAGTACAAGTGTCACCCGCTCCCTGTGCAGAGAGACGGAAGCCTGGCTGCTACGGAGAGAGGAGGGGATGAGTAGGGCAGGGCGCGTGCTCCACTCTTAGGAAGGAGTTTGTGCAGAAAGCATGCCTGTCCTGAGCCTCTGGGCCCAAGGAGACAGCAGGTCTTTGGCCACCTGTCCCTAGGGCAGACCTACGTTAGCCTCGAGGCGCCTACGCTGAACTCGCCGAAACATCTCCCTGAAATAACGGGGAGTCAGACGCCGTCTTCCTACAGGATGTGGAAGCTTGGAGGAGGCACGGGGTTTAAGGGGAGGGGTGGGGACAGTCCCCCAAAGCTCCCTATTCAGTGCACGGGCGGTGTGCAGGGATCCTGTCACCTCTCCTTTCCTGTGGGGAAAGCACTGGGCTAGTCCGCCAGTCCGCCTGAGCGCCAGAGTAAAAGGCCAAGCGATGCCTACACCGGGAGATGGCAGTGTGTATAGGGTGCTATCCTAGGCTCCGCACGCTGCTGCGGGGTTTTAGCTGTGTGGGCTTAGTTCGGCCTGGCAGGGTGAATCCAGGACGCGAACATGGAGACGGGAAAAAAGGCCCAAGAGGCACCAGCTCTCCCGCAGCTCTTCTTCCCTAACGCGACTGAAGCCTTGCTGAGGAAGCAGCGGCGAAGTGCTGTTCGCTCCAAGCCAAAGCCACTACGAAATCACAGCATTCGCTGAGAAATGTTCTGCGGGCTGCTGCTGCTTGCCTGAACCCTGTCTCACGGTGGGAGATACCCGCATACAGCGAATGCCTCTTTGCCTTGTCATCTACCCTTGGAAAGCACAGCATTCGTTGGGAAATCTGAGTTGCGTTTGGAGATGCTGCTGCTGCTTGCCTGAGCTAGTCTCCGCAGCACGGTGAATGATACCCGCATGGGGCGAAATACTCTTTGCCCTAGCATCCCCTCTGCCTGAGAGAGAAGCGTGGTTGAACACGTCTGTCACCGCGCTCCCAGGAGCAATGTGGGGAAGGCGAAGCACGCCGCCCTCAGAGAAGAGAAGGTTCCGTTGTCCTCTGGGTCAGGAAATGCTCGGGAAGCAGGATAGCCTGCCGTGGCACGAACAGCAGGCCGGTAGCAAGACAAGTGTCTCCCGCTCCCTGTGCGGAGAGATGGAAGCCTGGCTGCTACAGAGACATGAATGGATGACTAGGGCAGGGGCGTGTGCTCCACTCTGAGGAAGTAGTCTGGGCAGAAGGCGGGCCTATCCTGTGCCTCTGGTCCCATGGGGACAGCATTTCCTTGGCCAGCTGTACCAAGGGCAGACTTGGCCTTGCCACCAGGTGCCATACACGCAACTCGCAGAAACAACCCCATGGAGAAACAGGCAGTCAGATGCCGTCTTCCACCAAGATGTTGCAGCGATGTGGGTGGCAGGTGGTGTGCCGGGGATGGAGTGGAGACTGTCCCCTACAGTTCCCCATCCAAGTGCACGGGCCGTGTGCAGGGATCCTGTCGCCTCCTCTCTCCTGTGGTGAAGGCACTGGCCTAGAACCCGAGTCTGCCTGAGCGCCGGAACAAAAGTCAAAGCCTTAACTAACCCCCAGGAGATGGTAATAGGCATAGAGTGCCATGCTAGGCCACGCACGCTGCTGCAGGGTTGTGACTCTGTCTGCTTAGTTCGGCCTAGCAAGTTGAACCCCGGGCCCGTACTTGGAGTCCGAGAAATCAAGGCCCAAGAGGCAGCAGCTCTCCCGCGACTCTTCTTCGCTGCCGCAGCAGAGCGAATGACCAAAGCATTGCTGAGGAAGCAGCCAGCAAAGTGCAGTTCCCGCCAAGCTGAAAACCCCTGGGAAAGCATAGCAGTCGCTGGGAAATTAGAGTCGGTTCTGAGGGCTCTTCTGCTGCTTGCCTGAGCTCAGTCTCGCGGTGGGAGAAACTCGCATACAGCGAAAGACTCTTTGCCCGGGCATCTCCTCTGGGAAGGCACAGCATTCGTTGGGAAATCAGAATCGGATGTGTGCGATGCTGCAGCTGAATGCCTGAGCTAGTCTCTGCAGCATGGTGGAAGATGCCCGCATGGAGCGAAATCCTCTTCGCCCTAGCACCCCTCTGCCTGAGAGAGAAGCGCGCTTGCACCTGTGGAAAGAGCCTTAAGGAAAGGGACAGGTCTTTCACTGCGCTCCCCAGGAGCATGTCTGTGGAAGGTGCAGCACGCTGCCCACGGAGAAGAGCAGGAGCCGTTGGCCTTCTGGTCTGGAAACGGTTGCGAAGCAGGAGAGCCAGCCCTGGCAGGCACAGCGGCCGGTGGCAATACAAGTGTCACCCGCTCCATGCACAGAGAGACGGAAGCCTGGCTTCTACGGAGACTGGAGGGGATGAGTAGGGCAGGATGCGTGCTCCACTCTTAGGAAGGAGTTTGGGCAGAAAGCATGCCTGTCCTGAGCCTCTGGGCCCAAGGAGACAGCAGCTCTTTGGCCACCTGTCCCTGGGGCAGACATGCCCTAGCCACGAGGCGCCGAAGCTGAACTCGCAGAAACAGCTCCCTGAAATAACGGGGAGTCAGACGCCGTCTTCCTCCAGGATGTGGAAGCTGGGAGGAGGCCCGGGGTTTAAGGGGAGGGGTGGGGACAGTCCCCCAAAGCTCCCTATTCAGTGCACGGGTGGTGTGCAGGGATCCTGTCACCTCTCCTTTCCTGTGGGGAAAGCACTGGGCTAGTCCGCCAGTCCGCCTGAGCGCCAGAGTAAAAGGCCAAGCGATGCCTACACCGGGAGATGGTAGTGTGTATAGGGTGCCATCCTAGGCTCCGCACGCTGCTGCGGGGTTTTAGCTGTGTGGGCTTAGTTCGGCCTGGCAGGGTGAATCCAGGACGCGAACATGGAGACGGGAAAAAAGGCCCAAGAGGCACCAGCTCTCCCGCAGCTCTTCTTTCCTGACAGGACTGAAGCCTTTCTGAGGAAGCAGCGGCGAAGTGCTGTTCGCTTCAAGCCAAAGCCTCTGCGAAATCACAGCATTCGCTGAGAAATGTTCGGCGGGCTGCTGCTGCTTGCCTGAACCCTGTCTCACGGTGGGAGAAACCCGCATACAGCGAATGCCTCTTTGCCTTGTCTTCTGCCCTTGTAAAGCACAGCATTCGTTGGGAAATCTGAGTTGGGTTTGGAGTTGCTGCTGCTGCTTGCCTGAGCTAGTCTCCGCAGCACGGTGAATGATACCCGCATGGGGCGAAAGACTCTTTGCCCTAGCATCCCCTCTGCCTGAGAGAGAAGCGTGGTTGAACACGTCTGTCACCGCGCTCCCAGGAGCAATGTGGGGAAGGCGAAGCACGCCGCCCTCAGAGAAGAGAAGGATCCGTTGTCCTCTGGGTCAGGAAACGCTCGGGAAGCAGGATAGCCTGCCGTGGCACGAACAGCAGGCCGGTAGCAAGACAAGTGTCTCCCGCTCCCTGTGCGGAGAGATGGAAGCCTGGCTGCTACAGAGACATGAATGGATGACTAGGGCAGGGGCGTGTGCTCCACTCTGAGGAAGTAGTCTGGGCAGAAGGCGGGCCTGTCCTGTGCCTCTGGTCCCATGGGGACAGCATTTCCTTGGCCAGCTGTACCAAGGGCAGACTTGGCCTTGCCACCAGGTGCCATACACGCAACTCGCAGAAACAACCCCATGGAGAAACAGGCAGTCAGATGCCGTCTTCCACCAAGATGTTGCAGCGATGTGGGTGGCAGGTGGTGCCGGGGATGGAGTGGACTGTCCCCTACAGTTCCCCATCCAAGTGCACGGGCCGTGTGCAGGGATCCTGTCGCATCCTCTCTCCTGTGGTGAAGGCACTGGCCTAGAACCCGACTCTGCCTGAGCGCCGGAACAAAAGTCAAAGCCTTAACTAACCCCCAGGAGATGGTAATAGGCATAGAGTGCCATGCTAGGCCACGCACGCTGCTGCAGGGTTGTGACTCTGTCTGCTTAGTTCGGCCTAGCAAGTTGAACCCCGGGCCCGCACTTGGAGTCCGGGAAATCAAGGCCCAAGAGGCAGCAGCTCTCCCGCGACTCTTCTTCGCTGCCGCAGCAGAGCGAATGACCAAAGCATTGCTGAGGAAGCAGCCAGCAAAGTGCAGTTCCCGCCAAGCTGAAAACCCCTGGGAAAGCATAGCAGTCGCTGGGAAATTAGAGTCGGTTCTGCGGGCTCTTCTGCTGCTTGCCTGAGCTCAGTCTCGTGGTGGGAGAAACTCGCATACAGCGAAAGACTCTTTGCCCGGGCATCTCCTCTGGGAAGGCACAGCATTCGTTGGGAAATCAGAATCGGATGTGTGCGATGCTGCAGCTGAATGCCTGAGCTAGTCTCTGCAGCATGGTGGAAGATACCCGCATGGAGCGAAATCCTCTTCGCCCTAGCACCCCTCTGCCTGAGAGAGAAGCGCGCTTGCACCTGTGGAAAGAGCCTTAAGGAAAGGGACAGGTCTTTCACTGCGCTCCCCAGGAGCATGTCTGTGGAAGGTGCAGCACGCTGCCCACGGAGAAGAGCAGGAGCCGTTGGCCTTCTGGTTGCGAAGCAGGAGAGCCGGCCCTAGCAGGCACAGCGGCCGGTGGCAATACAAGTGTCACCCGCTCCATGCACAGAGAGACGGAAGCCTGGCTTCTACGGAGACTGGAGGGGATGAGTAGGGCAGGACGCGTGCTCCACTCTTAGGAAGGAGTCTGGGCAGAAAGCATGCCTGTCCTGAGCCTCTGGGCCCAAGGAGACAGCAGCTCTTTGGCCACCTGGCCCCGGGGGCAGACATGCCCTAGCCACGAGGCGCCTACTCTGAACTCGCAGAAACAGCTCCCTGAAATAACGGGGAGTCAGACGCCGTCTTCCTCCAGGATGTGGAAGCTTGGAGGAGGCACGGGGTTTAAGGGGAAGGGGTGGGGACAGTCCCCCAAAGCTCCCTATTACGTGCACGGGCCGTGTGCAGGGATCCTGTCACCTCTCCTTTCCTGTGGGAAAAGCACTGGCTTAGTCCGCCAGTCCGCCTGAGCGCCAGAGTAAAAGGCCAAGCGATGCCTACACCGGGAGATGGTAGTGTGTATAGGGTGCCATCCTAGGCTCCGCACGCTGCTGCAGGGTTGTGACTGTGTCTGCTTAGTTCGGCTTAGCAAGGTGAACCCTGGTGCTAACTTGGAGCCCGGGAAAACAAGGCCCAAGAGGCAGCACCTCTACGGCAGCTCTTCTTCCATGACGCGCACGAAGCCTTGCTGAGAAAACAGTGGTGAAGTGCGGTTCGCTCCAAGCCCCAAACCTCTGTGAAAGCACAACATTCGCTGAGAAATCAAAGTCGGTACTGTGGGCTGCTGCTGCTGATTGCCTGAGCCCAGTCTCACGGTGGGAGAAACCCGCATACAACTTAAGGCTCTTTGCCCGTGCATCTCCTCAGGGAAAGCGCA
This sequence comes from Mustela lutreola, assembly GCF_030435805.1. Classification (NCBI taxonomy): domain Eukaryota; kingdom Metazoa; phylum Chordata; class Mammalia; order Carnivora; family Mustelidae; genus Mustela; species Mustela lutreola. The sequence continues at coordinate 62,681,789 of NC_081305.1, read as the reverse complement.
GCATTGGTTGGGAAATCCGAGTTGGGTTTGGGGATGCTGCTGCTGCTTGCCTGAGCTAGTCTCCAGAGCACAGTGCACGAAACCCGCATGGAGCGAAATCCTCTTTGCTCTAGCACCCTTCTGCCTGAGAGAGAAGCACGCTTGCACCTGTGGAAAGAGGCTTAAGGAAAGGGACACGTCTTTCACTGCGCTCCACAGGAGCATGTCTGTGGATGGTGCAGCACGGTGCCCAGGGAGTAGAGCAGGAGCCGTTGGCCTTCTGGTCTGGAAACGATTGCGAAGCAGTAGAGCAGGCCCTGGCAGGAACAGCGGCCGGTGGCAATACCAGTGTCACACGCTCCCTGCGAAGAGAGACGGAAGCCAGGCTGCTATGGAGAGAGGAGGGGATGAGTAGGGCAGGGCGCGTGCTCCACACTTAGGAAGGAGTCTGGGCAGAAAGCATGCCTGTCCTGAGCCTCTGGGCCCAAGGAGACAGCAGCTCTTTGGCCACCTGTCCCTGGGGCAGACATGCGCTAGCCACGAGGCGCCTACGCTGAACTCGCAGAAACAGCTACCTGAAATAACGGGGAATCAGACGCCGTCTTCCTCCAGGATGTGGAACCTTGGAGAAGGCACGGGGTTTAAGGGGAGGGGAGTGGACAGTCACCCAAAGCTCCCTATTCAGTGCACGGGCGGTGTGCAGTGATCCTGTCACCTCTCCTTTCCTGTGGGGAAAGCACTGGCTAGTCCGCGAGTCTGCCTGATCGCCAGAGTAAAAGGCCAAGCGATGCCTACACCGTGAGATGGTAGTGTGTATACGGTGCCATCCTAGGCATCGCACGCTACTGCAGGGTTGTGGCTGTGTCACCTGGCAGGGTGAACCCAAGACGCGAACATGGAGCCCGGGAAAACAAGGCCAAAGAGGCACCAGCTCTCCTGCAGCTCTTCCTCCCTGACGCGACTTAAGCCTTGCTGAGGAAGCAGCGGTGAAGTGCTGTTCGCTCCAAGCCAAAGCCTCTGCGAAATCACAGCATTCCCTGAGAAATGTTCTGCGGGCTGCTGCTGCTTACCTGAACCCTGTCTCACGGTGGGAGAGACCTGCATACAGCGAAAGCCTCTTTGCCTTGTCATCTGCCCTTGGAAAGCACAGCATTCATTGGGAAATCTGAGTTGGGTTTGGAGATGCTGCTGCTACTTGCCTGCGCTAGTCTCCGCAGCACGGTGAATGATACCCGCATGGGGCGAAATACTCTTTGCCGTAGCATCCCCTCTGCATGAAAGAGAAGGGTGGTTGCACACGTCTGTCACCGCGTTCCCCAGGAGCAATGTGTGGAAGGTGCAGCACGCCACCCCCAGAGAAGAGAAGGATCTGTTGGCCTCTGGGTCGGAAAACGCTCGGGAAGCAGGATAGCCTGCCGTGGCACGAACAGCAGCCCGGTAGCAAGACAAGTGTCCCCCGCTCCCTGTGCGGAGAGATGGAAGCCTGGCTGCTAAGGAGACATGAAGGGATGACTAGGGCAGGGGCGTGTGCTCCACTCTGAGGAAGGATTCTGGGCAGAAGGCAGGCCGGTCCGGTGCCTCTGGTCCCATGGGGCAGCATCTCCTTGGCCAGCTATACCAAGGGCAAACTTGGGCTTGCCACCAGGTGCCATACCCGCAACTCGCAGAAACAACCCCATGGAGAAACGGGCAGTCAGATGCCGTCTTCCACCTAGATGTGGCAGCGATGTGGGTGGCAGGTGGTGTGCCGGGGATGGAGTGGAGACTGTCCCCTACAGTTCCCCATCCAAGTGCACGGGCCGTGTGCACGGATCCTGTCTCCTCCGCTCTCCTGTGGTAAAGGCACTGGCCTAGACCCCGAGACGTCCTGAGCGCCGGAACAAAAGTCAAAGCCTTAACTAACCCCCAGGAGATGCTAATAGGCATAGAGTGCCATGCTAGGCCACGCACGCTGCTGCAGGGTTGTGACTCTGCTTAGTTTTGCTTAGCAAGGTGAACCCCGGGCCCGAACTTGGAGCCAGGGAAAGCAAGGCCCAAGAGGCAGCAGCTCTCCCGCGACTCTTCTTCGCTGCCGCGGTAGAGAGAATGACCAAAGCATTGCTGAGGAAAAAGCCAGCAAAGTGCAGTTCCGGCCAAGCTGAAAACCTCTGGGAAAGCATAGCAGTCGCTGGGAAATCAGAGTCGGTTCTGTGGGCTCTTCTGCTGCTGGGCTGAGCTCAGTGTCGCGGTGGGAGAAACCCGCATACAGAGAAAGACTCTTTGCCCGGGCATCTCCTCTGGGAAGGCACAGCATTCGTTGGGAAATCAGAATCGGGTGTATGCGATGCTGCAGCTGAATGCCTGAGCTAGTCTCTGCAGCATGGTGGAAGATACCCTGCATGGAGCGAAATCCTCTTCACCCTAGCACCCCTCTGCCTGAGAGAGAAGCGCGCTTGCCCCTGTGGAAAGAGGCATAAGGAAAGGGACACGTCTTTCACTGCGCTCCCCAGGAGCATGTCTGGGGAAAGTGCAGCAAGCTGCCCCAGGAGAAGAGAAGGAGCCATTGGCCTTGTGGTCGGGAAACAGTCGCAAAGCTGGAGAGCCGGCCCTGGCAGGAACAGCGGGCCTGTGGCAAGACAAGTGTCACCCACTCCCTGTGCAGAGAGACGAAACCTGGCTGCTAAGGAGACAAGAAGGGACGATTGGGGCGGGGAACGTGCTCCAATCTGAGGAAGGAGTCTGGGCAGAAGCAAGGCCTTTCCTGTGCCTCTGGTCCCAAGTGGAAAGCATCTCCTTGGCCACCTGTCCAGAGGGCAGACGTGGGCTTGCCACCAAGCTCCCGGCCCTGAAATCGCAGAAACACCTCCTGGAGGAACGGGCAATCAGATGCCGTCTTCCTCCAGGATGTGGCAGCATTGGCGGAGGAGGGAGTGTCCAGGGGAACAGGGACAGTTACCCATTACTCCCCATCCCAGGGCACGGGCGGTGTGCAGTGATCCTCTCGCGTCTCCTCAAGTATGGGGAAGGCACTGGCCTAGTCCCCTGTCCACCTGATGCCAGAGCAAATGGCATTGTGAGCAGAGTGCCATCCTAGGCCACACACGCTGCTGCAGGGTCGAGGCTGTGTCTGCTTATTTCAGCTTGGCAGGATGAACCCAGGATGTGAACTTGGAGCCTGGGATAGCAAGGCCCCAAGAGGCACCAGCTCTCCCGCAGCACTTCTTCCCTGACGCGACTGAAGTCTTGCTGAAGAGGCAGCGGCGAAGTCCTGTTCGCTTCTAGCCAAAGCCTCTGCGAAAGCACAGAATTTGCTGAGAAATCAGAGTCGGTTCTGCGGGCTCTTCTGCTGCTTGCCTGTGCCCAGTCTCGCGGTGGGAGAAACCCGCATACAGCGAAAGCCTCTTTCCCCGGGCATCTCCTCTGGGAAAGCACAGCATTCGTTGGGAAATCAGAATCGGATGTGTGGGATGCTGCAGCTGAATGCCTGAGCTAGTCTCCGCAGCATGGTGGAAGATACCCGCATGGAGCGAAATCCTCTTTGCCCTAGCACCCCTTTGCCTAATAAAGAAATATGGTTGCACATCTGAAAGGCCCTTAAGGAAAGGGACACGTCTGTCACCGAGCTCCACAGGAGCAAGTCTGGGAAACGCGCAGCACGCCACCCCCAGAGAAGAGAAGGAGCCGTTGGCCTTGTGGTCGGGAAACGGTCGGGAAGCAGGAGAGCCTTCCCTTCTAGGAACAGCAGGCCGGTCGCAAGACAAATGTCACCCGCTCCCTGTGCGGAGAGACGAAGCCTGGCTGCTATGGAGACATGAAGGGACGACTAGGGAAGGGACGCGTGCTCCACTCTGTGGAAGGAGTCTGGGAAGAAGGCGGGCCTGTCCTGTGCGTCTGGTCCCAAGTGCACAGCATCTCCTTGGACAACTGTCCGTAGGGCAGACGTGGGCTTGCTACCAGGCACCATACCCTGAACTCGCAGAAACAGCTCCCTCGAGAAACGGGCAGTCAGATGCCATCTTCCTCCAGGATGTGACAGCGTTGTCGGTGGCAGGGGGTGTGCCGGAAAGGAGTGGCAACAAAACCTGAAAGCTCCCCATTCCAGTAACGGGCGGTGTTCAGGGATCCTGTCGCCTCTCCTCTCCTGTGAGGAAGGCACTGACCTAGTCCGCGAGTCCACCTGAGGTCCAGTGCCAAAGGCCAAGGTTTGGCTACACCGGGAGATGGTAGTGTGCATAGAGTGCCATCCTAGGCCACGCACGTTGCTGCAGGGTTGTGGCTGTGTCTTAGTTTACCTGGCAGGGTGAACCCAGGACGCGAACATGGAGCCCGGGAAAGCAAGGCCCAAGAGGCACCAGCTCTCCCGCAGCTCTTCTTCCCTGACGCGACTGAAGCCTTGCTGAGGAAACAGGGGCGAAGTGCTGTTCCCTCCAAGCCAAAGCCTCTGCGAAAGCAAAGCATTCGCTGAGAAATGTTCTGAGGGCTGCCGCTGCTTGCCTGAGCCCTGTCTCGTGGTGGGAGAAAGCCGCATAGAGCGAAAGCCTCTTTGCCTTGTCATCGGCCCTTGGAAAGCACAGCATTCGTTGGTAAATCAGAGTTGGGTTTGGGGATGCTGCTGCTGCTTGCCTGAGCTTGTCTCCGCAGCACGGTGGAAGATAACCGCATGGAGCGAAATATTCTTTGCCCTTGCACCCCTCTGCCTGAGAGAGAAGCGTGGTTGCACACGTCTGTCACCGCGTTCCCCAGGAGCAGGTGTGGGGAAGGCACAGCGCGCTGCCCCGGAGGAGAGAAGGAGCCCTTGGCCTTGCGGTCGGGAAATGCTCGGGAAGCAGGATAGCCTGCCGTGGCCCGAACAGCAGGCCGGTAGCAAGACAAGTGTCACCCGCTCCCTGTGCGGAGAGATGGTAGCCTGGCTGCTAAGGAGACATGAGGGGACGACTAGGGCAGGGGCGTGTGCTCCACTCTGAGGAAGGAGTCTGGGAAGAAGTCACGCCTGTCCTGTGCTTCTGGTTCCAAGGGGACAGCATCTCCTCGGCCAGCTGTCCCAAGGGCAGACTTGGGCTTGCCACCAGGTGCCATACCCGCAACTCGCAGAAACAACCCCATGGAGAAACGGGCAGTCAGATGCCGTCTTCCACCAAGATGTGGCAGCTATGTGGGTGGCTGGGAGTGTGCCAAGGAAGGAGTGGAGACTCTCCCCCACAGTTCCCCATCTCAGTGTACGGGCCGTGTACAGGTACAGGGATCCTGTCGCCTCCTCTCTCCTGTGGTGAAGGCACTGGCCTAGACCCTGAGTCTGCCTGAGCGCCGGAACAAAAGGCAAAGCCTTACCTACCCCAGGAGATGGTAATAGGCATAGAGTGCCATGCTAGGCCACGCACGCTGCTGCAGGGTTGGGACTGTGCCTGCTTAGATCGGCTTAGCAAGGTGAACCCGGGGCGCAAACTTGGACCCCGGGAAAGCAAGGCCCAAGAGGCACCAGCTCTCCCGTGGCTTTTCTTCCCTGCCGCGACAGAGCGAACGACCAAAGCCTTGCTGAGGAAGCAGCAGCGAAGTGTGGTTCGCGCCAAGCTGAAAACCTCTGGGAAAACATAGCAGTCGCTGGGAAATCAGAGTCAGTTCTGAGGTCTCTTCTGCTGCTTGCCTGAGCTCAGTCTCGCGGTGGGAGAAACCCGCATACAGCGAAAGACTCTTTGCCCGGGCATCTCCTCTGGGAAGGCAAAGCATTCGTTGGGAAATCAGAATCGGATGTGTGCGATGCTGCAGCTGAATGCCTGAGCTAGTCTCTGCAGCATGGTGGAAGATACCCGCATGGAGCGAAATCCTCTTCGCCCTAGCACCCCTCTGCCTGAGAGAGAAGCGCGCTTGCCCCTGTGGAAAGAGGCTTAAGGAAAGGGACACGTCTTTCACTGCGCTCCCCAGGAGCATGTCTGTGGAAGTTGCAGCACGCTGCCCAGGGAGAAGAGCAGGAGCCGTTGGCCTTCTGGTCTGGAAACGGTTGCGAAGCAGGAGAGCCGGCCCTGGCAGGCAGAGCGGCCGGTGGCAATACAAGTGTCACCCGATCCTGCGCAGTGAGACGGAAGCCTGGCAGCTACGGAGAGAGGAGGGGATGAGTAGGGCAGGGCACGTGCTCCACTCTTAGGAAGGAGTCTGGGCAGAAAGCATGCATGTCCTGACCCTCTGGGCCCAAGGAGAGAGCAGCTCTTTGGCCACCTGTCCCTGGGGCAGACATGTGCTTGAACTCGCAGAAACAGCTCCCTGAAATAACGGGGAGTCAGACGCCGTCTTCCTCCAGGATGTGGAACGTTGGAGGAGGCACGGGGTTTAAGGGGAGTGGTGGGGACAGTCAACCAAGGCTCCCTAGTCAGTGCACGGGCGGTGTGCAGGGATCCTGTCACCTCTCCTTTCCTGTGGGGAAAGCACTGGGCTAGTCCGCGAGTCCGCCTGATCGCCAGAGTAAAAGGCGAAGCGATGCCTACACCGGGAGATGGCAGTGTGTATGGGGTGCCATCCTAGGCTCCGCACGCTACTGCAGGGTTGTGGCTGTGTCACCTGGCAGGGTGAACCCAGGACGCGAACATCGAGCCCGGGAAAGCAAGGCCCAAGAGGCACCAGCTCTCCTGCAGCTCTTCCTCCCTGACGCGACTGAAGCCTTGCTGAGGAAGCAGCGGTGACGTGTGTTCGCTCCAAGCCAACGCCTCTGCGAAATCACAGCATTCGCTGAGAAATGTTCTGCGGGCTGCTGCTGCTTGCCTGAACCCTATCTCACGGTGGGATGAACCCGCATACAGCGAAAGCCTCTTTGCGTTGTCATCTGCCCTTGGAAAGCACAGCATTCGTTGGGAAATCTGAGTTGGGTTTGGAGATGCTGCTGCTACTTGCCTGAGCTAGTCTCCACAGTACGGTGAATGATACCAGCATGGGGCGAAATACTCTTCGCCCTAGCATTCCCTCTGCCTGAAAGAGAAGCGCGCTTGCACCTGTGGAAATAGGCTTAAGGAAAGGGACACGTCTTTCACTGCGCTCCCCAGGAGCATGTCTGGGGAAAGTGCAGCAAGCTGCCCCAGGAGAAGAGAAGGAGCCATTGGCCTTATGGTCGGGAAACAGTCACAAAGCTGAAGAGCCGGCCCTGGCAGGAACAGCGGGCAAGTGCCAATACAAGTGTCACCCACTCCCTGTGCAGAGAGACGAAGTCTGGCTGCTAAGGAGACATGAGGGTCGATTGGGGCGGGGAACGTGCTCCAATCTGAGGAAGGAGTCTGGGCAGAAGTAAGGACTTTCCTGTGCCTCTGGTCCCAAGTGGAAAGCATCTCCTTGGCCACCTGTCCAGAGGGCAGACGTGGGCTTGCCACCAAGCTCCCGGCCCTGAACTCGCAGAAACACCTCCTGGAGGAACGGGCAATCAGATGCCGTCTTCCTCCAGGATGTGGCAGCATTGGCGGAGGCAGGGAGTGTCCCGGGGAAACAGGGACAGTTATCCATTACTCCCCATCCCAGGGCACGGGCGGTGTGCAGTGATCCTCTCGCGTCTCCTCAAGTATGGGGAAGGCACTGGCCTAGTCCCCTGTCCACCTGAATGCCTGAGCACAGGGGCCGGCCGTGTCTACGCTGAGAAATGGCATTGTGAGCAGAGTGCCATCCTAGGCCATGCACGCAGCTGCAGGGTCGAGGCTGTGTCTGCTTATTTCAGCTTGGCAGGATGAACCCAGGATGTGAACTTGGAGCCCGGGATAGCAAGGCCCCAAGAGGCACCAGCTCTCCCGCAGCACTTCTTCCCTGACGCGACTGAAGCCTTGCTGAAGAGGCAGCGGCGAAGTCCTGTTCGCTTCAAGCCAAAGCCTCTGCGAAAGCACAGCATTTGCTGAGAAATCAGAGTCGGTTCTGCGGGCTCTTCTGCTGCTTGCCTGTGCCCAGTCTCGCGGTGGGAGAAACCCGCATACAGCGAAAGCCTCTTTCCCCGGGCATCTCCTCTGGGAAAGCACAGCATTCGTTGGGAAATCAGAATCGGATGTGTGGGATGCTGCAGCTGAGTGCCTGAACTAGTCTCTGCAGCATGGTGGAAGATACCCGCATGGAGCGAAATACTCTTTGCCCTAGCACCCCTTTGCCTAATAAAGAAATATGGTTGCACATCTGAAAGGCCCTTAAGGAAAGGGACACGTCTGTCACCGAGCTCCACAGGAGCAAGTCTGGGAAACGCGCAGCACGCCACCCCCAGAGAAGAGAAGGAGCCGTTGGCCTTGTGGTCGGGAAACGGTCGGGAAGCAGGAGAGCCTTCCCTTCTAGGAACAGCAGGCCGGTCGCAAGACAAATGTCACCCGCTCCCTGTGCGGAGAGACGAAGCCTGGCTGCTATGGAGACATGAAGGGACGACTAGGGAAGGGACGCGTGCTCCACTCTGTGGAAGGAGTCTGGGAAGAAGGCGGGCCTGTCCTGTGCGTCTGGTCCCAAGTGCACAGCATCTCCTTGGACAACTGTCCGTAGGGCAGACGTGGGCTTGCTACCAGGCACCATACCCTGAACTCGCAGAAACAGCTCCCTCGAGAAACGGGCAGTCAGATGCCATCTTCCTCCAGGATGTGACAGCGTTGTCGGTGGCAGGGGGTGTGCCGGAAAGGAGTGGCAACAAAACCTGAAAGCTCCCCATTCCAGTAACGGGCGGTGTTCAGGGATCCTGTCGCGTCTCCTCTCCTGTGAGGAAGGCACTGACCTAGTCCGCGAGTCCACCTGAGGTCCAGTGCCAAAGGCCAAGGTTTGGCTACACCGGGAGATGGTAGTGTGCATAGAGTGCCATCCTAGGCCACGCACGTTGCTGCAGGGTTGTGGCTGTGTCTTAGTTTACCTGGCAGGGTGAACCCAGGACGCGAACATGGAGCCCGGGAAAGCAAGGCCCAAGAGGCACCAGCTCTCCCGCAGCTCTTCTTCCCTGACGCGACTGAAGCCTTGCTGAGGAAACAGGGGCGAAGTGCTGTTCCCTCCAAGCCAAAGCCTCTGCGAAAGCACAGCATTCGCTGAGAAATGTTCTGAGGGCTGCCGCTGCTTGCCTGAGCCCTGTCTCGTGGTGGGAGAAAGCCGCATAGAGCGAAAGCCTCTTTGCCTTGTCATCGGCCCTTGGAAAGCACAGCATTCGTTGGTAAATCAGAGTTGGGTTTGGGGATGCTGCTGCTGCTTGCCTGAGCTTGTCTCCGCAGCACGGTGGATGATAACCGCATGGAGCGAAATATTCTTTGCCCTTGCACCCCTCTGCCTGAGAGAGAAGCGTGGTTGCACACGTCTGTCACCGCGTTCCCCAGGAGCAGGTGTGGGGAAGGCACAGCGCGCTGCCCCGGAGGAGAGAAGGAGCCCTTGGCCTTGCGGTCGGGAAATGCTCGGGAAGCAGGATAGCCTGCCGTGGCCCGAACAGCAGGCCGGTAGCAAGACAAGTGTCACCCGCTCCCTGTGCGGAGAGATGGTAGCCTGGCTGCTAAGGAGACATGAGGGGACGACTAGGGCAGGGGCGTGTGATCCACTCTGAGGAAGGAGTCTGGGAAGAAGTCACGCCTGTCCTGTGCTTCTGGTTCCAAGGGGACAGCATCTCCTCGGCCAGCTGTCCCAAGGGCAGACTTGGGCTTGCCACCAGGTGCCATACCCGCAACTCGCAGAAACAACCCCATGGAGAAACGGGCAGTCAGATGCCGTCTTCCACCAAGATGTGGCAGCTATGTGGGTGGCTGGGAGTGTGCCAAGGAAGGAGTGGAGACTCTCCCCCACAGTTCCCCATCTCAGTGTACGGGCCGTGTACAGGTACAGGGATCCTGTCGCCTCCTCTCTCCTGTGGTGAAGGCACTGGCCTAGACCCTGAGTCTGCCTGAGCGCCGGAACAAAAGGCAAAGCCTTACCTACCCCAGGAGATGGTAATAGGCATAGAGTGCCATGCTAGGCCACGCACGCTGCTGCAGGGTTGGGACTGTGCCTGCTTAGATCGGCTTAGCAAGGTGAACCCGGGGCGCAAACTTGGACCCCGGGAAAGCAAGGCCCAAGAGGCACCAGCTCTCCCGTGGCTTTTCTTCCCTGCCGCGACAGAGCGAACGACCAAAGCCTTGCTGAGGAAGCAGCAGCGAAGTGTGGTTCGCGCCAAGCTGAAAACCTCTGGGAAAACATAGCAGTCGCTGGGAAATCAGAGTCAGTTCTGAGGTCTCTTCTGCTGCTTGCCTGAGCTCAGTCTCGCGGTGGGAGAAACCCGCATACAGCGAAAGACTCTTTGCCCGGGCATCTCCTCTGGGAAGGCAAAGCATTCGTTGGGAAATCAGAATCGGATGTGTGCGATGCTGCAGCTGAATGCCTGAGCTAGTGTCTGCAGCATGGTGGAAGATACCCGCATGGAGCGAAATCCTCTTCGCCCTAGCACCCCTCTGCCTGAGAGAGAAGCGCGCTTGCCCCTGTGGAAAGAGGCTTAAGGAAAGGGACACGTCTTTCACTGCGCTCCCCAGGAGCATGTCTGTGGAAGGTGCAGCACGCTGCCCAGGGAGAAGAGCAGGAGCCGTTGGCCTTCTGGTCTGGAAACGGTTGCGAAGCAGGAGAGCCGGCCCTGGCAGGCAGAGCGGCCGGTGGCAATACAAGTGTCACCCGATCCTGCGCAGTGAGACGGAAGCCTGGCAGCTACGGAGAGAGGAGGGGATGAGTAGGGCAGGGCACGTGCTCCACTCTTAGGAAGGAGTCTGGGCAGAAAGCATGCATGTCCTGACCCTCTGGGCCCAAGGAGAGAGCAGCTCTTTGGCCACCTGTCCCTGGGGCAGACATGTGCTTGAACTCGCAGAAACAGCTCCCTGAAATAACGGGGAGTCAGACGCCGTCTTCCTCCAGGATGTGGAACGTTGGAGGAGGCACGAGGTTTAAGGGGAGGGGTGGGGACAGTCAACCAAGGCTCCCTAGTCAGTGCACGGGCGGTGTGCAGGGATCCTGTCACCTCTCCTTTCCTGTGGGGAAAGCACTGGGCTAGTCCGCGAGTCCGCCTGATCGCCAGAGTAAAAGGCGAAGCGATGCCTACACCGGGAGATGGCAGCGTGTATAGGGTGCCATCCTAGGCTCCGCACGCTACTGCAGGGTTGTGGCTGTGTCACCTGGCAGGGTGAACCCAGGACGCGAACATCGAGCCCGGGAAAGCAAGGCCCAAGAGGCACCAGCTCTCCTGCAGCTCTTCCTCCCTGACGCGACTGAAGCCTTGCTGAGGAAGCAGCGGTGACGTGTGTTCGCTCCAAGCCAACGCCTCTGCGAAATCACAGCATTCGCTGAGAAATGTTCTGCGGGCTGCTGCTGCTTGCCTGAACCCTGTCTCACGGTGGGATGAACCCGCATACAGCGAAAGCTTCTTTGCCTTGTCATCTGCCCTTGGAAAGCACAGCATTCGTTGGGAAATCTGAGTTGGGTTTGGAGATGCTGCTGCTACTTGCCTGAGCTAGTCTCCACAGTACGGTGAATGATACCAGCATGGGGCGAAATACTCTTCGCCCTAGCATTCCCTCTGCCTGAAAGAGAAGCGCGCTTGCACCTGTGGAAATAGGCTTAAGGAAAGGGACACGTCTTTCACTGCGCTCCCCAGGAGCATGTCTGGGGAAAGTGCAGCAAGCTGCCCCAGGAGAAGAGAAGGAGCCATTGGCCTTATGGTCGGGAAACAGTCACAAAGCTGAAGAGCCGGCCCTGGCAGGAACAGCGGGCAAGTGCCAATACAAGTGTCACCCACTCCCTGTGCAGAGAGACGAAGTCTGGCTGCTAAGGAGACATGAGGGTCGATTGGGGCGGGGAACGTGCTCCAATCTGAGGAAGGAGTCTGGGCAGAAGTAAGGACTTTCCTGTGCCTCTGGTCCCAAGTGGAAAGCATCTCCTTGGCCACGTGTCCAGAGGGCAGACGTGGGCTTGCCACCAAGCTCCCGGCCCTGAACTCGCAGAAACACCTCCTGGAGGAACGGGCAATCAGATGCCGTCTTCCTCCAGGATGTGGCAGCATTGGCGGAGGCAGGGAGTGTCCCGGGGAAACAGGGACAGTTATCCATTACTCCCCATCCCAGGGCACGGGCGGTGTGCAGTGATCCTCTCGCGTCTCCTCAAGTATGGGGAAGGCACTGGCCTAGTCCCCTGTCCACCTGAATGCCTGAGCACAGGGGCCGGCCGTGTCTACGCTGAGAAATGGCATTGTGAGCAGAGTGCCATCCTAGGCCATGCACGCAGCTGCAGGGTCGAGGCTGTGTCTGCTTATTTCAGCTTGGCAGGATGAACCCAGGATGTGAACTTGGAGCCCGGGATAGCAAGGCCCCAAGAGGCACCAGCTCTCCCGCAGCACTTCTTCCCTGACGCGACTGAAGCCTTGCTGAAGAGGCAGCGGCGAAGTCCTGTTCGCTTCAAGCCAAAGCCTCTGCGAAAGCACAGCATTTGCTGAGAAATCAGAGTCGGTTCTGCGGGCTCTTCTGCTGCTTGCCTGTGCCCAGTCTCGCGGTGGGAGAAACCCGCATACAGCGAAAGCCTCTTTCCCCGGGCATCTCCTCTGGGAAAGCACAGCATTCGTTGGGAAATCAGAATCGGATGTGTGGGATGCTGCAGCTGAGTGCCTGAACTAGTCTCTGCAGCATGGTGGAAGATACCCGCATGGAGCGAAATACTCTTTGCCCTAGCACCCCTTTGCCTAATAAAGAAATATGGTTGCACATCTGAAAGGCCCTTAAGGAAAGGGACACGTCTGTCACCGAGCTCCACAGGAGCAAGTCTGGGAAACGCGCAGCACGCCACCCCCAGAGAAGAGAAGGAGCCGTTGGCCTTGTGGTCGGGAAACGGTCGGGAAGCAGGAGAGCCTTCCCTTCTAGGAACAGCAGGCCGGTCGCAAGACAAATGTCACCCGCTCCCTGTGCGGAGAGACGAAGCCTGGCTGCTATGGAGACATGAAGGGACGACTAGGGAAGGGACGCGTGCTCCACTCTGTGGAAGGAGTCTGGGAAGAAGGCGGGCCTGTCCTGTGCGTCTGGTCCCAAGTGCACAGCATCTCCTTGGACAACTGTCCGTAGGGCAGACGTGGGCTTGCTACCAGGCACCATACCCTGAACTCGCAGAAACAGCTCCCTCGAGAAACGGGCAGTCAGATGCCATCTTCCTCCAGGATGTGACAGCGTTGTCGGTGGCAGGGGGTGTGCCGGAAAGGAGTGGCAACAAAACCTGAAAGCTCCCCATTCCAGTAACAGGCGGTGTTCAGGGATCCTGTCGCCTCTCCTCTCCTGTGAGGAAGGCACTGACCTAGTCCGCGAGTCCACCTGAGGTCCAGTGCCAAAGGCCAAGGTTTGGCTACACCGGGAGATGGTAGTGTGCATAGAGTGCCATCCTAGGCCACGCACGTTGCTGCAGGGTTGTGGCTGTGTCTTAGTTTACCTGGCAGGGTGAACCCAGGACGCGAACATGGAGCCCGGGAAAGCAAGGCCCAAGAGGCACCAGCTCTCCCGCAGCTCTTCTTCCCTGACGCGACTGAAGCCTTGCTGAGGAAACAGGGGCGAAGTGCTGTTCCCTCCAAGCCAAAGCCTCTGCGAAAGCACAGCATTCGCTGAGAAATGTTCTGAGGGCTGCCGCTGCTTGCCTGAGCCCTGTCTCGTGGTGGGAGAAAGCCGCATAGAGCGAAAGCCTCTTTGCCTTGTCATCGGCCCTTGGAAAGCACAGCATTCGTTGGTAAATCAGAGTTGGGTTTGGGGATGCTGCTGCTGCTTGCCTGAGCTTGTCTCCGCAGCACGGTGGAAGATAACCGCATGGAGCGAAATATTCTTTGCCCTTGCACCCCTCTGCCTGAGAGAGAAGCGTGGTTGCACACGTCTGTCACCGCGTTCCCCAGGAGCAGGTGTGGGGAAGGCACAGCGCGCTGCCCCGGAGGAGAGAAGGAGCCCTTGGCCTTGCGGTCGGGAAATGCTCGGGAAGCAGGATAGCCTGCCGTGGCCCGAACAGCAGGCCGGTAGCAAGACAAGTGTCACCCGCTCCCTGTGCGGAGAGATGGTAGCCTGGCTGCTAAGGAGACATGAGGGGACGACTAGGGCAGGGGCGTGTGCTCCACTCTGAGGAAGGAGTCTGGGAAGAAGTCACGCCTGTCCTGTGCTTCTGGTTCCAAGGGGACAGCATCTCCTCGGCCAGCTGTCCCAAGGGCAGACTTGGGCTTGCCACCAGGTGCCATACCCGCAACTCGCAGAAACAACCCCATGGAGAAACGGGCAGTCAGATGCCGTCTTCCACCAAGATGTGGCAGCTATGTGGGTGGCTGGGAGTGTGCCAAGGAAGGAGTGGAGACTCTCCCCCACAGTTCCCCATCCCAGTGTACGGGCCGTGTACAGGGATCCTGTCGCCTCCTCTCTCCTGTGGTGAAGGCACTGGCCTAGACCCTGAGTCTGCCTGAGCGCCGGAACAAAAGGCAAAGCCTTACCTACCCCAGGAGATGGTAATAGGCATAGAGTGCCATGCTAGGCCACGCACGCTGCTGCAGGGTTGGGACTGTGCCTGCTTAGATCGGCTTAGCAAGGTGAACCCGGGGCGCAAACTTGGACCCCGGGAAAGCTAGGCCCAAGAGGCACCAGCTCTCCCGTGGCTTTTCTTCCCTGCCGCGACAGAGCGAACGACCAAAGCCTTGCTGAGGAAGCAGCAGCGAAGTGTGGTTCGCGCCAAGCTGAAAACCTCTGGGAAAACATAGCAGTCGCTGGGAAATCAGAGTAAGTTCTGAGGTCTCTTCTGCTGCTTGCCTGAGCTCAGTCTCGCGGTGGGAGAAACCCGCATACAGCGAAAGACTCTTTGCCCGGGCATCTCCTCTGGGAAGGCAAAGCATTCGTTGGGAAATCAGAATCGGATGTGTGCGATGCTGCAGCTGAATGCCTGAGCTAGTCTCTGCAGCATGGTGGAAGATACCCGCATGGAGCGAAATCCTCTTCGCCCTAGCACCCCTCTGCCTGAGAGAGAAGCGCGCTTGCCCCTGTGGAAAGAGGCTTAAGGAAAGGGACACGTCTTTCACTGCGCTCCCCAGGAGCATGTCTGTGGAAGTTGCAGCACGCTGCCCAGGGAGAAGAGCAGGAGCCGTTGGCCTTCTGGTCTGGAAACGGTTGCGAAGCAGGAGAGCCGGCCCTGGCAGGCAGAGCGGCCGGTGGCAATACAAGTGTCACCCGATCCCTGCGCAGTGAGACGGAAGCCTGGCAGCTACGGAGAGAGGAGGGGATGAGTAGGGCAGGGCACGTGCTCCACTCTTAGGAAGGAGTCTGGGCAGAAAGCATGCATGTCCTGACCCTCTGGGCCCAAGGAGAGAGCAGCTCTTTGGCCACCTGTCCCTGGGGCAGACATGTGCTTGAACTCGCAGAAACAGCGCCCTGAAATAACGGGGAGTCAGACGCCGTCTTCCTCCAGGATGTGGAACGTTGGAGGAGGCACGGGGTTTAAGGGGAGGGGTGGGGACAGTCAACCAAGGCTCCCTAGTCAGTGCACGGGCGGTGTGCAGGGATCCTGTCACCTCTCCTTTCCTGTGGGGAAAGCACTGGGCTAGTCCGCGAGTCCGCCTGATCGCCAGAGTAAAAGGCGAAGCGATGCCTACACCGGGAGATGGCAGTGTGTATGGGGTGCCATCCTAGGCTCCGCACGCTACTGCAGGGTTGTGGCTGTGTCACCTGGCAGGGTGAACCCAGGACGCGAACATCGAGCCCGGGAAAGCAAGGCCCAAGAGGCACCAGCTCTCCTGCAGCTCTTCCTCCCTGACGCGACTGAAGCCTTGCTGAGGAAGCAGCGGTGACGTGTGTTCGCTCCAAGCCAACGCCTCTGCGAAATCACAGCATTCGCTGAGAAATGTTCTGCGGGCTGCTGCTGCTTGCCTGAACCCTATCTCACGGTGGGATGAACCCGCATACAGCGAAAGCCTCTTTGCGTTGTCATCTGCCCTTGGAAAGCACAGCATTCGTTGGGAAATCTGAGTTGGGTTTGGAGATGCTGCTGCTACTTGCCTGAGCTAGTCTCCACAGTACGGTGAATGATACCAGCATGGGGCGAAATACTCTTCGCCCTAGCATTCCCTCTGCCTGAAAGAGAAGCGCGCTTGCACCTGTGGAAATAGGCTTAAGGAAAGGGACACGTCTTTCACTGCGCTCCCCAGGAGCATGTCTGGGGAAAGTGCAGCAAGCTGCCCCAGGAGAAGAGAAGGAGCCATTGGCCTTATGGTCGGGAAACAGTCACAAAGCTGAAGAGCCGGCCCTGGCAGGAACAGCGGGCAAGTCCCAATACAAGTGTCACCCACTCCCTGTGCAGAGAGACGAAGTCTGGCTGCTAAGGAGACATGAGGGTCGATTGGGGCGGGGAACGTGCTCCAATCTGAGGAAGGAGTCTGGGCAGAAGTAAGGACTTTCCTGTGCCTCTGGTCCCAAGTGGAAAGCATCTCCTTGGCCACCTGTCCAGAGGGCAGACGTGGGCTTGCCACCAAGCTCCCGGCCCTGAACTCGCAGAAACACCTCCTGGAGGAACGGGCAATCAGATGCCGTCTTCCTCCAGGATGTGGCAGCATTGGCGGAGGCAGGGAGTGTCCCGGGGAAACAGGGACAGTTATCCATTACTCCCCATCCCAGGGCACGGGCGGTGTGCAGTGATCCTCTCGCGTCTCCTCAAGTATGGGGAAGGCACTGGCCTAGTCCCCTGTCCACCTGAATGCCTGAGCACAGGGGCCGGCCGTGTCTACGCTGAGAAATGGCATTGTGAGCAGAGTGCCATCCTAGGCCATGCACGCAGCTGCAGGGTCGAGGCTGTGTCTGCTTATTTCAGCTTGGCAGGATGAACCCAGGATGTGAACTTGGAGCCCGGGATAGCAAGGCCCCAAGAGGCACCAGCTCTCCCGCAGCACTTCTTCCCTGACGCGACTGAAGCCTTGCTGAAGAGGCAGCGGCGAAGTCCTGTTCGCTTCAAGCCAAAGCCTCTGCGAAAGCACAGCATTTGCTGAGAAATCAGAGTCGGTTCTGCGGGCTCTTCTGCTGCTTGCCTGTGCCCAGTCTCGCGGTGGGAGAAACCCGCATACAGCGAAAGCCTCTTTCCCCGGGCATCTCCTCTGGGAAAGCACAGCATTCGTTGGGAAATCAGAATCGGATGTGTGGGATGCTGCAGCTGAGTGCCTGAACTAGTCTCTGCAGCATGGTGGAAGATACCCGCATGGAGCGAAATACTCTTTGCCCTAGCACCCCTTTGCCTAATAAAGAAATATGGTTGCACATCTGAAAGGCCCTTAAGGAAAGGGACACGTCTGTCACCGAGCTCCACAGGAGCAAGTCTGGGAAACGCGCAGCACGCCACCCCCAGAGAAGAGAAGGAGCCGTTGGCCTTGTGGTCGGGAAACGGTCGGGAAGCAGGAGAGCCTTCCCTTCTAGGAACAGCAGGCCGGTCGCAAGACAAATGTCACCCGCTCCCTGTGCGGAGAGACGAAGCCTGGCTGCTATGGAGACATGAAGGGACGACTAGGGAAGGGACGCGTGCTCCACTCTGTGGAAGGAGTCTGGGAAGAAGGCGGGCCTGTCCTGTGCGTCTGGTCCCAAGTGCACAGCATCTCCTTGGACAACTGTCCGTAGGGCAGACGTGGGCTTGCTACCAGGCACCATACCCTGAACTCGCAGAAACAGCTCCCTCGAGAAACGGGCAGTCAGATGCCATCTTCCTCCAGGATGTGACAGCGTTGTCGGTGGCAGGGGGTGTGCCGGAAAGGAGTGGCAACAAAACCTGAAAGCTCCCCATTCCAGTAACGGGCGGTGTTCAGGGATCCTGTCGCCTCTCCTCTCCTGTGAGGAAGGCACTGACCTAGTCCGCGAGTCCACCTGAGGTCCAGTGCCAAAGGCCAAGGTTTGGCTACACCGGGAGATGGTAGTGTGCATAGAGTGCCATCCTAGGCCACGCACGTTGCTGCAGGGTTGTGGCTGTGTCTTAGTTTACCTGGCAGGGTGAACCCAGGACGCGAACATGGAGCCCGGGAAAGCAAGGCCCAAGAGGCACCAGCTCTCCCGCAGCTCTTCTTCCCTGACGCGACTGAAGCCTTGCTGAGGAAACAGGGGCGAAGTGCTGTTCCCTCCAAGCCAAAGCCTCTGCGAAAGCACAGCATTCGCTGAGAAATGTTCTGAGGGCTGCCGCTGCTTGCCTGAGCCCTGTCTCGTGGTGGGAGAAAGCCGCATAGAGCGAAAGCCTCTTTGCCTTGTCATCGGCCCTTGGAAAGCACAGCATTCGTTGGTAAATCAGAGTTGGGTTTGGGGATGCTGCTGCTGCTTGCCTGAGCTTGTCTCCGCAGCACGGTGGATGATAACCGCATGGAGCGAAATATTCTTTGCCCTTGCACCCCTCTGCCTGAGAGAGAAGCGTGGTTGCACACGTCTGTCACCGCGTTCCCCAGGAGCAGGTGTGGGGAAGGCACAGCGCGCTGCCCCGGAGGAGAGAAGGAGCCCTTGGCCTTGCGGTCGGGAAATGCTCGGGAAGCAGGATAGCCTGCCGTGGCCCGAACAGCAGGCCGGTAGCAAGACAAGTGTCACCCGCTCCCTGTGCGGAGAGATGGTAGCCTGGCTGCTAAGGAGACATGAGGGGACGACTAGGGCAGGGGCGTGTGCTCCACTCTGAGGAAGGAGTCTGGGAAGAAGTCACGCCTGTCCTGTGCTTCTGGTTCCAAGGGGACAGCATCTCCTCGGCCAGCTGTCCCAAGGGCAGACTTGGGCTTGCCACCAGGTGCCATACCCGCAACTCGCAGAAACAACCCCATGGAGAAACGGGCAGTCAGATGCCGTCTTCCACCAAGATGTGGCAGCTATGTGGGTGGCTGGGAGTGTGCCAAGGAAGGAGTGGAGACTCTCCCCCACAGTTCCCCATCCCAGTGTACGGGCCGTGTACAGGGATCCTGTCGCCTCCTCTCTCCTGTGGTGAAGGCACTGGCCTAGACCCTGAGTCTGCCTGAGCGCCGGAACAAAAGGCAAAGCCTTACCTACCCCAGGAGATGGTAATAGGCATAGAGTGCCATGCTAGGCCACGCACGCTGCTGCAGGGTTGGGACTGTGCCTGCTTAGATCGGCTTAGCAAGGTGAACCCGGGGCGCAAACTTGGACCCCGGGAAAGCAAGGCCCAAGAGGCACCAGCTCTCCCGTGGCTTTTCTTCCCTGCCGCGACAGAGCGAACGACCAAAGCCTTGCTGAGGAAGCAGCAGCGAAGTGTGGTTCGCGCCAAGCTGAAAACCTCTGGGAAAACATAGCAGTCGCTGGGAAATCAGAGTCAGTTCTGAGGTCTCTTCTGCTGCTTGCCTGAGCTCAGTCTCGCGGTGGGAGAAACCCGCATACAGCGAAAGACTCTTTGCCCGGGCATCTCCTCTGGGAAGGCAAAGCATTCGTTGGGAAATCAGAATCGGATGTGTGCGATGCTGCAGCTGAATGCCTGAGCTAGTCTCTGCAGCATGGTGGAAGATACCCGCATGGAGCGAAATCCTCTTCGCCCTAGCACCCCTCTGCCTGAGAGAGAAGCGCGCTTGCCCCTGTGGAAAGAGGCTTAAGGAAAGGGACACGTCTTTCACTGCGCTCCCCAGGAGCATGTCTGTGGAAGGTGCAGCACGCTGCCCAGGGAGAAGAGCAGGAGCCGTTGGCCTTCTGGTCTGGAAACGGTTGCGAAGCAGGAGAGCCGGCCCTGGCAGGCACAGCGGCCGGTGGCAATACAAGTGTCACCCGATCCCTGCGCAGTGAGACGGAAGCCTGGCAGCTACGGAGAGAGGAGGGGATGAGTAGGGCAGGGCACGTGCTCCACTCTTAGGAAGGAGTCTGGGCAGAAAGCATGCATGTCCTGACCCTCTGGGCCCAAGGAGAGAGCAGCTCTTTGGCCACCTGTCCCTGGGGCAGACATGTGCTTGAACTCGCAGAAACAGCTCCCTGAAATAACGGGGAGTCAGACGCCGTCTTCCTCCAGGATGTGGAACGTTGGAGGAGGCACGGGGTTTAAGGGGAGGGGTGGGGACAGTCAACCAAGGCTCCCTAGTCAGTGCACGGGCGGTGTGCAGGGATCCTGTCACCTCTCCTTTCCTGTGGGGAAAGCACTGGGCTAGTCCGCGAGTCCGCCTGATCGCCAGAGTAAAAGGCGAAGCGATGCCTACACCGGGAGATGGCAGTGTGTATGGGGTGCCATCCTAGGCTCCGCACGCTACTGCAGGGTTGTGGCTGTGTCACCTGGCAGGGTGAACCCAGGACGCGAACATCGAGCCCGGGAAAGCAAGGCCCAAGAGGCACCAGCTCTCCTGCAGCTCTTCCTCCCTGACGCGACTGAAGCCTTGCTGAGGAAGCAGCGGTGACGTGTGTTCGCTCCAAGCCAACGCCTCTGCGAAATCACAGCATTCGCTGAGAAATGTTCTGCGGGCTGCTGCTGCTTGCCTGAACCCTATCTCACGGTGGGATGAACCCGCATACAGCGAAAGCCTCTTTGCGTTGTCATCTGCCCTTGGAAAGCACAGCATTCGTTGGGAAATCTGAGTTGGGTTTGGAGATGCTGCTGCTACTTGCCTGAGCTAGTCTCCACAGTACGGTGAATGATACCAGCATGGGGCGAAATACTCTTCGCCCTAGCATTCCCTCTGCCTGAAAGAGAAGCGCGCTTGCACCTGTGGAAATAGGCTTAAGGAAAGGGACACGTCTTTCACTGCGCTCCCCAGGAGCATGTCTGGGGAAAGTGCAGCAAGCTGCCCTAGGAGAAGAGAAGGAGCCATTGGCCTTATGGTCGGGAAACAGTCACAAAGCTGAAGAGCCGGCCCTGGCAGGAACAGCGGGCAAGTGCCAATACAAGTCTCACCCACTCCCTGTGCAGAGAGATGAAGTCTGGCTGCTAAGGAGACATGAGGGTCGATTGGGGCGGGGAACGTGCTCCAATCTGAGGAAGGAGTCTGGGCAGAAGTAAGGACTTTCCTGTGCCTCTGGTCCCAAGTGGAAAGCATCTCCTTGGCCACCTGTCCAGAGGGCAGACGTGGGCTTGCCACCAAGCTCCCGGCCCTGAACTCGCAGAAACACCTCCTGGAGGAACGGGCAATCAGATGCCGTCTTCCTCCAGGATGTGGCAGCATTGGCGGAGGCAGGGAGTGTCCCGGGGAAACAGGGACAGTTATCCATTACTCCCCATCCCAGGGCACGGGCGGTGTGCAGTGATCCTCTCGCGTCTCCTCAAGTATGGGGAAGGCACTGGCCTAGTCCCCTGTCCACCTGAATGCCTGAGCACAGGGGCCGGCCGTGTCTACGCTGAGAAATGGCATTGTGAGCAGAGTGCCATCCTAGGCCATGCACGCAGCTGCAGGGTCGAGGCTGTGTCTGCTTATTTCAGCTTGGCAGGATGAACCCAGGATGTGAACTTGGAGCCCGGGATAGCAAGGCCCCAAGAGGCACCAGCTCTCCCGCAGCACTTCTTCCCTGACGCGACTGAAGCCTTGCTGAAGAGGCAGCGGCGAAGTCCTGTTCGCTTCAAGCCAAAGCCTCTGCGAAAGCACAGCATTTGCTGAGAAATCAGAGTCGGTTCTGCGGGCTCTTCTGCTGCTTGCCTGTGCCCAGTCTCGCGGTGGGAGAAACCCGCATACAGCGAAAGCCTCTTTCCCCGGGCATCTCCTCTGGGAAAGCACAGCATTCGTTGGGAAATCAGAATCGGATGTGTGGGATGCTGCAGCTGAGTGCCTGAACTAGTCTCTGCAGCATGGTGGAAGATACCCGCATGGAGCGAAATACTCTTTGCCCTAGCACCCCTTTGCCTAATAAAGAAATATGGTTGCACATCTGAAAGGCCCTTAAGGAAAGGGACACGTCTGTCACCGAGCTCCACAGGAGCAAGTCTGGGAAACGCGCAGCACGCCACCCCCAGAGAAGAGAAGGAGCCGTTGGCCTTGTGGTCGGGAAACGGTCGGGAAGCAGGAGAGCCTTCCCTTCTAGGAACAGCAGGCCGGTCGCAAGACAAATGTCACCCGCTCCCTGTGCGGAGAGACGAAGCCTGGCTGCTATGGAGACATGAAGGGACGACTAGGGAAGGGACGCGTGCTCCACTCTGTGGAAGGAGTCTGGGAAGAAGGCGGGCCTGTCCTGTGCGTCTGGTCCCAAGTGCACAGCATCTCCTTGGACAACTGTCCGTAGGGCAGACGTGGGCTTGCTACCAGGCACCATACCCTGAACTCGCAGAAACAGCTCCCTCGAGAAACGGGCAGTCAGATGCCATCTTCCTCCAGGATGTGACAGCGTTGTCGGTGGCAGGGGGTGTGCCGGAAAGGAGTGGCAACAAAACCTGAAAGCTCCCCATTCCAGTAACAGGCGGTGTTCAGGGATCCTGTCGCCTCTCCTCTCCTGTGAGGAAGGCACTGACCTAGTCCGCGAGTCCACCTGAGGTCCAGTGCCAAAGGCCAAGGTTTGGCTACACCGGGAGATGGTAGTGTGCATAGAGTGCCATCCTAGGCCACGCACGTTGCTGCAGGGTTGTGGCTGTGTCTTAGTTTACCTGGCAGGGTGAACCCAGGACGCGAACATGGAGCCCGGGAAAGCAAGGCCCAAGAGGCACCAGCTCTCCCGCAGCTCTTCTTCCCTGACGCGACTGAAGCCTTGCTGAGGAAACAGGGGCGAAGTGCTGTTCCCTCCAAGCCAAAGCCTCTGCGAAAGCACAGCATTCGCTGAGAAATGTTCTGAGGGCTGCCGCTGCTTGCCTGAGCCCTGTCTCGTGGTGGGAGAAAGCCGCATAGAGCGAAAGCCTCTTTGCCTTGTCATCGGCCCTTGGAAAGCACAGCATTCGTTGGTAAATCAGAGTTGGGTTTGGGGATGCTGCTGCTGCTTGCCTGAGCTTGTCTCCGCAGCACGGTGGAAGATAACCGCATGGAGCGAAATATTCTTTGCCCTTGCACCCCTCTGCCTGAGAGAGAAGCGTGGTTGCACACGTCTGTCACCGCGTTCCCCAGGAGCAGGTGTGGGGAAGGCACAGCGCGCTGCCCCGGAGGAGAGAAGGAGCCCTTGGCCTTGCGGTCGGGAAATGCTCGGGAAGCAGGATAGCCTGCCGTGGCCCGAACAGCAGGCCGGTAGCAAGACAAGTGTCACCCGCTCCCTGTGCGGAGAGATGGTAGCCTGGCTGCTAAGGAGACATGAGGGGACGACTAGGGCAGGGGCGTGTGCTCCACTCTGAGGAAGGAGTCTGGGAAGAAGTCACGCCTGTCCTGTGCTTCTGGTTCCAAGGGGACAGCATCTCCTCGGCCAGCTGTCCCAAGGGCAGACTTGGGCTTGCCACCAGGTGCCATACCCGCAACTCGCAGAAACAACCCCATGGAGAAACGGGCAGTCAGATGCCGTCTTCCACCAAGATGTGGCAGCTATGTGGGTGGCTGGGAGTGTGCCAAGGAAGGAGTGGAGACTCTCCCCCACAGTTCCCCATCCCAGTGTACGGGCCGTGTACAGGTACAGGGATCCTGTCGCCTCCTCTCTCCTGTGGTGAAGGCACTGGCCTAGACCCTGAGTCTGCCTGAGCGCCGGAACAAAAGGCAAAGCCTTACCTACCCCAGGAGATGGTAATAGGCATAGAGTGCCATGCTAGGCCACGCACGCTGCTGCAGGGTTGGGACTGTGCCTGCTTAGATCGGCTTAGCAAGGTGAACCCGGGGCGCAAACTTGGACCCCGGGAAAGCAAGGCACAAGAGGCACCAGCTCTCCCGTGGCTTTTCTTCCCTGCCGCGACAGAGCGAACGACCAAAGCCTTGCTGAGGAAGCAGCGGTGACGTGTGTTCGCTCCAAGCCAACGCCTCTGCGAAATCACAGCATTCGCTGAGAAATGTTCTGCGGGCTGCTGCTGCTTGCCTGAACCCTGTCTCACGGTGGGATGAACCCGCATACAGCGAAAGCCTCTTTGCCTTGTCATCTGCCCTTGGAAAGCACAGCATTCGTTGGGAAATCTGAGTTGGGTTTGGAGATGCTGCTGCTACTTGCCTGAGCTAGTCTCCACAGTACGGTGAATGATACCAGCATGGGGCGAAATACTCTTCGCCCTAGCATTCCCTCTGCCTGAAAGAGAAGCGCGCTTGCACCTGTGGAAATAGGCTTAAGGAAAGGGACACGTCTTTCACTGCGCTCCCCAGGAGCATGTCTGGGGAAAGTGCAGCAAGCTGCCCCAGGAGAAGAGAAGGAGCCATTGGCCTTATTGTCGGGAAACAGTCACAAAGCTGAAGAGCCGGCCCTGGCAGGAACAGCGGGCAAGTGCCAATACAAGTGTCACCAACTCCCTGTGCAGAGAGACGAAGTCTGGCTGCTAAGGAGACATGAGGGTCGATTGGGGCGGGGAACGTGCTCCAATCTGAGGAAGGAGTCTGGGCAGAAGTAAGGACTTTCCTGTGCCTCTGGTCCCAAGTGGAAAGCATCTCCTTGGCCACCTGTCCAGAGGGCAGACGTGGGCTTGTCACCAAGCTCCCGGCCCTGTACTCGCAGAAACACCTCCTGGAGGAACGGGCAATCAGATGCCGTCTTCCTCCAGGATGTGGCAGCATTGGCGGAGGCAGGGAGTGTCCCGGGGAAACAGGGACAGTTATCCATTACTCCCCATCCCAGGGCACGGGCGGTGTGCAGTGATCCTCTCGCGTCTCCTCAAGTATGGGGAAGGCACTGGCCTAGTCCCCTGTCCACCTGAATGCCTGAGCACAGGGGCCGGCCGTGTCTACGCTGAGAAATGGCATTGTGAGCAGAGTGCCATCCTAGGCCATGCACGCAGCTGCAGGGTCGAGGCTGTGTCTGCTTATTTCAGCTTGGCAGGATGAACCCAGGATGTGAACTTGGAGCCCGGGATAGCAAGGCCCCAAGAGGCACCAGCTCTCCCGCAGCACTTCTTCCCTGACGCGACTGAAGCCTTGCTGAAGAGGCAGCGGCGAAGTCCTGTTCGCTTCAAGCCAAAGCCTCTGCGAAAGCACAGCATTTGCTGAGAAATCAGAGTCGGTTCTGCGGGCTCTTCTGCTGCTTGCCTGTGCCCAGTCTCGCGGTGGGAGAAACCCGCATACAGCGAAAGCCTCTTTCCCCGGGCATCTCCTCTGGGAAAGCACAGCATTCGTTGGGAAATCAGAATCGGATGTGTGGGATGCTGCAGCTGAGTGCCTGAACTAGTCTCTGCAGCATGGTGGAAGATACCCGCATGGAGCGAAATACTCTTTGCCCTAGCACCCCTTTGCCTAATAAAGAAATATGGTTGCACATCTGAAAGGCCCTTAAGGAAAGGGACACGTCTGTCACCGAGCTCCACAGGAGCAAGTCTGGGAAACGCGCAGCACGCCACCCCCAGAGAAGAGAAGGAGCCGTTGGCCTTGTGGTCGGGAAACGGTCGGGAAGCAGGAGAGCCTTCCCTTCTAGGAACAGCAGGCCGGTCGCAAGACAAATGTCACCCGCTCCCTGTGCGGAGAGACGAAGCCTGGCTGCTATGGAGACATGAAGGGACGACTAGGGAAGGGACGCGTGCTCCACTCTGTGGAAGGAGTCTGGGAAGAAGGCGGGCCTGTCCTGTGCGTCTGGTCCCAAGTGCACAGCATCTCCTTGGACAACTGTCCGTAGGGCAGACGTGGGCTTGCTACCAGGCACCATACCCTGAACTCGCAGAAACAGCTCCCTCGAGAAACGGGCAGTCAGATGCCATCTTCCTCCAGGATGTGACAGCGTTGTCGGTGGCAGGGGGTGTGCCGGAAAGGAGTGGCAACAAAACCTGAAAGCTCCCCATTCCAGTAACAGGCGGTGTTCAGGGATCCTGTCGCCTCTCCTCTCCTGTGAGGAAGGCACTGACCTAGTCCGCGAGTCCACCTGAGGTCCAGTGCCAAAGGCCAAGGTTTGGCTACACCGGGAGATGGTAGTGTGCATAGAGTGCCATCCTAGGCCACGCACGTTGCTGCAGGGTTGTGGCTGTGTCTTAGTTTACCTGGCAGGGTGAACCCAGGACGCGAACATGGAGCCCGGGAAAGCAAGGCCCAAGAGGCACCAGCTCTCCCGCAGCTCTTCTTCCCTGACGCGACTGAAGCCTTGCTGAGGAAATAGGGGCGAAGTGCTGTTCCCTCCAAGCCAAAGCCTCTGCGAAAGCACAGCATTCGCTGAGAAATGTTCTGAGGGCTGCCGCTGCTTGCCTGAGCCCTGTCTCGTGGTGGGAGAAAGCCGCATAGAGCGAAAGCCTCTTTGCCTTGTCATCGGCCCTTGGAAAGCACAGCATTCGTTGGTAAATCAGAGTTGGGTTTGGGGATGCTGCTGCTGCTTGCCTGAGCTTGTCTCCGCAGCACGGTGGAAGATAACCGCATGGAGCGTAATATTCTTTGCCCTTGCACCCCTCTTCCTGAGAGAGAAGCGTGGTTGCACACGTCTGTCACCGCGTTCCCCAGGAGCAGGTGTGGAGAAGGCACAGCGCGCTGCCCCGGAGAAGAAAAGGAGCCCTTGGCCTTGCGGTCGGGAAATGCTCGGGAAGCAGGATAGCCTGCCGTGGCCCGAACAGCAGGCCGGTAGCAAGACAAGTGTCACCCGCTCCCTGTGCGGAGAGATGGTAGCCTGGCTGCTAAGGAGACATGAGGGGACGACTAGGGCAGGGGCGAGTGCTCCACTCTGAGGAAGGAGTCTGGGAAGAAGTCACGCCTGTCCTGTGCTTCTGGTTCCAAGGGGACAGCATCTCCTCGGCCAGCTGTCCCAAGGGCAGACTTGGGCTTGCCACCAGGTGCCATACCCGCAACTCGCAGAAACAACCCCATGGAGAAACGGGCAGTCAGATGCCGTCTTCCACCAAGATGTGGCAGCTATGTGGGTGGCTGGGAGTGTGCCAAGGAAGGAGTGGAGACTCTCCCCCACAGTTCCACATCCCAGTGTACGGGCCGTGTACAGGGATCCTGTCGCCTCGTCTCTCCTGTGGTGAAGGCACTGGCCTAGACCCTGAGTCTGCCTGAGCGCCGGAACAAAAGGCAAAGCCTTACCTACCCCAGGAGATGGTAATAGGCATAGAGTGCCATGCTAGGCCACGCACGCTGCTGCAGGGTTGGGACTGTGCCTGCTTAGATCGGCTTAGCAAGGTGAACCCGGGGCGCAAACTTGGACCCCGGGAAAGCAAGGCCCAAGAGGCACCAGCTCTCCCGTGGCTTTTCTTCCCTGCCGCGACAGAGCGAACGACCAAAGCCTTGCTGAGGAAGCAGCAGCGAAGTGTGGTTCGCGCCAAGCTGAAAACCTCTGGGAAAACATAGCAGTCGCTGGGAAATCAGAGTCAGTTCTGAGGTCTCTTCTGCTGCTTGCCTGAGCTCAGTCTCGCGGTGGGAGAAACCCGCATACAGCGAAAGACTCTTTGCCCGGGCATCTCCTCTGGGAAGGCAAAGCATTCGTTGGGAAATCAGAATCGGATGTGTGCGATGCTGCAGCTGAATGCCTGAGCTAGTCTCTGCAGCATGGTGGAAGATACCCGCATGGAGCGAAATCCTCTTCGCTCTAGCACCCCTCTGCCTGAGAGAGAAGCGTGCTTGCCCCTGTGGAAAGAGGCTTAAGGAAAGGGACACGTCTTTCACTGCGCTCCCCAGGAGCATGTCTGTGGAAGGTGCAGCACGCTGCCCAGGGAGAAGAGCAGGAGCCGTTGGCCTTCTGGTCTGGAAACGGTTGCGAAGCAGGAGAGCCGGCCCTGGCAGGCAGAGCACCGGTGGCAATACAAGTGTCACCCGATCCCTGCGCAGTGAGACGGAAGCCTGGCAGCTACGGAGAGAGGAGGGGATGAGTAGGGCAGGGCACGTGCTCCACACTTAGGAAGGAGTCTGGGCAGAAAGCATGCATGTCCTGACCCTCTGGGCCCAAGGAGAGAGCAGCTCTTTGGCCACCTGTCCCTGGGGCAGACATGTGCTTGAACTCGCAGAAACAGCTCCCTGAAATAACGGGGAGTCAGACGCCGTCTTCCTCCAGGATGTGGAACGTTGGAGGAGGCACGGGGTTTAAGGGGAGGGGTGGGGACAGTCAACCAAGGCTCCCTAGTCAGTGCACGGGCGGTGTGCAGGGATCCTGTCACCTCTCCTTTCCTATGGGGAAAGCACTGGGCTAGTCCGCGAGTCCGCCTGATCGCCAGAGTAAAAGGCGAAGCGATGTCTACACCGGGAGATGGCAGCGTGTATAGGGTGCCATCCTAGGCTCCGCACGCTACTGCAGGGTTGTGGCTGTGTCACCTGGCAGGGTGAACCCAGGACGCGAACATCGAGCCCGGGAAAGCAAGGCCCAAGAGGCACCAGCTCTCCTGCAGCTCTTCCTCCCTGACGCGACTGAAGCCTTGCTGAGGAAGCAGCGGTGACGTGTGTTCGCTCCAAGCCAACGCCTCTGCGAAATCACAGCACTCGCTGAGAAATGTTCTGCGGGCTGCTGCTGCTTGCCTGAACCCTGTCTCACGGTGGGATGAACCCGCATACAGCGAAAGCCTCTTTGCCTTGTCATCTGCCCTTGGAAAGCACAGCATTCGTTGGGAAATCTGAGTTGGGTTTGGAGATGCTGCTGCTACTTGCCTGAGCTAGTCTCCATAGTACGGTGAATGATACCAGCATGGAGCGAAATACTCTTCGCCCTAGCATTCCCTCTGCCTGAATGAGAAGCGCGCTTGCACCTGTGGAAATAGGCTTAAGGAAAGGGACACGTCTTTCACTGCGCTCCCCAGGAGCATGTCTGGGGAAAGTGCAGCAAGCTGCCCCAGGAGAAGAGAAGGAGCCATTGGCCTTATGGTCGGGAAACAGTCACAAAGCTGAAGAGCCGGCCCTGGCAGGAACAGCGGGCAAGTGCCAATACAAGTGTCACCCACTCCCTGTGCAGAGAGACGAAGTCTGGCTGCTAAGGAGACATGAGGGTCGATTGGGGCGGGGAACGTGCTCCAATCTGAGGAAGGAGTCTGGGCAGAAGTAAGGACTTTCCTGTGCCTCTGGTCCCAAGTGGAAAGCATCTCCTTGGCCACCTGTCCAGAGGGCAGACGTGGGCTTGCCACCAAGCTCCCGGCCCTGAACTCGCAGAAACACCTCCTGGAGGAACGGGCAATCAGATGCCGTCTTCCTCCAGGATGTGGCAGCATTGGCGGAGGCAGGGAGTGTCCCGGGGAAACAGGGACAGTTATCCATTACTCCCCATCCCAGGGCACGGGCGGTGTGCAGTGATCCTCTCGCGTCTCCTCAAGTATGGGGAAGGCACTGGCCTAGTCCCCTGTCCACCTGAATGCCTGAGCACAGGGGCCGGCCGTGTCTACGCTGAGAAATGGCATTGTGAGCAGAGTGCCATCCTAGGCCATGCACGCAGCTGCAGGGTCGAGGCTGTGTCTGCTTATTTCAGCTTGGCAGGATGAACCCAGGATGTGAACTTGGAGCCCGGGATAGCAAGGCCCCAAGAGGCACCAGCTCTCCCGCAGCACTTCTTCCCTGACGCGACTGAAGCCTTGCTGAAGAGGCAGCGGCGAAGTCCTGTTCGCTTCAAGCCAAAGCCTCTGCGAAAGCACAGCATTTGCTGAGAAATCAGAGTCGGTTCTGCGGGCTCTTCTGCTGCTTGCCTGTGCCCAGTCTCGCGGTGGGAGAAACCCACATACAGCGAAAGCCTCTTTCCCCGGGCATCTCCTCTGGGAAAGCACAGCATTCGTTGGGAAATCAGAATCGGATGTGTGGGATGCTGCAGCTGAGTGCCTGAACTAGTCTCTGCAGCATGGTGGAAGATACCCGCATGGAGCGAAATACTCTTTGCCCTAGCACCCCTTTGCCTAATAAAGAAATATGGTTGCACATCTGAAAGGCCCTTAAGGAAAGGGACACGTCTGTCACCGAGCTCCACAGGAGCAAGTCTGGGAAACGCGCAGCACGCCACCCCCAGAGAAGAGAAGGAGCCGTTGGCCTTGTGGTCGGGAAACGGTCGGGAAGCAGGAGAGCCTTCCCTTCTAGGAACAGCAGGCCGGTCGCAAGACAAATGTCACCCGCTCCCTGTGCGGAGAGACGAAGCCTGGCTGCTATGGAGACATGAAGGGACGACTAGGGAAGGGACGCGTGCTCCACTCTGTGGAAGGAGTCTGGGAAGAAGGCGGGCCTGTCCTGTGCGTCTGGTCCCAAGTGCACAGCATCTCCTTGGACAACTGTCCGTAGGGCAGACGTGGGCTTGCTACCAGGCACCATACCCTGAACTCGCAGAAACAGCTCCCTCGAGAAACGGGCAGTCAGATGCCATCTTCCTCCAGGATGTGACAGCGTTGTCGGTGGCAGGGGGTGTGCCGGAAAGGAGTGGCAACAAAACCTGAAAGCTCCCCATTCCAGTAACAGGCGGTGTTCAGGGATCCTGTCGCCTCTCCTCTCCTGTGAGGAAGGCACTGACCTAGTCCGCGAGTCCACCTGAGGTCCAGTGCCAAAGGCCAAGGTTTGGCTACACCGGGAGATGGTAGTGTGCATAGAGTGCCATCCTAGGCCACGCACGTTGCTGCAGGGTTGTGGCTGTGTCTTAGTTTACCTGGCAGGGTGAACCCAGGACGCGAACATGGAGCCCGGGAAAGCAAGGCCCAAGAGGCACCAGCTCTCCCGCAGCTCTTCTTCCCTGACGCGACTGAAGCCTTGCTGAGGAAACAGGGGCGAAGTGCTGTTCCCTCCAAGCCAAAGCCTCTGCGAAAGCACAGCATTCGCTGAGAAATGTTCTGAGGGCTGCCGCTGCTTGCCTGAGCCCTGTCTCGTGGTGGGAGAAAGCCGCATAGAGCGAAAGCCTCTTTGCCTTGTCATCGGCCCTTGGAAAGCACAGCATTCGTTGGTAAATCAGAGTTGGGTTTGGGGATGCTGCTGCTGCTTGCCTGAGCTTGTCTCCGCAGCACGGTGGAAGATAACCGCATGGAGCGAAATATTCTTTGCCCTTGCACCCCTCTGCCTGAGAGAGAAGCGTGGTTGCACACGTCTGTCACCGCGTTCCCCAGGAGCAGGTGTGGGGAAGGCACAGCGCGCTGCCCCGGAGGAGAGAAGGAGCCCTTGGCCTTGCGGTCGGGAAATGCTCGGGAAGCAGGATAGCCTGCCGTGGCCCGAACAGCAGGCCGGTAGCAAGACAAGTGTCACCCGCTCCCTGTGCGGAGAGATGGTAGCCTGGCTGCTAAGGAGACATGAGGGGACGACTAGGGCAGGGGCGTGTGCTCCACTCTGAGGAAGGAGTCTGGGAAGAAGTCACGCCTGTCCTGTGCTTCTGGTTCCAAGGGGACAGCATCTCCTCGGCCAGCTGTCCCAAGGGCAGACTTGGGCTTGCCACCAGGTGCCATACCCGCAACTCGCAGAAACAACCCCATGGAGAAACGGGCAGTCAGATGCCGTCTTCCACCAAGATGTGGCAGCTATGTGGGTGGCTGGGAGTGTGCCAAGGAAGGAGTGGAGACTCTCCCCCACAGTTCCCCATCCCAGTGTACGGGCCGTGTACAGGTACAGGGATCCTGTCGCCTCCTCTCTCCTGTGGTGAAGGCACTGGCCTAGACCCTGAGTCTGCCTGAGCGCCGGAACAAAAGGCAAAGCCTTACCTACCCCAGGAGATGGTAATAGGCATAGAGTGCCATGCTAGGCCACGCACGCTGCTGCAGGGTTGGGACTGTGCCTGCTTAGATCGGCTTAGCAAGGTGAACCCGGGGCGCAAACTTGGACCCCGGGAAAGCAAGGCACAAGAGGCACCAGCTCTCCCGTGGCTTTTCTTCCCTGCCGCGACAGAGCGAACGACCAAAGCCTTGCTGAGGAAGCAGCGGTGACGTGTGTTCGCTCCAAGCCAACGCCTCTGCGAAATCACAGCATTCGCTGAGAAATGTTCTGCGGGCTGCTGCTGCTTGCCTGAACCCTGTCTCACGGTGGGATGAACCCGCATACAGCGAAAGCCTCTTTGCCTTGTCATCTGCCCTTGGAAAGCACAGCATTCGTTGGGAAATCTGAGTTGGGTTTGGAGATGCTGCTGCTACTTGCCTGAGCTAGTCTCCACAGTACGGTGAATGATACCAGCATGGGGCGAAATACTCTTCGCCCTAGCATTCCCTCTGCCTGAAAGAGAAGCGCGCTTGCACCTGTGGAAATAGGCTTAAGGAAAGGGACACGTCTTTCACTGCGCTCCCCAGGAGCATGTCTGGGGAAAGTGCAGCAAGCTGCCCCAGGAGAAGAGAAGGAGCCATTGGCCTTATTGTCGGGAAACAGTCACAAAGCTGAAGAGCCGGCCCTGGCAGGAACAGCGGGCAAGTGCCAATACAAGTGTCACCAACTCCCTGTGCAGAGAGACGAAGTCTGGCTGCTAAGGAGACATGAGGGTCGATTGGGGCGGGGAACGTGCTCCAATCTGAGGAAGGAGTCTGGGCAGAAGTAAGGACTTTCCTGTGCCTCTGGTCCCAAGTGGAAAGCATCTCCTTGGCCACCTGTCCAGAGGGCAGACGTGGGCTTGTCACCAAGCTCCCGGCCCTGTACTCGCAGAAACACCTCCTGGAGGAACGGGCAATCAGATGCCGTCTTCCTCCAGGATGTGGCAGCATTGGCGGAGGCAGGGAGTGTCCCGGGGAAACAGGGACAGTTATCCATTACTCCCCATCCCAGGGCACGGGCGGTGTGCAGTGATCCTCTCGCGTCTCCTCAAGTATGGGGAAGGCACTGGCCTAGTCCCCTGTCCACCTGAATGCCTGAGCACAGGGGCCGGCCGTGTCTACGCTGAGAAATGGCATTGTGAGCAGAGTGCCATCCTAGGCCATGCACGCAGCTGCAGGGTCGAGGCTGTGTCTGCTTATTTCAGCTTGGCAGGATGAACCCAGGATGTGAACTTGGAGCCCGGGATAGCAAGGCCCCAAGAGGCACCAGCTCTCCCGCAGCACTTCTTCCCTGACGCGACTGAAGCCTTGCTGAAGAGGCAGCGGCGAAGTCCTGTTCGCTTCAAGCCAAAGCCTCTGCGAAAGCACAGCATTTGCTGAGAAATCAGAGTCGGTTCTGCGGGCTCTTCTGCTGCTTGCCTGTGCCCAGTCTCGCGGTGGGAGAAACCCGCATACAGCGAAAGCCTCTTTCCCCGGGCATCTCCTCTGGGAAAGCACAGCATTCGTTGGGAAATCAGAATCGGATGTGTGGGATGCTGCAGCTGAGTGCCTGAACTAGTCTCTGCAGCATGGTGGAAGATACCCGCATGGAGCGAAATACTCTTTGCCCTAGCACCCCTTTGCCTAATAAAGAAATATGGTTGCACATCTGAAAGGCCCTTAAGGAAAGGGACACGTCTGTCACCGAGCTCCACAGGAGCAAGTCTGGGAAACGCGCAGCACGCCACCCCCAGAGAAGAGAAGGAGCCGTTGGCCTTGTGGTCGGGAAACGGTCGGGAAGCAGGAGAGCCTTCCCTTCTAGGAACAGCAGGCCGGTCGCAAGACAAATGTCACCCGCTCCCTGTGCGGAGAGACGAAGCCTGGCTGCTATGGAGACATGAAGGGACGACTAGGGAAGGGACGCGTGCTCCACTCTGTGGAAGGAGTCTGGGAAGAAGGCGGGCCTGTCCTGTGCGTCTGGTCCCAAGTGCACAGCATCTCCTTGGACAACTGTCCGTAGGGCAGACGTGGGCTTGCTACCAGGCACCATACCCTGAACTCGCAGAAACAGCTCCCTCGAGAAACGGGCAGTCAGATGCCATCTTCCTCCAGGATGTGACAGCGTTGTCGGTGGCAGGGGGTGTGCCGGAAAGGAGTGGCAACAAAACCTGAAAGCTCCCCATTCCAGTAACAGGCGGTGTTCAGGGATCCTGTCGCCTCTCCTCTCCTGTGAGGAAGGCACTGACCTAGTCCGCGAGTCCACCTGAGGTCCAGTGCCAAAGGCCAAGGTTTGGCTACACCGGGAGATGGTAGTGTGCATAGAGTGCCATCCTAGGCCACGCACGTTGCTGCAGGGTTGTGGCTGTGTCTTAGTTTACCTGGCAGGGTGAACCCAGGACGCGAACATGGAGCCCGGGAAAGCAAGGCCCAAGAGGCACCAGCTCTCCCGCAGCTCTTCTTCCCTGACGCGACTGAAGCCTTGCTGAGGAAATAGGGGCGAAGTGCTGTTCCCTCCAAGCCAAAGCCTCTGCGAAAGCACAGCATTCGCTGAGAAATGTTCTGAGGGCTGCCGCTGCTTGCCTGAGCCCTGTCTCGTGGTGGGAGAAAGCCGCATAGAGCGAAAGCCTCTTTGCCTTGTCATCGGCCCTTGGAAAGCACAGCATTCGTTGGTAAATCAGAGTTGGGTTTGGGGATGCTGCTGCTGCTTGCCTGAGCTTGTCTCCGCAGCACGGTGGAAGATAACCGCATGGAGCGTAATATTCTTTGCCCTTGCACCCCTCTTCCTGAGAGAGAAGCGTGGTTGCACACGTCTGTCACCGCGTTCCCCAGGAGCAGGTGTGGAGAAGGCACAGCGCGCTGCCCCGGAGAAGAAAAGGAGCCCTTGGCCTTGCGGTCGGGAAATGCTCGGGAAGCAGGATAGCCTGCCGTGGCCCGAACAGCAGGCCGGTAGCAAGACAAGTGTCACCCGCTCCCTGTGCGGAGAGATGGTAGCCTGGCTGCTAAGGAGACATGAGGGGACGACTAGGGCAGGGGCGAGTGCTCCACTCTGAGGAAGGAGTCTGGGAAGAAGTCACGCCTGTCCTGTGCTTCTGGTTCCAAGGGGACAGCATCTCCTCGGCCAGCTGTCCCAAGGGCAGACTTGGGCTTGCCACCAGGTGCCATACCCGCAACTCGCAGAAACAACCCCATGGAGAAACGGGCAGTCAGATGCCGTCTTCCACCAAGATGTGGCAGCTATGTGGGTGGCTGGGAGTGTGCCAAGGAAGGAGTGGAGACTCTCCCCCACAGTTCCACATCCCAGTGTACGGGCCGTGTACAGGGATCCTGTCGCCTCGTCTCTCCTGTGGTGAAGGCACTGGCCTAGACCCTGAGTCTGCCTGAGCGCCGGAACAAAAGGCAAAGCCTTACCTACCCCAGGAGATGGTAATAGGCATAGAGTGCCATGCTAGGCCACGCACGCTGCTGCAGGGTTGGGACTGTGCCTGCTTAGATCGGCTTAGCAAGGTGAACCCGGGGCGCAAACTTGGACCCCGGGAAAGCAAGGCCCAAGAGGCACCAGCTCTCCCGTGGCTTTTCTTCCCTGCCGCGACAGAGCGAACGACCAAAGCCTTGCTGAGGAAGCAGCAGCGAAGTGTGGTTCGCGCCAAGCTGAAAACCTCTGGGAAAACATAGCAGTCGCTGGGAAATCAGAGTCAGTTCTGAGGTCTCTTCTGCTGCTTGCCTGAGCTCAGTCTCGCGGTGGGAGAAACCCGCATACAGCGAAAGACTCTTTGCCCGGGCATCTCCTCTGGGAAGGCAAAGCATTCGTTGGGAAATCAGAATCGGATGTGTGCGATGCTGCAGCTGAATGCCTGAGCTAGTCTCTGCAGCATGGTGGAAGATACCCGCATGGAGCGAAATCCTCTTCGCTCTAGCACCCCTCTGCCTGAGAGAGAAGCGTGCTTGCCCCTGTGGAAAGAGGCTTAAGGAAAGGGACACGTCTTTCACTGCGCTCCCCAGGAGCATGTCTGTGGAAGGTGCAGCACGCTGCCCAGGGAGAAGAGCAGGAGCCGTTGGCCTTCTGGTCTGGAAACGGTTGCGAAGCAGGAGAGCCGGCCCTGGCAGGCAGAGCACCGGTGGCAATACAAGTGTCACCCGATCCCTGCGCAGTGAGACGGAAGCCTGGCAGCTACGGAGAGAGGAGGGGATGAGTAGGGCAGGGCACGTGCTCCACACTTAGGAAGGAGTCTGGGCAGAAAGCATGCATGTCCTGACCCTCTGGGCCCAAGGAGAGAGCAGCTCTTTGGCCACCTGTCCCTGGGGCAGACATGTGCTTGAACTCGCAGAAACAGCTCCCTGAAATAACGGGGAGTCAGACGCCGTCTTCCTCCAGGATGTGGAACGTTGGAGGAGGCACGGGGTTTAAGGGGAGGGGTGGGGACAGTCAACCAAGGCTCCCTAGTCAGTGCACGGGCGGTGTGCAGGGATCCTGTCACCTCTCCTTTCCTATGGGGAAAGCACTGGGCTAGTCCGCGAGTCCGCCTGATCGCCAGAGTAAAAGGCGAAGCGATGCCTACACCGGGAGATGGCAGCGTGTATAGGGTGCCATCCTAGGCTCCGCACGCTACTGCAGGGTTGTGGCTGTGTCACCTGGCAGGGTGAACCCAGGACGCGAACATCGAGCCCGGGAAAGCAAGGCCCAAGAGGCACCAGCTCTCCTGCAGCTCTTCCTCCCTGACGCGACTGAAGCCTTGCTGAGGAAGCAGCGGTGACGTGTGTTCGCTCCAAGCCAACGCCTCTGCGAAATCACAGCACTCGCTGAGAAATGTTCTGCGGGCTGCTGCTGCTTGCCTGAACCCTGTCTCACGGTGGGATGAACCCGCATACAGCGAAAGCCTCTTTGCCTTGTCATCTGCCCTTGGAAAGCACAGCATTCGTTGGGAAATCTGAGTTGGGTTTGGAGATGCTGCTGCTACTTGCCTGAGCTAGTCTCCATAGTACGGTGAATGATACCAGCATGGAGCGAAATACTCTTCGCCCTAGCATTCCCTCTGCCTGAATGAGAAGCGCGCTTGCACCTGTGGAAATAGGCTTAAGGAAAGGGACACGTCTTTCACTGCGCTCCCCAGGAGCATGTCTGGGGAAAGTGCAGCAAGCTGCCCCAGGAGAAGAGAAGGAGCCATTGGCCTTATGGTCGGGAAACAGTCACAAAGCTGAAGAGCCGGCCCTGGCAGGAACAGCGGGCAAGTGCCAATACAAGTGTCACCCACTCCCTGTGCAGAGAGACGAAGTCTGGCTGCTAAGGAGACATGAGGGTCGATTGGGGCGGGGAACGTGCTCCAATCTGAGGAAGGAGTCTGGGCAGAAGTAAGGACTTTCCTGTGCCTCTGGTCCCAAGTGGAAAGCATCTCCTTGGCCACCTGTCCAGAGGGCAGACGTGGGCTTGCCACCAAGCTCCCGGCCCTGAACTCGCAGAAACACCTCCTGGAGGAACGGGCAATCAGATGCCGTCTTCCTCCAGGATGTGGCAGCATTGGCGGAGGCAGGGAGTGTCCCGGGGAAACAGGGACAGTTATCCATTACTCCCCATCCCAGGGCACGGGCGGTGTGCAGTGATCCTCTCGCGTCTCCTCAAGTATGGGGAAGGCACTGGCCTAGTCCCCTGTCCACCTGAATGCCTGAGCACAGGGGCCGGCCGTGTCTACGCTGAGAAATGGCATTGTGAGCAGAGTGCCATCCTAGGCCATGCACGCAGCTGCAGGGTCGAGGCTGTGTCTGCTTATTTCAGCTTGGCAGGATGAACCCAGGATGTGAACTTGGAGCCCGGGATAGCAAGGCCCCAAGAGGCACCAGCTCTCCCGCAGCACTTCTTCCCTGACGCGACTGAAGCCTTGCTGAAGAGGCAGCGGCGAAGTCCTGTTCGCTTCAAGCCAAAGCCTCTGCGAAAGCACAGCATTTGCTGAGAAATCAGAGTCGGTTCTGCGGGCTCTTCTGCTGCTTGCCTGTGCCCAGTCTCGCGGTGGGAGAAACCCACATACAGCGAAAGCCTCTTTCCCCGGGCATCTCCTCTGGGAAAGCACAGCATTCGTTGGGAAATCAGAATCGGATGTGTGGGATGCTGCAGCTGAGTGCCTGAACTAGTCTCTGCAGCATGGTGGAAGATACCCGCATGGAGCGAAATACTCTTTGCCCTAGCACCCCTTTGCCTAATAAAGAAATATGGTTGCACATCTGAAAGGCCCTTAAGGAAAGGGACACGTCTGTCACCGAGCTCCACAGGAGCAAGTCTGGGAAACGCGCAGCACGCCACCCCCAGAGAAGAGAAGGAGCCGTTGGCCTTGTGGTCGGGAAACGGTCGGGAAGCAGGAGAGCCTTCCCTTCTAGGAACAGCAGGCCGGTCGCAAGACAAATGTCACCCGCTCCCTGTGCGGAGAGACGAAGCCTGGCTGCTATGGAGACATGAAGGGACGACTAGGGAAGGGACGCGTGCTCCACTCTGTGAAAGGAGTCTGGGAAGAAGGCGGGCCTGTCCTATGCGTCTGGTCCCAAGTGCACAGCATCTCCTTGGACAACTGTCCATAGGGCAGACGTGGGCTTGCTACCAGGCACCATACCCTGAACTCGCAGAAACAGCTCCCTCGAGAAACGGGCAGTCAGATGCCATCTTCCTCCAGGATGTGACAGCGCTGTCGGTGGCAGGGGGTGTGCCGGAAAGGAGTGGCAACAAAACCTGAAAGCTCACCATTCCAGTAACGGGCGGTGTTCAG
This sequence comes from Mustela lutreola, assembly GCF_030435805.1. Lineage (NCBI taxonomy): Eukaryota > Metazoa > Chordata > Mammalia > Carnivora > Mustelidae > Mustela > Mustela lutreola. The sequence continues at coordinate 62,643,600 of NC_081305.1, read as the reverse complement.
GGATCCTGTCGCCTCTCCTCTCCTGTGAGGAAGGCACTGACCTAGTCCGCGAGTCCACCTGAGGTCCAGTGCCAAAGGCCAAGGTTTGGCTACACCGGGAGATGGTAGTGTGCATAGAGTGCCATCCTAGGCCACGCACGTTGCTGCAGGGTTGTGGCTGTGTCTTAGTTTACCTGGCAGGGTGAACCCAGGACGCGAACATGGAGCCCGCGAAAGCAAGGCCCAATAGGCACCAGCTCTCCCGCAGCTCTTCTTCCCTGACGCGACTGAAGCCTTGCTGAGGAAACAGGGGCGAAGTGCTGTTCCCTCCAAGCCAAAGCCTCTGCGAAAGCACAGCATTCGCTGAGAAATGTTCTGAGGGCTACCGCTGCTTGCCTGAGCCCTGTCTCGTGGTGGGAGAAAGCCGCATAGAGCGAAAGCCTCTTTGCCTTGTCATCGGCCCTTGGAAAGCACAGCATTCGTTGGTAAATCAGAGTTGGGTTTGGGGATGCTGCTGCTGCTTGCCTGAGCTTGTCTCCGCAGCACGGTGGAAGATAACCGCATGGAGCGAAATATTCTTTGCCCTTGCACCCCTCTGCCTGAGAGAGAAGCGTGGTTGCACACGTCTGTCACCGCGTTCCCCAGGAGCAGGTGTGGGGAAGGCACAGCGCGCTGCCCCGGAGGAGAGAAGGAGCCCTTGGCCTTGCGGTCGGGAAATGCTCGGGAAGCAGGATAGCCTGCCGTGGCCCGAACAGCAGGCCGGTAGCAAGACAAGTGTCACCCGCTCCCTGTGCGGAGAGATGGTAGCCTGGCTGCTAAGGAGACATGAGGGGACGACTAGGGCAGGGGCGTGTGCTCCACTCTGAGGAAGGAGTCTGGGAAGAAGTCACGCCTGTCCTGTGCTTCTGGTTCCAAGGGGACAGCATCTCCTCGGCCAGCTGTCCCAAGGGCAGACTTGGGCTTGCCACCAGGTGCCATACCCGCAACTCGCAGAAACAACCCCATGGAGAAACGGGCAGTCAGATGCCGTCTTCCACCAAGATGTGGCAGCTATGTGGGTGGCTGGGAGTGTGCCAAGGAAGGAGTGGAGACTCTCCCCCACAGTTCCCCATCCCAGTGTACGGGCCGTGTACAGGGATCCTGTCGCCTCCTCTCTCCTGTGGTGAAGGCACTGGCCTAGACCCTGAGTCTGCCTGAGCGCCGGAACAAAAGGCAAAGCCTTACCTACCCCAGGAGATGGTAATAGGCATAGAGTGCCATGCTAGGCCACGCACGCTGCTGCAGGGTTGGGACTGTGCCTGCTTAGATCGGCTTAGCAAGGTGAACCCGGGGCGCAAACTTGGACCCCGGGAAAGCAAGGCCCAAGAGGCACCAGCTCTCCCGTGGCTTTTCTTCCCTGCCGCGACAGAGCGAACGACCAAAGCCTTGCTGAGGAAGCAGCAGCGAAGTGTGGTTCGCGCCAAGCTGAAAACCTCTGGGAAAACCTAGCAGTCGCTGGGAAATCAGAGTCAGTTCTGAGGTCTCTTCTGCTGCTTGCCTGAGCTCAGTCTCGCGGTGGGAGAAACCCGCATACAGCGAAAGACTCTTTGCCCGGGCATCTCCTCTGGGAAGGCAAAGCATTCGTTGGGAAATCAGAATCGGATGTGTGCGATGCTGCAGCTGAATGCCTGAGCTAGTCTCTGCAGCATGGTGGAAGATACCCGCATGGAGCGAAATCCTCTTCGCCCTAGCACCCCTCTGCCTGAGAGAGAAGCGCGCTTGCCCCTGTGGAAAGAGGCTTAAGGAAAGGGACACGTCTTTCACTGCGCTCCCCAGGAGCATGTCTGTGGAAGGTGCAGCACGCTGCCCAGGGAGAAGAGCAGGAGCCGTTGGCCTTCTGGTCTGGAAACGGTTGCGAAGCAGGAGAGCCGGCCCTGGCAGGCACAGCGGCCGGTGGCAATACAAGTGTCACCCGATCCCTGCGCAGTGAGACGGAAGCCTGGCAGCTACGGAGAGAGGAGGGGATGAGTAGGGCAGGGCACGTGCTCCACTCTTAGGAAGGAGTCTGGGCAGAAAGCATGCATGTCCTGACCCTCTGGGCCCAAGGAGAGAGCAGCTCTTTGGCCACCTGTCCCTGGGGCAGACATGTGCTTGAACTCGCAGAAACAGCTCCCTGAAATAACGGGGAGTCAGACGCCGTCTTCCTCCAGGATGTGGAACGTTGGAGGAGGCACGGGGTTTAAGGGGAGGGGTGGGGACAGTCAACCAAGGCTCCCTAGTCAGTGCACGGGTGGTGTGCAGGGATCCTGTCACCTCTCCTTTCCTGTGGGGAAAGCACTGGGCTAGTCCGCGAGTCCGCCTGATCGCCAGAGTAAAAGGCGAAGCGATGCCTACACCGGGAGATGGCAGCGTGTATAGGGTGCCATCCTAGGCTCCGCACGCTACTGCAGGGTTGTGGCTGTGTCACCTGGCAGGGTGAACCCAGGACGCGAACATCGAGCCCGGGAAAGCAAGGCCCAAGAGGCACCAGCTCTCCTGCAGCTCTTCCTCCCTGACGCGACTGAAGCCTTGCTGAGGAAGCAGCGGTGACGTGTGTTCGCTCCATTCCAACGCCTCTGCGAAATCACAGCATTCGCTGAGAAATGTTCTGCGGGCTGCTGCTGCTTGCCTGAACCCTGTCTTACGGTGGGATGAACCCGCATACAGCGAAAGCCTCTTTGCCTTGTCATCTGCCCTTGGAAAGCACAGCATTCGTTGGGAAATCTGAGTTGGGTTTGGAGATGCTGCTGCTACTTGCCTGAGCTAGTCTCCACAGTACGGTGAATGATACCAGCATGGGGCGAAATACTCTTCGCCCTAGCATTCCCTCTGCCTGAAAGAGAAGCGCGCTTGCACCTGTGGAAATAGGCTTAAGGAAAGGGACACGTCTTTCACTGCGCTCCCCAGGAGCATGTCTGGGGAAAGTGCAGCAAGCTGCCCCAGGAGAAGAGAAGGAGCCATTGGCCTTATGGTCGGGAAACAGTCACAAAGCTGAAGAGCCGGCCCTGGCAGGAACAGCGGGCAAGTGCCAATACAAGTGTCACCCACTCCCTGTGCAGAGAGACGAAGTCTGGCTGCTAAGGAGACATGAGGGTCGATTGGGGCGGGGAACGTGCTCCAATCTGAGGAAGGAGTCTGGGCAGAAGTAAGGACTTTCCTGTGCCTCTGGTCCCAAGTGGAAAGCATCTCCTTGGCCACCTGTCCAGAGGGCAAACGTGGGCTTGCCACCAAGCTCCCGGCCCTGAACTCGCAGAAACACCTCCTGGAGGAACAGGCAATCAGATGCCGTCTTCCTCCAGGATGTGGCAGCATTGGCGGAGGCAGGGAGTGTCCCGGGGAAACAGGGACAGTTATCCATTACTCCCCATCCCAGGGCACGGGCGGTGTGCAGTGATCCTCTCGCGTCTCCTCAAGTATGGGGAAGGCACTGGCCTAGTCCCCTGTCCACCTGAATGCCTGAGCACAGGGGCCGGCCGTGTCTACGCTGAGAAATGGCATTGTGAGCAGAGTGCCATCCTAGGCCATGCACGCAGCTGCAGGGTCGAGGCTGTGTCTGCTTATTTCAGCTTGGCAGGATGAACCCAGGATGTGAACTTGGAGCCCGGGATAGCAAGGCCCCAAGAGGCACCAGCTCTCCCGCAGCACTTCTTCCCTGACGCGACTGAAGCCTTGCTGAAGAGGCAGCGGCGAAGTCCTGTTCGCTTCAAGCCAAAGCCTCTGCGAAAGCACAGCATTTGCTGAGAAATCAGAGTCGGTTCTGCGGGCTCTTCTGCTGCTTGCCTGTGCCCAATCTCGCGGTGGGAGAAACCCGCATACAGCGAAAGCCTCTTTCCCCGGGCATCTCCTCTGGGAAAGCACAGCATTCGTTGGGAAATCAGAATCGGATGTATGGGATGCTGCAGCTGAGTGCCTGAACTAGTCTCTGCAGCATGGTGGAAGATACCCGCATGGAGCGAAATACTCTTTGCCCTAGCACCCCTTTGCCTAATAAAGAAATATGGTTGCACATCTGAAAGGCCCTTAAGGAAAGGGACACGTCTGTCACCGAGCTCCACAGGAGCAAGTCTGGGAAACGCGCAGCACGCCACCCCCAGAGAAGAGAAGGAGCCGTTGGCCTTGTGGTCGGGAAACGGTCGGGAAGCAGGAGAGCCTTCCCTTCTAGGAACAGCAGGCCGGTCGCAAGACAAATGTCACTCGCTCCCTGTGCGGAGAGACGAAGCCTGGCTGCTATGGAGACATGAAGGGACGACTAGGGAAGGGACGGACGCGTGCTCCACTCTGTGGAAGGAGTCTGGGAAGAAGGCGGGCCTGTCCTGTGCGTCTGGTCCCAAGTGCACAGCATCTCCTTGGACAACTGTCCGTAGGGCAGACGTGGGCTTGCTACCAGGCACCATACCCTTAACTCGCAGAAACAGCTCCCTCGAGAAACGGGCAGTCAGATGCCATCTTCCTCCAGGATGTGACAGCGTTGTCGGTGGCAGGGGGTGTGCCGGAAAGGAGTGGCAACAAAACCTGAAAGCTCCCCATTCCAGTAACAGGCGGTGTTCAGGGATCCTGTCGCCTCTCCTCTCCTGTGAGGAAGGCACTGACCTAGTCCGCGAGTCCACCTGAGGTCCAGTGCCAAAGGGCAAGGTTTGGCTACACCGGGAGATGGTAGTGTGCATAGAGTGCCATCCTAGGCCACGCACGTTGCTGCAGGGTTGTGGCTGTGTCTTAGTTTACCTGGCAGGGTGAACCCAGGACGCGAACATGGAGCCCGGGAAAGCAAGGCCCAAGAGGCACCAGCTCTCCCGCAGCTCTTCTTCCCTGACGCGACTGAAGCCTTGCTGAGGAAACAGGGGCGAAGTGCTGTTCCCTCCAAGCCAAAGCCTCTGCGAAAGCACAGCATTCGCTGAGAAATGTTCTGAGGGCTGCCGCTGCTTGCCTGAGCCCTGTCTCGTGGTGGGAGAAAGCCGCATAGAGCGAAAGCCTCTTTGCCTTGTCATCAGCCCTTGGAAAGCACAGCATTCGTTGGTAAATCAGAGTTGGGTTTGGGGATGCTGCTGCTGCTTGCCTGAGCTTGTCTCCGCAGCACGGTGGAAGATAACCGCATGGAGCGAAATATTCTTTGCCCATGCACCCCTCTGCCTGAGAGAGAAGCGTGGTTGCACACGTCTGTCACCGCGTTCCCCAGGAGCAGGTGTGGGCAAGGCACAGCGCGCTGCCCCGGAGGAGAGAAGGAGCCCTTGGCCTTGCGGTCTGGAAATGCTCGGGAAGCAGGATAGCCTGCCGTGGCCCGAACAGCAGGCCGGTAGCAAGACAAGTGTCACCCGCTCCCTGTGCGGAGAGATGGTAGCCTGGCTGCTAAGGAGACATGAGGGGACGACTAGGGCAGGGGCGTGTGCTCCACTCTGAGGAAGGAGTCTGGGAAGAAGTCACGCCTGTCCTGTGCTTCTGGTTCCAAGGGGACAGCATCTCCTCGGCCAGCTGTCCCAAGGGCAGACTTGGGCTTGCCACCAGGTGCCATACCCGCAACTCGCAGAAACAACCCCATGGAGAAACGGGCAGTCAGATGCCGTCTTCCACCAAGATGTGGCAGCTATGTGGGTGGCTGGGAGTGTGCCAAGGAAGGAGTGGAGACTCTCCCCCACAGTTCCCCATCCCAGTGTACGGGCCGTGTACAGGGATCCTGTCGCCTCCTCTCTCCTGTGGTGAAGGCACTGGCCTAGACCCTGAGTCTGCCTGAGCGCCGGAACAAAAGGCAAAGCCTTACCTACCCCAGGAGATGGTAATAGGCATAGAGTGCCATGCTAGGCCACGCACGCTGCTGCAGGGTTGGGACTGTGCCTGCTTAGATCGGCTTAGCAAGGTGAACCCGGGGCGCAAACTTGGACCCCGGGAAAGCAAGGCCCAAGAGGCACAGCTCTCCCGTGGCTTTTCTTCCCTGCCGCGACAGAGCGAACGACCAAAGCCTTGCTGAGGAAGCAGCAGCGAAGTGTGGTTCGCGCCAAGCTGAAAACCTCTGGGAAAACATAGCAGTCGCTGGGAAATCAGAGTCAGTTCTGAGGTCTCTTCTGCTGCTTGCCTGAGCTCAGTCTCGCGGTGGGAGAAACCCGCATACAGCGAAAGACTCTTTGCCCGGGCATCTCCTCTGGGAAGGCAAAGCATTCGTTGGGAAATCAGAATCGGATGTGTGCGATGCTGCAGCTGAATGCCTGAGCTAGTCTCTGCAGCATGGTGGAAGATACCCGCATGGAGCGAAATCCTCTTCGCCCTAGCACCCCTCTGCCTGAGAGAGAAGCGTGCTTGCCCCTGTGGAAAGAGGCTTAAGGAAAGGGACACGTCTTTCACTGCGCTCCCCAGGAGCATGTCTGTGGAAGGTGCAGCACGCTGCCCAGGGAGAAGAGCAGGAGCCGTTGGCCTTCTGGTCTGGAAACGGTTGCGAAGCAGGAGAGCCGGCCCTGGCAGGCACAGCGGCCGGTGGCAATACAAGTGTCACCCGATCCCTGTGCAGTGAGACGGAAGCCTGGCAGCTACGGAGAGAGGAGGGGATGAGTAGGGCAGGGCACGTGCTCCACTCTTAGGAAGGAGTCTGGGCAGAAAGCATGCATGTCCTGACCCTCTGGGCCCAAGGAGAGAGCAGCTCTTTGGCCACCTGTCCCTGGGGCAGACATGTGCTTGAACTCGCAGAAACAGCTCCCTGAAATAACGGGGAGTCAGACGCCGTCTTCCTCCAGGATGTGGAACGTTGGAGGAGGCACGGGGTTTAAGGGGAGGGGTGGGGACAGTCAACCAGGGCTCCCTAGTCAGTGCACGGGCGGTGTGCAGGGATCCTGTCACCTCTCCTTTCCTGTGGGGAAAGCACTGGGCTAGTCCGCGAGTCCGCCTGATCGCCAGAGTAAAAGGCGAAGCGATGCCTACACCGGGAGATGGCAGCGTGTATAGGGTGCCATCCTAGGCTCCGCACGCTACTGCAGGGTTGTGGCTGTGTCACCTGGCAGGGTGAACCCAGGACGCGAACATCGAGCCCGGGAAAGCAAGGCCCAAGAGGCACCAGCTCTCCTGCAGCTCTTCCTCCCTGACGCGACTGAAGCCTTGCTGAGGAAGCAGCGGTGACGTGTGTTCGCTCCAAGCCAACGCCTCTGCGAAATCACAGCATTCGCTGAGAAATGTTCTGCGGGCTGCTGCTGCTTGCCTGAACCCTGTCTCACGGTGGGATGAACCCGCATACAGCGAAGCCTCTTTGCCTTGTCATCTGCCCTTGGAAAGCACAGCATTCGTTGGGAAATCTGAGTTGGGTTTGGAGATGCTGCTGCTACTTGCCTGAGCTAGTCTCCACAGTACGGTGAATGATACCAGCATGGGGCGAAATACTCTTCGCCCTAGCATTCCCTCTGCCTGAAAGAGAAGCGCGCTTGCACCTGTGGAAATAGGCTTAAGGAAAGGGACACGTCTTTCACTGCGCTCCCCAGGAGCATGTCTGGGGAAAGTGCAGCAAGCTGCCCCAGGAGAAGAGAAGGAGCCATTGGCCTTATGGTCGGGAAACAGTCACAAAGCTGAAGAGCCGGCCCTGGCAGGAACAGCGGGCAAGTGCCAATACAAGTGTCACCCACTCCCTGTGCAGAGAGACGAAGTCTGGCTGCTAAGGAGACATGAGGGTCGACTGGGGCGGGGAACGTGCTCCAATCTGAGGAAGGAGTCTGGGCAGAAGTAAGGACTTTCCTGTGCCTCTGGTCCCAAGTGGAAAGCATCTCCTTGGCCACCTGTCCAGAGGGCAGACGTGGGCTTGCCACCAAGCTCCCGGCCCTGAACTCGCAGAAACACCTCCTGGAGGAACGGGCAATCAGATGCCGTCTTCCTCCAGGATGTGGCAGCATTGGCGGAGGCAGGGAGTGTCCCGGGGAAACAGGGACAGTTATCCATTACTCCCCATCCCAGGGCACGGGCGGTGTGCAGTGATCCTCTCGCGTCTCCTCAAGTATGGGGAAGGCACTGGCCTAGTCCCCTGTCCACCTGAATGCCTGAGCACAGGGGCCGGCCGTGTCTACGCTGAGAAATGGCATTGTGAGCAGAGTGCCATCCTAGGCCATGCACGCAGCTGCAGGGTCGAGGCTGTGTCTGCTTATTTCAGCTTGGCAGGATGAACCCAGGATGTGAATTTGGAGCCCAGGATAGCAAGGCCCCAAGAGGCACCAGCTCTCCCGCAGCACTTCTTCCCTGACGCGACTGAAGCCTTGCTGAAGAGGCAGCGGCGAAGTCCTGTTCGCTTCAAGCCAAAGCCTCTGCGAAAGCACAGCATTTGCTGAGAAATCAGAGTCGGTTCTGCGGGCTCTTCTGCTGCTTGCCTGTGCCCAGTCTCGCGGTGGGAGAAACCCGCATACAGCGAAAGCCTCTTTCCCCGGGCATCTCCTCTGGGAAAGCACAGCATTCGTTGGGAAATCAGAATCGGATGTGTGGGATGCTGTAGCTGAGTGCCTGAACTAGTCTCTGCAGCATGGTGGAAGATACCCGCATGGAGCGAAATACTCTTTGCCCTAGCACCCCTTTGCCTAATAAAGAAATATGGTTGCACATCTGAAAGGCCCTTAAGGAAAGGGACACGTCTGTCACCGAGCTCCACAGGAGCAAGTCTGGGAAACGCGCAGCACGCCACCCCCAGAGAAGAGAAGGAGCCATTGGCCTTGTGGTCGGGAAACGGTCGGGAAGCAGGAGAGCCTTCCCTTCTAGGAACAGCAGGCCGGTCGCAAGACAAATGTCACCCGCTCCCTGTGCGGAGAGACGAAGCCTGGCTGCTATGGAGACATGAAGGGACGACTAGGGAAGGGACGCGTGCTCCACTCTGTGGAAGGAGTCTGGGAAGAAGGCGGGCCTGTCCTGTGCGTCTGGTCCCAAGTGCACAGCATCTCCTTGGACAACTGTCCGTAGGGCAGACGTGGGCTTGCTACCAGGCACCATACCCTGAACTCGCAGAAACAGCTCCCTCGAGAAACGGGCAGTCAGATGCCATCTTCTTCCAGGATGTGACAGCGTTGTCGGTGGCAGGGGGTGTGCCGGAAAGGAGTGGCAACAAAACCTGAAAGCTCCCCATTCCAGTAACAGGCGGTGTTCAGGGATCCTGTCGCCTCTCCTCTCCTGTGAGGAAGGCACTGACCTAGTCCGCGAGTCCACCTGAGGTCCAGTGCCAAAGGCCAAGGTTTGGCTACACCGGGAGATGGTAGTGTGCATAGAGTGCCATCCTAGGCCACGCACGTTGCTGCAGGGTTGTGGCTGTGTCTTAGTTTACCTGGCAGGGTGAACCCAGGACGCGAACATGGAGCCCGGGAAAGCAAGGCCCAAGAGGCACCAGCTCTCCCGCAGCTCTTCTTCCCTGACGCGACTGAAGCCTTGCTGAGGAAACAGGGGCGAAGTGCTGTTCCCTCCAAGCCAAAGCCTCTGCGAAAGCACAGCATTCGCTGAGAAATGATCTGAGGGCTGCCGCTGCTTGCTTGAGCCCTGTCTCGTGGTGGGAGAAAGCCGCATAGAGCGAAAGCCTCTTTGCCTTGTCATCGGCCCTTGGAAAGCACAGCATTCGTTGGTAAATCAGAGTTGGGTTTGGGGATGCTGCTGCTGCTTGCCTGAGCTTGTCTCCGCAGCACGGTGGAAGATAACCGCATGGAGCGAAATATTCTTTGCCCTTGCACCCCTCTGCCTGAGAGAGAAGCGTGGTTGCACACGTCTGTCACCGCGTTCCCCAGGAGCAGGTGTGGGGAAGGCACAGCGCGCTGCCCCGGAGGAGAGAAGGAGCCCTTGGCCTTGCGGTCGGGAAATTCTCGGGAAGCAGGATAGCCTGCCGTGGCCCGAACAGCAGGCCGGTAGCAAGACAAGTGTCACCCGCTCCCTGTGCGGAGAGATGGTAGCCTGGCTGCTAAGGAGACATGAGGGGACGACTAGGGCAGGGGCGTGTGCTCCACTCTGAGGAAGGAGTCTGGGAAGAAGTCACGCCTGTCCTGTGCTTCTGGTTCCAAGGGGACAGCATCTCCTCGGCCAGCTGTCCCAAGGGCAGACTTGGGCTTGCCACCAGGTGCCATACCCGCAACTCGCAGAAACAACCCCATGGAGAAACGGGCAGTCAGATGCCGTCTTCCACCAAGATGTGGCAGCTATGTGGGTGGCTGGGAGTGTGCCAAGGAAGGAGTGGAGACTCTCCCCCACAGTTCCCCATCCCAGTGTACGGGCCGTGTACAGGGATCCTGTCGCCTCCTCTCTCCTGTGGTGAAGGCACTGGCCTAGACCCTGAGTCTGCCTGAGCGCCGGAACAAAAGGCAAAGCCTTACCTACCCCAGGAGATGGTAATAGGCATAGAGTGCCATGCTAGGCCACGCACGCTGCTGCAGGGTTGGGACTGTGCCTGCTTAGATCGGCTTAGCAAGGTGAACCCGGGGCGCAAACTTGGACCCCGGGAAAGCAAGGCCCAAGAGGCACAGCTCTCCCGTGGCTTTTCTTCCCTGCCGCGACAGAGCGAACGACCAAAGCCTTGCTGAGGAAGCAGCAGCGAAGTGTGGTTCGCGCCAAGCTGAAAACCTCTGGGAAAACATAGCAGTCGCTGGGAAATCAGAGTCAGTTCTGAGGTCTCTTCTGCTGCTTGCCTGAGCTCAGTCTCGCGGTGGGAGAAACCCGCATACAGCGAAAGACTCTTTGCCCGGGCATCTCCTCTGGGAAGGCAAAGCATTCGTTGGGAAATCAGAATCGGATGTGTGCGATGCTGCAGCTGAATGCCTGAGCTAGTCTCTGCAGCATGGTGGAAGATACCCGCATGGAGCGAAATCCTCTTCGCCCTAGCACCCCTCTGCCTGAGAGAGAAGCGTGCTTGCCCCTGTGGAAAGAGGCTTAAGGAAAGGGACACGTCTTTCACTGCGCTCCCCAGGAGCATGTCTGTGGAAGGTGCAGCACGCTGCCCAGGGAGAAGAGCAGGAGCCGTTGGCCTTCTGGTCTGGAAACGGTTGCGAAGCAGGAGAGCCGGCCCTGGCAGGCACAGCGGCCGGTGGCAATACAAGTGTCACCCGATCCCTGTGCAGTGAGACGGAAGCCTGGCAGCTACGGAGAGAGGAGGGGATGAGTAGGGCAGGGCACGTGCTCCACTCTTAGGAAGGAGTCTGGGCAGAAAGCATGCATGTCCTGACCCTCTGGGCCCAAGGAGAGAGCAGCTCTTTGGCCACCTGTCCCTGGGGCAGACATGTGCTTGAACTCGCAGAAACAGCTCCCTGAAATAACGGGGAGTCAGACGCCGTCTTCCTCCAGGATGTGGAACGTTGGAGGAGGCACGGGGTTTAAGGGGAGGGGTGGGGACAGTCAACCAAGGCTCCCTAGTCAGTGCACGGGCAGTGTGCAGGGATCCTGTCACCTCTCCTTTCCTGTGGGGAAAGCACTGGGCTAGTCCGCGAGTCCGCCTGATCGCCAGAGTAAAAGGCGAAGCGATGCCTACACCGGGAGATGGCAGCGTGTATAGGGTGCCATCCTAGGCTCCGCACGCTACTGCAGGGTTGTGGCTGTGTCACCTGGCAGGGTGAACCCAGGACGCGAACATTGAGCCCGGGAAAGCAAGGCCCAAGAGGCACCAGCTCTCCTGCAGCTCTTCCTCCCTGACGCGACTGAAGCCTTGCTGAGGAAGCAGCGGTGACGTGTGTTCGCTCCAAGCCAACGCCTCTGCGAAATCACAGCATTCGCTGAGAAATGTTCTGCGGGCTGCTGCTGCTTGCCTGAACCCTGTCTCACGGTGGGATGAACCCGCATACAGCGAAAGCCTCTTTGCCTTGTCATCTGCCCTTGGAAAGCACAGCATTCGTTGGGAAATCTGAGTTGGGTTTGGAGATGCTGCTGCTACTTGCCTGAGCTAGTCTCCACAGTACGGTGAATGATACCAGCATGGGGCGAAATACTCTTCGCCCTAGCATTCCCTCTGCCTGAAAGAGAAGCGCGCTTGCACCTGTGGAAATAGGCTTAAGGAAAGGGACACGTCTTTCACTGCGCTCCCCAGGAGCATGTCTGGGGAAAGTGCAGCAAGCTGCCCCAGGAGAAGAGAAGGAGCCATTGGCCTTATGGTCGGGAAACAGTCACAAAGCTGAAGAGCCGGCCCTGGCAGGAACAGCGGGCAAGTGCCAATACAAGTGTCACCCACTCCCTGTGCAGAGAGACGAAGTCTGGCTGCTAAGGAGACATGAGGGTCGATTGGGGCGGGGAACGTGCTCCAATCTGAGGAAGGAGTCTGGGCAGAAGTAAGGACTTTCCTGTGCCTCTGGTCCCAAATGGAAAGCATCTCCTTGGCCACCTGTCCAGAGGGCAGACGTGGGCTTGCCACCAAGATCCCGGCCCTGTACTCGCAGAAACACCTCCTGGAGGAACGGGCAATCAGATGCCGTCTTCCTCAAGGATGTGGCAGCATTGGCGGAGGCAGGGAGTGTCCCGGGGAAACAGGGACAGTTATCCATTACTCCCCATCCCAGGGCACGGGCGGTGTGCAGTGATCCTCTCGCGTCTCCTCAAGTATGGGGAAGGCACTGGCCTAGTCCCCTGTCCACCTGAATGCCTGAGCACAGGGGCCGGCCGTGTCTACGCTGAGAAATGGCATTGTGAGCAGAGTGCCATCCTAGGCCATGCACGCAGCTGCAGGGTCGAGGCTGTGTCTGCTTATTTCAGCTTGGCAGGATGAACCCAGGATGTGAACTTGGAGCCCGGGATAGCAAGGCCCCAAGAGGCACCAGCTCTCCCGCAGCACTTCTTCCCTGACGCGACTGAAGCCTTGCTGAAGAGGCAGCGGCGAAGTCCTGTTCGCTTCAAGCCAAAGCCTCTGCGAAAGCACAGAATTTGCTGAGAAATCAGAGTCGGTTCTGCGGGCTCTTCTGCTGCTTGCCTGTGCCCAGTCTCGCGGTGGGAGAAACCCGCATACAGCGAAAGCCTCTTTCCCCGGGCATCTCCTCTGGAAAAGCACAGCATTCGTTGGGAAATCAGAATCGGATGTGTGGGATGCTGCAGCTGAGTGCCTGAACTAGTCTCTGCAGCATGGTGGAAGATACCCGCATGGAGCGAAATCCTCTTCGCCCTAGCACCCCTCTGCCTGAGAGAGAAGCGCGCTTGCCCCTGTGGAAAGAGGCTTAAGGAAAGGGACACGTCTTTCACTGCGCTCCCCAGGAGCATGTCTGTGGAAGGTGCAGCACGCTGCCCAGGGAGAAGAGCAGGAGCCGTTGGCCTTCTGGTCTGGAAACGGTTGCGAAGCAGGAGAGCCGGCCCTGGCAGGCACAGCGGCCGGTGGCAATACAAGTGTCACCCGATCCCTGCGCAGTGAGACGGAAGCCTGGCAGCTACGGAGAGAGGAGGGGATGAGTAGGGCAGGGCACGTGCTCCACTCTTAGGAAGGAGTCTGGGCAGAAAGCATGCATGTCCTGACCCTCTGGGCCCAAGGAGAGAGCAGCTCTTTGGCCACCTGTCCCTGGGGCAGACATGTGCTTGAACTCGCAGAAACAGCTCCCTGAAATAACGGGGAGTCAGACGCCGTCTTCCTCCAGGATGTGGAACGTTGGAGGAGGCACGTGGTTTAAGGGGAGGGGTGGGGACAGTCAACCAAGGCTCCCTAGTCAGTGCACGGGCGGTGTGCAGGGATCCTGTCACATCTCCTTTCCTGTGGGGAAAGCACTGGGCTAGTCCGCGAGTCCGCCTGATCGCCAGAGTAAAAGGCGAAGCGATGCCTACACCGGGAGATGGCAGCGTGTATAGGGTGCCATCCTAGGCTCCGCACGCTACTGCAGGGTTGTGGCTGTGTCACCTGGCAGGGTGAACCCAGGACGCGAACATCGAGCCCGGGAAAGCAAGGCCCAAGAGGCACCAGCTCTCCTGCAGCTCTTCCTCCCTGACGCGACTGAAGCCTTGCTGAGGAAGCAGCGGTGACGTGTGTTCGCTCCAAGCCAACGCCTCTGCGAAATCACAGCATTCGCTGAGAAATGTTCTGCGGGCTGCTGCTGCTTGCCTGAACCCTGTCTCACGGTGGGATGAACCCGCATACAGCGAAAGCCTCTTTGCCTTGTCATCTGCCCTTGGAAAGCACAGCATTCGTTGGGAAATCTGAGTTGGGTTTGGAGATGCTGCTGCTACTTGCCTGAGGTAGTCTCCACAGTACGGTGAATGATACCAGCATGGGGCGAAATACTCTTCGCCCTAGCATTCCCTCTGCCTGAAAGAGAAGCGCGCTTGCACCTGTGGAAATAGGCTTAAGGAAAGGGACACGTCTTTCACTGCCCTCCCCAGTAGCATGTCTGGGGAAAGTGTAGCAAGCTGCCCCAGGAGAAGAGAAGGAGCCATTGGCCTTATGGTCGGGAAACAGTCACAAAGCTGAAGAGCCGGCCCTGGCAGGAACAGCGGGCAAGTGCCAATACAAGTGTCACCCACTCCCTGTGCAGAGAGACGAAGTCTGGCTGCTAAGGAGACATGAGGGTCGATTGGGGCGGGGAACGTGCTCCAATCTGAGGAAGGAGTCTGGGCAGAAGTAAGGACTTTCCTGTGCCTCTGGTCCCAAGTGGAAAGCATCTCCTTGGCCACCTGTCCAGAGGGCAGACGTGGGCTTGCCACCAAGCTCCCGGCCCTGTACTCGCAGAAAAACCTCCTGGAGGAACGGGCAATCAGATGCCGTCTTCCTCCAGGATGTGGCAGCATTGGCGGAGGCAGGGAGTGTCCCGGGGAAACAGGGACAGTTATCCATTACTCCCCATCCCAGGGCACGGGCGGTGTGCAGTGATCCTCTCGCGTCTCCTCAAGTATGGGGAAGGCACTGGCCTAGTCCCCTGTCCACCTGAATGCCTGAGCACAGGGGCCGGCCGTGTCTACGCTGAGAAATGGCATTGTGAGCAGAGTGCCATCCTAGGCCATGCACGCAGCTGCAGGGTCGAGGCTGTGTCTGCTTATTTCAGCTTGGCAGGATGAACCCAGGATGTGAACTTGGAGCCCGGGATAGCAAGGCCCCAAGAGGCACCAGCTCTCCCGCAGCACTTCTTCCCTGACGCGACTGAAGCCTTGCTGAAGAGGCAGCGGCGAAGTCCTGTTCGCTTCAAGCCAAAGCCTCTGCGAAAGCACAGCATTTGCTGAGAAATCAGAGTCGGTTCTGCGGGCTCTTCTGCTGCTTGCCTGTGCCCAGTCTCGCGGTGGGAGAAACCCGCATACAGCGAAAGCCTCTTTCCCCGGGCATCTCCTCTGGGAAAGCACAGCATTCGTTGGGAAATCAGAATCGGATGTGTGGGATGCTGCAGCTGAGTGCCTGAACTAGTCTCTGCAGCATGGTGGAAGATACCCGCATGGAGCGAAATACTCTTTGCCCTAGCACCCCTTTGCCTAATAAAGAAATATGGTTGCACATCTGAAAGGCCCTTAAGGAAAGGGACACGTCTGTCACCGAGCTCCACAGGAGCAAGTCTGGGAAACGCGCAGCATGCCACCCCCAGAGAAGAGAAGGAGCCGTTGGCCTTGTGGTCGGGAAACGGTCGGGAAGCAGGAGAGCCTTCCCTTCTAGGAACAGCAGGCCGGTCGCAAGACAAATGTCACCCGCTCCCTGTGCGGAGAGACGAAGCCTGGCTGCTATAGAGACATGAAGGGACGACTAGGGAAGGGACGCGTGCTCCACTCTGTGGAAGGAGTCTGGGAAGAAGGCGGGCCTGTCCTGTGCGTCTG
Organism: Mustela lutreola; assembly: GCF_030435805.1. Classification (NCBI taxonomy): domain Eukaryota; kingdom Metazoa; phylum Chordata; class Mammalia; order Carnivora; family Mustelidae; genus Mustela; species Mustela lutreola. The sequence goes on along the minus strand of NC_081305.1, from coordinate 62,627,937 downwards.
GTCCCAAGTGCACAGCATCTCCTTGGACAACTGTCCGTAGGGCAGACGTGGGCTTGCTACCAGGCACCATACCCTGAACTCGCAGAAACAGCTCCCTCGAGAAACGGGCAGTCAGATGCCATCTTCCTCCAGGATGTGACAGCGTTGTCGGTGGCAGGGGGTGTGCCGGAAAGGAGTGGCAACAAAACCTGAAAGCTCCCCATTCCAGTAACGGGCGGTGTTCAGGGATCCTGTCGCCTCTCCTCTCCTGTGAGGAAGGCACTGACCTAGTCCGCGAGTCCACCTGAGGTCCAGTGCCAAAGGCCAAGGTTTGGCTACACCGGGAGATGGTAGTGTGCATAGAGTGCCATCCTAGGCCACGCACGTTGCTGCAGGGTTGTGGCTGTGTCTTAGTTTAACTGGCAGGGTGAACCCAGGACGCGAACATGGAGCCCGGGAAAGAAAGGCCCAAGAGGCACCAGCTCTCCCGCAGCTCTTCTTCCCTGACGCGACTGAAGCCTTGCTGAGGAAACAGGGGCGAAGTGCTGTTCCCTCCAAGCCAAAGCCTCTGCGAAAGCACAGCATTCGCTGAGCAATGTTCTGAGGGCTGCCGCTGCTTGCCTGAGCCCTGTCTCGTGGTGGGAGAAAGCCGCATAGAGCGAAAGCCTCTTTGCCTTGTCATCGGCCCTTGGAAAGCACAGCATTCGTTGGTAAATCAGAGTTGGGTTTGGGGATGCTGCTGCTGCTTGCCTGAGCTTGTCTCCGCAGCACGGTGGAAGATAACCGCATGGAGCGAAATATTCTTTGCCCTTGCACCCCTCTGCCTGAGAGAGAAGCGTGGTTGCACACGTCTGTCACCGCGTTCCCCAGGAGCAGGTGTGGGGAAGGCACAGCGCGCTGCCCCGGAGGAGAGAAGGAGCCCTTGGCCTTGCGGTCGGGAAATGCTCGGGAAGCAGGATAGCCTGCCGTGGCCCGAACAGCAGGCCGGTAGCAAGACAAGTGTCACCCGCTCCCTGTGCGGAGAGATGGTAGCCTGGCTGCTAAGGAGACTTGAGGGGACGACTAGGGCAGGGGCGTGTGCTCCACTCTGAGGAAGGAGTCTGGGAAGAAGTCACGCCTGTCCTGTGCTTCTGGTTCCAAGGGGACAGCATCTCCTCGGCCAGCTGTCCCAAGGGCAGACTTGGGCTTGCCACCAGGTGCCATACCCGCAACTCGCAGAAACAACCCCATGGAGAAACGGGCAGTCAGATGCCGTCTTCCACCAAGATGTGGCAGCTATGTGGGTGGCTGGGAGTGTGCCAAGGAAGGAGTGGAGACTCTCCCCCACAGTTCCCCATCTCAGTGTACGGGCCGTGTACAGGTACAGGGATCCTGTCGCCTCCTCTCTCCTGTGGTGAAGGCACTGGCCTAGACCCTGAGTCTGCCTGAGCGCCGGAACAAAAGGCAAAGCCTTACCTACCCCAGGAGATGGTAATAGGCATAGAGTGCCATGCTAGGCCACGCACGCTGCTGCAGGGTTGGGACTGTGCCTGCTTAGATCGGCTTAGCAAGGTGAACCCGGGGCGCAAACTTGGACCCCGGGAAAGCAAGGCCCAAGAGGCACCAGCTCTCCCGTGGCTTTTCTTCCCTCCCGCGACAGAGCGAACGACCAAAGCCTTGCTGAGGAAGCAGCAGCGAAGTGTGGTTCGCGCCAAGCTGAAAACCTCTGGGAAAACATAGCAGTCGCTGGGAAATCAGAGTCAGTTCTGAGGTCTCTTCTGCTGCTTGCCTGAGCTCAGTCTCGCGGTGGGAGAAACCCGCATACAGCGAAAGACTCTCTGCCCGGGCATCTCCTCTGGGAAGGCAAAGCATTCGTTGGGAAATAAGAATCGGATGTGTGCGATGCTGCAGCTGAATGCCTGAGCTAGTCTCTGCAGCATGGTGGAAGATACCCGCATGGAGCGAAATCCTCTTCGCCCTAGCACCCCTCTGCCTGAGAGAGAAGCGCGCTTGCCCCTGTGGAAAGAGGCTTAAGGAAAGGGACACGTCTTTCACTGCGCTCCCCAGGAGCATGTCTGTGGAAGGTGCAGCACGCTGCCCAGGGAGAAGAGCAGGAGCCGTTGGCCTTCTGGTCTGGAAACGGTTGCGAAGCAGGAGAGCCGGCCCTGGCAGGCAGAGCGGCCGGTGGCAATACAAGTGTCACCCGATCCCTGCGCAGTGAGACGGAAGCCTGGCAGCTACGGAGAGAGGAGGGGATGAGTAGGGCAGGGCACGTGCTCCACTCTTAGGAAGGAGTCTGGGCAGAAAGCATGCATGTCCTGACCCTCTGGGCCCAAGGAGAGAGCAGCTCTTTGGCCACCTGTCCCTGGGGCAGACATGTGCTTGAACTCGCAGAAACAGCTCCCTGAAATAACGGGGAGTCAGACGCCGTCTTCCTCCAGGATGTGGAACGTTGGAGGAGGCACGGGGTTTAAGGGGAGGGGTGGGGACAGTCAACCAGGGCTCCCTAGTCAGTGCACGGGCGGTGTGCAGGGATCCTGTCACCTCTCCTTTCCTGTGGGGAAAGCACTGGGCTAGTCCGCGAGTCCGCCTGATCGCCAGAGTAAAAGGCGAAGCGATGCCTACACCGGGAGATGGCAGCGTGTATAGGGTGCCATCCTAGGCTCCGCACGCTACTGCAGGGTTGTGGCTGTGTCACCTGGCAGGGTGAACCCAGGACGCGAACATCGAGCCCGGGAAAGCAAGGCCCAAGAGGCACCAGCTCTCCTGCAGCTCTTCCTCCCTGACGCGACTGAAGCCTTGCTGAGGAAGCAGCGGTGACGTGTGTTCGCTCCAAGCCAACGCCTCTGCGAAATCACAGCATTCGCTGAGAAATGTTCTGCGGGCTGCTGCTGCTTGCCTGAACCCTGTCTCACGGTGGGATGAACCCGCATACAGCGAAGCCTCTTTGCCTTGTCATCTGCCCTTGGAAAGCACAGCATTCGTTGGGAAATCTGAGTTGGGTTTGGAGATGCTGCTGCTACTTGCCTGAGCTAGTCTCCACAGTACGGTGAATGATACCAGCATGGGGCGAAATACTCTTCGCCCTAGCATTCCCTCTGCCTGAAAGAGAAGCGCGCTTGCACCTGTGGAAATAGGCTTAAGGAAAGGGACACGTCTTTCACTGCGCTCCCCAGGAGCATGTCTGGGGAAAGTGCAGCAAGCTGCCCCAGGAGAAGAGAAGGAGCCATTGGCCTTATGGTCGGGAAACAGTCACAAAGCTGAAGAGCCGGCCCTGGCAGGAACAGCGGGCAAGTGCCAATACAAGTGTCACCCACTCCCTGTGCAGAGAGACGAAGTCTGGCTGCTAAGGAGACATGAGGGTCGACTGGGGCGGGGAACGTGCTCCAATCTGAGGAAGGAGTCTGGGCAGAAGTAAGGACTTTCCTGTGCCTCTGGTCCCAAGTGGAAAGCATCTCCTTGGCCACCTGTCCAGAGGGCAGACGTGGGCTTGCCACCAAGCTCCCGGCCCTGAACTCGCAGAAACACCTCCTGGAGGAACGGGCAATCAGATGCCGTCTTCCTCCAGGATGTGGCAGCATTGGCGGAGGCAGGGAGTGTCCCGGGGAAACAGGGACAGTTATCCATTACTCCCCATCCCAGGGCACGGGCGGTGTGCAGTGATCCTCTCGCGTCTCCTCAAGTATGGGGAAGGCACTGGCCTAGTCCCCTGTCCACCTGAATGCCTGAGCACAGGGGCCGGCCGTGTCTACGCTGAGAAATGGCATTGTGAGCAGAGTGCCATCCTAGGCCATGCACGCAGCTGCAGGGTCGAGGCTGTGTCTGCTTATTTCAGCTTGGCAGGATGAACCCAGGATGTGAATTTGGAGCCCAGGATAGCAAGGCCCCAAGAGGCACCAGCTCTCCCGCAGCACTTCTTCCCTGACGCGACTGAAGCCTTGCTGAAGAGGCAGCGGCGAAGTCCTGTTCGCTTCAAGCCAAAGCCTCTGCGAAAGCACAGCATTTGCTGAGAAATCAGAGTCGGTTCTGCGGGCTCTTCTGCTGCTTGCCTGTGCCCAGTCTCGCGGTGGGAGAAACCCGCATACAGCGAAAGCCTCTTTCCCCGGGCATCTCCTCTGGGAAAGCACAGCATTCGTTGGGAAATCAGAATCGGATGTGTGGGATGCTGTAGCTGAGTGCCTGAACTAGTCTCTGCAGCATGGTGGAAGATACCCGCATGGAGCGAAATACTCTTTGCCCTAGCACCCCTTTGCCTAATAAAGAAATATGGTTGCACATCTGAAAGGCCCTTAAGGAAAGGGACACGTCTGTCACCGAGCTCCACAGGAGCAAGTCTGGGAAACGCGCAGCACGCCACCCCCAGAGAAGAGAAGGAGCCATTGGCCTTGTGGTCGGGAAACGGTCGGGAAGCAGGAGAGCCTTCCCTTCTAGGAACAGCAGGCCGGTCGCAAGACAAATGTCACCCGCTCCCTGTGCGGAGAGACGAAGCCTGGCTGCTATGGAGACATGAAGGGACGACTAGGGAAGGGACGCGTGCTCCACTCTGTGGAAGGAGTCTGGGAAGAAGGCGGGCCTGTCCTGTGCGTCTGGTCCCAAGTGCACAGCATCTCCTTGGACAACTGTCCGTAGGGCAGACGTGGGCTTGCTACCAGGCACCATACCCTGAACTCGCAGAAACAGCTCCCTCGAGAAACGGGCAGTCAGATGCCATCTTCTTCCAGGATGTGACAGCGTTGTCGGTGGCAGGGGGTGTGCCGGAAAGGAGTGGCAACAAAACCTGAAAGCTCCCCATTCCAGTAACAGGCGGTGTTCAGGGATCCTGTCGCCTCTCCTCTCCTGTGAGGAAGGCACTGACCTAGTCCGCGAGTCCACCTGAGGTCCAGTGCCAAAGGCCAAGGTTTGGCTACACCGGGAGATGGTAGTGTGCATAGAGTGCCATCCTAGGCCACGCACGTTGCTGCAGGGTTGTGGCTGTGTCTTAGTTTACCTGGCAGGGTGAACCCAGGACGCGAACATGGAGCCCGGGAAAGCAAGGCCCAAGAGGCACCAGCTCTCCCGCAGCTCTTCTTCCCTGACGCGACTGAAGCCTTGCTGAGGAAACAGGGGCGAAGTGCTGTTCCCTCCAAGCCAAAGCCTCTGCGAAAGCACAGCATTCGCTGAGAAATGATCTGAGGGCTGCCGCTGCTTGCTTGAGCCCTGTCTCGTGGTGGGAGAAAGCCGCATAGAGCGAAAGCCTCTTTGCCTTGTCATCGGCCCTTGGAAAGCACAGCATTCGTTGGTAAATCAGAGTTGGGTTTGGGGATGCTGCTGCTGCTTGCCTGAGCTTGTCTCCGCAGCACGGTGGAAGATAACCGCATGGAGCGAAATATTCTTTGCCCTTGCACCCCTCTGCCTGAGAGAGAAGCGTGGTTGCACACGTCTGTCACCGCGTTCCCCAGGAGCAGGTGTGGGGAAGGCACAGCGCGCTGCCCCGGAGGAGAGAAGGAGCCCTTGGCCTTGCGGTCGGGAAATTCTCGGGAAGCAGGATAGCCTGCCGTGGCCCGAACAGCAGGCCGGTAGCAAGACAAGTGTCACCCGCTCCCTGTGCGGAGAGATGGTAGCCTGGCTGCTAAGGAGACATGAGGGGACGACTAGGGCAGGGGCGTGTGCTCCACTCTGAGGAAGGAGTCTGGGAAGAAGTCACGCCTGTCCTGTGCTTCTGGTTCCAAGGGGACAGCATCTCCTCGGCCAGCTGTCCCAAGGGCAGACTTGGGCTTGCCACCAGGTGCCATACCCGCAACTCGCAGAAACAACCCCATGGAGAAACGGGCAGTCAGATGCCGTCTTCCACCAAGATGTGGCAGCTATGTGGGTGGCTGGGAGTGTGCCAAGGAAGGAGTGGAGACTCTCCCCCACAGTTCCCCATCCCAGTGTACGGGCCGTGTACAGGGATCCTGTCGCCTCCTCTCTCCTGTGGTGAAGGCACTGGCCTAGACCCTGAGTCTGCCTGAGCGCCGGAACAAAAGGCAAAGCCTTACCTACCCCAGGAGATGGTAATAGGCATAGAGTGCCATGCTAGGCCACGCACGCTGCTGCAGGGTTGGGACTGTGCCTGCTTAGATCGGCTTAGCAAGGTGAACCCGGGGCGCAAACTTGGACCCCGGGAAAGCAAGGCCCAAGAGGCACCAGCTCTCCCGTGGCTTTTCTTCCCTGCCGCGACAGAGCGAACGACCAAAGCCTTGCTGAGGAAGCAGCAGCGAAGTGTGGTTCGTGCCAAGCTGAAAACCTCTGGGAAAACATAGCAGTCGCTGGGAAATCAGAGTCAGTTCTGAGGTCTCTTCTGCTGCTTGCCTGAGCTCAGTCTCGCGGTGGGAGAAACCCGCATACAGCGAAAGACTCTTTGCCCGGGCATCTCCTCTGGGAAGGCAAAGCATTCGTTGGGAAATCAGAATCGGATGTGTGCGATGCTGCAGCTGAATGCCTGAGCTAGTCTCTGCAGCATGGTGGAAGATACCCGCATGGAGCGAAATCCTCTTCGCCCTAGCACCCCTCTGCCTGAGAGAGAAGCGTGCTTGCCCCTGTGGAAAGAGGCTTAAGGAAAGGGACACGTCTTTCACTGCGCTCCCCAGGAGCATGTCTGTGGAAGGTGCAGCACGCTGCCCAGGGAGAAGAGCAGGAGCCGTTGGCCTTCTGGTCTGGAAACGGTTGCGAAGCAGGAGAGCCGGCCCTGGCAGGCACAGCGGCCGGTGGCAATACAAGTGTCACCCGATCCCTGCGCAGTGAGACGGAAGCCTGGCAGCTACGGAGAGAGGAGGGGATGAGTAGGGCAGGGCACGTGCTCCACTCTTAGGAAGGAGTCTGGGCAGAAAGCATGCATGTCCTGACCCTCTGGGCCCAAGGAGAGAGCAGCTCTTTGGCCACCTGTCCCTGGGGCAGACATGTGCTTGAACTCGCAGAAACAGCTCCCTGAAATAACGGGGAGTCAGACGCCGTCTTCCTCCAGGATGTGGAACGTTGGAGGAGGCACGGGGTTTAAGGGGAGGGGTGGGGACAGTCAACCAGGGCTCCCTAGTCAGTGCACGGGCGGTGTGCAGGGATCCTGTCACATCTCCTTTCCTGTGGGGAAAGCACTGGGCTAGTCCGCGAGTCCGCCTGATCGCCAGAGTAAAAGGCGAAGCGATGCCTACACCGGGAGATGGCAGCGTGTATAGGGTGCCATCCTAGGCTCCGCACGCTACTGCAGGGTTGTGGCTGTGTCACCTGGCAGGGTGAACCCAGGACGCGAACATCGAGCCCGGGAAAGCAAGGCCCAAGAGGCACCAGCTCTCCTGCAGCTCTTCCTCCCTGACGCGACTGAAGCCTTGCTGAGGAAGCAGCGGTGACGTGTGTTCGCTCCAAGCCAACGCCTCTGCGAAATCACAGCATTCGCTGAGAAATGTTCTGCGGGCTGCTGCTGCTTGCCTGAACCCTGTCTCACGGTGGGATGAACCCGCATACAGCGAAAGCCTCTTTGCCTTGTCATCTGCCCTTGGAAAGCACAGCATTCGTTGGGAAATCTGAGTTGGGTTTGGAGATGCTGCTGCTACTTGCCTGAGCTAGTCTCCACAGTACGGTGAATGATACCAGCATGGGGCGAAATACTCTTCGCCCTAGCATTCCCTCTGCCTGAAAGAGAAGCGCGCTTGCACCTGTGGAAATAGGCTTAAGGAAAGGGACACGTCTTTCACTGCGCTCCCCAGGAGCATGTCTGGGGAAAGTGTAGCAAGCTGCCCCAGGAGAAGAGAAGGAGCCATTGGCCTTATGGTCGGGAAACAGTCACAAAGCTGAAGAGCCGGCCCTGGCAGGAACAGCGGGCAAGTGCCAATACAAGTGTCACCCACTCCCTGTGCAGAGAGACGAAGTCTGGCTGCTAAGGAGACATGAGGGTCGATTGGGGCGGGGAACGTGCTCCAATCTGAGGAAGGAGTCTGGGCAGAAGTAAGGACTTTCCTGTGCCTCTGGTCCCAAGTGGAAAGCATCTCCTTGGCCACCTGTCCAGAGGGCAGACGTGGGCTTGCCACCAAGCTCCCGGCCCTGTACTCGCAGAAACACCTCCTGGAGGAACGGGCAATCAGATGCCGTCTTCCTCCAGGATGTGGCAGCATTGGCGGAGGCAGGGAGTGTCCCGGGGAAACAGGGACAGTTATCCATTACTCCCCATCCCAGGGCACGGGCGGTGTGCAGTGATCCTCTCGCGTCTCCTCAAGTAAGGGGAAGGCACTGGCCTAGTCCCCTGTCCACCTGAATGCCTGAGCACAGGGGCCGGCCGTGTCTACGCTGAGAAATGGCATTGTGAGCAGAGTGCCATCCTAGGCCATGCACGCAGCTGCAGGGTCGAGGCTGTGTCTGCTTATTTCAGCTTGGCAGGATGAACCCAGGATGTGAACTTGGAGCCCGGGATAGCAAGGCCCCAAGAGGCACCAGCTCTCCCGCAGCACTTCTTCCCTGACGCGACTGAAGCCTTGCTGAAGAGGCAGCGGCGAAGTCCTGTTCGCTTCAAGCCAAAGCCTCTGAAAAGCACAGCATTTGCTGAGAAATCAGAGTCGGTTCTGCGGGCTCTTCTGCTGCTTGCCTGTGCCCAGTCTCGCGGTGGGAGAAACCCGCATACAGCGAAAGCCTCTTTCCCCGGGCATCTCCTCTGGGAAAGCACAGCATTCGTTGGGAAATCAGAATCGGATGTGTGGGATGCTGCAGCTGAGTGCCTGAACTAGTCTCTGCAGCATGGTGGAAGATACCCGCATGGAGCGAAATACTCTTTGCCCTAGCACCCCTTTGCCTAATAAAGAAATATGGTTGCACATCTGAAAGGCCCTTAAGGAAAGGGACACGTCTGTCACCGAGCTCCACAGGAGCAAGTGTGGGAAACGCGCAGCATGCCACCCCCAGAGAAGAGAAGGAGCCGTTGGCCTTGTGGTCGGGAAACGGTCGGGAAGCAGGAGAGCCTTCCCTTCTAGGAACAGCAGGCCGGTCGCAAGACAAATGTCACCCGCTCCCTGTGCGGAGAGACGAAGCCTGGCTGCTATGGAGACATGAAGGGACGACTAGGGAAGGGACGCGTGCTCCACTCTGTGGAAGGAGTCTGGGAAGAAGGCGGGCCTGTCCTGTGCGTCTGGTCCCAAGTGCACAGCATCTCCTTGGACAACTGTCCGTAGGGCAGACGTGGGCTTGCTACCAGGCACCATACCCTGAACTCGCAGAAACAGCTCCCTCGAGAAACGGGCAGTCAGATGCCATCTTCCTCCAGGATGTGACAGCGTTGTCGGTGGCAGGGGGTGTGCCGGAAAGGAGTGGCAACAAAACCTGAAAGCTCCCCATTCCAGTAACGGGCGGTGTTCAGGGATCCTGTCGCCTCTCCTCTCCTGTGAGGAAGGCACTGACCTAGTCCGCGAGTCCACCTGAGGTCCAGTGCCAAAGGCCAAGGTTTGGCTACACCGGGAGATGGTAGTGTGCATAGAGTGCCATCCTAGGCCACGCACGTTGCTGCAGGGTTGTGGCTGTGTCTTAGTTTACCTGGCAGGGTGAACCCAGGACGCGAACATGGAGCCCGGGAAAGCAAGGCCCAAGAGGCACCAGCTCTCCCGCAGCTCTTCTTCCCTGACGCGACTGAAGCCTTGCTGAGGAAACAGGGGCGAAGTGCTGTTCCCTCCAAGCCAAAGCCTCTGCGAAAGCACAGCATTCGCTGAGAAATGTTCTGAGGGCTGCCGCTGCTTGCCTGAGCCCTGTCTCGTGGTGGGAGAAAGCCGCATAGAGCGAAAGCCTCTTTGCCTTGTCATCGGCCCTTGGAAAGCACAGCATTCGTTGGTAAATCAGAGTTGGGTTTGGGGATGCTGCTGCTGCTTGCCTGAGCTTGTCTCCGCAGCACGGTGGAAGATAACCGCATGGAGCGAAATATTCTTTGCCCTTGCACCCCTCTGCCTGAGAGAGAAGCGTGGTTGCACACGTCTGTCACCGCGTTCCCCAGGAGCAGGTGTGGGGAAGGCACAGCGCGCTGCCCCGGAGGAGAGAAGGAGCCCTTGGCCTTGCGGTCGGGAAATGCTCGGGAAGCAGGATAGCCTGCCGTGGCCCGAACAGCAGGCCGGTAGCAAGACAAGTGTCACCCGCTCCCTGTGCGGAGAGATGGTAGCCTGGCTGCTAAGGAGACATGAGGGGACGACTAGGGCAGGGGCGTGTGCTCCACTCTGAGGAAGGAGTCTGGGAAGAAGTCACGCCTGTCCTGTGCTTCTGGTTCCAAGGGGACAGCATCTCCTCGGCCAGCTGTCCCAAGGGCAGACTTGGGCTTGCCACCAGGTGCCATACCCGCAACTCGCAGAAACAACCCCATGGAGAAACGGGCAGTCAGATGCCGTCTTCCACCAAGATGTGGCAGCTATGTGGGTGGCTGGGAGTGTGCCAAGGAAGGAGTGGAGACTCTCCCCCACAGTTCCCCATCTCAGTGTACGGGCCGTGTACAGGTACAGGGATCCTGTCGCCTCCTCTCTCCTGTGGTGAAGGCACTGGCCTAGACCCTGAGTCTGCCTGAGCGCCGGAACAAAAGGCAAAGCCTTACCTACCCCAGGAGATGGTAATAGGCATAGAGTGCCATGCTAGGCCACGCACGCTGCTGCAGGGTTGGGACTGTGCCTGCATAGATCGGCTTAGCAAGGTGAACCCGGGGCGCAAACTTGGACCCCGGGAAAGCAAGGCCCAAGAGGCACCAGCTCTCCCGTGGCTTTTCTTCCCTGCCGCGACAGAGCGAACGACCAAAGCCTTGCTGAGGAAGCAGCAGCGAAGTGTGGTTCGCGCCAAGCTGAAAACCTCTGGGAAAACATAGCAGTCGCTGGGAAATCAGAGTCAGTTCTGAGGTCTCTTCTGCTGCTTGCCTGAGCTCAGTCTCGCGGTGGGAGAAACCCGCATACAGCGAAAGACTCTCTGCCCGGGCATCTCCTCTGGGAAGGCAAAGCATTCGTTGGGAAATAAGAATCGGATGTGTGCGATGCTGCAGCTGAATGCCTGAGCTAGTCTCTGCAGCATGGTGGAAGATACCCGCATGGAGCGAAATCCTCTTCGCCCTAGCACCCCTCTGCCTGAGAGAGAAGCGCGCTTGCCCCTGTGGAAAGAGGCTTAAGGAAAGGGACACGTCTTTCACTGCGCTCCCCAGGAGCATGTCTGTGGAAGGTGCAGCACGCTGCCCAGGGAGAAGAGCAGGAGCCGTTGGCCTTCTGGTCTGGAAACGGTTGCGAAGCAGGAGAGCCGGCCCTGGCAGGCAGAGCGGCCGGTGGCAATACAAGTGTCACCCGATCCCTGCGCAGTGAGACGGAAGCCTGGCAGCTACGGAGAGAGGAGGGGATGAGTAGGGCAGGGCACGTGCTCCACTCTTAGGAAGGAGTCTGGGCAGAAAGCATGCATGTCCTGACCCTCTGGGCCCAAGGAGAGAGCAGCTCTTTGGCCACCTGTCCCTGGGGCAGACATGTGCTTGAACTCGCAGAAACAGCTCCCTGAAATAACGGGGAGTCAGACGCCGTCTTCCTCCAGGATGTGGAACGTTGGAGGAGGCACGGGGTTTAAGGGGAGGGGTGGGGACAGTCAACCAGGGCTCCCTAGTCAGTGCACGGGCGGTGTGCAGGGATCCTGTCACATCTCCTTTCCTGTGGGGAAAGCACTGGGCTAGTCCGCGAGTCCGCCTGATCGCCAGAGTAAAAGGCGAAGCGATGCCTACACCGGGAGATGGCAGCGTGTATAGGGTGCCATCCTAGGCTCCGCACGCTACTGCAGGGTTGTGGCTGTGTCACCTGGCAGGGTGAACCCAGGACGCGAACATCGAGCCCGGGAAAGCAAGGCCCAAGAGGCACCAGCTCTCCTGCAGCTCTTCCTCCCTGACGCGACTGAAGCCTTGCTGAGGAAGCAGCGGTGACGTGTGTTCGCTCCAAGCCAACGCCTCTGCGAAATCACAGCATTCGCTGAGAAATGTTCTGCGGGCTGCTGCTGCTTGCCTGAACCCTGTCTCACGGTGGGATGAACCCGCATACAGCGAAAGCCTCTTTGCCTTGTCATCTGCCCTTGGAAAGCACAGCATTCGTTGGGAAATCTGAGTTGGGTTTGGAGATGCTGCTGCTACTTGCCTGAGCTAGTCTCCACAGTACGGTGAATGATACCAGCATGGGGCGAAATACTCTTCGCCCTAGCATTCCCTCTGCCTGAAAGAGAAGCGCGCTTGCACCTGTGGAAATAGGCTTAAGGAAAGGGACACGTCTTTCACTGCGCTCCCCAGGAGCATGTCTGGGGAAAGTGCAGCAAGCTGCCCCAGGAGAAGAGAAGGAGCCATTGGCCTTATGGTCGGGAAACAGTCACAAAGCTGAAGAGCCGGCCCTGGCAGGAACAGCGGGCAAGTGCCAATACAAGTGTCACCCACTCCCTGTGCAGAGAGACGAAGTCTGGCTGCTAAGGAGACATGAGGGTCGATTGGGGCGGGGAACGTGCTCCAATCTGAGGAAGGAGTCTGGGCAGAAGTAAGGACTTTCCTGTGCCTCTGGTCCCAAGTGGAAAGCATCTCCTTGGCCACCTGTCCAGAGGGCAGACGTGGGCTTGCCACCAAGCTCCCGGCCCTGTACTCGCAGAAACACCTCCTGGAGGAACGGGCAATCAGATGCCGTCTTCCTCCAGGATGTGGCAGCATTGGCGGAGGCAGGGAGTGTCCCGGGGAAACAGGGACAGTTATCCATTACTCCCCATCCCAGGGCACGGGCGGTGTGCAGTGATCCTCTCGCGTCTCCTCAAGTATGGGGAAGGCACTGGCCTAGTCCCCTGTCCACCTGAATGCCTGAGCACAGGGGCCGGCCGTGTCTACGCTGAGAAATGGCATTGTGAGCAGAGTGCCATCCTAGGCCATGCACGCAGCTGCAGGGTCGAGGCTGTGTCTGCTTATTTCAGCTTGGCAGGATGAACCCAGGATGTGAATTTGGAGCCCAGGATAGCAAGGCCCCAAGAGGCACCAGCTCTCCCGCAGCACTTCTTCCCTGACGCGACTGAAGCCTTGCTGAAGAGGCAGCGGCGAAGTCCTGTTCGCTTCAAGCCAAAGCCTCTGCGAAAGCACAGCATTTGCTGAGAAATCAGAGTCGGTTCTGCGGGCTCTTCTGCTGCTTGCCTGTGCCCAGTCTCGCGGTGGGAGAAACCCGCATACAGCGAAAGCCTCTTTCCCCGGGCATCTCCTCTGGGAAAGCACAGCATTCGTTGGGAAATCAGAATCGGATGTGTGGGATGCTGCAGCTGAGTGCCTGAACTAGTCTCTGCAGCATGGTGGAAGATACCCGCATGGAGCGAAATACTCTTTGCCCTAGCACCCCTTTGCCTAATAAAGAAATATGGTTGCACATCTGAAAGGCCCTTAAGGAAAGGGACACGTCTGTCACCGAGCTCCACAGGAGCAAGTCTGGGAAACGCGCAGCACGCCACCCCCAGAGAAGAGAAGGAGCCGTTGGCCTTGTGGTCGGGAAACGGTCGGGAAGCAGGAGAGCCTTCCCTTCTAGGAACAGCAGGCCGGTCGCAAGACAAATGTCACCCGCTCCCTGTGCGGAGAGACGAAGCCTGGCTGCTATGGAGACATGAAGGGACGACTAGGGAAGGGACGCGTGCTCCACTCTGTGGAAGGAGTCTGGGAAGAAGGCGGGCCTGTCCTGTGCGTCTGGTCCCAAGTGCACAGCATCTCCTTGGACAACTGTCCGTAGGGCAGACGTGGGCTTGCTACCAGGCACCATACCCTGAACTCGCAGAAACAGCTCCCTCGAGAAACGGGCAGTCAGATGCCATCTTCCTCCAGGATGTGACAGCGTTGTCGGTGGCAGGGGGTGTGCCGGAAAGGAGTGGCAACAAAACCTGAAAGCTCCCCATTCCAGTAACAGGCGGTGTTCAGGGATCCTGTCGCCTCTCCTCTCCTGTGAGGAAGGCACTGACCTAGTCCGCGAGTCCACCTGAGGTCCAGTGCCAAAGGCCAAGGTTTGGCTACACCGGGAGATGGTAGTGTGCATAGAGTGCCATCCTAGGCCACGCACGTTGCTGCAGGGTTGTGGCTGTGTCTTAGTTTACCTGGCAGGGTGAACCCAGGACGCGAACATGGAGCCCGGGAAAGCAAGGCCCAAGAGGCACCAGCTCTCCCGCAGCTCTTCTTCCCTGACGCGACTGAAGCCTTGCTGAGGAAACAGGGGCGAAGTGCTGTTCCCTCCAAGCCAAAGCCTCTGCGAAAGCACAGCATTCGCTGAGAAATGTTCTGAGGGCTGCCGCTGCTTGCCTGAGCCCTGTCTCGTGGTGGGAGAAAGCCGCATAGAGCGAAAGCCTCTTTGCCTTGTCATCGGCCCTTGGAAAGCACAGCATTCGTTGGTAAATCAGAGTTGGGTTTGGGGATGCTGCTGCTGCTTGCCTGAGCTTGTCTCCGCAGCACGGTGGAAGATAACCGCATGGAGCGAAATATTCTTTGCCCTTGCACCCCTCTGCCTGAGAGAGAAGCGTGGTTGCACACGTCTGTCACCGCGTTCCCCAGGAGCAGGTGTGGGGAAGGCACAGCGCGCTGCCCCGGAGGAGAGAAGGAGCCCTTGGCCTTGCGGTCGGGAAATGCTCGGGAAGCAGGATAGCCTGCCGTGGCCCGAACAGCAGGCCGGTAGCAAGACAAGTGTCACCTGCTCCCTGTGCGGAGAGATGGTAGCCTGGCTGCTAAGGAGACATGAGGGGACGACTAGGGCAGGGGCGTGTGCTCCACTCTGAGGAAGGAGTCTGGGAAGAAGTCACGCCTGTCCTGTGCTTCTGGTTCCAAGGGGACAGCATCTCCTCGGCCAGCTGTCCCAAGGGCAGACTTGGGCTTGCCACCAGGTGCCATACCCGCAACTCGCAGAAACAACCCCATGGAGAAACGGGCAGTCAGATGCCGTCTTCCACCAAGATGTGGCAGCTATGTGGGTGGCTGGGAGTGTGCCAAGGAAGGAGTGGAGACTCTCCCCCACAGTTCCCCATCCCAGTGTACGGGCCGTGTACAGGGATCCTGTCGCCTCCTCTCTCCTGTGGTGAAGGCACTGGCCTAGACCCTGAGTCTGCCTGAGCGCCGGAACAAAAGGCAAAGCCTTACCTACCCCAGGAGATGGTAATAGGCATAGAGTGCCATGCTAGGCCACGCACGCTGCTGCAGGGTTGGGACTGTGCCTGCTTAGATCGGCTTAGCAAGGTGAACCCGGGGCGCAAACTTGGACCCCGGGGCGCAAACTTGGACCCCGGGAAAGCTAGGCCCAAGAGGCACCAGCTCTCCCGTGGCTTTTCTTCCCTGCCGCGACAGAGCGAACGACCAAAGCCTTGCTGAGGAAGCAGCAGCGAAGTGTGGTTCGCGCCAAGCTGAAAACCTCTGGGAAAACATAGCAGTCGCTGGGAAATCAGAGTCAGTTCTGAGGTCTCTTCTGCTGCTTGCCTGAGCTCAGTCTCGCGGTGGGAGAAACCCGCATACAGCGAAAGACTCTTTGCCCGGGCATCTCCTCTGGGAAGGCAAAGCATTCGTTGGGAAATCAGAATCGGATGTGTGCGATGCTGCAGCTGAATGCCTGAGCTAGTCTCTGCAGCATGGTGGAAGATACCCGCATGGAGCGAAATCCTCTTCGCCCTAGCACCCCTCTGCCTGAGAGAGAAGCGCGCTTGCCCCTGTGGAAAGAGGCTTAAGGAAAGGGACACGTCTTTCACTGCGCTCCCCAGGAGCATGTCTGTGGAAGTTGCAGCACGCTGCCCAGGGAGAAGAGCAGGAGCCGTTGGCCTTCTGGTCTGGAAACGGTTGCGAAGCAGGAGAGCCGGCCCTGGCAGGCAGAGCGGCCGGTGGCAATACAAGTGTCACCCGATCCCTGCGCAGTGAGACGGAAGCCTGGCAGCTACGGAGAGAGGAGGGGATGAGTAGGGCAGGGCACGTGCTCCACTCTTAGGAAGGAGTCTGGGCAGAAAGCATGCATGTCCTGACCCTCTGGGCCCAAGGAGAGAGCAGCTCTTTGGCCACCTGTCCCTGGGGCAGACATGTGCTTGAACTCGCAGAAACAGCTCCCTGAAATAACGGGGAGTCAGACGCCGTCTTCCTCCAGGATGTGGAACGTTGGAGGAGGCACGGGGTTTAAGGGGAGGGGTGGGGACAGTCAACCAAGGCTCCCTAGTCAGTGCACGGGCGGTGTGCAGGGATCCTGTCACCTCTCCTTTCCTGTGGGGAAAGCACTGGGCTAGTCCGCGAGTCCGCCTGATCGCCAGAGTAAAAGGCGAAGCGATGCCTACACCGGGAGATGGCAGCGTGTATAGGGTGCCATCCTAGGCTCCGCACGCTACTGCAGGGTTGTGGCTGTGTCACCTGGCAGGGTGAACCCAGGACGCGAACATCGAGCCCGGGAAAGCAAGGCCCAAGAGGCACCAGCTCTCCTGCAGCTCTTCCTCCCTGACGCGACTGAAGCCTTGCTGAGGAAGCAGCGGTGACGTGTGTTCGCTCCAAGCCAACGCCTCTGCGAAATCACAGCATTCGCTGAGAAATGTTCTGCGGGCTGCTGCTGCTTGCCTGAACCCTGTCTCACGGTGGGATGAACCCGCATACAGCGAAAGCCTCTTTGCCTTGTCATCTGCCCTTGGAAAGCACAGCATTCGTTGGGAAATCTGAGTTGGGTTTGGAGATGCTGCTGCTACTTGCCTGAGCTAGTCTCCACAGTACGGTGAATGATACCAGCATGGGGCGAAATACTCTTCGCCCTAGCATTCCCTCTGCCTGAAAGAGAAGCGCGCTTGCACCTGTGGAAATAGGCTTAAGGAAAGGGACACGTCTTTCACTGCGCTCCCCAGGAGCATGTCTGGGGAAAGTGCAGCAAGCTGCCCCAGGAGAAGAGAAGGAGCCATTGGCCTTATGGTCGGGAAACAGTCACAAAGCTGAAGAGCCGGCCCTGGCAGGAACAGCGGGCAAGTGCCAATACAAGTGTCACCCACTCCCTGTGCAGAGAGACGAAGTCTGGCTGCTAAGGAGACATGAGGGTCGATTGGGGCGGGGAACGTGCTCCAATCTGAGGAAGGAGTCTGGGCAGAAGTAAGGACTTTCCTGTGCCTCTGGTCCCAAGTGGAAAGCATCTCCTTGGCCACCTGTCCAGAGGGCAGACGTGGGCTTGCCACCAAGCTCCCGGCCCTGAACTCGCAGAAACACCTCCTGGAGGAACGGGCAATCAGATGCCATCTTCCTCCAGGATGTGGCAGCATTGGCGGAGGCAGGGAGTGTCCCGGGGAAACAGGGACAGTTATCCATTACTCCCCATCCCAGGGCACGGGCGGTGTGCAGTGATCCTCTCGCGTCTCCTCAAGTATGGGGAAGGCACTGGCCTAGTCCCCTGTCCACCTGAATGCCTGAGCACAGGGGCCGGCCGTGTCTACGCTGAGAAATGGCATTGTGAGCAGAGTGCCATCCTAGGCCATGCACGCAGCTGCAGGGTCGAGGCTGTGTCTGCTTATTTCAGCTTGGCAGGATGAACCCAGGATGTGAACTTGGAGCCCGGGATAGCAAGGCCCCAAGAGGCACCAGCTCTCCCGCAGCACTTCTTCCCTGACGCGACTGAAGCCTTGCTGAAGAGGCAGCGGCGAAGTCCTGTTCGCTTCAAGCCAAAGCCTCTGCGAAAGCACAGCATTTGCTGAGAAATCAGAGTCGGTTCTGCGGGCTCTACTGCTGCTTGCCTGTGCCCAGTCTCGCGGTGGGAGAAACCCGCATACAGCGAAAGC
Source organism: Mustela lutreola (assembly GCF_030435805.1). NCBI lineage: Eukaryota > Metazoa > Chordata > Mammalia > Carnivora > Mustelidae > Mustela > Mustela lutreola. The sequence continues at coordinate 62,610,234 of NC_081305.1, read as the reverse complement.
CTCTTTCCCCGGGCATCTCCTCTGGGAAAGCACAGCATTCGTTGGGAAATCAGAATCGGATGTGTGGGATGCTGCAGCTGAGTGCCTGAACTAGTCTCTGCAGCATGGTGGAAGATACCCGCATGGAGCGAAATACTCTTTGCCCTAGCACCCCTTTGCCTAATAAAGAAATATGGTTGCACATCTGAAAGGCCCTTAAGGAAAGGGACACGTCTGTCACCGAGCTCCACAGGAGCAAGTCTGGGAAACGCGCAGCACGCCACCCCCAGAGAAGAGAAGGAGCCGTTGGCCTTGTGGTCGGGAAACGGTCGGGAAGCAGGAGAGCCTTCCCTTCTAGGAACAGCAGGCCGGTCGCAAGACAAATGTCACCCGCTCCCTGTGCGGAGAGACGAAGCCTGGCTGCTATGGAGACATGAAGGGACGACTAGGGAAGGGACGCGTGCTCCACTCTGTGGAAGGAGTCTGGGAAGAAGGCGGGCCTGTCCTGTGCGTCTGGTCCCAAGTGCACAGCATCTCCTTGGACAACTGTCCGTAGGGCAGACGTGGGCTTGCTACCAGGCACCATACCCTGAACTCGCAGAAACAGCTCCCTCGAGAAACGGGCAGTCAGATGCCATCTTCCTCCAGGATGTGACAGCGTTGTCGGTGGCAGGGGGTGTGCCGGAAAGGAGTGGCAACAAAACCTGAAAGCTCCCCATTCCAGTAACGGGCGGTGTTCAGGGATCCTGTCGCCTCTCCTCTCCTGTGAGGAAGGCACTGACCTAGTCCGCGAGTCCACCTGAGGTCCAGTGCCAAAGGCCAAGGTTTGGCTACACCGGGAGATGGTAGTGTGCATAGAGTGCCATCCTAGGCCACGCACGTTGCTGCAGGGTTGTGGCTGTGTCTTAGTTTACCTGGCAGGGTGAACCCAGGACGCGAACATGGAGCCCGGGAAAGCAAGGCCCAAGAGGCACCAGCTCTCCCGCAGCTCTTCTTCCCTGACGCGACTGAAGCCTTGCTGAGGAAACAGGGGCGAAGTGCTGTTCCCTCCAAGCCAAAGCCTCTGCGAAAGCACAGCATTCGCTGAGCAATGTTCTGAGGGCTGCCGCTGCTTGCCTGAGCCCTGTCTCGTGGTGGGAGAAAGCCGCATAGAGCGAAAGCCTCTTTGCCTTGTCATCGGCCCTTGGAAAGCACAGCATTCGTTGGTAAATCAGAGTTGGGTTTGGGGATGCTGCTGCTGCTTGCCTGAGCTTGTCTCCGCAGCACGGTGGAAGATAACCGCATGGAGCGAAATATTCTTTGCCCTTGCACCCCTCTGCCTGAGAGAGAAGCGTGGTTGCACACGTCTGTCACCGCGTTCCCCAGGAGCAGGTGTGGGGAAGGCACAGCGCGCTGCCCCGGAGGAGAGAAGGAGCCCTTGGCCTTGCGGTCGGGAAATGCTCGGGAAGCAGGATAGCCTGCCGTGGCCCGAACAGCAGGCCGGTAGCAAGACAAGTGTCACCCGCTCCCTGTGCGGAGAGATGGTAGCCTGGCTGCTAAGGAGACATGAGGGGACGACTAGGGCAGGGGCGTGTGCTCCACTCTGAGGAAGGAGTCTGGGAAGAAGTCACGCCTGTCCTGTGCTTCTGGTTCCAAGGGGACAGCATCTCCTCGGCCAGCTGTCCCAAGGGCAGACTTGGGCTTGCCACCAGGTGCCATACCCGCAACTCGCAGAAACAACCCCATGGAGAAACGGGCAGTCAGATGCCGTCTTCCACCAAGATGTGGCAGCTATGTGGGTGGCTGGGAGTGTGTCAAGGAAGGAGTGGAGACTCTCCCCCACAGTTCCCCATCCCAGTGTACGGGCCGTGTACAGGTACAGGGATCCTGTCGCCTCCTCTCTCCTGTGGTGAAGGCACTGGCCTAGACCCTGAGTCTGCCTGAGCGCTGGAACAAAAGGCAAAGCCTTACCTACCCCAGGAGATGGTAATAGGCATAGAGTGCCATGCTAGGCCACGCACGCTGCTGCAGGGTTGGGACTGTGCCTGCTTAGATCGGCTTAGCAAGGTGAACCCGGGGCGCAAACTTGGACCCCGGGAAAGCAAGGCCCAAGAGGCACCAGCTCTCCCGTGGCTTTTCTTCCCTGCCGCGACAGAGCGAACGACCAAAGCCTTGCTGAGGAAGCAGCAGCGAAGTGTGGTACGCGCCAAGCTGAAAACCTCTGGGAAAACATAGCAGTCGCTGGGAAATCAGAGTCAGTTCTGAGGTCTCTTCTGCTGCTTGCCTGAGCTCAGTCTCGCGGTGGGAGAAACCCGCATACAGCGAAAGACTCTTTGCCCGGGCATCTCCTCTGGGAAGGCAAAGCATTCGTTGGGAAATCAGAATCGGATGTGTGCGATGCTGCAGCTGAATGCCTGAGCTAGTCTCTGCAGCATGGTGGAAGATACCCGCATGGAGCGAAATCCTCTTCGCCCTAGCACCCCTCTGCCTGAGAGAGAAGCGCGCTTGCCCCTGTGGAAAGAGGCTTAAGGAAAGGGACATGTCTTTCACTGCGCTCCCCAGGAGCATGTCTGTGGAAGGTGCAGCACGCTGCCCAGGGAGAAGAGCAGGAGCCGTTGGCCTTCTGGTCTGGAAACGGTTGCGAAGCAGGAGAGCCGGCCCTGGCAGGCACAGCGGCCGGTGGCAATACAAGTGTCACCCGATCCCTGCGCAGTGAGACGGAAGCCTGGCAGCTACGGAGAGAGGAGGGGATGAGTAGGGCAGGGCACGTGCTCCACTCTTAGGAAGGAGTCTGGGCAGAAAGCATGCATGTCCTGACCCTCTGGGCCCAAGGAGAGAGCAGCTCTTTGGCCACCTGTCCCTGGGGCAGACATGTGCTTGAACTCGCAGAAACAGCTCCCTGAAATAACGGGGAGTCAGACGCCGTCTTCCTCCAGGATGTGGAACGTTGGAGGAGGCACGGGGTTTAAGGGGAGGGGTGGGGACAGTCAACCAAGGCTCCCTAGTCAGTGCACGGGCGGTGTGCAGGGATCCTGTCACCTCTCCTTTCCTGTGGGGAAAGCACTGGGCTAGTCCGCGTGTCCGCCTGATCGCCAGAGTAAAAGGCGAAGCGATGCCTACACCGGGAGATGGCAGCGTGTATAGGGTGCCATCCTAGGCTCCGCACGCTACTGCAGGGTTGTGGCTGTGTCACCTGGCAGGGTGAACCCAGGACGCGAACATCGAGCCCGGGAAAGCAAGGCCCAAGAGGCACCAGCTCTCCTGCAGCTCTTCCTCCCTGACGCGACTGAAGCCTTGCTGAGGAAGCAGCGGTGACGTGTGTTCGCTCCAAGCCAACGCCTCTGCGAAATCACAGCATTCGCTGAGAAATGTTCTGCGGGCTGCTGCTGCTTGCCTGAACCCTGTCTCACGGTGGGATGAACCCGCATACAGCGAAAGCCTCTTTGCCTTGTCATCTGCCCTTGGAAAGCACAGCATTCGTTGGGAAATCTGAGTTGGGTTTGGAGATGCTGCTGCTACTTGCCTGAGCTAGTCTCCACAGTACGGTGAATGATACCAGCATGGGGCGAAATACTATTCGCCCTAGCATTCCCTCTGCCTGAAAGAGAAGCGCGCTTGCACCTGTGGAAATAGGCTTAAGGAAAGGGACACGTCTTTCACTGCGCTCCCCAGGAGCATGTCTGGGGAAAGTGCAGCAAGCTGCCCCAGGAGAAGAGAAGGAGCCATTGGCCTTATGGTCGGGAAACAGTCACAAAGCTGAAGAGCCGGCCCTGGCAGGAACAGCAGGCAAGTGCCAATACAAGTGTCACCCACTCCCTGTGCAGAGAGACGAAGTCTGGCTGCTAAGGAGACATGAGGGTCGATTGGGGCGGGGAACGTGCTCCAATCTGAGGAAGGAGTCTGGGCAGAAGTAAGGACTTTCCTGTGCCTCTGGTCCCAAGTGGAAAGCATCTCCTTGGCCACCTGTCCAGAGGGCAGACGTGGGCTTGCCACCAAGCTCCCGGCCCTGAACTCGCAGAAACACCTCCTGGAGGAACGGGCAATCAGATGCCGTCTTCCTCCAGGATGTGGCAGCATTGGCGGAGGCAGGGAGTGTCCCGGGGAAACAGGGACAGTTATCCATTACTCCCCATCCCAGGGCACGGGCGGTGTGCAGTGATCCTCTCGCGTCTCCTCAAGTATGGGGAAGGCACTGGCCTAGTCCCCTGTCCACCTGAATGCCTGAGCACAGGGGCCGGCCGTGTCTACGCTGAGAAATGGCATTGTGAGCAGAGTGCCATCCTAGGCCATGCACGCAGCTGCAGGGTCGAGGCTGTGTCTGCTTATTTCAGCTTGGCAGGATGAACCCAGGATGTGAACTTGGAGCCCGGGATAGCAAGGCCCCAAGAGGCACCAGCTCTCCCGCAGCACTTCTTCCCTGACGCGACTGAAGCCTTGCTGAAGAGGCAGCGGCGAAGTCCTGTTCGCTTCAAGCCAAAGCCTCTGCGAAAGCACAGCATTTGCTGAGAAATCAGAGTCGGTTCTGCGGGCTCTTCTGCTGCTTGCCTGTGCCCAGTCTCGCGGTGGGAGAAACCCGCATACAGCGAAAGCCTCTTTCCCCGGGCATCTCCTCTGGGAAAGCACAGCATTCGTTGGGAAATCAGAATCGGATGTGTGGGATGCTGCAGCTGAGTGCCTGAACTAGTCTCTGCAGCATGGTGGAAGATACCCGCATGGAGCGAAATACTCTTTGCCCTAGCACCCCTTTGCCTAATAAAGAAATATGGTTGCACATCTGAAAGGCCCTTAAGGAAAGGGACACGTCTGTCACCGAGCTCCACAGGAGCAAGTCTGGGAAACGCGCAGCACGCCACCCCCAGAGAAGAGAAGGAGCCGTTGGCCTTGTGGTCGGGAAACGGTCGGGAAGCAGGAGAGCCTTCCCTTCTAGGAACAGCAGGCCGGTCGCAAGACAAATGTCACCCGCTCCCTGTGCGGAGAGACGAAGCCTGGCTGCTATGGAGACATGAAGGGACGACTAGGGAAGGGACGCGTGCTCCACTCTGTGGAAGGAGTCTGGGAAGAAGGCGGGCCTGTCCTGTGCGTCTGGTCCCAAGTGCACAGCATCTCCTTGGACAACTGTCCGTAGGGCAGACGTGGGCTTGCTACCAGGCACCATACCCTGAACTCGCAGAAACAGCTCCCTCGAGAAACGGGCAGTCAGATGCCATCTTCCTCCAGGATGTGACAGCGTTGTCGGTGGCAGGGGGTGTGCCGGAAAGGAGTGGCAACAAAACCTGAAAGCTCCCCATTCCAGTAACGGGCGGTGTTCAGGGATCCTGTCGCCTCTCCTCTCCTGTGAGGAAGGCACTGACCTAGTCCGCGAGTCCACCTGAGGTCCAGTGCCAAAGGCCAAGGTTTGGCTACACCGGGAGATGGTAGTGTGCATAGAGTGCCATCCTAGGCCACGCACGTTGCTGCAGGGTTGTGGCTGTGTCTTAGTTTACCTGGCAGGGTGAACCCAGGACGCGAACATGGAGCCCGGGAAAGCAAGGCCCAAGAGGCACCAGCTCTCCCGCAGCTCTTCTTCCCTGACGCGACTGAAGCCTTGCTGAGGAAACAGGGGCGAAGTGCTGTTCCCTCCAAGCCAAAGCCTCTGCGAAAGCACAGCATTCGCTGAGAAATGTTCTGAGGGCTGCCGCTGCTTGCCTGAGCCCTGTCTCGTGGTGGGAGAAAGCCGCATAGAGCGAAAGCCTCTTTGCCTTGTCATCGGCCCTTGGAAAGCACAGCATTCGTTGGTAAATCAGAGTTGGGTTTGGGGATGCTGCTGCTGCTTGCCTGAGCTTGTCTCCGCAGCACGGTGGAAGATAACCGCATGGAGCGAAATATTCTTTGCCCTTGCACCCCTCTGCCTGAGAGAGAAGCGTGGTTGCACACGTCTGTCACCGCGTTCCCCAGGAGCAGGTGTGGGGAAGGCACAGCGCGCTGCCCCGGAGGAGAGAAGGTGCCCTTGGCCTTGCGGTCGGGAAATGCTCGGGAAGCAGGATAGCCTGCCGTGGCCCGAACAGCAGGCCGGTAGCAAGACAAGTGTCACCCGCTCCCTGTGCGGAGAGATGGTAGCCTGGCTGCTAAGGAGACATGAGGGGACGACTAGGGCAGGGGCGTGTGCTCCACTCTGAGGAAGGAGTCTGGGAAGAAGTCACGCCTGTCCTGTGCTTCTGGTTCCAAGGGGACAGCATCTCCTCGGCCAGCTGTCCCAAGGGCAGACTTGGGCTTGCCACCAGGTGCCATACCCGCAACTCGCAGAAACAACCCCATGGAGAAACGGGCAGTCAGATGCCGTCTTCCACCAAGATGTGGCAGCTATGTGGGTGGCTGGGAGTGTGCCAAGGAAGGAGTGGAGACTCTCCCCCACAGTTCCCCATCCCAGTGTACGGGCCGTGTACAGGGATCCTGTCGCCTCCTCTCTCCTGTGGTGAAGGCACTGGCCTAGACCCTGAGTCTGCCTGAGCGCCGGAACAAAAGGCAAAGCCTTACCTACCCCAGGAGATGGTAATAGGCATAGAGTGCCATGCTAGGCCACGCACGCTGCTGCAGGGTTGGGACTGTGCCTGCTTAGATCGGCTTAGCAAGGTGAACCCGGGGCGCAAACTTGGACCCCGGGAAAGCAAGGCCCAAGAGGCACCAGCTCTCCCGTGGCTTTTCTTCCCTGCCGCGACAGAGCGAACGACCAAAGCCTTGCTGAGGAAGCAGCAGCGAAGTGTGGTTCGCGCCAAGCTGAAAACCTCTGGGAAAACATAGCAGTCGCTGGGAAATCAGAGTCAGTTCTGAGGTCTCTTCTGCTGCTTGCCTGAGCTCAGTCTCGCGGTGGGAGAAACCCGCATACAGCGAAAGACTCTTTGCCCGGGCATCTCCTCTGGGAAGGCAAAGCATTCGTTGGGAAATCAGAATCGGATTTGTGCGATGCTGCAGCTGAATGCCTGAGCTAGTCTCTGCAGCATGGTGGAAGATACCCGCATGGAGCGAAATCCTCTTCGCCCTAGCACCCCTCTGCCTGAGAGAGAAGCGCGCTTGCCCCTGTGGAAAGAGGCTTAAGGAAAGGGACACGTCTTTCACTGCGCTCCCCAGGAGCATGTCTGTGGAAGGTGCAGCACGCTGCCCAGGGAGAAGAGCAGGAGCCGTTGGCCTTCTGGTCTGGAAACGGTTGCGAAGCAGGAGAGCCGGCCCTGGCAGGCACAGCGGCCGGTGGCAATACAAGTGTCACCCGATCCCTGCGCAGTGAGACGGAAGCCTGGCAGCTACGGAGAGAGGAGGGGATGAGTAGGGCAGGGCACGTGCTCCACTCTTAGGAAGGAGTCTGGGCAGAAAGCATGCATGTCCTGACCCTCTGGGCCCAAGGAGAGAGCAGCTCTTTGGCCACCTGTCCCTGGGGCAGACATGTGCTTGAACTCGCAGAAACAGCTCCCTGAAATAACGGGGAGTCAGACGCCGTCTTCCTCCAGGATGTGGAACGTTGGAGGAGGCACGGGGTTTAAGGGGAGGGGTGGGGACAGTCAACCAAGGCTCCCTAGTCAGTGCACGGGCGGTGTGCAGGGATCCTGTCACCTCTCCTTTCCTGTGGGGAAAGCACTGGGCTAGTCCGCGTGTCCGCCTGATCGCCAGAGTAAAAGGCGAAGCGATGCCTACACCGGGAGATGGCAGCGTGTATAGGGTGCCATCCTAGGCTCCGCACGCTACTGCAGGGTTGTGGCTGTGTCACCTGGCAGGGTGAACCCAGGACGCGAACATCGAGCCCGGGAAAGCAAGGCCCAAGAGGCACCAGCTCTCCTGCAGCTCTTCCTCCCTGACGCGACTGAAGCCTTGCTGAGGAAGCAGCGGTGACGTGTGTTCGCTCCAAGCCAACGCCTCTGCGAAATCACAGCATTCGCTGAGAAATGTTCTGCGGGCTGCTGCTGCTTGCCTGAACCCTGTCTCACGGTGGGATGAACCCGCATACAGCGAAAGCCTCTTTGCCTTGTCATCTGCCCTTGGAAAGCACAGCATTCGTTGGGAAATCTGAGTTGGGTTTGGAGATGCTGCTGCTACTTGCCTGAGCTAGTCTCCACAGTACGGTGAATGATACCAGCATGGGGCGAAATACTCTTCGCCCTAGCATTCCCTCTGCCTGAAAGAGAAGCGCGCTTGCACCTGTGGAAATAGGCTTAAGGAAAGGGACACGTCTTTCACTGCGCTCCCCAGGAGCATGTCTGGTGAAAGTGCAGCAAGCTGCCCCAGGAGAAGGGAAGGAGCCATTGGCCTTATGGTCGGGAAACAGTCACAAAGCTGAAGAGCCGGCCCTGGCAGGAACAGCGGGCAAGTGCCAATACAAGTGTCACCCACTCCCTGTGCAGAGAGACGAAGTCTGGCTGCTAAGGAGACATGAGGGTCGATTGGGGCGGGGAACGTGCTCCAATCTGAGGAAGGAGTCTGGGCAGAAGTAAGGACTTTCCTGTGCCTCTGGTCCCAAGTGGAAAGCATCTCCTTGGCCACCTGTCCAGAGGGCAGACGTGGGCTTGCCACCAAGCTCCCGGCCCTGAACTCGCAGAAACACCTCCTGGAGGAACGGGCAATCAGATGCCGTCTTCCTCCAGGATGTGGCAGCATTGGCGGAGGCAGGGAGTGTCCCGGGGAAACAGGGACAGTTATCCATTACTCCCCATCCCAGGGCACGGGCGGTGTGCAGTGATCCTCTCGCGTCTCCTCAAGTATGGGGAAGGCACTGGCCTAGTCCCCTGTCCACCTGAATGCCTGAGCACAGGGGCCGGCCGTGTCTACGCTGAGAAATGGCATTGTGAGCAGAGTGCCATCCTAGGCCATGCACGCAGCTGCAGGGTCGAGGCTGTGTCTGCTTATTTCAGCTTGGCAGGATGAACCCAGGATGTGAACTTGGAGCCCGGGATAGCAAGGCCCCAAGAGGCACCAGCTCTCCCGCAGCACTTCTTCCCTGACGCGACTGAAGCCTTGCTGAAGAGGCAGCGGCGAAGTCCTGTTCGCTTCAAGCCAAAGCCTCTGCGAAAGCACAGCATTTGCTGAGAAATCAGAGTCGGTTCTGCGGGCTCTTCTGCTGCTTGCCTGTGCCCACTCTCGCGGTGGGAGAAACCCGCATACAGCGAAAGCCTCTTTCCCCGGGCATCTCCTCTGGGAAAGCACATCATTCGTTGGGAAATCAGAATCGGATGTGTGGGATGCTGCAGCTGAGTGCCTGAACTAGTCTCTGCAGCATGGTGGAAGATACCCGCATGGAGCGAAATACTCTTTGCCCTAGCACCCCTTTGCCTAATAAAGAAATATGGTTGCACATCTGAAAGGCCCTTAAGGAAAGGGACACGTCTGTCACCGAGCTCCACAGGAGCAAGTCTGGGAAACGCGCAGCACGCCACCCCCAGAGAAGAGAAGGAGCCGTTGGCCTTGTGGTCGGGAAACGGTCGGGAAGCAGGAGAGCCTTCCCTTCTAGGAACAGCAGGCCGGTCGCAAGACAAATGTCACCCGCTCCCTGTGCGGAGAGACGAAGCCTGGCTGCTATGGAGACATGAAGGGACGACTAGGGAAGGGACGCGTGCTCCACTCTGTGGAAGGAGTCTGGGAAGAAGGCGGGCCTGTCCTGTGCGTCTGGTCCCAAGTGCACAGCATCTCCTTGGACAACTGTCCGTAGGGCAGACGTGGGCTTGCTACCAGGCACCATACCCTGAACTCGCAGAAACAGCTCCCTCGAGAAACGGGCAGTCAGATGCCATCTTCCTCCAGGATGTGACAGCGTTGTCGGTGGCAGGGGGTGTGCCGGAAAGGAGTGGCAACAAAACCTGAAAGCTCCCCATTCCAGTAACGGGCGGTGTTCAGGGATCCTGTCGCCTCTCCTCTCCTGTGAGGAAGGCACTGACCTAGTCCGCGAGTCCACCTGAGGTCCAGTGCCAAAGGCCAAGGTTTGGCTACACCGGGAGATGGTAGTGTGCATAGAGTGCCATCCTAGGCCACGCACGTTGCTGCAGGGTTGTGGCTGTGTCTTAGTTTACCTGGCAGGGTGAACCCAGGACGAGAACATGGAGCACGGGAAAGCAAGGCCCAAGAGGCACCAGCTCTCCCGCAGCTCTTCTTCCCTGACGCGACTGAAGCCTTGCTGAGGAAACAGGGGCGAAGTGCTGTTCCCTCCAAGCCAAAGCCTCTGCGAAAGCACAGCATTCGCTGAGAAATGTTCTGAGGGCTGCCGCTGCTTGCCTGAGCCCTGTCTCGTGGTGGGAGAAAGCCGCATAGAGCGAAAGCCTCTTTGCCTTGTCATCGGCCCTTGGAAAGCACAGCATTCGTTGGTAAATCAGAGTTGGGTTTGGGGATGCTGCTGCTGCTTGCCTGAGCTTGTCTCCGCAGCACGGTGGAAGATAACCGCATGGAGCGAAATATTCTTTGCCCTTGCACCCCTCTGCCTGAGAGAGAAGCGTGGTTGCACACGTCTGTCACCGCGTTCCCCAGGAGCAGGTGTGGGGAAGGCACAGCGCGCTGCCCCGGAGGAGAGAAGGTGCCCTTGGCCTTGCGGTCGGGAAATGCTCGGGAAGCAGGATAGCCTGCCGTGGCCCGAACAGCAGGCCGGTAGCAAGACAAGTGTCACCCGCTCCCTGTGCGGAGAGATGGTAGCCTGGCTGCTAAGGAGACATGAGGGGACGACTAGGGCAGGGGCGTGTGCTCCACTCTGAGGAAGGAGTCTGGGAAGAAGTCACGCCTGTCCTGTGCTTCTGGTTCCAAGGGGACAGCATCTCCTCGGCCAGCTGTCCCAAGGGCAGACTTGGGCTTGCCACCAGGTGCCATACCCGCAACTCGCAGAAACAACCCCATGGAGAAACGGGAAGTCAGATGCCGTCTTCCACCAAGATGTGGCAGCTATGTGGGTGGCTGGGAGTGTGCCAAGGAAGGAGTGGAGACTCTCCCCCACAGTTCCCCATCCCAGTGTACGGGCCGTGTACAGGGATCCTGTCGCCTCCTCTCTCCTGTGGTGAAGGCACTGGCCTAGACCCTGAGTCTGCCTGAGCGCCGGAACAAAAGGCAAAGCCTTACCTACCCCAGGAGATGGTAATAGGCATAGAGTGCCATGCTAGGCCACGCACGCTGCTGCAGGGTTGGGACTGTGCCTGCTTAGATCGGCTTAGCAAGGTGAACCCGGGGCGCAAACTTGGACCCCGGGAAAGCAAGGCCCAAGAGGCACCAGCTCTCCCGTGGCTTTTCTTCCCTGCCGCGACAGAGCGAACGACCAAAGCCTTGCTGAGGAAGCAGCAGCGAAGTGTGGTTCGCGCCAAGCTGAAAACCTCTGGGAAAACATAGCAGTCGCTGGGAAATCAGAGTCAGTTCTGAGGTCTCTTCTGCTGCTTGCCTGAGCTCAGTCTCGCGGTGGGAGAAACCCGCATACAGCGAAAGACTCTTTGCCCGGGCATCTCCTCTGGGAAGGCAAAGCATTCGTTGGGAAATCAGAATCGGATGTGTGCGATGCTGCAGCTGAATGCCTGAGCTAGTCTCTGCAGCATGGTGGAAGATACCCGCATGGAGCGAAATCCTCTTCGCCCTAGCACCCCTCTGCCTGAGAGAGAAGCGCGCTTGCCCCTGTGGAAAGAGGCTTAAGGAAAGGGACACGTCTTTCACTGCGCTCCCCAGGAGCATGTCTGTGGAAGGTGCAGCACGCTGCCCAGGGAGAAGAGCAGGAGCCGTTGGCCTTCTGGTCTGGAAACGGTTGCGAAGCAGGAGAGCCGGCCCTGGCAGGCACAGCGGCCGGTGGCAATACAAGTGTCACCCGATCCCTGCGCAGTGAGACGGAAGCCTGGCAGCTACGGAGAGAGGAGGGGATGAGTAGGGCAGGGCACGTGCTCCACTCTTAGGAAGGAGTCTGGGCAGAAAGCATGCATGTCCTGACCCTCTGGGCCCAAGGAGAGAGCAGCTCTTTGGCCACCTGTCCCTGGGGCAGACATGTGCTTGAACTCGCAGAAACAGCTCCCTGAAATAACGGGGAGTCAGACGCCGTCTTCCTCCAGGATGTGGAACGTTGGAGGAGGCACGGGGTTTAAGGGGAGGGGTGGGGACAGTCAACCAAGGCTCCCTAGTCAGTGCACGGGCGGTGTGCAGGGATCCTGTCACCTCTCCTTTCCTGTGGGGAAAGCACTGGGCTAGTCCGCGTGTCCGCCTGATCGCCAGAGTAAAAGGCGAAGCGATGCCTACACCGGGAGATGGCAGCGTGTATAGGGTGCCATCCTAGGCTCCGCACGCTACTGCAGGGTTGTGGCTGTGTCACCTGGCAGGGTGAACCCAGGACGCGAACATCGAGCCCGGGAAAGCAAGGCCCAAGAGGCACCAGCTCTCCTGCAGCTCTTCCTCCCTGACGCGACTGAAGCCTTGCTGAGGAAGCAGCGGTGACGTGTGTTCGCTCCAAGCCAACGCCTCTGCGAAATCACAGCATTCGCTGAGAAATGTTCTGCGGGCTGCTGCTGCTTGCCTGAACCCTGTCTCTCGGTGGGATGAACCCGCATACAGCGAAAGCCTCTTTGCCTTGTCATCTGCCCTTGGAAAGCACAGCATTCGTTGGGAAATCTGAGTTGGGTTTGGAGATGCTGCTGCTACTTGCCTGAGCTAGTCTCCACAGTACGGTGAATGATACCAGCATGGGGCGAAATACTATTCGCCCTAGCATTCCCTCTGCCTGAAAGAGAAGCGCGCTTGCACCTGTGGAAATAGGCTTAAGGAAAGGGACACGTCTTTCACTGCGCTCCCCAGGAGCATGTCTGGGGAAAGTGCAGCAAGCTGCCCCAGGAGAAGAGAAGGAGCCATTGGCCTTATGGTCGGGAAACAGTCACAAAGCTGAAGAGCCGGCCCTGGCAGGAACAGCAGGCAAGTGCCAATACAAGTGTCACCCACTCCCTGTGCAGAGAGACGAAGTCTGGCTGCTAAGGAGACATGAGGGTCGATTGGGGCGGGGAACGTGCTCCAATCTGAGGAAGGAGTCTGGGCAGAAGTAAGGACTTTCCTGTGCCTCTGGTCCCAAGTGGAAAGCATCTCCTTGGCCACCTGTCCAGAGGGCAGACGTGGGCTTGCCACCAAGCTCCCGGCCCTGAACTCGCAGAAACACCTCCTGGAGGAACGGGCAATCAGATGCCGTCTTCCTCCAGGATGTGGCAGCATTGGCGGAGGCAGGGAGTGTCCCGGGGAAACAGGGACAGTTATCCATTACTCCCCATCCCAGGGCACGGGCGGTGTGCAGTGATCCTCTCGCGTCTCCTCAAGTATGGGGAAGGCACTGGCCTAGTCCCCTGTCCACCTGAATGCCTGAGCACAGGGGCCGGCCGTGTCTACGCTGAGAAATGGCATTGTGAGCAGAGTGCCATCCTAGGCCATGCACGCAGCTGCAGGGTCGAGGCTGTGTCTGCTTATTTCAGCTTGGCAGGATGAACCCAGGATGTGAACTTGGAGCCCGGGATAGCAAGGCCCCAAGAGGCACCAGCTCTCCCGCAGCACTTCTTCCCTGACGCGACTGAAGCCTTGCTGAAGAGGCAGCGGCGAAGTCCTGTTCGCTTCAAGCCAAAGCCTCTGCGAAAGCACAGCATTTGCTGAGAAATCAGAGTCGGTTCTGCGGGCTCTTCTGCTGCTTGCCTGTGCCCAGTCTCGCGGTGGGAGAAACCCGCATACAGCGAAAGCCTCTTTCCCCGGGCATCTCCTCTGGGAAAGCACAGCATTCGTTGGGAAATCAGAATCGGATGTGTGGGATGCTGCAGCTGAGTGCCTGAACTAGTCTCTGCAGCATGGTGGAAGATACCCGCATGGAGCGAAATACTCTTTGCCCTAGCACCCCTTTGCCTAATAAAGAAATATGGTTGCACATCTGAAAGGCCCTTAAGGAAAGGGACACGTCTGTCACCGAGCTCCACAGGAGCAAGTCTGGGAAACGCGCAGCACGCCACCCCCAGAGAAGAGAAGGAGCCGTTGGCCTTGTGGTCGGGAAACGGTCGGGAAGCAGGAGAGCCTTCCCTTCTAGGAACAGCAGGCCGGTCGCAAGACAAATGTCACCCGCTCCCTGTGCGGAGAGACGAAGCCTGGCTGCTATGGAGACATGAAGGGACGACTAGGGAAGGGACGCGTGCTCCACTCTGTGGAAGGAGTCTGGGAAGAAGGCGGGCCTGTCCTGTGCGTCTGGTCCCAAGTGCACAGCATCTCCTTGGACAACTGTCCGTAGGGCAGACGTGGGCTTGCTACCAGGCACCATACCCTGAACTCGCAGAAACAGCTCCCTCGAGAAACGGGCAGTCAGATGCCATCTTCCTCCAGGATGTGACAGCGTTGTCGGTGGCAGGGGGTGTGCCGGAAAGGAGTGGCAACAAAACCTGAAAGCTCCCCATTCCAGTAACGGGCGGTGTTCAGGGATCCTGTCGCCTCTCCTCTCCTGTGAGGAAGGCACTGACCTAGTCCGCGAGTCCACCTGAGGTCCAGTGCCAAAGGCCAAGGTTTGGCTACACCGGGAGATGGTAGTGTGCATAGAGTGCCATCCTAGGCCACGCACGTTGCTGCAGGGTTGTGGCTGTGTCTTAGTTTACCTGGCAGGGTGAACCCAGGACGCGAACATGGAGCCCGGGAAAGCAAGGCCCAAGAGGCACCAGCTCTCCCGCAGCTCTTCTTCCCTGACGCGACTGAAGCCTTGCTGAGGAAACAGGGGCGAAGTGCTGTTCCCTCCAAGCCAAAGCCTCTGCGAAAGCACAGCATTCGCTGAGAAATGTTCTGAGGGCTGCCGCTGCTTGCCTGAGCCCTGTCTCGTGGTGGGAGAAAGCCGCATAGAGCGAAAGCCTCTTTGCCTTGTCATCGGCCCTTGGAAAGCACAGCATTCGTTGGTAAATCAGAGTTGGGTTTGGGGATGCTGCTGCTGCTTGCCTGAGCTTGTCTCCGCAGCACGGTGGAAGATAACCGCATGGAGCGAAATATTCTTTGCCCTTGCACCCCTCTGCCTGAGAGAGAAGCGTGGTTGCACACGTCTGTCACCGCGTTCCCCAGGAGCAGGTGTGGGGAAGGCACAGCGCGCTGCCCCGGAGGAGAGAAGGTGCCCTTGGCCTTGCGGTCGGGAAATGCTCGGGAAGCAGGATAGCCTGCCGTGGCCAGAACAGCAGGCCGGTAGCAAGACAAGTGTCACCCGCTCCCTGTGCGGAGAGATGGTAGCCTGGCTGCTAAGGAGACATGAGGGGACGACTAGGGCAGGGGCGTGTGCTCCACTCTGAGGAAGGAGTCTGGGAAGAAGTCACGCCTGTCCTGTGCTTCTGGTTCCAAGGGGACAGCATCTCCTCGGCCAGCTGTCCCAAGGGCAGACTTGGGCTTGCCACCAGGTGCCATACCCGCAACTCGCAGAAACAACCCCATGGAGAAACGGGAAGTCAGATGCCGTCTTCCACCAAGATGTGGCAGCTATGTGGGTGGCTGGGAGTGTGCCAAGGAAGGAGTGGAGACTCTCCCCCACAGTTCCCCATCCCAGTGTACGGGCCGTGTACAGGGATCCTGTCGCCTCCTCTCTCCTGTGGTGAAGGCACTGGCCTAGACCCTGAGTCTGCCTGAGCGCCGGAACAAAAGGCAAAGCCTTACCTACCCCAGGAGATGGTAATAGGCATAGAGTGCCATGCTAGGCCACGCACGCTGCTGCAGGGTTGGGACTGTGCCTGCTTAGATCGGCTTAGCAAGGTGAACCCGGGGCGCAAACTTGGACCCCGGGAAAGCAAGGCCCAAGAGGCACCAGCTCTCCCGTGGCTTTTCTTCCCTGCCGCGACAGAGCGAACGACCAAAGCCTTGCTGAGGAAGCAGCAGCGAAGTGTGGTTCGCGCCAAGCTGAAAACCTCTGGGAAAACATAGCAGTCGCTGGGAAATCAGAGTCAGTTCTGAGGTCTCTTCTGCTGCTTGCCTGAGCTCAGTCTCGCGGTGGGAGAAACCCGCATACAGCGAAAGACTCTTTGCCCGGGCATCTCCTCTGGGAAGGCAAAGCATTCGTTGGGAAATCAGAATCGGATGTGTGCGATGCTGCAGCTGAATGCCTGAGCTAGTCTCTGCAGCATGGTGGAAGATACCCGCATGGAGCGAAATCCTCTTCGCCCTAGCACCCCTCTGCCTGAGAGAGAAGCGCGCTTGCCCCTGTGGAAAGAGGCTTAAGGAAAGGGACACGTCTTTCACTGCGCTCCCCAGGAGCATGTCTGTGGAAGGTGCAGCACGCTGCCCAGGGAGAAGAGCAGGAGCCGTTGGCCTTCTGGTCTGGAAACGGTTGCGAAGCAGGAGAGCCGGCCCTGGCAGGCACAGCGGCCGGTGGCAATACAAGTGTCACCCGATCCCTGCGCAGTGAGACGGAAGCCTGGCAGCTACGGAGAGAGGAGGGGATGAGTAGGGCAGGGCACGTGCTCCACTCTTAGGAAGGAGTCTGGGCAGAAAGCATGCATGTCCTGACCCTCTGGGCCCAAGGAGAGAGCAGCTCTTTGGCCACCTGTCCCTGGGGCAGACATGTGCTTGAACTCGCAGAAACAGCTCCCTGAAATAACGGGGAGTCAGACGCCGTCTTCCTCCAGGATGTGGAACGTTGGAGGAGGCACGGGGTTTAAGGGGAGGGGTGGGGACAGTCAACCAAGGCTCCCTAGTCAGTGCACGGGCGGTGTGCAGGGATCCTGTCACCTCTCCTTTCCTGTGGGGAAAGCACTGGGCTAGTCCGCGTGTCCGCCTGATCGCCAGAGTAAAAGGCGAAGCGATGCCTACACCGGGAGATGGCAGCGTGTATAGGGTGCCATCCTAGGCTCCGCACGCTACTGCAGGGTTGTGGCTGTGTCACCTGGCAGGGTGAACCCAGGACGCGAACATCGAGCCCGGGAAAGCAAGGCCCAAGAGGCACCAGCTCTCCTGCAGCTCTTCCTCCCTGACGCGACTGAAGCCTTGCTGAGGAAGCAGCGGTGACGTGTGTTCGCTCCAAGCCAACGCCTCTGCGAAATCACAGCATTCGCTGAGAAATGTTCTGCGGGCTGCTGCTGCTTGCCTGAACCCTGTCTCTCGGTGGGATGAACCCGCATACAGCGAAAGCCTCTTTGCCTTGTCATCTGCCCTTGGAAAGCACAGCATTCGTTGGGAAATCTGAGTTGGGTTTGGAGATGCTGCTGCTACTTGCCTGAGCTAGTCTCCACAGTACGGTGAATGATACCAGCATGGGGCGAAATACTATTCGCCCTAGCATTCCCTCTGCCTGAAAGAGAAGCGCGCTTGCACCTGTGGAAATAGGCTTAAGGAAAGGGACACGTCTTTCACTGCGCTCCCCAGGAGCATGTCTGGGGAAAGTGCAGCAAGCTGCCCCAGGAGAAGAGAAGGAGCCATTGGCCTTATGGTCGGGAAACAGTCACAAAGCTGAAGAGCCGGCCCTGGCAGGAACAGCAGGCAAGTGCCAATACAAGTGTCACCCACTCCCTGTGCAGAGAGACGAAGTCTGGCTGCTAAGGAGACATGAGGGTCGATTGGGGCGGGGAACGTGCTCCAATCTGAGGAAGGAGTCTGGGCAGAAGTAAGGACTTTCCTGTGCCTCTGGTCCCAAGTGGAAAGCATCTCCTTGGCCACCTGTCCAGAGGGCAGACGTGGGCTTGCCACCAAGCTCCCGGCCCTGAACTCGCAGAAACACCTCCTGGAGGAACGGGCAATCAGATGCCGTCTTCCTCCAGGATGTGGCAGCATTGGCGGAGGCAGGGAGTGTCCCGGGGAAACAGGGACAGTTATCCATTACTCCCCATCCCAGGGCACGGGCGGTGTGCAGTGATCCTCTCGCGTCTCCTCAAGTATGGGGAAGGCACTGGCCTAGTCCCCTGTCCACCTGAATGCCTGAGCACAGGGGCCGGCCGTGTCTACGCTGAGAAATGGCATTGTGAGCAGAGTGCCATCCTAGGCCATGCACGCAGCTGCAGGGTCGAGGCTGTGTCTGCTTATTTCAGCTTGGCAGGATGAACCCAGGATGTGAACTTGGAGCCCGGGATAGCAAGGCCCCAAGAGGCACCAGCTCTCCCGCAGCACTTCTTCCCTGACGCGACTGAAGCCTTGCTGAAGAGGCAGCGGCGAAGTCCTGTTCGCTTCAAGCCAAAGCCTCTGCGAAAGCACAGCATTTGCTGAGAAATCAGAGTCGGTTCTGCGGGCTCTTCTGCTGCTTGCCTGTGCCCAGTCTCGCGGTGGGAGAAACCCGCATACAGCGAAAGCCTCTTTCCCCGGGCATCTCCTCTGGGAAAGCACAGCATTCGTTGGGAAATCAGAATCGGATGTGTGGGATGCTGCAGCTGAGTGCCTGAACTAGTCTCTGCAGCATGGTGGAAGATACCCGCATGGAGCGAAATACTCTTTGCCCGAGCACCCCTTTGCCTAATAAAGAAATATGGTTGCACATCTGAAAGGCCCTTAAGGAAAGGGACACGTCTGTCACCGAGCTCCACAGGAGCAAGTCTGGGAAACACGCAGCACGCCACCCCCAGAGAAGAGAAGGAGCCGTTGGCCTTGTGGTCGGGAAACGGTCGGGAAGCAGGAGAGCCTTCCCTTCTAGGAACAGCAGGCCGGTCGCAAGACAAATGTCACCCGCTCCCTGTGCGGAGAGACGAAGCCTGGCTGCTATGGAGACATGAAGGGACGACTAGGGAAGGGACGCGTGCTCCACTCTGTGGAAGGAGTCTGGGAAGAAGGCGGGCCTGTCCTGTGCGTCTGGTCCCAAGTGCACAGCATCTCCTTGGACAACTGTCCGTAGGGCAGACGTGGGCTTGCTACCAGGCACCATACCCTGAACTCGCAGAAACAGCTCCCTCGAGAAACGGGCAGTCAGATGCCATCTTCCTCCAGGATGTGACAGCGTTGTCGGTGGCAGGGGGTGTGCCGGAAAGGAGTGGCAACAAAACCTGAAAGCTCCCCATTCCAGTAACGGGCGGTGTTCAGGGATCCTGTCGCCTCTCCTCTCCTGTGAGGAAGGCACTGACCTAGTCCGCGAGTCCACCTGAGGTCCAGTGCCAAAGGCCAAGGTTTGGCTACACCGGGAGATGGTAGTGTGCATAGAGTGCCATCCTAGGGCACGCACGTTGCTGCAGGGTTGTGGCTGTGTCTTAGTTTACCTGGCAGGGTGAACCCAGGACGCGAACATGGAGCCCGGGAAAGCAAGGCCCAAGAGGCACCAGCTCTCCCGCAGCTCTTCTTCCCTGACGCGACTGAAGCCTTGCTGAGGAAACAGGGGCGAAGTGCTGTTCCCTCCAAGCCAAAGCCTCTGCGAAAGCACAGCATTCGCTGAGAAATGTTCTGAGGGCTGCCGCTGCTTGCCTGAGCCCTGTCTCGTGGTGGGAGAAAGCCGCATAGAGCGAAAGCCTCTTTGCCTTGTCATCGGCCCTTGGAAAGCACAGCATTCGTTGGTAAATCAGAGTTGGGTTTGGGGATGCTGCTGCTGCTTGCCTGAGCTTGTCTCCGCAGCACGGTGGAAGGTAACCGCATGGAGCGAAATATTCTTTGCCCTTGCACCCCTCTGCCTGAGAGAGAAGCGTGGTTGCACACGTCTGTCACCGCGTTCCCCAGGAGCAGGTGTGGGGAAGGCACAGCGCGCTGCCCCGGAGGAGAGAAGGAGCCCTTGGCCTTGCGGTCGGGAAATGCTCGGGAAGCAGGATAGCCTGCCGTGGCCCGAACAGCAGGCCGGTAGCAAGACAAGTGTCGCCCGCTCCCTGTGCGGAGAGATGGTAGCCTGGCTGCTAAGGAGACATGAGGGGACGACTAGGGCAGGGGCGTGTGCTCCACTCTGAGGAAGGAGTCTGGGAAGAAGTCACGCCTGTCCTGTGCTTCTGGTTCCAAGGGGACAGCATCTCCTCGGCCAGCTGTCCCAAGGGCAGACTTGGGCTTGCCACCAGGTGCCATACCCGCAACTCGCAGAAACAACCCCATGGAGAAACGGGCAGTCAGATGCCGTCTTCCACCAAGATGTGGCAGCTATGTGGGTGGCTGGGAGTGTGCCACGGAAGGAGTGGAGACTCTCCCCCACAGTTCCCCATCCCAGTGTACGGGCCGTGTACAGGTACAGGGATCCTGTCGCCTCCTCTCTCCTGTGGTGAAGGCACTGGCCTAGACCCTGAGTCTGCCTGAGCGCCGGAACAAAAGGCAAAGCCTTACCTACCCCAGGAGATGGTAATAGGCATAGAGTGCCATGCTAGGCCACGCACGCTGCTGCAGGGTTGGGACTGTGCCTGCTTAGATCGGCTTAGCAAGGTGAACCCGGGGCGCAAACTTGGACCCCGGGAAAGCAAGGCCCAAGAGGCACCAGCTCTCCCGTGGCTTTTCTTCCCTGCCGCGACAGAGCGAACGACCAAAGCCTTGCTGAGGAAGCAGCAGCGAAGTGTGGTTCGCGCCAAGCTGAAAACCTCTGGGAAAACATAGCAGTCGCTGGGAAATCAGAGTCAGTTCTGAGGTCTCTTCTGCTGCTTGCCTGAGCTCAGTCTCGCGGTGGGAGAAACCCGCATACAGCGAAAGACTCTTTGCCCGGGCATCTCCTCTGGGAAGGCAAAGCATTCGTTGGGAAATCAGAATCGGATGTGTGCGATGCTGCAGCTGAATGCCTGAGCTAGTCTCTGCAGCATGGTGGAAGATACCCGCATGGAGCGAAATCCTCTTCGCCCTAGCACCCCTCTGCCTGAGAGAGAAGCGCGCTTGCCCCTGTGGAAAGAGGCTTAAGGAAAGGGACACGTCTTTCACTGCGCTCCCCAGGAGCATGTCTGTGGAAGGTGCAGCACGCTGCCCAGGGAGAAGAGCAGGAGCCGTTGGCCTTCTGGTCTGGAAACGGTTGCGAAGCAGGAGAGCCGGCCCTGGCAGGCACAGCGGCCGGTGGCAATACAAGTGTCACCCGATCCCTGCGCAGTGAGACGGAAGCCTGGCAGCTACGGAGAGAGGAGGTGATGAGTAGGGCAGGGCACGTGCTCCACTCTTAGGAAGGAGTCTGGGCAGAAAGCATGCATGTCCTGACCCTCTGGGCCCAAGGAGAGAGCAGCTCTTTGGCCACCTGTCCCTGGGGCAGACATGTGCTTGAACTCGCAGAAACAGCGCCCTGAAATAACGGGGAGTCAGACGCCGTCTTCCTCCAGGATGTGGAACGTTGGAGGAGGCACGGGGTTTAAGGGGAGGGGTGGGGACAGTCAACCAAGGCTCCCTAGTCAGTGCACGGGCGGTGTGCAGGGATCCTGTCACCTCTCCTTTCCTGTGGGGAAAGCACTGGGCTAGTCCGCGAGTCCGCCTGATCGCCAGAGTAAAAGGCGAAGCGATGCCTACACCGGGAGATGGCAGCGTGTATAGGGTGCCATCCTAGGCTCCGCACGCTACTGCAGGGTTGTGGCTGTGTCACCTGGCAGGGTGAACCCAGGACGCGAACATCGAGCCCGGGAAAGCAAGGCCCAAGAAGCACCAGCTCTCCTGCAGCTCTTCCTCCTTGACGCGACTGAAGCCTTGTTGAGGTAGCAGCGGTGACGTGTGTTCGCTCCAAGCCAACGCCTCTGCGAAATCACAGCATTCGCTGTGAAATGTTCTGCGGGCTGCTGCTGCTTGCCTGAACCCTGTCTCACGGTGGGATGAACCCGCATACAGCGAAAGCCTCTTTGCCTTGTCATCTGCCCTTGGAAAGCACAGCATTCGTTGGGAAATCAGAGTTGGGTTTGGCGATGCTGCTGCTACTTGCCTGAGCTAGTCTCCACAGTACGGTGAATGATACCAGCATGGGGCGAAATACTCTTCGCCCTAGCATTCCCTCTGCCTGAAAGAGAAGCGCGCTTGCACCTGTGGAAATAGGCTTAAGGAAAGGGACACGTCTTTCACTGCGCTCCCCAGGAGCATGTCTGGGGAAAGTGCAGCAAGCTGCCCCAGGAGAAGAGAAGGAGCCATTGGCCTTATGGTCGGGAAACAGTCACAAAGCTGAAGAGCCGGCCCTGGCAGGAACAGCGGGCAAGTGCCAATACAAGTGTCACCCACTCCCTGTGCAGAGAGACGAAGTCTGGCTGCTAAGGAGACATGAGGGTCGATTGGGGCGGGGAACGTGCTCCAATCTGAGGAAGGAGTCTGGGCAGAAGTAAGGACTTTCCTGTGCCTCTGGTCCCAAGTGGAAAGCATCTCCTTGGCCACCTGTCCAGAGGGCAGACGTGGGCTTGCCACCAAGCTCCCGGCCCTGAACTCGCAGAAACACCTCCTGGAGGAACGGGCAATCAGATGCCGTCTTCCTCCAGGATGTGGCAGCATTGGCGGAGGCAGGGAGTGTCCCGGGGAAACAGGGACAGTTATCCATTACTCCCCATCCCAGGGCACGGGCGGTGTGCAGTGATCCTCTCGCGTCTCCTCAAGTATGGGGAAGGCACTGGCCTAGTCCCCTGTCCACCTGAATGCCTGAGCACAGGGGCCGGCCGTGTCTACGCTGAGAAATGGCATTGTGAGCAGAGTGCCATCCTAGGCCATGCACGCAGCTGCAGGGTCGAGGCTGTGTCTGCTTATTTCAGCTTGGCAGGATGAACCCAGGATGTGAACTTGGAGCCCGGGATAGCAAGGCCCCAAGGGGCACCAGCTCTCCCGCAGCACTTCTTCCCTGACGCGACTGAAGCCTTGCTGAAGAGGCAGCGGCGAAGTCCTGTTCGCTTCAAGCCAAAGCCTCTGCGAAAGCACAGCATTTGCTGAGAAATCAGAGTCGGTTCTGCGGGCTCTTCTGCTGCTTGCCTGTGCCCAGTCTCGCGGTGGGAGAAACCCGCATACAGCGAAAGCCTCTTTCCCCGGGCATCTCCTCTGGGAAAGCACAGCATTCGTTGGGAAATCAGAATCGGATGTGTGGGATGCTGCAGCTGAGTGCCTGAACTAGTCTCTGCAGCATGGTGGAAGATACCCGCATGGAGCGAAATACTCTTTGCCCTAGCACCCCTTTGCCTAATAAAGAAATATGGTTGCACATCTGAAAGGCCCTTAAGGAAAGGGACACGTCTGTCACCGAGCTCCACAGGAGCAAGTCTGGGAAACGCGCAGCACGCCACCCCCAGAGAAGAGAAGGAGCCGTTGGCCTTGTGGTCGGGAAACGGTCGGGAAGCAGGAGAGCCTTCCCTTCTAGGAACAGCAGGCCGGTCGCAAGACAAATGTCACCCGCTCCCTGTGCGGAGAGACGAAGCCTGGCTGCTATGGAGACATGAAGGGACGACTAGGGAAGGGACGGACGCGTGCTCCACTCTGTGGAAGGAGTCTGGGAAGAAGGCGGGCCTGTCCTGTGCGTCTGGTCCCAAGTGCACAGCATCTCCTTGGACAACTGTCCGTAGGGCAGACGTGGGCTTGCTACCAGGCACCATACCCTGAACTCGCAGAAACAGCTCCCTCGAGAAACGGGCAGTCAGATGCCATCTTCCTCCAGGATGTGACAGCGTTGTCGGTGGCAGGGGGTGTGCCGGAAAGGAGTGGCAACAAAACCTGAAAGCTCCCCATTCCAGTAACGGGCGGTGTTCAGGGATCCTGTCGCCTCTCCTCTTCTGTGAGGAAGGCACTGACCTAGTCCGCGAGTCCACCTGAGGTCCAGTGCCAAAGGCCAAGGTTTGGCTACACCGGGAGATGGTAGTGTGCATAGAGTGCCATCCTAGGCCACGCACGTTGCTGCAGGGTTGTGGCTGTGTCTTAGTTTACCTGGCAGGGTGAACCCAGGACGCGAACATGGAGCCCGGGAAAGCAAGGCCCAAGAGGCACCAGCTCTCCCGCAGCTCTTCTTCCCTGACGCGACTGAAGCCTTGCTGAGGAAACAGGGGCGAAGTGCTGTTCCCTCCAAGCCAAAGCCTCTGCGAAAGCACAGCATTCGCTGAGAAATGTTCTGAGGGCTGCCGCTGCTTGCCTGAGCCCTGTCTCGTGGTGGGAGAAAGCCGCATAGAGCGAAAGCCTCTTTGCCTTGTCATCGGCCCTTGGAAAGCACAGCATTCGTTGGTAAATCAGAGTTGGGTTTGGGGATGCTGCTGCTGCTTGCCTGAGCTTGTCTCCGCAGCACGGTGGAAGGTAACCGCATGGAGCGAAATATTCTTTGCCCTTGCACCCCTCTGCCTGAGAGAGAAGCGTGGTTGCACACGTCTGTCACCGCGTTCCCCAGGAGCAGGTGTGGGGAAGGCACAGCGCGCTGCCCCGGAGGAGAGAAGGAGCCCTTGGCCTTGCGGTCGGGAAATGCTCGGGAAGCAGGATAGCCTGCCGTGGCCCGAACAGCAGGCCGGTAGCAAGACAAGTGTCGCCCGCTCCCTGTGCGGAGAGATGGTAGCCTGGCTGCTAAGGAGACATGAGGGGACGACTAGGGCAGGGGCGTGTACTCCACTCTGAGGAAGGAGTCTGGGAAGAAGTCACGCCTGTCCTGTGCTTCTGGTTCCAAGGGGACAGCATCTCCTCGGCCAGCTGTCCCAAGGGCAGACTTGGGCTTGCCACCAGGTGCCATACCCGCAACTCGCAGAAACAACCCCATGGAGAAACGGGCAGTCAGATGCCGTCTTCCACCAACATGTGGCAGCTATGTGGGTGGCTGGGAGTGTGCCACGGAAGGAGTGGAGACTCTCCCCCACAGTTCCCCATCCCAGTGTACGGGCCGTGTACAGGTACAGGGATCCTGTCGCCTCCTCTCTCCTGTGGTGAAGGCACTGGCCTAGACCCTGAGTCTGCCTGAGCGCCGGAACAAAAGGCAAAGCCTTACCTACCCCAGGAGATGGTAATAGGCATAGAGTGCCATGCTAGGCCACGCACGCTGCTGCAGGGTTGGGACTGTGCCTGCTTAGATCGGCTTAGCAAGGTGAACCCGGGGCGCAAACTTGGACCCCGGGAAAGCAAGGCCCAAGAGGCACCAGCTCTCCCGTGGCTTTTCTTCCCTGCCGCGACAGAGCGAACGACCAAAGCCTTGCTGAGGAAGCAGCAGCGAAGTGTGGTTCGCGCCAAGCTGAAAACCTCTGGGAAAACATAGCAGTCGCTGGGAAATCAGAGTCAGTTCTGAGGTCTCTTCTGCTGCTTGCCTGAGCTCAGTCTCGCGGTGGGAGAAACCCGCATACAGCGAAAGACTCTTTGCCCGGGCATCTCCTCTGGGAAGGCAAAGCATTCGTTGGGAAATCAGAATCGGATGTGTGCGATGCTGCAGCTGAATGCCTGAGCTAGTCTCTGCAGCATGGTGGAAGATACCCGCATGGAGCGAAATCCTCTTCGCCCTAGCACCCCTCTGCCTGAGAGAGAAGCGCGCTTGCCCCTGTGGAAAGAGGCTTAAGGAAAGGGACACGTCTTTCACTGCGCTCCCCAGGAGCATGTCTGTGGAAGGTGCAGCACGCTGCCCAGGGAGAAGAGCAGGAGCCGTTGGCCTTCTGGTCTGGAAACGGTTGCGAAGCAGGAGAGCCGACCCTGGCAGGCACAGCGGCCGGTGGCAATACAAGTGTCACCCGATCCCTGCGCAGTGAGACGGAAGCCTGGCAGCTACGGAGAGAGGAGGGGATGAGTAGGGCAGGGCACGTGCTCCACTCTTAGGAAGGAGTCTGGGCAGAAAGCATGCATGTCCTGACCCTCTGGGCCCAAGGAGAGAGCAGCTCTTTGGCCACCTGTCCCTGGGGCAGACATGTGCTTGAACTCGCAGAAACAGCGCCCTGAAATAACGGGGAGTCAGACGCCGTCTTCCTCCAGGATGTGGAACGTTGGAGGAGGCACGGGGTTTAAGGGGAGGGGTGGGGACAGTCAACCAAGGCTCCCTAGTCAGTGCACGGGCGGTGTGCAGGGATCCTGTCACCTCTCCTTTCCTGTGGGGAAAGCACTGGGCTAGTCCGCGAGTCCGCCTGATCGCCAGAGTAAAAGGCGAAGCGATGCCTACACCGGGAGATGGCAGCGTGTATAGGGTGCCATCCTAGGCTCCGCACGCTACTGCAGGGTTGTGGCTGTGTCACCTGGCAGGGTGAACCCAGGACGCGAACATCGAGCCCGGGAAAGCAAGGCCCAAGAGGCACCAGCTCTCCTGCAGCTCTTCCTCCCTGACGCGACTGAAGCCTTGCTGAGGAAGCAGCGGTGACGTGTGTTCGCTCCAAGCCAACGCCTCTGCGAAATCACAGCATTCGCTGAGAAATGTTCTGCGGGCTGCTGCTGCTTGCCTGAACCCTGTCTCACGGTGGGATGAACCCGCATACAGCGAAAGCCTCTTTGCCTTGTCATCTGCCCTTGGAAAGCACAGCATTCGTTGGGAAATCTGAGTTGGGTTTGGAGATGCTGCTGCTACTTGCCTGAGCTAGTCTCCACAGTACGGTGAATGATACCAGCATGGGGTGAAATACTCTTCGCCCTATCATTCCCTCTGCCTGAAAGAGAAGCGCGCTTGCACCTGTGGAAATAGGCTTAAGGAAAGGGACACGTCTTTCACTGCGCTCCCCAGGAGCATGTCTGGGGAAAGTGCAGCAAGCTGCCCCAGGAGAAGAGAAGGAGCCATTGGCCTTATGGTCGGGAAACAGTCACAAAGCTGAAGAGCCGGCCCTGGCAGGAACAGCGGGCAAGTGCCAATACAAGTGTCACCCACTCCCTGTGCAGAGAGACGAAGTCTGGCTGCTAAGGAGACATGAGGGTCGATTGGGGCGGGGAACGTGCTCCAATCTGAGGAAGGAGTCTGGGCAGAAGTAAGGACTTTCCTGTGCCTCTGGTCCCAAGTGGAAAGCATCTCCTTGGCCACGTGTCCAGAGGGCAGACGTGGGCTTGCCACCAAGCTCCCGGCCCTGAACTCGCAGAAACACCTCCTGGAGGAACGGGCAATCAGATGCCGTCTTCCTCCAGGATGTGGCAGCATTGGCGGAGGCAGGGAGTGTCCCGGGGAAACAGGGACAGTTATCCATTACTCCCCATCCCAGGGCACGGGCGGTGTGCAGTGATCCTCTCGCGTCTCCTCAAGTATGGGGAAGGCACTGGCCTAGTCCCCTGTCCACCTGAATGCCTGAGCACAGGGGCCGGCCGTGTCTACGCTGAGAAATGGCATTGTGAGCAGAGTGCCATCCTAGGCCATGCACGCAGCTGCAGGGTCGAGGCTGTGTCTGCTTATTTCAGCTTGGCAGGATGAACCCAGGATGTGAACTTGGAGCCCGGGATAGCAAGGCCCCAAGGGGCACCAGCTCTCCCGCAGCACTTCTTCCCTGACGCGACTGAAGCCTTGCTGTAGAGGCAGCGGCGAAGTCCTGTTCGCTTCAAGCCAAAGCCTCTGCGAAAGCACAGCATTTGCTGAGAAATCAGAGTCGGTTCTGCGGGCTCTTCTGCTGCTTGCCTGTGCCCAGTCTCGCGGTGGGAGAAACCCGCATACAGCGAAAGCCTCTTTCCCCGGGCATCTCCTCTGGGAAAGCACATCATTCGTTGGGAAATCAGAATCGGATGTGTGGGATGCTGCAGCTGAGTGCCTGAACTAGTCTCTGCAGCATGGTGGAAGATACCCGCATGGAGCGAAATACTCTTTGCCCTAGCACCCCTTTGCCTAATAAAGAAATATGGTTGCACATCTGAAAGGCCCTTAAGGAAAGGGACACGTCTGTCACCGAGCTCCACAGGAGCAAGTCTGGGAAACGCGCAGCACGCCACCCCCAGAGAAGAGAAGGAGCCGTTGGCCTTGTGGTCGGGAAACGGTCGGGAAGCAGGAGAGCCTTCCCTTCTAGGAACAGCAGGCCGGTCGCAAGACAAATGTCACCTGCTCCCTGTGCGGAGAGACGAAGCCTGGCTGCTATGGAGACATGAAGGGACGACTAGGGAAGGGACGCGTGCTCCACTCTGTGGAAGGAGTCTGGGAAGAAGGCGGGCCTGTCCTGTGCGACTGGTCCCAAGTGCACAGCATCTCCTTGGACAACTGTCCATAGGGCAGACGTGGGCTTGCTACCAGGCACCATACCCTGAACTCGCAGAAACAGCTCCCTCGAGAAACGGGCAGTCAGATGCCATCTTCCTCCAGGATGTGACAGCGTTGTCGGTGGCAGGGGGTGTGCCGGAAAGGAGTGGCAACAAAACCTGAAAGCTCCCCATTCCAGTAACGGGCGGTGTTCAGGGATCCTGTCGCCTCTCCTCTCCTGTGAGGAAGGCACTGACCTAGTCCGCGAGTCCACCTGAGGTCCAGTGCCAAAGGCCAAGGTTTGGCTACACCGGGAGATGGTAGTGTGCATAGAGTGCCATCCTAGGGCACGCACGTTGCTGCAGGGTTGTGGCTGTGTCTTAGTTTACCTGGCAGGGTGAACCCAGGATGCGAACATGGAGCCCGGGAAAGCAAGGCCCAAGAGGCACCAGCTCTCCCGCAGCTCTTCTTCCCTGACGCGACTGAAGCCTTGCTGAGGAAACAGGGGCGAAGTGCTGTTCCCTCCAAGCCAAAGCCTCTGCGAAAGCACAGCATTCGCTGAGAAATGTTCTGAGGGCTGCCGCTGCTTGCCTGAGCCCTGTCTCGTGGTGGGAGAAAGCCGCATAGAGCGAAAGCCTCTTTGCCTTGTCATCGGCCCTTGGAAAGCACAGCATTCGTTGGTAAATCAGAGTTGGGTTTGGGGATGCTGCTGCTGCTTGCCTGAGCTTGTCTCCGCAGCACGGTGGAAGATAACCGCATGGAGCGAAATATTCTTTGCCCTTGCACCCCTCTGCCTGAGAGAGAAGCGTGGTTGCACACGTCTGTCACCGCGTTCCCCAGGAGCAGGTGTGGGGAAGGCACAGCGCGCTGCCCCGGAGGAGAGAAGGAGCCCTTGGCCTTGCGGCCGGGAAATGCTCGGGAAGCAGGATAGCCTGCCGTGGCCCGAACAGCAGGCCGGTAGCAAGACAAGTGTCACCCGCTCCCTGTGCGGAGAGATGGTAGCCTGGCTGCTAAGGAGACATGAGGGGACGACTAGGGCAGGGGCGTGTGCTCCACTCTGAGGAAGGAGTCTGGGAAGAAGTCACGCCTGTCCTGTGCTTCTGGTTCCAAGGGGACAGCATCTCCTCGGCCAGCTGTCCCAAGGGCAGACTTGGGCTTGCCACCAGGTGCCATACCCGCAACTCGCAGAAACAACCCCATGGAGAAACGGGCAGTCAGATGCCGTCTTCCACCAAGATGTGGCAGCTATGTGGGTGGCTGGGAGTGTGCCACAGAAGGAGTGGAGACTCTCCCCCACAGTTCCCCATCCCAGTGTACGGGCCGTGTACAGGTACAGGGATCCTGTCGCCTCCTCTCTCCTGTGGTGAAGGCACTGGCCTAGACCCTGAGTCTGCCTGAGCGCCGGAACAAAAGGCAAAGCCTTACCTACCCCAGGAGATGGTAATAGGCATAGAGTGCCATGCTAGGCCACGCACGCTGCTGCAGGGTTGGGACTGTGCCTGCTTAGATCGGCTTAGCAAGGTGAACCCGGGGCGCAAACTTGGACCCCGGGAAAGCAAGGCCCAAGAGGCACCAGCTCTCCCGTGGCTTTTCTTCCCTGCCGCGACAGAGCGAACGACCAAAGCCTTGCTGAGGAAGCAGCAGCGAAGTGTGGTTCGCGCCAAGCTGAAAACCTCTGGGAAAACATAGCAGTCGCTGGGAAATCAGAGTCAGTTCTGAGGTCTCTTCTGCTGCTTGCCTGAGCTCAGTCTCGCGGTGGGAGAAACCCGCATACAGCGAAAGACTCTTTGCCCGGGCATCTCCTCTGGGAAGGCAAAGCATTCGTTGGGAAATCAGAATCGGATGTGTGCGATGCTGCAGCTGAATGCCTGAGCTAGTCTCTGCAGCATGGTGGAAGATACCCGCATGGAGCGAAATCCTCTTCGCCCTAGCACCCCTCTGCATGAGAGAGAAGCGCGCTTGCCCCTGTGGAAAGAGGCTTGAGGAAAGGGACACGTCTTTCACTGCGCTCCCCAGGAGCATGTCTGTGGAAGGTGCAGCACGCTGCCCAGGGAGAAGAGCAGGAGCCGTTGGCCTTCTGGTCTGGAAACGGTTGCGAAGCAGGAGAGCCGGCCCTGGCAGGCACAGCGGCCGGTGGCAATACAAGTGTCACCCGATCCCTGCGCAGTGAGACGGAAGCCTGGCAGCTACGGAGAGAGGAGGGGATGAGTAGGGCAGGGCACGTGCTCCACTCTTAGGAAGGAGTCTGGGCAGAAAGCATGCATGTCCTGACCCTCTGGGCCCAAGGAGAGAGCAGCTCTTTGGCCACCTGTCCCTGGGGCAGACATGTGCTTGAACTCGCAGAAACAGCGCCCTGAAATAACGGGGAGTCAGACGCCGTCTTCCTCCAGGATGTGGAACGTTGGAGGAGGCACGGGGTTTAAGGGGAGGGGTGGGGACAGTCAACCAAGGCTCCCTAGTCAGTGCACGGGCGGTGTGCAGGGATCCTGTCACCTCTCCTTTCCTGTGGGGAAAGCACTGGGCTAGTCCGCGAGTCCGCCTGATCGCCAGAGTAAAAGGCGAAGCGATGCCTACACCGGGAGATGGCAGCGTGTATAGGGTGCCATCCTAGGCTCCGCACGCTACTGCAGGGTTGTGGCTGTGTCACCTGGCAGGGTGAACCCAGGACGCGAACATCGAGCCCGGGAAAGCAAGGCCCAAGAGGCACCAGCTCTCCTGCAGCTCTTCCTCCCTGACGCGACTGAAGCCTTGCTGAGGAAGCAGCGGTGACGTGTGTTCGCTCCAAGCCAACGCCTCTGCGAAATCACAGCATTCGCTGAGAAATGTTCTGCGGGCTGCTGCTGCTTGCCTGAACCCTGTCTCTCGGTGGGATGAACCCGCATACAGCGAAAGCCTCTTTGCCTTGTCATCTGCCCTTGGAAAGCACAGCATTCGTTGGGAAATCTGAGTTGGGTTTGGAGATGCTGCTGCTACTTGCCTGAGCTAGTCTCCACAGTACGGTGAATGATACCAGCATGGGGCGAAATACTCTTCGCCCTAGCATTCCCTCTGCCTGAAAGAGAAGCGCGCTTGCACCTGTGGAAATAGGCTTAAGGAAAGGGACACGTCTTTCACTGCGCTCCCCAGGAGCATGTCTGGGGAAAGTGCAGCAAGCTGCCCCAGGAGAAGAGAAGGAGCCATTGGCCTTATGGTCGGGAAACAGTCACAAAGCTGAAGAGCCGGCCCTGGCAGGAACAGCGGGCAAGTGCCAATACAAGTGTCACCCACTCCCTGTGCAGAGAGACGAAGTCTGGCTGCTAAGGAGACATGAGGGTCGATTGGGGCGGGGAACGTGCTCCAATCTGAGGAAGGAGTCTGGGCAGAAGTAAGGACTTTCCTGTGCCTCTGGTCCCAAGTGGAAAGCATCTCCTTGGCCACCTGTCCAGAGGGCAGACTTGGGCTTGCCACCAAGCTCCCGGCCCTGTACTCGCAGAAACACCTCCTGGAGGAACGGGCAATCAGATGCCGTCTTCCTCCAGGATGTGGCAGCATTGGCGGAGGCAGGGAGTGTCCCGGGGAAACAGGGACAGTTATCCATTACTCCCCATCCCAGGGCACGGGCGGTGTGCAGTGATCCTCTCGCGTCTCCTCAAGTATGGGGAAGGCACTGGCCTAGTCCCCTGTCCACCTGAATGCCTGAGCACAGGGGCCGGCCGTGTCTACGCTGAGAAATGGCATTGTGAGCAGAGTGCCATCCTAGGCCATGCACGCAGCTGCAGGGTCGAGGCTGTGTCTGCTTATTTCAGCTTGGCAGGATGAACCCAGGATGTGAACTTGGAGCCCGGGATAGCAAGGCCCCAAGAGGCACCAGCTCTCCCGCAGCACTTCTTCCCTGACGCGACTGAAGCCTTGCTGAAGAGGCAGCGGCGAAGTCCTGTTCGCTTCAAGCCAAAGCCTCTGCGAAAGCACAGCATTTGCTGAGAAATCAGAGTCGGTTCTGCGGGCTCTTCTGCTGCTTGCCTGTGCCCAGTCTCGCGGTGGGAGAAACCCGCATACAGCGAAAGCCTCTTTCCCCGGGCATCTCCTCTGGGAAAGCACAGCATTCGTTGGGAAATCAGAATCGGATGTGTGGGATGCTGCAGCTGAGTGCCTGAACTAGTCTCTGCAGCATGGTGGAAGATACCCGCATGGAGCGAAATACTCTTTGCCCTAGCACCCCTTTGCCTAATAAAGAAATATGGTTGCACATCTGAAAGGCCCTTAAGGAAAGGGACACGTCTGTCACCGAGCTCCACAGGAGCAAGTCTGGGAAACGCGCAGCACGCCACCCCCAGAGAAGAGAAGGAGCCGTTGGCCTTGTGGTCGGGAAACGGTCGGGAAGCAGGAGAGCCTTCCCTTCTAGGAACAGCAGGCCGGTCGCAAGACAAATGTCACCCGCTCCCTGTGCGGAGAGACGAAGCCTGGCTGCTATGGAGACATGAAGGGACGACTAGGGAAGGGACGGACGCGTGCTCCACTCTGTGGAAGGAGTCTGGGAAGAAGGCGGGCCTGTCCTGTGCGTCTGGTCCCAAGTGCACAGCATCTCCTTGGACAACTGTCCGTAGGGCAGACGTGGGCTTGCTACCAGGCACCATACCCTGAACTCGCAGAAACAGCTCCCTCGAGAAACGGGCAGTCAGATGCCATCTTCCTCCAGGATGTGACAGCGTTGTCGGTGGCAGGGGGTGTGCCGGAAAGGAGTGGCAACAAAACCTGAAAGCTCCCCATTCCAGTAACGGGCGGTGTTCAGGGATCCTGTCGCCTCTCCTCTCCTGTGAGGAAGGCACTGACCTAGTCCGCGAGTCCACCTGAGGTCCAGTGCCAAAGGCCAAGGTTTGGCTACACCGGGAGATGGTAGTGTGCATAGAGTGCCATCCTAGGCCACGCACGTTGCTGCAGGGTTGTGGCTGTGTCTTAGTTTACCTGGCAGGGTGAACCCAGGACGCGAACATGGAGCCCGGGAAAGCAAGGCCCAAGAGGCACCAGCTCTCCCGCAGCTCTTCTTCCGTGACGCGACTGAAGCCTTGCTGAAGAAACAGGGGCGAAGTGCTGTTCCCTCCAAGCCAAAGCCTCTGCGAAAGCACAGCATTCGCTGAGAAATGTTCTGAGGGCTGCCGCCGCTTGCCTGAGCCCTGTCTCGTGGTGGGAGAAAGCCGCATAGAGCGAAAGCCTCTTTGCTTTGTCATCGGCCCTTGGAAAGCACAGCATTCGTTGGTAAATCAGAGTTGGGTTTGGGGATGCTGCTGCTGCTTGCCTGAGCTTGTCTCCGCAGCACGGTGGAAGATAACCGCATGGAGCGAAATATTCTTTGCCCTTGCACCCCTCTGCCTGAGAGAGAAGCGTGGTTGCACACGTCTGTCACCGCGTTCCCCAGGAGCAGGTGTGGGGAAGGCACAGCGCGCTGCCCCGGAGGAGAGAAGGAGCCCTTGGCCTTGCGGTCGGGAAATGCTCGGGAAGCAGGATAGCCTGCCGTGGCCCGAACAGCAGGCCGGTAGCAAGACAAGTGTCACCCGCTCCCTGTGCGGAGAGATGGTAGCCTGGCTGCTAAGGAGACATGAGGGGACGACTAGGGCAGGGGCGTGTGCTCCACTCTGAGGAAGGAGTCTGGGAAGAAGTCACGCCTGTCCTGTGCTTCTGGTTCCAAGGGGACAGCATCTCCTCGGCCAGCTGTCCCAAGGGCACACTTGGGCTGGCACCAGGTGCCATACCCGCAACTCGCAGAAACAACCCCATGGAGAAACGGGCAGTCAGATGCCGTCTTCCACCAAGATGTGGCAGCTATGTGGGTGGCTGGGAGTGTGCCAAGGAAGGAGTGGAGACTCTCCCCCACAGTTCCCCATCCCAGTGTACGGGCCGTGTACAGGGATCCTGTCGCCTCCTCTCTCCTGTGGTGAAGGCACTGGCCTAGACCCTGAGTCTGCCTGAGCGCCGGAACAAAAGGCAAAGCCTTACCTACCCCAGGAGATGGTAATAGGCATAGAGTGCCATGCTAGGCCACGCACGCTGCTGCAGGGTTGGGACTGTGCCTGCTTAGATCGGCTTAGCAAGGTGAACCCGGGGCGCAAACTTGGACCCCGGGAAAGCAAGGCCCAAGAGGCACCAGCTCTCCCGTGGCTTTTCTTCCCTGCCGCGACAGAGCGAACGACCAAAGCCTTGCTGAGGAAGCAGCAGCGAAGTGTGGTTCGCGCCAAGCTGAAAACCTCTGGGAAAACATAGCAGTCGCTGGGAAATCAGAGTCAGTTCTGAGGTCTCTTCTGCTGCTTGCCTGAGCTCAGTCTCGCGGTGGGAGAAACCCGCATACAGCGAAAGACTCTTTGCCCGGGCATCTCCTCTGGGAAGGCAAAGCATTCGTTGGGAAATCAGAATCGGATGTGTGCGATGCTGCAGCTGAATGCCTGAGCTAGTCTCTGCAGCATGGTGGAAGATACCCGCATGGAGCGAAATCCTCTTCGCCCTAGCACCCCTCTGCCTGAGAGAGAAGCGCGCTTGCCCCTGTGGAAAGAGGCTTAAGGAAAGGGACACGTCTTTCACTGCGCTCCCCAGGAGCATGTCTGTGGAAGGTGCAGCACGCTGCCCAGGGAGAAGAGCAGGAGCCGTTGGCCTTCTGGTCTGGAAACGGTTGCGAAGCAGGAGAGCCGGCCCTGGCAGGCACAGAGGCCGGTGGCAATACAAGTGTCACCCGATCCCTGCGCAGTGAGACGGAAGCCTGGCAGCTACGGAGAGAGGAGGGGATGAGTAGGGCAGGGCACGTGCTCCACTCTTAGGAAGGAGTCTGGGCAGAAAGCATGCATGTCCTGACCCTCTGGGCCCAAGGAGAGAGCAGCTCTTTGGCCACCTGTCCCTGGGGCAGACATGTGCTTGAACTCGCAGAAACAGCGCCCTGAAATAACGGGGAGTCAGACGCCGTCTTCCTCCAGGATGTGGAACGTTGGAGGAGGCACGGGGTTTAAGGGGAGGGGTGGGGACAGTCAACCAAGGCTCCCTAGTCAGTGCACGGGCGGTGTGCAGGGATCCTGTCACCTCTCCTTTCCTGTGGGGAAAGCACTGGGCTAGTCCGCGAGTCCGCCTGATCGCCAGAGTAAAAGGCGAAGCGATGCCTACACCGGGAGATGGCAGCGTGTATAGGGTGCCATCCTAGGCTCCGCACGCTACTGCAGGGTTGTGGCTGTGTCACCTGGCAGGGTGAACCCAGGACGCGAACATCGAGCCCGGGAAAGCAAGGCCCAAGAGGCACCAGCTCTCCTGCAGCTCTTCCTCCCTGACGCGACTGAAGCCTTGCTGAGGAAGCAGCGGTGACGTGTGTTCGCTCCAAGCCAACGCCTCTGCGAAATCACAGCATTCGCTGAGAAATGTTCTGCGGGCTGCTGCTGCTTGCCTGAACCCTGTCTCACGGTGGGATGAACCCGCATACAGCGAAAGCCTCTTTGCCTTGTCATCTGCCCTTGGAAAGCACAGCATTCGTTGGGAAATCTGAGTTGGGTTTGGAGATGCTGCTGCTACTTGCCTGAGCTAGTCTCCACAGTACGGTGAATGATACCAGCATGGGGCGAAATACTCTTCGCCCTAGCATTCCCTCTGCCTGAAAGAGAAGCGCGCTTGCACCTGTGGAAATAGGCTTAAGGAAAGGGACACGTCTTTCACTGCGCTCCCCAGGAGCATGTCTGGGGAAAGTGCAGCAAGCTGCCCCAGGAGAAGAGAAGGAGCCATTGGCCTTATGGTCGGGAAACAGTCACAAAGCTGAAGAGCCGGCCCTGGCAGGAACAGCGGGCAAGTCCCAATACAAGTGTCACCCACTCCCTGTGCAGAGAGACGAAGTCTGGCTGCTAAGGAGACATGAGGGTCGATTGGGGCGGGGAACGTGCTCCAATCTGAGGAAGGAGTCTGGGCAGAAGTAAGGACTTTCCTGTGCCTCTGGTCCCAAGTGGAAAGCATCTCCTTGGCCACCTGTCCAGAGGGCAGACGTGGGCTTGCCACCAAGCTCCCGGCCCTGAACTCGCAGAAACACCTCCTGGAGGAACGGGCAATCAGATGCCGTCTTCCTCCAGGATGTGGCAGCATTGGCGGAGGCAGGGAGTGTCCCGGGGAAACAGGGACAGTTATCCATTACTCCCCATCCCAGGGCACGGGCGGTGTGCAGTGATCCTCTCGCGTCTCCTCAAGTATGGGGAAGGCACTGGCCTAGTCCCCTGTCCACCTGAATGCCTGAGCACAGGGGCCGGCCGTGTCTACGCTGAGAAATGGCATTGTGAGCAGAGTGCCATCCTAGGCCATGCACGCAGCTGCAGGGTCGAGGCTGTGTCTGCTTATTTCAGCTTGGCAGGATGAACCCAGGATGTGAACTTGGAGCCCGGGATAGCAAGGCCCCAAGAGGCACCAGCTCTCCCGCAGCACTTCTTCCCTGACGCGACTGAAGCCTTGCTGAAGAGGCAGCGGCGAAGTCCTGTTCGCTTCAAGCCAAAGCCTCTGCGAAAGCACAGCATTTGCTGAGAAATCAGAGTCGGTTCTGCGGGCTCTTCTGCTGCTTGCCTGTGCCCAGTCTCGCGGTGGGAGAAACCCGCATACAGCGAAAGCCTCTTTCCCCGGGCATCTCCTCTGGGAAAGCACAGCATTCGTTGGGAAATCAGAATCGGATGTGTGGGATGCTGCAGCTGAGTGCCTGAACTAGTCTCTGCAGCATGGTGGAAGATACCCGCATGGAGCGAAATACTCTTTGCCCTAGCACCCCTTTGCCTAATAAAGAAATATGGTTGCACATCTGAAAGGCCCTTAAGGAAAGGGACACGTCTGTCACCGAGCTCCACAGGAGCAAGTCTGGGAAACGCGCAGCACGCCACCCCCAGAGAAGAGAAGGAGCCGTTGGCCTTGTGGTCGGGAAACGGTCGGGAAGCAGGAGAGCCTTCCCTTCTAGGAACAGCAGGCCGGTCGCAAGACAAATGTCACCCGCTCCCTGTGCGGAGAGACGAAGCCTGGCTGCTATGGAGACATGAAGGGACGACTAGGGAAGGGACGCGTGCTCCACTCTGTGGAAGGAGTCTGGGAAGAAGGCGGGCCTGTCCTGTGCGTCTGGTCCCAAGTGCACAGCATCTCCTTGGACAACTGTCCGTAGGGCAGACGTGGGCTTGCTACCAGGCACCATACCCTGAACTCGCAGAAACAGCTCCCTCGAGAAACGGGCAGTCAGATGCCATCTTCCTCCAGGATGTGACAGCGTTGTCGGTGGCAGGGGGTGTGCCGGAAAGGAGTGGCAACAAAACCTGAAAGCTCCCCATTCCAGTAACGGGCGGTGTTCAGGGATCCTGTCGCCTCTCCTCTCCTGTGAGGAAGGCACTGACCTAGTCCGCGAGTCCACCTGAGGTCCAGTGCCAAAGGCCAAGGTTTGGCTACACCGGGAGATGGTAGTGTGCATAGAGTGCCATCCTAGGCCACGCACGTTGCTGCAGGGTTGTGGCTGTGTCTTAGTTTACCTGGCAGGGTGAACCCAGGACGCGAACATGGAGCCCGGGAAAGCAAGGCCCAAGAGGCACCAGCTCTCCCGCAGCTCTTCTTCCGTGACGCGACTGAAGCCTTGCTGAGGAAACAGGGGCGAAGTGCTGTTCCCTCCAAGCCAAAGCCTCTGCGAAAGCACAGCATTCGCTGAGAAATGTTCTGAGGGCTGCCGCCGCTTGCCTGAGCCCTGTCTCGTGGTGGGAGAAAGCCGCATAGAGCGAAAGCCTCTTTGCCTTGTCATCGGCCCTTGGAAAGCACAGCATTCGTTGGTAAATCAGAGATGGGTTTGGGGGTGCTGCTGCTGCTTGCCTGAGCTTGTCTCCGCAGCACGGTGGAAGATAACCGCATGGAGCGAAATATTCTTTGCCCTTGCACCCCTCTGCCTGAGAGAGAAGCGTGGTTGCACACGTCTGTCACCGCGTTCCCCAGGAGCAGGTGTGGGGAAGGCACAGCGCGCTGCCCCGGAGGAGAGAAGGAGCCCTTGGCCTTGCGGTCGGGAAATGCTCGGGAAGCAGGATAGCCTGCCGTGGCCCGAACAGCAGGCCGGTAGCAAGACAAGTGTCACCCGCTCCCTGTGCGGAGAGATGGTAGCCTGGCTGCTAAGGAGACATGAGGGGACGACTAGGGCAGGGGCGTGTGCTCCACTCTGAGGAAGGAGTCTGGGAAGAAGTCACGCCTGTCCTGTGCTTCTGGTTCCAAGGGGACAGCATCTCCTCAGCCAGCTGTCCCAAGGGCAGACTTGGGCTTGCCACCAGGTGCCATACCCGCAACTCGCAGAAACAACCCCATGGAGAAACGGGCAGTCAGATGCCGTCTATCACCAAGATGTGGCAGCTATGTGGGTGGCTGGGAGTGTGCCAAGGAAGGAGTGGAGACTCTCCCCCACAGTTCCCCATCCCAGTGTACGGGCCGTGTACAGGGATCCTGTCGCCTCCTCTCTCCTGTGGTGAAGGCACTGGCCTAGACCCTGAGTCTGCCTGAGCGCCGGAACAAAAGGCAAAGCCTTACCTACCCCAGGAGATGGTAATAGGCATAGAGTGCCATGCTAGGCCACGCACGCTGCTGCAGGGTTGGGACTGTGCCTGCTTAGATCGGCTTAGCAAGGTGAACCCGGGGCGCAAACTTGGACCCCGGGAAAGCAAGGCCCAAGAGGCACCAGCTCTCCCGTGGCTTTTCTTCCCTGCCGCGACAGAGCGAACGACCAAAGCCTTGCTGAGGAAGCAGCAGCGAAGTGTGGTTCGCGCCAAGCTGAAAACCTCTGGGAAAACATAGCAGTCGCTGGGAAATCAGAGTCAGTTCTGAGGTCTCTTCTGCTGCTTGCCTGAGCTCAGTCTCGCGGTGGGAGAAACCCGCATACAGCGAAAGACTCTTTGCCCGGGCATCTCCTCTGGGAAGGCAAAGCATTCGTTGGGAAATCAGAATCGGATGTGTGCGATGCTGCAGCTGAATGCCTGAGCTAGTCTCTGCAGCATGGTGGAAGATACCCGCATGGAGCGAAATCCTCTTCGCCCTAGCACCCCTCTGCCTGAGAGAGAAGCGCGCTTGCCCCTGTGGAAAGAGGCTTAAGGAAAGGGACACGTCTTTCACTGCGCTCCCCAGGAGCATGTCTGTGGAAGGTGCAGCACGCTGCCCAGGGAGAAGAGCAGGAGCCGTTGGCCTTCTGGTCTGGAAACGGTTGCGAAGCAGGAGAGCCGGCCCTGGCAGGCAGAGCGGCCGGTGGCAATACAAGTGTCACCCGATCCCTGCGCAGTGAGACGGAAGCCTGGCAGCTACGGAGAGAGGAGGGGATGAGTAGGGCAGGGCACGTGCTCCACTCTTAGGAAGGAGTCTGGGCAGAAAGCATGCATGTCCTGACCCTCTGGGCCCAAGGAGAGAGCAGCTCTTTGGCCACCTGTCCCTGGGGCAGACATGTGCTTGAACTCGCAGAAACAGCTCCCTGAAATAACGGGGAGTCAGACGCCGTCTTCCTCCAGGATGTGGAACGTGGGAGGAGGCACGGGGTTTAAGGGGAGGGGTGGGGACAGTCAACCAGGGCTCCCTAGTCAGTGCACGGGCGGTGTGCAGGGATCCTGTCACCTCTCCTTTCCTGTGGGGAAAGCACTGGGCTAGTCCGCGAGTCCGCCTGATCGCCAGAGTAAAAGGCGAAGCGATGCCTACACCGGGAGATGGCAGCGTGTATAGGGTGCCATCCTAGGCTCCGCACGCTACTGCAGGGTTGTGGCTGTGTCACCTGGCAGGGTGAACCCAGGACGCGAACATCGAGCCCGGGAAAGCAAGGCCCAAGAGGCACCAGCTCTCCTGCAGCTCTTCCTCCCTGACGCGACTGAAGCCTTGCTGAGGAAGCAGCGGTGACGTGTGTTCGCTCCAAGCCAACGCCTCTGCGAAATCACAGCATTCGCTGAGAAATGTTCTGCGGGCTGCTGCTGCTTGCCTGAACCCTGTCTCACGGTGGGATGAACCCGCATACAGCGAAGCCTCTTTGCCTTGTCATCTGCCCTTGGAAAGCACAGCATTCGTTGGGAAATCTGAGTTGGGTTTGGAGATGCTGCTGCTACTTGCCTGAGCTAGTCTCCACAGTACGGTGAATGATACCAGCATGGGGCGAAATACTCTTCGCCCTAGCATTCCCTCTGCCTGAAAGAGAAGCGCGCTTGCACCTGTGGAAATAGGCTTAAGGAAAGGGACACGTCTTTCACTGCGCTCCCCAGGAGCATGTCTGGGGAAAGTGCAGCAAGCTGCCCCAGGAGAAGAGAAGGAGCCATTGGCCTTATGGTCGGGAAACAGTCACAAAGCTGAAGAGCCGGCCCTGGCAGGAACAGCGGGCAAGTGCCAATACAAGTGTCACCCACTCCCTGTGCAGAGAGACGAAGTCTGGCTGCTAAGGAGACATGAGGGTCGATTGGGGCGGGGAACGTGCTCCAATCTGAGGAAGGAGTCTGGGCAGAAGTAAGGACTTTCCTGTGCCTCTGGTCCCAAGTGGAAAGCATCTCCTTGGCCACCTGTCCAGAGGGCAGACTTGGGCTTGCCACCAAGCTCCCGGCCCTGTACTCGCAGAAACACCTCCTGGAGGAACGGGCAATCAGATGCCGTCTTCCTCCAGGATGTGGCAGCATTGGCGGAGGCAGGGAGTGTCCCGGGGAAACAGGGACAGTTATCCATTACTCCCCATCCCAGGGCACGGGCGGTGTGCAGTGATCCTCTCGCGTCTCCTCAAGTATGGGGAAGGCACTGGCCTAGTCCCCTGTCCACCTGAATGCCTGAGCACAGGGGCCGGCCGTGTCTACGCTGAGAAATGGCATTGTGAGCAGAGTGCCATCCTAGGCCATGCACGCAGCTGCAGGGTCGAGGCTGTGTCTGCTTATTTCAGCTTGGCAGGATGAACCCAGGATGTGAACTTGGAGCCCGGGATAGCAAGGCCCCAAGAGGCACCAGCTCTCCCGCAGCACTTCTTCCCTGACGCGACTGAAGCCTTGCTGAAGAGGCAGCGGCGAAGTCCTGTTCGCTTCAAGCCAAAGCCTCTGCGAAAGCACAGCATTTGCTGAGAAATCAGAGTCGGTTCTGCGGGCTCTTCTGCTGCTTGCCTGTGCCCAGTCTCGCGGTGGGAGAAACCCGCATACAGCGAAAGCCTCTTTCCCCGGGCATCTCCTCTGGGAAAGCACAGCATTCGTTGGGAAATCAGAATCGGATGTGTGGGATGCTGCAGCTGAGTGCCTGAACTAGTCTCTGCAGCATGGTGGAAGATACCCGCATGGAGCGAAATACTCTTTGCCCGAGCACCCCTTTGCCTAATAAAGAAATATGGTTGCACATCTGAAAGGCCCTTAAGGAAAGGGACACGTCTGTCACCGAGCTCCACAGGAGCAAGTCTGGGAAACGCGCAGCACGCCACCCCCAGAGAAGAGAAGGAGCCGTTGGCCTTGTGGTCGGGAAACGGTCGGGAAGCAGGAGAGCCTTCCCTTCTAGGAACAGCAGGCCGGTCGCAAGACAAATGTCACCCGCTCCCTGTGCGGAGAGACGAAGCCTGGCTGCTATGGAGACATGAAGGGACGACTAGGGAAGGGACGCGTGCTCCACTCTGTGGAAGGAGTCTGGGAAGAAGGCGGGCCTGTCCTGTGCGTCTGGTCCCAAGTGCACAGCATCTCCATGGACAACTGTCCGTAGGGCAGACGTGGGCTTGCTACCAGGCACCATACCCTGAACTCGCAGAAACAGCTCCCTCGAGAAACGGGCAGTCAGATGCCATCTTCCTCCAGGATGTGACAGCGTTGTCGGTGGCAGGGGGTGTGCCGGAAAGGAGTGGCAACAAAACCTGAAAGCTCCCCATTCCAGTAACGGGCGGTGTTCAGGGATCCTGTCGCCTCTCCTCTCCTGTGAGGAAGGCACTGACCTAGTCCGCGAGTCCACCTGAGGTCCAGTGCCAAAGGCCAAGGTTTGGCTACACCGGGAGATGGTAGTGTGCATAGAGTGCCATCCTAGGCCACGCACGTTGCTGCAGGGTTGTGGCTGTGTCTTAGTTTACCTGGCAGGGTGAACCCAGGACGCGAACATGGAGCCCGGGAAAGCAAGGCCCAAGAGGCACCAGCTCTCCCGCAGCTCTTCTTCCGTGACGCGACTGAAGCCTTGCTGAGGAAACAGGGGCGAAGTGCTGTTCCCTCCAAGCCAAAGCCTCTGCGAAAGCACAGCATTCGCTGAGAAATGTTCTGAGGGCTGCCGCCGCTTGCCTGAGCCCTGTCTCGTGGTGGGAGAAAGCCGCATAGAGCGAAAGCCTCTTTGCCTTGTCATCGGCCCT
The DNA here is from genome assembly GCF_030435805.1 of Mustela lutreola. Classification (NCBI taxonomy): domain Eukaryota; kingdom Metazoa; phylum Chordata; class Mammalia; order Carnivora; family Mustelidae; genus Mustela; species Mustela lutreola. The sequence continues at coordinate 62,568,163 of NC_081305.1, read as the reverse complement.
TGGAAAGCACAGCATTCGTTGGTAAATCAGAGATGGGTTTGGGGGTGCTGCTGCTGCTTGCCTGAGCTTGTCTCCGCAGCACGGTGGAAGATAACCGCATGGAGCGAAATATTCGTTGCCCTTGCACCCCTCTGCCTGAGAGAGAAGCGTGGTTGCACACGTCTGTCACCGCGTTCCCCAGGAGCAGGTGTGGGGAAGGCACAGCGCGCTGCCCCGGAGGAGAGAAGGAGCCCTTGGCCTTGCGGTCGGGAAATGCTCGGGAAGCAGGATAGCCTGCCGTGGCCCGAACAGCAGGCCGGTAGCAAGACAAGTGTCACCCGCTCCCTGTGCGGAGAGATGGTAGCCTGGCTGCTAAGGAGACATGAGGGGACGACTAGGGCAGGGGCGTGTGCTCCACTCTGAGGAAGGAGTCTGGGAAGAAGTCACGCCTGTCCTGTGCTTCTGGTTCCAAGGGGACAGCATCTCCTCGGCCAGCTGTCCCAAGGGCAGACTTGGGCTTGCCACCAGGTGCCATACCCGCAACTCGCAGAAACAACCCCATGGAGAAACGGGCAGTCAGATGCCGTCTTCCACCAAGATGTGGCAGCTATGTGGGTGGCTGGGAGTGTGCCAAGGAAGGAGTGGAGACTCTCCCCCACAGTTCCCCATCCCAGTGTACGGGCCGTGTACAGGGATCCTGTCGCCTCCTCTCTCCTGTGGTGAAGGCACTGGCCTAGACCCTGAGTCTGCCTGAGCGCCGGAACAAAAGGCAAAGCCTTACCTACCCCAGGAGATGGTAATAGGCATAGAGTGCCATGCTAGGCCACGCACGCTGCTGCAGGGTTGGGACTGTGCCTGCTTAGATCGGCTTAGCAAGGTGAACCCGGGGCGCAAACTTGGACCCTGGGAAAGCAAGGCCCAAGAGGCACCAGCTCTCCCGTGGCTTTTCTTCCCTGCCGCGACAGAGCGAACGACCAAAGCCTTGCTGAGGAAGCAGCAGCGAAGTGTGGTTCGCGCCAAGCTGAAAACCTCTGGGAAAACATAGCAGTCGCTGGGAAATCAGAGTCAGTTCTGAGGTCTCTTCTGCTGCTTGCCTGAGCTCAGTCTCGCGGTGGGAGAAACCCGCATACAGCGAAAGACTCTTTGCCCGGGCATCTCCTCTGGGAAGGCTAAGCATTCGTTGGGAAATCAGAATCGGATGTGTGCGATGCTGCAGCTGAATGCCTGAGCTAGTCTCTGCAGCATGGTGGAAGATACCCGCATGGAGCGAAATCCTCTTCGCCCTAGCACCCCTCTGCCTGAGAGAGAAGCGCGCTTGCCCCTGTGGAAAGAGGCTTAAGGAAAGGGACACGTCTTTCACTGTGCTCCCCAGGAGCATGTCTGTGGAAGGTGCAGCACGCTGCCCAGGGAGAAGAGCAGGAGCCGTTGGCCTTCTGGTCTGGAAACGGTTGCGAAGCAGGAGAGCCGGCCCTGGCAGGCACAGCGGCCGGTGGCAATACAAGTGTCACCCGATCCCTGCGCAGTGAGACGGAAGCCTGGCAGCTACGGAGAGAGGAGGGGATGAGTAGGGCAGGGCACGTGCTCCACTCTTAGGAAGGAGTCTGGGCAGAAAGCATGCATGTCCTGACCCTCTGGGCCCAAGGAGAGAGCAGCTCTTTGGCCACCTGTCCCTGGGGCAGACATGTGCTTGAACTCGCAGAAACAGCTCCCTGAAATAACGGGGAGTCAGACGCCGTCTTCCTCCAGGATGTGGAACGTTGGAGGAGGCACGGGGTTTAAGGGGAGGGGTGGGGACAGTCAACCAGGGCTCCCTAGTCAGTGCACGGGCGGTGTGCAGGGATCCTGTCACCTCTCCTTTCCTGTGGGGAAAGCACTGGGCTAGTCCGCGAGTCCGCCTGATCGCCAGAGTAAAAGGCGAAGCGATGCCTACACCGGGAGATGGCAGCGTGTATAGGGTGCCATCCTAGGCTCCGCACGCTACTGCAGGGTTGTGGCTGTGTCACCTGGCAGGGTGAACCCAGGACGCGAACATCGAGCCCGGGAAAGCAAGGCCCAAGAGGCACCAGCTCTCCTGCAGCTCTTCCTCCCTGACGCGACTGAAGCCTTGCTGAGGAAGCAGCGGTGACGTGTGTTCGCTCCAAGCCAACGCCTCTGCGAAATCACAGCATTCGCTGAGAAATGTTCTGCGGGCTGCTGCTGCTTGCCTGAACCCTGTCTCACGGTGGGATGAACCCGCATACAGCGAAGCCTCTTTGCCTTGTCATCTGCCCTTGGAAAGCACAGCATTCGTTGGGAAATCTGAGTTGGGTTTGGAGATGTTGCTGCTACTTGCCTGAGCTAGTCTCCACAGTACGGTGAATGATACCAGCATGGGGCGAAATACTCTTCGCCCTAGCATTCCCTCTGCCTGAAAGAGAAGCGCGCTTGCACCTGTGGAAATAGGCTTAAGGAAAGGGACACGTCTTTCACTGCGCTCCCCAGGAGCATGTCTGGGGAAAGTGCAGCAAGCTGCCCCAGGAGAAGAGAAGGAGCCATTGGCCTTATGGTCGGGAAACAGTCACAAAGCTGAAGAGCCGGCCCTGGCAGGAACAGCGGGCAAGTGCCAATACAAGTGTCACCCACTCCCTGTGCAGAGAGACGAAGTCTGGCTGCTAAGGAGACATGAGGGTCGATTGGGGCGGGGAACGTGCTCCAATCTGAGGAAGGAGTCTGGGCAGAAGTAAGGACTTTCCTGTGCCTCTGGTCCCAAGTGGAAAGCATCTCCTTGGCCACCTGTCCAGAGGGCAGACTTGGGCTTGCCACCAAGCTCCCGGCCCTGTACTCGCAGAAACACCTCCTGGAGGAACGGGCAATCAGATGCCGTCTTCCTCCAGGATGTGGCAGCATTGGCGGAGGCAGGGAGTGTCCCGGGGAAACAGGGACAGTTATCCATTACTCCCCATCCCAGGGCACGGGCGGTGTGCAGTGATCCTCTCGCGTCTCCTCAAGTATGGGGAAGGCACTGGCCTAGTCCCCTGTCCACCTGAATGCCTGAGCACAGGGGCCGGCCGTGTCTACGCTGAGAAATGGCATTGTGAGCAGAGTGCCATCCTAGGCCATGCACGCAGCTGCAGGGTCGAGGCTGTGTCTGCTTATTTCAGCTTGGCAGGATGAACCCAGGATGTGAACTTGGAGCCCGGGATAGCAAGGCCCCAAGAGGCACCAGCTCTCCCGCAGCACTTCTTCCCTGACGCGACTGAAGCCTTGCTGAAGAGGCAGCGGCGAAGTCCTGTTCGCTTCAAGCCAAAGCCTCTGCGAAAGCACAGCATTTGCTGAGAAATCAGAGTCGGTTCTGCGGGCTCTTCTGCTGCTTGCCTGTGCCCAGTCTCGCGGTGGGAGAAACCCGCATACAGCGAAAGCCTCTTTCCCCGGGCATCTCCTCTGGGAAAGCACAGCATTCGTTGGGAAATCAGAATCGGATGTGTGGGATGCTGCAGCTGAGTGCCTGAACTAGTCTCTGCAGCATGGTGGAAGATACCCGCATGGAGCGAAATACTCTTTGCCCTAGCACCCCTTTGCCTAATAAAGAAATATGGTTGCACATCTGAAAGGCCCTTAAGGAAAGGGACACGTCTGTCACCGAGCTCCACAGGAGCAAGTCTGGGAAACACGCAGCACGCCACCCCCAGAGAAGAGAAGGAGCCGTTGGCCTTGTGGTCGGGAAACGGTCGGGAAGCAGGAGAGCCTTCCCTTCTAGGAACAGCAGGCCGGTCGCAAGACAAATGTCACCCGCTCCCTGTGCGGAGAGACGAAGCCTGGCTGCTATGGAGACATGAAGGGACGACTAGGGAAGGGACGGACGCGTGCTCCACTCTGTGGAAGGAGTCTGGGAAGAAGGCGGGCCTGTCCTGTGCGTCTGGTCCCAAGTGCACAGCATCTCCTTGGACAACTGTCCGTAGCGCAGACGTGGGCTTGCTACCAGGCACCATACCCTGAACTCGCAGAAACAGCTCCCTCGAGAAACGGGCAGTCAGATGCCATCTTCCTCCAGGATGTGACAGCGTTGTCGGTGGCAGGGGGTGTGCCGGAAAGGAGTGGCAACAAAACCTGAAAGCTCCCCATTCCAGTAACGGGCGGTGTTCAGGGATCCTGTCGCCTCTCCTCTCCTGTGAGGAAGGCACTGACCTAGTCCGCGAGTCCACCTGAGGTCCAGTGCCAAAGGCCAAGGTTTGGCTACACCGGGAGATGGTAGTGTGCATAGAGTGCCATCCTAGGCCACGCACGTTGCTGCAGGGTTGTGGCTGTGTCTTAGTTTACCTGGCAGGGTGAACCCAGGACGCGAACATGGAGCCCGGGAAAGCAAGGCCCAAGAGGCACCAGCTCTCCCGCAGCTCTTCTTCCGTGACGCGACTGAAGCCTTGCTGAGGAAACAGGGGCGAAGTGCTGTTCCCTCCAAGCCAAAGCCTCTGCGAAAGCACAGCATTCGCTGAGAAATGTTCTGAGGGCTGCCGCCGCTTGCCTGAGCCCTGTCTCGTGGTGGGAGAAAGCCGCATAGAGCGAAAGCCTCTTTGCCTTGTCATCGGCCCTTGGAAAGCACAGCATTCGTTGGTAAATCAGAGATGGGTTTGGGGGTGCTGCTGCTGCTTGCCTGAGCTTGTCTCCGCAGCACGGTGGAAGATAACCACATGGAGCGAAATATTCTTTGCCCTTGCACCCCTCTGCCTGAGAGAGAAGCGTGGTTGCACACGTCTGTCACCACGTTCCCCAGGAGCAGGTGTGGGGAAGGCACAGCGCGCTGCCCCGGAGGAGAGAAGGAGCCCTTGGCCTTGCGGTCGGGAAATGCTCGGGAAGCAGGATAGCCTGCCGTGGCCCGAACAGCAGGCCGGTAGCAAGACAAGTGTCACCCGCTCCCTGTGCGGAGAGATGGTAGCCTGGCTGCTAAGGAGACATGAGGGGACGACTAGGGCAGGGGCGTGTGCTCCACTCTGAGGAAGGAGTCTGGGAAGAAGTCACGCCTGTCCTGTGCTTCTGGTTCCAAGGGGACAGCATCTCCTCGTCCAGCTGTCCCAAGGGCAGACTTGGGCTTGCCACCAGGTGCCATACCCGCAACTCGCAGAAACAACCCCATGGAGAAACGGGCAGTCAGATGCCGTCTTCCACCAAGATGTGGCAGCTATGTGGGTGGCTGGGAGTGTGCCAAGGAAGGAGTGGAGACTCTCCCCCACAGTTCCCCATCCCAGTGTACGGGCCGTGTACAGGGATCCTGTCGCCTCCTCTCTCCTGTGGTGAAGGCACTGGCCTAGACCCTGAGTCTGCCTGAGCGCCGGAACAAAAGGCAAAGCCTTACCTACCCCAGGAGATGGTAATAGGCATAGAGTGCCATGCTAGGCCACGCACGCTGCTGCAGGGTTGGGACTGTGCCTGCTTAGATCGGCTTAGCAAGGTGAACCCGGGGCGCAAACTTGGACCCCGGGAAAGCAAGGCCCAAGAGGCACCAGCTCTCCCGTGGCTTTTCTTCCCTGCCGCGACAGAGCGAACGACCAAAGCCTTGCTGAGGAAGCAGCAGCGAAGTGTGGTTCGCGCCAAGCTGAAAACCTCTGGGAAAACATAGCAGTCGCTGGGAAATCAGAGTCAGTTCTGAGGTCTCTTCTGCTGCTTGCCTGAGCTCAGTCTCGCGGTGGGAGAAACCCGCATACAGCGAAAGACTCTTTGCCCGGGCATCTCCTCTGGGAAGGCAAAGCATTCGTTGGGAAATCAGAATCGGATGTGTGCGATGCTGCAGCTGAATGCCTGAGCTAGTCTCTGCAGCATGGTGGAAGATACCCGCATGGAGCGAAATCCTCTTCGCCCTAGCACCCCTCTGCCTGAGAGAGAAGCGCGCTTGCCCCTGTGGAAAGAGGCTTAAGGAAAGGGACACGTCTTTCACTGCGCTCCCCAGGAGCATGTCTGTGGAAGGTGCAGCACGCTGCCCAGGGAGAAGAGCAGGAGCCGTTGGCCTTCTGGTCTGGAAACGGTTGCGAAGCAGGAGAGCCGGCCCTGGCAGGCACAGCGGCCGGTGGCAATACAAGTGTCACCCGATCCCTGCGCAGTGAGACGGAAGCCTGGCAGCTACGGAGAGAGGAGGGGATGAGTAGGGCAGGGCACGTGCTCCACTCTTAGGAAGGAGTCTGGGCAGAAAGCATGCATGTCCTGACCCTCTGGGCCCAAGGAGAGAGCAGCTCTTTGGCCACCTGTCCCTGGGGCAGACATGTGCTTGAACTCGCAGAAACAGCGCCCTGAAATAACGGGGAGTCAGACGCCGTCTTCCTCCAGGATGTGGAACGTTGGAGGAGGCACGGGGTTTAAGGGGAGGGGTGGGGACAGTCAACCAAGGCTCCCTAGTCAGTGCACGGGCGGTGTGCAGGGATCCTGTCACCTCTCCTTTCCTGTGGGGAAAGCACTGGGCTAGTCCGCGAGTCCGCCTGATCGCCAGAGTAAAAGGCGAAGCGATGCCTACACCGGGAGATGGCAGCGTGTATAGGGTGCCATCCTAGGCTCCGCACGCTACTGCAGGGTTGTGGCTGTGTCACCTGGCAGGGTGAACCCAGGACGCGAACATCGAGCCCGGGAAAGCAAGGCCCAAGAGGCACCAGCTCTCCTGCAGCTCTTCCTCCCTGACGCGACTGAAGCCTTGCTGAGGAAGCAGCGGTGACGTGTGTTCGCTCCAAGCCAACGCCTCTGCGAAATCACAGCATTCGCTGAGAAATGTTCTGCGGGCTGCTGCTGCTTGCCTGAACCCTGTCTCACGGTGGGATGAACCCGCATACAGCGAAAGCCTCTTTGCCTTGTCATCTGCCCTTGGAAAGCACAGCATTCGTTGGGAAATCTGAGTTGGGTTTGGAGATGCTGCTGCTACTTGCCTGAGCTAGTCTCCACAGTACGGTGAATGATACCAGCATGGGGCGAAATACTCTTCGCCCTAGCATTCCCTCTGCCTGAAAGAGAAGCGCGCTTGCACCTGTGGAAATAGGCTTAAGGAAAGGGACACGTCTTTCACTGCGCTCCCCAGGAGCATGTCTGGGGAAAGTGCAGCAAGCTGCCCCAGGAGAAGAGAAGGAGCCATTGGCCTTATGGTCGGGAAACAGTCACAAAGCTGAAGAGCCGGCCCTGGCAGGAACAGCGGGCAAGTGCCAATACAAGTGTCACCCACTCCCTGTGCAGAGAGACGAAGTCTGGCTGCTAAGGAGACATGAGGGTCGATTGGGGCGGGGAACGTGCTCCAATCTGAGGAAGGAGTCTGGGCAGAAGTAAGGACTTTCCTGTGCCTCTGGTCCCAAGTGGAAAGCATCTCCTTGGCCACCTGTCCAGAGGGCAGACGTGGGCTTGCCACCAAGCTCCCGGCCCTGTACTCGCAGAAACACCTCCTGGAGGAACGGGCAATCAGATGCCGTCTTCCTCCAGGATGTGGCAGCATTGGCGGAGGCAGGGAGTGTCCCGGGGAAACAGGGACAGTTATCCATTACTCCCCATCCCAGGGCACGGGCGGTGTGCAGTGATCCTCTCGCGTCTCCTCAAGTATGGGGAAGGCACTGGCCTAGTCCCCTGTCCACCTGAATGCCTGAGCACAGGGGCCGGCCGTGTCTACGCTGAGAAATGGCATTGTGAGCAGAGTGCCATCCTAGGCCATGCACGCAGCTGCAGGGTCGAGGCTGTGTCTGCTTATTTCAGCTTGGCAGGATGAACCCAGGATGTGAACTTGGAGCCCGGGATAGCAAGGCCCCAAGAGGCACCAGCTCTCCCGCAGCACTTCTTTCCTGACGCGACTGAAGCCTTGCTGAAGAGGCAGCGGCGAAGTCCTGTTCGCTTCAAGCCAAAGCCTCTGCGAAAGCACAGCATTTGCTGAGAAATCAGAGTCGGTTCTGCGGGCTCTTCTGCTGCTTGCCTGTGCCCAGTCTCGCGGTGGGAGAAACCCGCATACAGCGAAAGCCTCTTTCCCCGGGCATCTCCTCTGGGAAAGCACAGCATTCGTTGGGAAATCAGAATCGGATGGGTGGGATGCTGCAGCTGAGTGCCTGAACTAGTCTCTGCAGCATGGTGGAAGATACCCGCATGGAGCGAAATACTCTTTGCCCTAGCACCCCTTTGCCTAATAAAGAAATATGGTTGCACATCTGAAAGGCCCTTAAGGAAAGGGACACGTCTGTCACCGAGCTCCACAGGAGCAAGTCTGGGAAACGCGCAGCACGCCACCCCTAGAGAAGAGAAGGAGCCGTTGGCCTTGTGGTCGGGAAACGGTCGGGAAGCAGGAGAGCCTTCCCTTCTAGGAACAGCAGGCCGGTCGCAAGACAAATGTCACCCGCTCCTTGTGCGGAGAGACGAAGCCTGGCTGCTATGGAGACATGAAGGGACGACTAGGGAAGGGACGGACGCGTGCTCCACTCTGTGGAAGGAGTCTGGGAAGAAGGCGGGCCTGTCCTGTGCGTCTGGTCCCAAGTGCACAGCATCTCCTTGGACAACTGTCCGTAGGGCAGACGTGGGCTTGCTACCAGGCACCATACCCTGAACTCGCAGAAACAGCTCCCTCGAGAAACGGGCAGTCAGATGCCATCTTCCTCCAGGATGTGACAGCGTTGTCGGTGGCAGGGGGTGTGCCGGAAAGGAGTGGCAACAAAACCTGAAAGCTCCCCATTCCAGTAACGGGCGGTGTTCAGGGATCCTGTCGCCTCTCCTCTCCTGTGAGGAAGGCACTGACCTAGTCCGCGAGTCCACCTGAGGTCCAGTGCCAAAGGCCAAGGTTTGGCTACACCGGGAGATGGTAGTGTGCATAGAGTGCCATCCTAGGCCACGCACGTTGCTGCAGGGTTGTGGCTGTGTCTTAGTTTACCTGGCAGGGTGAACCCAGGACGCGAACATGGAGCCCGGGAAAGCAAGGCCCAAGAGGCACCAGCTCTCCCGCAGCTCTTCTTCCGTGACGCGACTGAAGCCTTGCTGAGGAAACAGGGGCGAAGTGCTGTTCCCTCCAAGCCAAAGCCTCTGCGAAAGCACAGCATTCGCTGAGAAATGTTCTGAGGGCTGCCGCCGCTTGCCTGAGCCCTGTCTCGTGGTGGGAGAAAGCCGCATAGAGCGAAAGCCTCTTTGCCTTGTCATCGGCCCTTGGAAAGCACAGCATTCGTTGGTAAATCAGAGTTGGGTTTGGGGATGCTGCTGCTGCTTGCCTGAGCTTGTCTCCGCAGCACGGTGGAAGATAACCGCATGGAGCGAAATATTCTTTGCCCTTGCACCCCTCTGCCTGAGAGAGAAGCGTGGTTGCACACGTCTGTCACCACGTTCCCCAGGAGCAGGTGTGGGGAAGGCACAGCGCGCTGCCCCGGAGGAGAGAAGGAGCCCTTGGCCTTGCGGTCGGGAAATGCTCGGGAAGCAGGATAGCCTGCCGTGGCCCGAACAGCAGGCCGGTAGCAAGACAAGTGTCACCCGCTCCCTGTGCGGAGAGATGGTAGCCTGGCTGCTAAGGAGACATGAGGGGACGACTAGGGCAGGGGCGTGTGCTCCACTCTGAGGAAGGAGTCTGGGAAGAAGTCACGCCTGTCCTGTGCTTCTGGTTCCAAGGGGACAGCATCTCCTCGTCCAGCTGTCCCAAGGGCAGACTTGGGCTTGCCACCAGGTGCCATACCCGCAACTCGCAGAAACAACCCCATGGAGAAACGGGCAGTCAGATGCCGTCTTCCACCAAGATGTGGCAGCTATGTGGGTGGCTGGGAGTGTGCCAAGGAAGGAGTGGAGACTCTCCCCCACAGTTCCCCATCCCAGTGTACGGGCCGTGTACAGGGATCCTGTCGCCTCCTCTCTCCTGTGGTGAAGGCACTGGCCTAGACCCTGAGTCTGCCTGAGCGCCGGAACAAAAGGCAAAGCCTTACCTACCCCAGGAGATGGTAATAGGCATAGAGTGCCATGCTAGGCCACGCACGCTGCTGCAGGGTTGGGACTGTGCCTGCTTAGATCGGCTTAGCAAGGTGAACCCGGGGCGCAAACTTGGACCCCGGGAAAGCAAGGCCCAAGAGGCACCAGCTCTCCCGTGGCTTTTCTTCCCTGCCGCGACAGAGCGAACGACCAAAGCCTTGCTGAGGAAGCAGCAGCGAAGTGTGGTTCGCGCCAAGCTGAAAACCTCTGGGAAAACATAGCAGTCGCTGGGAAATCAGAGTCAGTTCTGAGGTCTCTTCTGCTGCTTGCCTGAGCTCAGTCTCGCGGTGGGAGAAACCCGCATACAGCGAAAGACTCTTTGCCCGGGCATCTCCTCTGGGAAGGCAAAGCATTCGTTGGGAAATCAGAATCGGATGTGTGCGATGCTGCAGCTGAATGCCTGAGCTAGTCTCTGCAGCATGGTGGAAGATACCCGCATGGAGCGAAATCCTCTTCGCCCTAGCACCCCTCTGCCTGAGAGAGAAGCGCGCTTGCCCCTGTGGAAAGAGGCTTAAGGAAAGGGACACGTCTTTCACTGCGCTCCCCAGGAGCATGTCTGTGGAAGGTGCAGCACGCTGCCCAGGGAGAAGAGCAGGAGCCGTTGGCCTTCTGGTCTGGAAACGGTTGCGAAGCAGGAGAGCCGGCCCTGGCAGGCACAGCGGCCGGTGGCAATACAAGTGTCACCCGATCCCTGCGCAGTGAGACGGAAGCCTTGCAGCTACGGAGACAGGTGGGGATGAGTAGGGCAGGGCACGTGCTCCACTCTTAGGAAGGAGTCTGGGCAGAAAGCATGCATGTCCTGACCCTCTGGGCCCAAGGAGAGAGCAGCTGTTTGGCCACCTGTCCCTGGGGCAGACATGTGCTTGAACTCGCAGAAACAGCGCCCTGAAATAACGGGGAGTCAGACGCCGTCTTCCTCCAGGATGTGGAACGTTGGAGGAGGCACGGGGTTTAAGGGGAGGGGTGGGGACAGTCAACCAAGGCACCCTAGTCAGTGCACGGGCGGTGTGCAGGGATCCTGTCACCTCTCCTTTCCTGTGGGGAAAGCACTGGGCTAGTCCGCGAGTCCGCCTGATCGCCAGAGTAAAAGGCGAAGCGATGCCTACACCGGGAGATGGCAGCGTGTATAGGGTGCCATCCTAGGCTCCGCACGCTACTGCAGGGTTGTGGCTGTGTCACCTGGCAGGGTGAACCCAGGACGCGAACATCGAGCCCGGGAAAGCAAGGCCCAAGAGGCACCAGCTCTCCTGCAGCTCTTCCTCCCTGACGCGACTGAAGCCTTGCTGAGGAAGCAGCGGTGACGTGTGTTCGCTCCAAGCCAACGCCTCTGCGAAATCACAGCATTCGCTGAGAAATGTTCTGCGGGCTGCTGCTGCTTGCCTGAACCCTGTCTCACGGTGGGATGAACCCGCATACAGCGAAAGCCTCTTTGCCTTGTCATCTGCCCTTGGAAAGCACAGCATTCGTTGGGAAATCTGAGTTGGGTTTGGAGATGCTGCTGCTACTTGCCTGAGCTAGTCTCCACAGTACGGTGAATGATACCAGCATGGGGCGAAATACTCTTCGCCCTAGCATTCCCTCTGCCTGAAAGAGAAGCGCGCTTGCACCTGTGGAAATAGGCTTAAGGAAAGGGACACGTCTTTCACTGCGCTCCCCAGGAGCATGTCTGGGGAAAGTGCAGCAAGCTGCCCCAGGAGAAGAGAAGGAGCCATTGGCCTTATGGTCGGGAAACAGTCACAAAGCTGAAGAGCCGGCCCTGGCAGGAACAGCGGGCAAGTGCCAATACAAGTGTCACCCACTCCCTGTGCAGAGAGACGAAGTCTGGCTGCTAAGGAGACATGAGGGTCGATTGGGGCGGGGAACGTGCTCCAATCTGAGGAAGGAGTCTGGGCAGAAGTAAGGACTTTCCTGTGCCTCTGGTCCCAAGTGGAAAGCATCTCCTTGGCCACCTGTCCAGAGGGCAGACGTGGGCTTGCCACCAAGCTCCCGGCCCTGTACTCGCAGAAACACCTCCTGGAGGAACGGGCAATCAGATGCCGTCTTCCTCCAGGATGTGGCAGCATTGGCGGAGGCAGGGAGTGTCCCGGGGAAACAGGGACAGTTATCCATTACTCCCCATCCCAGGGCACGGGCGGTGTGCAGTGATCCTCTCGCGTCTCCTCAAGTATGGGGAAGGCACTGGCCTAGTCCCCTGTCCACCTGAATGCCTGAGCACAGGGGCCGGCCGTGTCTACGCTGAGAAATGGCATTGTGAGCAGAGTGCCATCCTAGGCCATGCACGCAGCTGCAGGGTCGAGGCTGTGTCTGCTTATTTCAGCTTGGCAGGATGAACCCAGGATGTGAACTTGGAGCCCGGGATAGCAAGGCCCCAAGAGGCACCAGCTCTCCCGCAGCACTTCTTCCCTGACGCGACTGAAGCCTTGCTGAAGAGGCAGCGGCGAAGTCCTGTTCGCTTCAAGCCAAAGCCTCTGCGAAAGCACAGCATTTGCTGAGAAATCAGAGTCGGTTCTGCGGGCTCTTCTGCTGCTTGCCTGTGCCCAGTCTCGCGGTGGGAGAAACCCGCATACAGCGAAAGCCTCTTTCCCCGGGCATCTCCTCTGGGAAAGCACAGCATTCGTTGGGAAATCAGAATCGGATGTGTGGGATGCTGCAGCTGAGTGCCTGAACTAGTCTCTGCAGCATGGTGGAAGATACCCGCATGGAGCGAAATACTCTTTGCCCTAGCACCCCTTTGCCTAATAAAGAAATATGGTTGCACATCTGAAAGGCCCTTAAGGAAAGGGACACGTCTGTCACCGAGCTCCACAGGAGCAAGTCTGGGAAACGCGCAGCACGCCACCCCCAGAGAAGAGAAGGAGCCGTTGGCCTTGTGGTCGGGAAACGGTCGGGAAGCAGGAGAGCCTTCCCTTCTAGGAACAGCAGGCCGGTCGCAAGACAAATGTCACCCGCTCCCTGTGCGGAGAGACGAAGCCTGGCTGCTATGGAGACATGAAGGGACGACTAGGGAAGGGACGGACGCGTGCTCCACTCTGTGGAAGGAGTCTGGGAAGAAGGCGGGCCTGTCCTGTGCGTCTGGTCCCAAGTGCACAGCATCTCCTTGGACAACTGTCCGTAGGGCAGACGTGGGCTTGCTACCAGGCACCATACCCTGAACTCGCAGAAACAGCTCCCTCGAGAAACGGGCAGTCAGATGCCATCTTCCTCCAGGATGTGACAGCGTTGTCGGTGGCAGGGGGTGTGCCGGAAAGGAGTGGCAACAAAACCTGAAAGCTCCCCATTCCAGTAACGGGCGGTGTTCAGGGATCCTGTCGCCTCTCCTCTCCTGTGAGGAAGGCACTGACCTAGTCCGCGAGTCCACCTGAGGTCCAGTGCCAAAGGCCAAGGTTTGGCTACATCGGGAGATGGTAGTGTGCATAGAGTGCCATCCTAGGCCACGCACGTTGCTGCAGGGTTGTGGCTGTGTCTTAGTTTACCTGGCAGGGTGAACCCAGGACGCGAACATGGAGCCCGGGAAAGCAAGGCCCAAGAGGCACCAGCTCTCCCGCAGCTCTTCTTCCCTGACGCGACTGAAGCCTTGCTGAGGAAACAGGGGCGAAGTGCTGTTCCCTCCAAGCCAAAGCCTCTGCGAAAGCACAGCATTCGCTGAGAAATGTTCTGAGGGCTGCCGCTGCTTGCCTGAGCCCTGTCTCGTGGTGGGAGAAAGCCGCATAGAGCGAAAGCCTCTTTGCCTTGTCATCGGCCCTTGGAAAGCACAGCATTCGTTGGTAAATCAGAGTTGGGTTTGGGGGTGCTGCTGCTGCTTGCCTGAGCTTGTCTCCGCAGCACGGTGGAAGATAACCGCATGGAGCGAAATATTCTTTGCCCTTGCACCCCTCTGCCTGAGAGAGAAGCGTGGTTGCACACGTCTGTCACCGCGTTCCCCAGGAGCAGGTGTGGGGAAGGCACAGCGCGCTGCCCCGGAGGAGAGAAGGAGCCCTTGGCCTTGCGGTCGGGAAATGCTCGGGAAGCAGGATAGCCTGCCGTGGCCCGAACAGCAGGCCGGTAGCAAGACAAGTGTCACCCGCTCCCTGTGCGGAGAGATGGTAGCCTGGCTGCTAAGGAGACATGAGGGGACGACTAGGGCAGGGGCGTGTGCTCCACTCTGAGGAAGGAGTCTGGGAAGAAGTCACGCCTGTCCTGTGCTTCTGGTTCCAAGGGGACAGCATCTCCTCGGCCAGCTGTCCCAAGGGCAGACTTGGGCTTGCCACCAGGTGCCATACCCGCAACTCGCAGAAACAACCCCATGGAGAAACGGGCAGTCAGATGCCGTCTTCCACCAAGATGTGGAAGCTATGTGGGTGGCTGGGAGTGTGCCAAGGAAGGAGTGGAGACTCTCCCCCACAGTTCCCCATCCCAGTGTACGGGCCGTGTACAGGGATCCTGTCGCCTCCTCTCTCCTGTGGTGAAGGCACTGGCCTAGACCCTGAGTCTGCCTGAGCGCCGGAACAAAAGGCAAAGCCTTACCTACCCCAGGAGATGGTAATAGGCATAGAGTGCCATGCTAGGCCACGCACGCTGCTGCAGGGTTGGGACTGTGCCTGCTTAGATCGGCTTAGCAAGGTGAACCCGGGGCGCAAACTTGGACCCCGGGAAAGCAAGGCCCAAGAGGCACCAGCTCTCCCGTGGCTTTTCTTCCCTGCCGCGACAGAGCGAACGACCAAAGCCTTGCTGAGGAAGGAGCAGCGAAGTGTGGTTCGCGCCAAGCTGAAAACCTCTGGGAAAACATAGCAGTCGTTGGGAAATCAGAGTCAGTTCTGAGGTCTCTTCTGCTGCTTGCCTGAGCTCAGTCTCGCGGTGGGAGAAACCCGCATACAGCGAAAGACTCTTTGCCCGGGCATCTCCTCTGGGAAGGCAAAGCATTCGTTGGGAAATCAGAATCGGATGTGTGCGATGCTGCAGCTGAATGCCTGAGCTAGTCTCTGCAGCATGGTGGAAGATACCCGCATGGAGCGAAATCCTCTTCGCCCTAGCACCCCTCTGCCTGAGAGAGAAGCGCGCTTGCCCCTGTGGAAAGAGGCTTAAGGAAAGGGACACGTCTTTCACTGCGCTCCCCAGGAGCATGTCTGTGGAAGGTGCAGCACGCTGCCCAGGGAGAAGAGCAGGAGCCGTTGGCCTTCTGGTCTGGAAACGGTTGCGAAGCAGGAGAGCCGGCCCTGGCAGGCACAGCGGCCGGTGGCAATACAAGTGTCACCCGATCCCTGCGCAGTGAGACGGAAGCCTGGCAGCTACGGAGAGAGGAGGGGATGAGTAGGGCAGGGCACGTGCTCCACTCTTAGGAAGGAGTCTGGGCAGAAAGCATGCATGTCCTGACCCTCTGGGCCCAAGGAGAGAGCAGCTCTTTGGCCACCTGTCCCTGGGGCAGACATGTGCTTGAACTCGCAGAAACAGCGCCCTGAAATAACGGGGAGTCAGACGCCGTCTTCCTCCAGGATGTGGAACGTTGGAGGAGGCACGGGGTTTAAGGGGAGGGGTGGGGACAGTCAACCAAGGCTCCCTAGTCAGTGCACGGGCGGTGTGCAGGGATCCTGTCACCTCTCCTTTCCTGTGGGGAAAGCACTGGGCTAGTCCGCGAGTCCGACTGATCGCCAGAGTAAAAGGCGAAGCGATGCCTACACCGGGAGATGGCAGCGTGTATAGGGTGCCATCCTAGGCTCCGCACGCTACTGCAGGGTTGTGGCTGTGTCACCTGGCAGGGTGAACCCAGGACGCGAACATCGAGCCCGGGAAAGCAAGGCCCAAGAGGCACCAGCTCTCCTGCAGCTCTTCCTCCCTGACGCGACTGAAGCCTTGCTGAGGAAGCAGCGGTGACGTGTGTTCGCTCCAAGCCAACGCCTCTGCGAAATCACAGCATTCGCTGAGAAATGTTCTGCGGGCTGCTGCTGCTTGCCTGAACCCTGTCTCACGGTGGGATGAACCCGCATACAGCGAAAGCCTCTTTGCCTTGTCATCTGCCCTTGGAAAGCACAGCATTCGTTGGGAAATCTGAGTTGGGTTTGGAGATGCTGCTGCTACTTGCCTGAGCTAGTCTCCACAGTACGGTGAATGATACCAGCATGGGGCGAAATACTCTTCGCCCTAGCATTCCCTCTGCCTGAAAGAGAAGCGCGCTTGCACCTGTGGAAATAGGCTTAAGGAAAGGGACACGTCTTTCACTGCGCTCCCCAGGAGCATGTCTGGGGAAAGTGCAGCAAGCTGCCCCAGGAGAAGAGAAGGAGCCATTGGCCTTATGGTCGGGAAACAGTCACAAAGCTGAAGAGCCGGCCCTGGCAGGAACAGCGGGCAAGTGCCAATACAAGTGTCACCCACTCCCTGTGCAGAGAGACGAAGTCTGGCTGCTAAGGAGACATGAGGGTCGATTGGGGCGGGGAACGTGCTCCAATCTGAGGAAGGAGTCTGGGCAGAAGTAAGGACTTTCCTGTGCCTCTGGTCCCAAGTGGAAAGCATCTCCTTGGCCACCTGTCCAGAGGGCAGACGTGGGCTTGCCACCAAGCTCCCGGCCCTGAACTCGCAGAAACACCTCCTGGAGGAACGGGCAATCAGATGCCGTCTTCCTCCAGGATGTGGCAGCATTGGCGGAGGCAGGGAGTGTCCCGGGGAAACAGGGACAGTTATCCATTACTCCCCATCCCAGGGCACGGGCGGTGTGCAGTGATCCTCTCGCGTCTCCTCAAGTATGGGGAAGGCACTGGCCTAGTCCCCTGTCCACCTGAATGCCTGAGCACAGGGGCCGGCTGTGTCTACGCTGAGAAATGGCATTGTGAGCAGAGTGCCATCCTAGGCCATGCACGCAGCTGCAGGGTCGAGGCTGTGTCTGCTTATTTCAGCTTGGCAGGATGAACCCAGGATGTGAACTTGGAGCCCGGGATAGCAAGGCCCCAAGAGGCACCAGCTCTCCCGCAGCACTTCTTCCCTGACGCGACTGAAGCCTTGCTGAAGAGGCAGCGGCGAAGTCCTGTTCGCTTCAAGCCAAAGCCTCTGCGAAAGCACAGCATTTGCTGAGAAATCAGAGTCGGTTCTGCGGGCTCTTCTGCTGCTTGCCTGTGCCCAGTCTCGCGGTGGGAGAAACCCGCATACAGCGAAAGCCTCTTTCCCCGGGCATCTCCTCTGGGAAAGCACAGCATTCGTTGGGAAATCAGAATCGGATGTGTGGGATGCTGCAGCTGAGTGCCTGAACTAGTCTCTGCAGCATGGTGGAAGATACCCGCATGGAGCGAAATACTCTTTGCCCTAGCACCCCTTTGCCTAATAAAGAAATATGGTTGCACATCTGAAAGGCCCTTAAGGAAAGGGACACGTCTGTCACCGAGCTCCACAGGAGCAAGTCTGGGAAACGCGCAGCACGCCACCCCCAGAGAAGAGAAGGAGCCGTTGGCCTTGTGGTCGGGAAACGGTCGGGAAGCAGGAGAGCCTTCCCTTCTAGGAACAGCAGGCCGGTCGCAAGACAAATGTCACCCGCTCCCTGTGCGGAGAGACGAAGCCTGGCTGCTATGGAGACATGAAGGGACGACTAGGGAAGGGACGGACGCGTGCTCCACTCTGTGGAAGGAGTCTGGGAAGAAGGCGGGCCTGTCCTGTGCGTCTGGTCCCAAGTGCACAGCATCTCCTTGGACAACTGTCCGTAGGGCAGACGTGGGCTTGCTACCAGGCACCATACCCTGAACTCGCAGAAACAGCTCCCTCGAGAAACGGGCAGTCAGATGCCATCTTCCTCCAGGATGTGACAGCGTTGTCGGTGGCAGGGGGTGTGCCGGAAAGGAGTGGCAACAAAACCTGAAAGCTCCCCATTCCAGTAACGGGCGGTGTTCAGGGATCCTGTCGCCTCTCCTCTTCTGTGAGGAAGGCACTGACCTAGTCCGCGAGTCCACCTGAGGTCCAGTGCCAAAGGCCAAGGTTTGGCTACACCGGGAGATGGTAGTGTGCATAGAGTGCCATCCTAGGCCACGCACGTTGCTGCAGGGTTGTGGCTGTGTCTTAGTTTACCTGGCAGGGTGAACCCAGGACGCGAACATGGAGCCCGGGAAAGCAAGGCCCAAGAGGCACCAGCTCTCCCGCAGCTCTTCTTCCCTGACGCGACTGAAGCCTTGCTGAGGAAACAGGGGCGAAGTGCTGTTCCCTCCAAGCCAAAGCCTCTGCGAAAGCACAGCATTCGCTGAGAAATGTTCTGAGGGCTGCCGCTGCTTGCCTGAGCCCTGTCTCGTGGTGGGAGAAAGCCGCATAGAGCGAAAGCCTCTTTGCCTTGTCATCGGCCCTTGGAAAGCACAGCATTCGTTGGTAAATCAGAGTTGGGTTTGGGGGTGCTGCTGCTGCTTGCCTGAGCTTGTCTCCGCAGCACGGTGGAAGATGACCGCATGGAGCGAAATATTCTTTGCCCTTGCACCCCTCTGCCTGAGAGAGAAGCGTGGTTGCACACGTCTGACACCGCGTTCCCCAGGAGCAGGTGTGGGGAAGGCACAGCGCGCTGCCCCGGAGGAGAGAAGGAGCCCTTGGCCTTGCGGTCGGGAAATGCTCGGGAAGCAGGATAGCCTGCCGTGGCCCGAACAGCAGGCCGGTAGCAAGACAAGTGTCACCCGCTCCCTGTGCGGAGAGATGGTAGCCTGGCTGCTAAGGAGACATGAGGGGACGACTAGGGCAGGGGCGTGTGCTCCACTCTGAGGAAGGAGTCTGGGAAGAAGTCACGCCTGTCCTGTGCTTCTGGTTCCAAGGGGACAGCATCTCCTCGGCCAGCTGTCCCAAGGGCAGACTTGGGCTTGCCACCAGGTGCCATACCCGCAACTCGCAGAAACAACCCCATGGAGAAACGGGCAGTCAGATGCCGTCTTCCACCAAGATGTGGCAGCTATGTGGGTGGCTGGGAGTGTGCCAAGGAAGGAGTGGAGACTCTCCCCCACAGTTCCCCATCCCAGTGTACGGGCCGTGTACAGGGATCCTGTCGCCTCCTCTCTCCTGTGGTGAAGGCACTGGCCTAGACCCTGAGTCTGCCTGAGCGCCGGAACAAAAGGCAAAGCCTTACCTACCCCAGGAGATGGTAATAGGCATAGAGTGCCATGCTAGGCCACGCACGCTGCTGCAGGGTTGGGACTGTGCCTGCTTAGATCGGCTTAGCAAGGTGAACCCGGGGCGCAAACTTGGACCCCGGGAAAGCAAGGCCCAAGAGGCACCAGCTCTCCCGTGGCTTTTCTTCCCTGCCGCGACAGAGCGAACGACCAAAGCCTTGCTGAGGAAGCAGCAGCGAAGTGTGGTTCGCGCCAAGTTGAAAACCTCTGGGAAAACATAGCAGTCGCTGGGAAATCAGAGTCAGTTCTGAGGTCTCTTCTGCTGCTTGCCTGAGCTCAGTCTCGCGGTGGGAGAAACCCGCATACAGCGAAAGACTCTTTGCCCGGGCATCTCCTCTGGGAAGGCAAAGCATTCGTTGGGAAATCAGAATCGGATGTGTGCGATGCTGCAGCTGAATGCCTGAGCTAGTCTCTGCAGCATGGTGGAAGATACCCGCATGGAGCGAAATCCTCTTCGCCCTAGCACCCCTCTGCCTGAGAGAGAAGCGCGCTTGCCCCTGTGGAAAGAGGCTTAAGGAAAGGGACACGTCTTTCACTGCGCTCCCCAGGAGCATGTCTGTGGAAGGTGCAGCACGCTGCCCAGGGAGAAGAGCAGGAGCCGTTGGCCTTCTGGTCTGGAAACGGTTGCGAAGCAGGAGAGCCGGCCCTGGCAGGCACAGCGGCCGGTGGCAATACAAGTGTCACCCGATCCCTGCGCAGTGAGACGGAAGCCTGGCAGCTACGGAGAGAGGAGGGGATGAGTAGGGCAGGGCACGTGCTCCACTCTTAGGAAGGTGTCTGGGCAGAAAGCATGCATGTCCTGACCCTCTGGGCCCAAGGAGAGAGCAGCTCTTTGGCCACCTGTCCCTGGGGCAGACATGTGCTTGAACTCGCAGAAACAGCGCCCTGAAATAACGGGGAGTCAGACGCCGTCTTCCTCCAGGATGTGGAACGTTGGAGGAGGCACGGGGTTTAAGGGGAGGGGTGGGGACAGTCAACCAAGGCTCCCTAGTCAGTGCACGGGCGGTGTGCAGGGATCCTGTCACCTCTCCTTTCTTGTGGGGAAAGCACTGGGCTAGTCCGCGAGTCCGCCTGATCGCCAGAGTAAAAGGCGAAGCGATGCCTACACCGGGAGATGGCAGCGTGTATAGGGTGCCATCCTAGGCTCCGCACGCTACTGCAGGGTTGTGGCTGTGTCACCTGGCAGGGTGAACCCAGGACGCGAACATCGAGCCCGGGAAAGCAAGGCCCAAGAGGCACCAGCTCTCCTGCAGCTCTTCCTCCCTGACGCGACTGAAGCCTTGCTGAGGAAGCAGCGGTGACGTGTGTTCGCTCCAAGCCAACGCCTCTGCGAAATCACAGCATTCGCTGAGAAATGTTCTGCGGGCTGCTGCTGCTTGCCTGAACCCTGTCTCACGGTGGGATGAACCCGCATACAGCGAAAGCCTCTTTGCCTTGTCATCTGCCCTTGGAAAGCACAGCATTCGTTGGGAAATCTGAGTTGGGTTTGGAGATGCTGCTGCTACTTGCCTGAGCTAGTCTCCACAGTACGGTGAATGATACCAGCATGGGGCGAAATACTCTTCGCCCTAGCATTCCCTCTGCCTGAAAGAGAAGCGCGCTTGCACCTGTGGAAATAGGCTTAAGGAAAGGGACACGTCTTTCACTGCGCTCCCCAGGAGCATGTCTGGGGAAAGTGCAGCAAGCTGCCCCAGGAGAAGAGAAGGAGCCATTGGCCTTATGGTTGGGAAACAGTCACAAAGCTGAAGAGCCGGCCCTGGCAGGAACAGCGGGCAAGTGCCAATACAAGTGTCACCCACTCCCTGTGCAGAGAGACGAAGTCTGGCTGCTAAGGAGACATGAGGGTCGATTGGGGCGGGGAACGTGCTCCAATCTGAGGAAGGAGTCTGGGCAGAAGTAAGGACTTTCCTGTGCCTCTGGTCCCAAGTGGAAAGCATCTCCTTGGCCACCTGTCCAGAGGGCAGACTTGGGCTTGCCACCAAGCTCCCGGCCCTGTACTCGCAGAAACACCTCCTGGAGGAACGGGCAATCAGATGCCGTCTTCCTCCAGGATGTGGCAGCATTGGCGGAGGCAGGGAGTGTCCCGGGGAAACAGGGACAGTTATCCATTACTCCCCATCCCAGGGCACGGGCGGTGTGCAGTGATCCTCTCGCGTCTCCTCAAGTATGGGGAAGGCACTGGCCTAGTCCTCTGTCCACCTGAATGCCTGAGCACAGGGGCCGGCCGTGTCTACGCTGAGAAATGGCATTGTGAGCAGAGTGCCATCCTAGGCCATGCACGCAGCTGCAGGGTCGAGGCTGTGTCTGCTTATTTCAGCTTGGCAGGATGAACCCAGGATGTGAACTTGGAGCCCGGGATAGCAAGGCCCCAAGAGGCACCAGCTCTCCCGCAGCACTTCTTCCCTGACGCGACTGAAGCCTTGCTGAAGAGGCAGCGGCGAAGTCCTGTTCGCTTCAAGCCAAAGCCTCTGCGAAAGCACAGCATTTGCTGAGAAATCAGAGTCGGTTCTGCGGGCTCTTCTGCTGCTTGCCTGTGCCCAGTCTCGCGGTGGGAGAAACCCGCATACAGCGAAAGCCTCTTTCCCCGGGCATCTCCTCTGGGAAAGCACAGCATTCGTTGGGAAATCAGAATCGGATGTGTGGGATGCTGCAGCTGAGTGCCTGAACTAGTCTCTGCAGCATGGTGGAAGATACCCGCATGGAGCGAAATACTCTTTGCCCTAGCACCCCTTTGCCTAATAAAGAAATATGGTTGCACATCTGAAAGGCCCTTAAGGAAAGGGACACGTCTGTCACCGAGCTCCACAGGAGCAAGTCTGGGAAACGCGCAGCACGCCACCCCCAGAGAAGAGAAGGAGCCGTTGGCCTTGTGGTCGGGAAACGGTCGGGAAGTAGGAGAGCCTTCCCTTCTAGGAACAGCAGGCCGGTCGCAAGACAAATGTCACCCGCTCCCTGTGCGGAGAGACGAAGCCTGGCTGCTATGGAGACATGAAGGGACGACTAGGGAAGGGACGCGTGCTCCACTCTGTGGAAGGAGTCTGGGAAGAAGGCGGGCCTGTCCTGTGCGTCTGGTCCCAAGTGCACAGCATCTCCTTGGACAACTGTCCGTAGGGCAGACGTGGGCTTGCTACCAGGCACCATACCCTGAACTCGCAGAAACAGCTCCCTCGAGAAACGGGCAGTCAGATGCCATCTTCCTCCAGGATGTGACAGCGTTGTCGGTGGCAGGGGGTGTGCCGGAAAGGAGTGGCAACAAAACCTAAAAGCTCCCCATTCCAGTAGCGGGCGGTGTTCAGGGATCCTGTCGCCTCTCCTCTCCTGTGAGGAAGGCACTGACCTAGTCCGCGAGTCCACCTGAGGTCCAGTGCCAAAGGCCAAGGTTTGGCTACACCGGGAGATGGTAGTGTGCATAGAGTGCCATCCTAGGCCACGCACGTTGCTGCAGGGTTGTGGCTGTGTCTTAGTTTACCTGGCAGGGTGAACCCAGGACGCGAACATGGAGCCCGGGAAAGCAAGGCCCAAGAGGCACCAGCTCTCCCGCAGCTCTTCTTCCCTGACGCGACTGAAGCCTTGCTGACGAAACAGGGGCGAAGTGCTGTTCCCTCCAAGCCAAAGCCTCTGTGAAAGCACAGCATTCGCTGAGAAATGTTCTGAGGGCTGCCGCTGCTTGCCTGAGCCCTGTCTCGTGGTGGGAGAAAGCCGCATAGAGCGAAAGCCTCTTTGCCTTGTCATCGGCCCTTGGAAAGCACAGCATTCGTTGGTAAATCAGAGTTGGGTTTGGGGATGCTGCTGCTGCTTGCCTGAGCTTGTCTCCGCAGCACGGTGGAAGATAACCGCATGGAGCGAAATATTCTTTGCCCTTGCACCCCTCTGCCTGAGAGAGAAGCGTGGTTGCACACGTCTGTCACCGCGTTCCCCAGGAGCAGGTGTGGGGAAGGCACAGCGCGCTGCCCCGGAGGAGAGAAGGAGCCCTTGGCCTTGCGGTCGGGAAATGCTCGGGAAGCAGGATAGCCTGCCGTGGCCCGAACAGCAGGCCGGTAGCAAGACAAGTGTCACCCGCTCCCTGTGCGGAGAGATGGTAGCCTGGCTGCTAAGGAGACATGAGGGGACGACTAGGGCAAGGGCGTGTGCTCCACTCTGAGGAAGGAGTCTGGGAAGAAGTCACGCCTGTCCTGTGCTTCTGGTTCCAAGGGGACAGCATCTCCTCGGCCAGCTGTCCCAAGGGCAGACTTGGGCTTGCCACCAGGTGCCATACCCGCAACTCGCAGAAACAACCCCATGGAGAAACGGGCAGTCAGATGCCGTCTTCCACCAAGATGTGGCAGCTATGTGGGTGGCTGGGAGTGTGCCAAGGAAGGAGTGGAGACTCTCCCCCACAGTTCCCCATCCCAGTGTACGGGCCGTGTACAGGGATCCTGTCGCCTCCTCTCTCCTGTGGTGAAGGCACTGGCCTAGACCCTGAGTCTGCCTGAGCGCCGGAACAAAAGGCAAAGCCTTACCTACCCCAGGAGATGGTAATAGGCATAGAGTGCCATGCTAGGCCACGCACGCTGCTGCAGGGTTGGGACTGTGCCTGCTTAGATCGGCTTAGCAAGGTGAACCCGGGGCGCAAACTTGGACCCCGGGAAAGCAAGGCCCAAGAGGCACCAGCTCTCCCGTGGCTTTTCTTCCCTGCCGCGACAGAGCGAACGACCAAAGCCTTGCTGAGGAAGCAGCAGAGAAGTGTGGTTCGCGCCAAGCTGAAAACCTCTGGGAAAACATAGCAGTCGCTGGGAAATCAGAGTCAGTTCTGAGGTCTCTTCTGCTGCTTGCCTGAGCTCAGTCTCGCGGTGGGAGAAACCCGCATACAGCGAAAGACTCTTTACCCGGGCATCTCCTCTGGGAAGGCAAAGCATTCGTTGGGAAATCAGAATCGGATGTGTGCGATGCTGCAGCTGAATGCCTGAGCTAGTCTCTGCAGCATGGTGGAAGATACCCGCATGGAGCGAAATCCTCTTCGCCCTAGCACCCCTCTGCCTGAGAGAGAAGCGCGCTTGCCCCTGTGGAAAGAGGCTTAAGGAAAGGGACACGTCTTTCACTGCGCTCCCCAGGAGCATGTCTGTGGAAGGTGCAGCACGCTGCCCAGGGAGAAGAGCAGGAGCCGTTGGCCTTCTGGTCTGGAAACGGTTGCGAAGCAGGAGAGCCGGCCCTGGCAGGCACAGCGGCCGGTGGCCATACAAGTGTCACCCGATCCCTGCGCAGTGAGACGGAAGCCTGGCAGCTACGGAGAGAGGAGGGGATGAGTAGGGCAGGGCACGTGCTCCACTCTTAGGAAGGAGTCTGGGCAGAAAGCATGCATGTCCTGACCCTCTGGGCCCAAGGAGAGAGCAGCTCTTTGGCCACCTGTCCCTGGGACAGACATGTGCTTGAACTCGCAGAAACAGCGCCCTGAAATAACGGGGAGTCAGACGCCGTCTTCCTCCAGGATGTGGAACGTTGGAGGAGGCACGGGGTTTAAGGGGAGGGGTGGGGACAGTCAACCAAGGCTCCCTAGTCAGTGCACGGGCGGTGTGCAGGGATCCTGTCACCTCTCCTTTCCTGTGGGGAAAGCACTGGGCTAGTCCGCGAGTCCGACTGATCGCCAGAGTAAAAGGCGAAGCGATGCCTACACCGGGAGATGGCAGCGTGTATAGGGTGCCATCCTAGGCTCCGCACGCTACTGCAGGGTTGTGGCTGTGTCACCTGGCAGGGTGAACCCAGGACGCGAACATCGAGCCCGGGAAAGCAAGGCCCAAGAGGCACCAGCTCTCCTGCAGCTCTTCCTCCCTGACGCGACTGAAGCCTTGCTGAGGAAGCAGCGGTGACGTGTGTTCGCTCCAAGCCAACGCCTCTGCGAAATCACAGCATTCGCTGAGAAATGTTCTGCGGGCTGCTGCTGCTTGCCTGAACCCTGTCTCACGGTGGGATGAACCCGCATACAGCGAAAGCCTCTTTGCCTTGTCATCTGCCCTTGGAAAGCACAGCATTCGTTGGGAAATCTGAGTTGGGTTTGGAGATGCTGCTGCTACTTGCCTGAGCTAGTCTCCACAGTACGGTGAATGATACCAGCATGGGGCGAAATACTCTTCGCCCTAGCATTCCCTCTGCCTGAAAGAGAAGCGCGCTTGCACCTGTGGAAATAGGCTTAAGGAAAGGGACACGTCTTTCACTGCGCTCCCCAGGAGCATGTCTGGGGAAAGTGCAGCAAGCTGCCCCAGGAGAAGAGAAGGAGCCATTGGCCTTATGGTCGGGAAACAGTCACAAAGCTGAAGAGCCGGCCCTGGCAGGAACAGCGGGCAAGTGCCAATACAAGTGTCACCCACTCCCTGTGCAGAGAGACGAAGTCTGGCTGCTAAGGAGACATGAGGGTCGATTGGGGCGGGGAACGTGCTCCAATCTGAGGAAGGAGTCTGGGCAGAAGTAAGGACTTTCCTGTGCCTCTGGTCCCAAGTGGAAAGCATCTCCTTGGCCACCTGTCCAGAGGGCAGACGTGGGCTTGCCACCAAGCTCCCGGCCCTGAACTCGCAGAAACACCTCCTGGAGGAACGGGCAATCAGATGCCGTCTTCCTCCAGGATGTGGCAGCATTGGCGGAGGCAGGGAGTGTCCCGGGGAAACAGGGACAGTTATCCATTACTCCCCATCCCAGGGCACGGGCGGTGTGCAGTGATCCTCTCGCGTCTCCTCAAGTATGGGGAAGGCACTGGCCTAGTCCCCTGTCCACCTGAATGCCTGAGCACAGGGGCCGGCCGTGTCTACGCTGAGAAATGGCATTGTGAGCAGAGTGCCATCCTAGGCCATGCACGCAGCTGCAGGGTCGAGGCTGTGTCTGCTTATTTCAGCTTGGCAGGATGAACCCAGGATGTGAACTTGGAGCCCGGGATAGCAAGGCCCCAAGAGGCACCAGCTCTCCCGCAGCACTTCTTCCCTGACGCGACTGAAGCCTTGCTGAAGAGGCAGCGGCGAAGTCCTGTTCGCTTCAAGCCAAAGCCTCTGCGAAAGCACAGCATTTGCTGAGAAATCAGAGTCGGTTCTGCGGGCTCTTCTGCTGCTTGCCTGTGCCCAGTCTCGCGGTGGGAGAAACCCGCATACAGCGAAAGCCTCTTTCCCCGGGCATCTCCTCTGGGAAAGCACAGCATTCGTTGGGAAATCAGAATCGGATGTGTGGGATGCTGCAGCTGAGTGCCTGAACTAGTCTCTGCAGCATGGTGGAAGATACCCGCATGGAGCGAAATACTCTTTGCCCTAGCACCCCTTTGCCTAATAAAGAAATATGGTTGCACATCTGAAAGGCCCTTAAGGAAAGGGACACGTCTGTCACCGAGCTCCACAGGAGCAAGTCTGGGAAACGCGCAGCACGCCACCCCCAGAGAAGAGAAGGAGCCGTTGGCCTTGTGGTCGGGAAACGGTCGGGAAGCAGGAGAGCCTTCCCTTCTAGGAACAGCAGGCCGGTCGCAAGACAAATGTCACCCGCTCCCTGTGCGGAGAGACGAAGCCTGGCTGCTATGGAGACATGAAGGGACGACTAGGGAAGGGACGCGTGCTCCACTCTGTGGAAGGAGTCTGGGAAGAAGGCGGGCCTGTCCTGTGCGTCTGGTCCCAAGTGCACAGCATCTCCTTGGACAACTGTCCGTAGGGCAGACGTGGGCTTGCTACCAGGCACCATACCCTGAACTCGCAGAAACAGCTCCCTCGAGAAACGGGCAGTCAGATGCCATCTTCCTCCAGGATGTGACAGCGTTGTCGGTGGCAGGGGGTGTGCCGGAAAGGAGTGGCAACAAAACCTGAAAGCTCCCCATTCCAGTAACGGGCGGTGTTCAGGGATCCTGTCGCCTCTCCTCTCCTGTGAGGAAGGCACTGAACTAGTCCGCGAGTCCACCTGAGGTCCAGTGCCAAAGGCCAAGGTTTGGCTACACCGGGAGATGGTAGTGTGCATAGAGTGCCATCCTAGGCCACGCACGTTGCTGCAGGGTTGTGGCTGTGTCTTAGTTTACCTGGCAGGGTGAACCCAGGACGCGAACATGGAGCCCGGGAAAGCAAGGCCCAAGAGGCACCAGCTCTCCCGCAGCTCTTCTTCCGTGACGCGACTGAAGCCTTGCTGAGGAAACAGGGGCGAAGTGCTGTTCCCTCCAAGCCAAAGCCTCTGCGAAAGCACAGCATTCGCTGAGAAATGTTCTGAGGGCTGCCGCTGCTTGCCTGAGCCCTGTCTCGTGGTGGGAGAAAGCCGCATAGAGCGAAAGCCTCTTTGCCTTGTCATCGGCCCTTGGAAAGCACAGCATTCGTTGGTAAATCAGAGTTGGGTTTGGGGATGCTGCTGCTGCTTGCCTGAGCTTGTCTCCGCAGCACGGTGGAAGATAACCGCATGGAGCGAAATATTCTTTGCCCTTGCACCCCTCTGCCTGAGAGAGAAGCGTGGTTGCACACGTCTGTCACCACGTTCCCCAGGAGCAGGTGTGGGGAAGGCACAGCGCGCTGCCCCGGAGGAGAGAAGGAGCCCTTGGCCTTGCGGTCGGGAAATGCTCGGGAAGCAGGATAGCCTGCCGTGGCCCGAACAGCAGGCCGGTAGCAAGACAAGTGTCACCCGCTCCCTGTGCGGAGAGATGGTAGCCTGGCTGCTAAGGAGACATGAGGGGACGACTAGGGCAGGGGCGTGTGCTCCACTCTGAGGAAGGAGTCTGGGAAGAAGTCACGCCTGTCCTGTGCTTCTGGTTCCAAGGGGACAGCATCTCCTCGGCCAGCTGTCCCAAGGGCAGACTTGGGCTTGCCACCAGGTGCCATACCCGCAACTCGCAGAAACAACCCCATGGAGAAACGGGCAGTCAGATGCCGTCTTCCACCAAGATGTGGCAGCTATGTGGGTGGCTGGGAGTGTGCCAAGGAAGGAGTGGAGACTCTCCCCCACAGTTCCCCATCCCAGTGTACGGGCCGTGTACAGGGATCCTGTCGCCTCCTCTCTCCTGTGGTGAAGGCACTGGCCTAGACCCTGAGTCTGCCTGAGCGCCGGAACAAAAGGCAAAGCCTTACCTACCCCAGGAGATGGTAATAGGCATAGAGTGCCATGCTAGGCCACGCACGCTGCTGCAGGGTTGGGACTGTGCCTGCTTAGATCGGCTTAGCAAGGTGAACCCGGGGCGCAAACTTGGACCCCGGGAAAGCAAGGCCCAAGAGGCACCAGCTCTCCCGTGGCTTTTCTTCCCTGCCGCGACAGAGCAAACGACCAAAGCCTTGCTGAGGAAGCAGCAGAGAAGTGTGGTTCGCGCCAAGCTGAAAACCTCTGGGAAAACATAGCAGTCGCTGGGAAATCAGAGTCAGTTCTGAGGTCTCTTCTGCTGCTTGCCTGAGCTCAGTCTCGCGGTGGGAGAAACCCGCATACAGCGAAAGACTCTTTACCCGGGCATCTCCTCTGGGAAGGCAAAGCATTCGTTGGGAAATCAGAATCGGATGTGTGCGATGCTGCAGCTGAATGCCTGAGCTAGTCTCTGCAGCATGGTGGAAGATACCCGCATGGAGCGAAATCCTCTTCGCCCTAGCACCCCTCTGCCTGAGAGAGAAGCGCGCTTGCCCCTGTGGAAAGAGGCTTAAGGAAAGGGACACGTCTTTCACTGCGCTCCCCAGGAGCATGTCTGTGGAAGGTGCAGCACGCTGCCCAGGGAGAAGAGCAGGAGCCGTTGGCCTTCTGGTCTGGAAACGGTTGCGAAGCAGGAGAGCCGGCCCTGGCAGGCACAGCGGCCGGTGGCCATACAAGTGTCACCCGATCCCTGCGCAGTGAGACGGAAGCCTGGCAGCTACGGAGAGAGGAGGGGATGAGTAGGGCAGGGCACGTGCTCCACTCTTAGGAAGGAGTCTGGGCAGAAAGCATGCATGTCCTGACCCTCTGGGCCCAAGGAGAGAGCAGCTGTTTGGCCACCTGTCCCTGGGGCAGACATGTGCTTGAACTCGCAGAAACAGCGCCCTGAAATAACGGGGAGTCAGACGCCGTCTTCCTCCAGGATGTGGAACGTTGGAGGAGGCACGGGGTTTAAGGGGAGGGGTGGGGACAGTCAACCAAGGCTCCCTAGTCAGTGCACGGGCGGTGTGCAGGGATCCTGTCACCTCTCCTTTCCTGTGGGGAAAGCACTGGGCTAGTCCGCGAGTCCGCCTGATCGCCAGAGTAAAAGGCGAAGCGATGCCTACACCGGGAGATGGCAGCGTGTATAGGGTGCCATCCTAGGCTCCGCACGCTACTGCAGGGTTGTGGCTGTGTCACCTGGCAGGGTGAACCCAGGACGCGAACATCGAGCCCGGGAAAGCAAGGCCCAAGAGGCACCAGCTCTCCTGCAGCTCTTCCTCCCTGACGCGACTGAAGCCTTGCTGAGGAAGCAGCGGTGACGTGTGTTCGCTCCAAGCCAACGCCTCTGCGAAATCACAGCATTCGCTGAGAAATGTTCTGCGGGCTGCTGCTGCTTGCCTGAACCCTGTCTCACGGTGGGATGAACCCGCATACAGCGAAAGCCTCTTTGCCTTGTCATCTGCCCTTGGAAAGCACAGCATTCGTTGGGAAATCTGAGTTGGGTTTGGAGATGCTGCTGCTACTTGCCTGAGCTAGTCTCCACAGTACGGTGAATGATACCAGCATGGGGCGAAATACTCTTCGCCCTAGCATTCCCTCTGCCTGAAAGAGAAGCGCGCTTGCACCTGTGGAAATAGGCTTAAGGAAAGGGACACGTCTTTCACTGCGCTCCCCAGGAGCATGTCTGGGGAAAGTGCAGCAAGCTGCCCCAGGAGAAGAGAAGGAGCCATTGGCCTTATGGTCGGGAAACAGTCACAAAGCTGAAGAGCCGGCCCTGGCAGGAACAGCGGGCAAGTGCCAATACAAGTGTCACCCACTCCCTGTGCAGAGAGACGAAGTCTGGCTGCTAAGGAGACATGAGGGTCGATTGGGGCGGGGAACGTGCTCCAATCTGAGGAAGGAGTCTGGGCAGAAGTAAGGACTTTCCTGTGCCTCTGGTCCCAAGTGGAAAGCATCTCCTTGGCCACGTGTCCAGAGGGCAGACGTGGGCTTGCCACCAAGCTCCCGGCCCTGAACTCGCAGAAACACCTCCTGGAGGAACGGGCAATCAGATGCCGTCTTCCTCCAGGATGTGGCAGCATTGGCGGAGGCAGGGAGTGTCCCGGGGAAACAGGGACAGTTATCCATTACTCCCCATCCCAGGGCACGGGCGGTGTGCAGTGATCCTCTCGCGTCTCCTCAAGTATGGGGAAGGCACTGGCCTAGTCCCCTGTCCACCTGAATGCCTGAGCACAGGGGCCGGCCGTGTCTACGCTGAGAAATGGCATTGTGAGCAGAGTGCCATCCTAGGCCATGCACGCAGCTGCAGGGTCGAGGCTGTGTCTGCTTATTTCAGCTTGGCAGGATGAACCCAGGATGTGAACTTGGAGCCCGGGATAGCAAGGCCCCAAGAGGCACCAGCTCTCCCGCAGCACTTCTTCCCTGACGCGACTGAAGCCTTGCTGAAGAGGCAGCGGCGAAGTCCTGTTCGCTTCAAGCCAAAGCCTCTGCGAAAGCACAGCATTTGCTGAGAAATCAGAGTCGGTTCTGCGGGCTCTTCTGCTGCTTGCCTGTGCCCAGTCTCGCGGTGGGAGAAACCCGCATACAGCGAAAGCCTCTTTCCCCGGGCATCTCCTCTGGGAAAGCACAGCATTCGTTGGGAAATCAGAATCGGATGTGTGGGATGCTGCAGCTGAGTGCCTGAACTAGTCTCTGCAGCATGGTGGAAGATACCCGCATGGAGCGAAATACTCTTTGCCCTAGCACCCCTTTGCCTAATAAAGAAATATGGTTGCACATCTGAAAGGCCCTTAAGGAAAGGGACACGTCTGTCACCGAGCTCCACAGGAGCAAGTCTGGGAAACGCGCAGCACGCCACCCCCAGAGAAGAGAAGGAGCCGTTGGCCTTGTGGTCGGGAAACGGTCGGGAAGCAGGAGAGCCTTCCCTTCTAGGAACAGCAGGCCGGTCGCAAGACAAATGTCACCCGCTCCCTGTGCGGAGAGACGAAGCCTGGCTGCTATGGAGACATGAAGGGACGACTAGGGAAGGGACGCGTGCTCCACTCTGTGGAAGGAGTCTGGGAAGAAGGCGGGCCTGTCCTGTGCGTCTGGTCCCAAGTGCACAGCATCTCCTTGGACAACTGTCCGTAGGGCAGACGTGGGCTTGCTACCAGGCACCATACCCTGAACTCGCAGAAACAGCTCCCTCGAGAAACGGGCAGTCAGATGCCATCTTCCTCCAGGATGTGACAGCGTTGTCGGTGGCAGGGGGTGTGCCGGAAAGGAGTGGCAACAAAACCTGAAAGCTCCCCATTCCAGTAACGGGCGGTGTTCAGGGATCCTGTCGCCTCTCCTCTCCTGTGAGGAAGGCACTGACCTAGTCCGCGAGTCCACCTGAGGTCCAGTGCCAAAGGCCAAGGTTTGGCTACACCGGGAGATGGTAGTGTGCATAGAGTGCCATCCTAGGCCACGCACGTTGCTGCAGGGTTGTGGCTGTGTCTTAGTTTACCTGGCAGGGTGAACCCAGGACGCGAACATGGAGCCCGGGAAAGCAAGGCCCAAGAGGCACCAGCTCTCCCGCAGCTCTTCTTCCCTGACGCGACTGAAGCCTTGCTGAGGAAACAGGGGCGAAGTGCTGTTCCCTCCAAGCCAAAGCCTCTGCGAAAGCACAGCATTCGCTGAGAAATGTTCTGAGGGCTGCCGCTGCTTGCCTGAGCCCTGTCTCGTGGTGGGAGAAAGCCGCATAGAGCGAAAGCCTCTTTGCCTTGTCATCGGCCCTTGGAAAGCACAGCATTCGTTGGTAAATCAGAGTTGGGTTTGGGGATGCTGCTGCTGCTTGCCTGAGCTTGTCTCCGCAGCACGGTGGATGATAACCGCATGGAGCGAAATATTCTTTGCCCTTGCACCCCTCTGCCTGAGAGAGAAGCGTGGTTGCACACGTCTGTCACCGCGTTCCCCAGGAGCAGGTGTGGGGAAGGCACAGCGCGCTGCCCCGGAGGAGAGAAGGAGCCCTTGGCCTTGCGGTCGGGAAATGCTCGGGAAGCAGGATAGCCTGCCGTGGCCCGAACAGCAGGCCGGTAGCAAGACAAGTGTCACCCGCTCCCTGTGCGGAGAGATGGTAGCCTGGCTGCTAAGGAGACATGAGGGGACGACTAGGGCAGGGGCGTGTGCTCCACTCTGAGGAAGGAGTCTGGGAAGAAGTCACGCCTGTCCTGTGCTTCTGGTTCCAAGGGGACAGCATCTCCTCGGCCAGCTGTCCCAAGGGCAGACTTGGGCTTGCCACCAGGTGCCATACCCGCAACTCGCAGAAACAACCCCATGGAGAAACGGGCAGTCAGATGCCGTCTTCCACCAAGATGTGGCAGCTATGTGGGTGGCTGGGAGTGTGCCAAGGAAGGAGTGGAGACTCTCCCCCACAGTTCCCCATCCCAGTGTACGGGCCGTGTACAGGGATCCTGTCGCCTCCTCTCTCCTGTGGTGAAGGCACTGGCCTAGACCCTGAGTCTGCCTGAGCGCCGGAACAAAAGGCAAAGCCTTACCTACCCCAGGAGATGGTAATAGGCATAGAGTGCCATGCTAGGCCACGCACGCTGCTGCAGGGTTGGGACTGTGCCTGCTTAGATCGGCTTAGCAAGGTGAACCCGGGGCGCAAACTTGGACCCCGGGAAAGCAAGGCCCAAGAGGCACCAGCTCTCCCGTGGCTTTTCTTCCCTGCCGCGACAGAGCGAACGACCAAAGCCTTGCTGAGGAAGCAGCAGCGAAGTGTGGTTCACGCCAAGCTGAAAACCTCTGGGAAAACATAGCAGTCGCTGGGAAATCAGAGTCAGTTCTGAGGTCTCTTCTGCTGCTTGCCTGAGCTCAGTCTCGCGGTGGGAGAAACCCGCATACAGCGAAAGACTCTTTGCCCGGGCATCTCCTCTGGGAAGGCAAAGCATTCGTTGGGAAATCAGAATCGGATGTGTGCGATGCTGCAGCTGAATGCCTGAGCTAGTCTCTGCAGCATGGTGGAAGATACCCGCATGGAGCGAAATCCTCTTCGCCCTAGCACCCCTCTGCCTGAGAGAGAAGCGCGCTTGCCCCTGTGGAAAGAGGCTTAAGGAAAGGGACACGTCTTTCACTGCGCTCCCCAGGAGCATGTCTGTGGAAGGGGCAGCACGCTGCCCAGGGAGAAGAGCAGGAGCCGTTGGCCTTCTGGTCTGGAAACGGTTGCGAAGCAGGAGAGCCGGCCCTGGCAGGCACAGCGGCCGGTGGCCATACAAGTGTCACCCGATCCCTGCGCAGTGAGACGGAAGCCTGGCAGCTACGGAGAGAGGAGGGGATGAGTAGGGCAGGGCACGTGCTCCACTCTTAGGAAGGAGTCTGGGCAGAAAGCATGCATGTCCTGACCCTCTGGGCCCAAGGAGAGAGCAGCTGTTTGGCCACCTGTCCCTGGGGCAGACATGTGCTTGAACTCGCAGAAACAGCGCCCTGAAATAACGGGGAGTCAGACGCCGTCTTCCTCCAGGATGTGGAACGTTGGAGGAGGCACGGGGTTTAAGGGGAGGGGTGGGGACAGTCAACCAAGGCTCCCTAGTCAGTGCACGGGCGGTGTGCAGGGATCCTGTCACCTCTCCTTTCCTGTGGGGAAAGCACTGGGCTAGTCCGCGAGTCCGCCTGATCGCCAGAGTAAAAGGCGAAGCGATGCCTACACCGGGAGATGGCAGCGTGTATAGGGTGCCATCCTAGGCTCCGCACGCTACTGCAGGGTTGTGGCTGTGTCACCTGGCAGGGTGAACCCAGGACGCGAACATCGAGCCCGGGAAAGCAAGGCCCAAGAGGCACCAGCTCTCCTGCAGCTCTTCCTCCCTGACGCGACTGAAGCCTTGCTGAGGAAGCAGCGGTGACGTGTGTTCGCTCCAAGCCAACGCCTCTGCGAAATCACAGCATTCGCTGAGAAATGTTCTGCGGGCTGCTGCTGCTTGCCTGAACCCTGTCTCACGGTGGGATGAACCCGCATACAGCGAAAGCCTCTTTGCCTTGTCATCTGCCCTTGGAAAGCACAGCATTCGTTGGGAAATCTGAGTTGGGTTTGGAGATGCTGCTGCTACTTGCCTGAGCTAGTCTCCACAGTACGGTGAATGATACCAGCATGGGGCGAAATACTCTTCGCCCTAGCATTCCCTCTGCCTGAAAGAGAAGCGCGCTTGCACCTGTGGAAATAGGCTTAAGGAAAGGGACACGTCTTTCACTGCGCTCCCCAGGAGCATGTCTGGGGAAAGTGCAGCAAGCTGCCCCAGGAGAAGAGAAGGAGCCATTGGCCTTATGGTCGGGAAACAGTCACAAAGCTGAAGAGCCGGCCCTGGCAGGAACAGCGGGCAAGTGCCAATACAAGTGTCACCCACTCCCTGTGCAGAGAGACGAAGTCTGGCTGCTAAGGAGACATGAGGGTCGATTGGGGCGGGGAACGTGCTCCAATCTGAGGAAGGAGTCTGGGCAGAAGTAAGGACTTTCCTGTGCCTCTGGTCCCAAGTGGAAAGCATCTCCTTGGCCACGTGTCCAGAGGGCAGACGTGGGCTTGCCACCAAGCTCCCGGCCCTGAACTCGCAGAAACACCTCCTGGAGGAACGGGCAATCAGATGCCGTCTTCCTCCAGGATGTGGCAGCATTGGCGGAGGCAGGGAGTGTCCCGGGGAAACAGGGACAGTTATCCATTACTCCCCATCCCAGGGCACGGGCGGTGTGCAGTGATCCTCTCGCGTCTCCTCAAGTATGGGGAAGGCACTGGCCTAGTCCCCTGTCCACCTGAATGCCTGAGCACAGGGGCCGGCCGTGTCTACGCTGAGAAATGGCATTGTGAGCAGAGTGCCATCCTAGGCCATGCACGCAGCTGCAGGGTCGAGGCTGTGTCTGCTTATTTCAGCTTGGCAGGATGAACCCAGGATGTGAACTTGGAGCCCGGGATAGCAAGGCCCCAAGAGGCACCAGCTCTCCCGCAGCACTTCTTCCCTGACGCGACTGAAGCCTTGCTGAAGAGGCAGCGGCGAAGTCCTGTTCGCTTCAAGCCAAAGCCTCTGCGAAAGCACAGCATTTGCTGAGAAATCAGAGTCGGTTCTGCGGGCTCTTCTGCTGCTTGCCTGTGCCCAGTCTCGCGGTGGGAGAAACCCGCATACAGCGAAAGCCTCTTTCCCCGGGCATCTCCTCTGGGAAAGCACAGCATTCGTTGGGAAATCAGAATCGGATGTGTGGGATGCTGCAGCTGAGTGCCTGAACTAGTCTCTGCAGCATGGTGGAAGATACCCGCATGGAGCGAAATACTCTTTGCCCTAGCACCCCTTTGCCTAATAAAGAAATATGGTTGCACATCTGAAAGGCCCTTAAGGAAAGGGACACGTCTGTCACCGAGCTCCACAGGAGCAAGTCTGGGAAACGCGCAGCACGCCACCCCCAGAGAAGAGAAGGAGCCGTTGGCCTTGTGGTCGGGAAACGGTCGGGAAGCAGGAGAGCCTTCCCTTCTAGGAACAGCAGGCCGGTCGCAAGACAAATGTCACCCGCTCCCTGTGCGGAGAGACGAAGCCTGGCTGCTATGGAGACATGAAGGGACGACTAGGGAAGGGACGCGTGCTCCACTCTGTGGAAGGAGTCTGGGAAGAAGGCGGGCCTGTCCTGTGCGTCTGGTCCCAAGTGCACAGCATCTCCTTGGACAACTGTCCGTAGGGCAGACGTGGGCTTGCTACCAGGCACCATACCCTGAACTCGCAGAAACAGCTCCCTCGAGAAACGGGCAGTCAGATGCCATCTTCCTCCAGGATGTGACAGCGTTGTCGGTGGCAGGGGGTGTGCCGGAAAGGAGTGGCAACAAAACCTGAAAGCTCCCCATTCCAGTAACGGGCGGTGTTCAGGGATCCTGTCGCCTCTCCTCTCCTGTGAGGAAGGCACTGACCTAGTCCGCGAGTCCACCTGAGGTCCAGTGCCAAAGGCCAAGGTTTGGCTACACCGGGAGATGGTAGTGTGCATAGAGTGCCATCCTAGGCCACGCACGTTGCTGCAGGGTTGTGGCTGTGTCTTAGTTTACCTGGCAGGGTGAACCCAGGACGCGAACATGGAGCCCGGGAAAGCAAGGCCCAAGAGGCACCAGCTCTCCCGCAGCTCTTCTTCCCTGACGCGACTGAAGCCTTGCTGAGGAAACAGGGGCGAAGTGCTGTTCCCTCCAAGCCAAAGCCTCTGCGAAAGCACAGCATTCGCTGAGAAATGTTCTGAGGGCTGCCGCTGCTTGCCTGAGCCCTGTCTCGTGGTGGGAGAAAGCCGCATAGAGCGAAAGCCTCTTTGCCTTGTCATCGGCCCTTGGAAAGCACAGCATTCGTTGGTAAATCAGAGTTGGGTTTGGGGATGCTGCTGCTGCTTGCCTGAGCTTGTCTCCGCAGCACGGTGGAAGATAACCGCATGGAGCGAAATATTCTTTGCCCTTGCACCCCTCTGCCTGAGAGAGAAGCGTGGTTGCACACGTCTGTCACCGCGTTCCCCAGGAGCAGGTGTGGGGAAGGCACAGCGCGCTGCCCCGGAGGAGAGAAGGAGCCCTTGGCCTTGCGGTCGGGAAATGCTCGGGAAGCAGGATAGCCTGCCGTGGCCCGAACAGCAGGCCGGTAGCAAGACAAGTGTCACCCGCTCCCTGTGCGGAGAGATGGTAGCCTGGCTGCTAAGGAGACTTGAGGGGACGACTAGGGCAGGGGCGTGTGCTCCACTCTGAGGAAGGAGTCTGGGAAGAAGTCACGCCTGTCCTGTGCTTCTGGTTCCAAGGGGACAGCATCTCCTCGGCCAGCTGTCCCAAGGGCAGACTTGGGCTTGCCACCAGGTGCCATACCCGCAACTCGTAGAAACAACCCCATGGAGAAACGGGCAGTCAGATGCCGTCTTCCACCAAGATGTGGCAGCTATGTGGGTGGCTGGGAGTGTGCCAAGGAAGGAGTGGAGACTCTCCCCCACAGTTCCCCATCCCAGTGTACGGGCCGTGTACAGGGATCCTGTCGCCTCCTCTCTCCTGTGGTGAAGGCACTGGCCTAGACCCTGAGTCTGCCTGAGCGCCGGAACAAAAGGCAAAGCCTTACCTACCCCAGGAGATGGTAATAGGCATAGAGTGCCATGCTAGGCCACGCACGCTGCTGCAGGGTTGGGACTGTGCCTGCTTAGATCGGCTTAGCAAGGTGAACCCGGGGCGCAAACTTGGACCCCGGGAAAGCAAGGCCCAAGAGGCACCAGCTCTCCCGTGGCTTTTCTTCCCTGCCGCGACAGAGCGAACGACCAAAGCCTTGCTGAGGAAGCAGCAGCGAAGTGTGGTTCGCGCCAAGCTGAAAACCTCTGGGAAAACATAGCAGTCGCTGGGAAATCAGAGTCAGTTCTGAGGTCTCTTCTGCTGCTTGCCTGAGCTCAGTCTCGCGGTGGGAGAAACCCGCATACAGCGAAAGACTCTTTGCCCGGGCATCTCCTCTGGGAAGGCAAAGCATTCGTTGGGAAATCAGAATCGGATGTGTGCGATGCTGCAGCTGAATGCCTGAGCTAGTCTCTGCAGCATGGTGGAAGATACCCGCATGGAGCGAAATCCTCTTCGCCCTAGCACCCCTCTGCCTGAGAGAGAAGCGCGCTTGCCCCTGTGGAAAGAGGCTTAAGGAAAGGGACACGTCTTTCACTGCGCTCCCCAGGAGCATGTCTGTGGAAGGGGCAGCACGCTGCCCAGGGAGAAGAGCAGGAGCCGTTGGCCTTCTGGTCTGGAAACGGTTGCGAAGCAGGAGAGCCGGCCCTGGCAGGCACAGCGGCCGGTGGCAATACAAGTGTCACCCGATCCCTGCGCAGTGAGACGGAAGCCTGGCAGCTACGGAGAGAGGAGGGGATGAGTAGGGCAGGGCACGTGCTCCACTCTTAGGAAGGAGTCTGGGCAGAAAGCATGCATGTCCTGACCCTCTGGGCCCAAGGAGAGAGCAGCTCTTTGGCCACCTGTCCCTGGGGCAGACATGTGCTTGAACTCGCAGAAACAGCGCCCTGAAATAACGGGGAGTCAGACGCCGTCTTCCTCCAGGATGTGGAACGTTGGAGGAGGCACGGGGTTTAAGGGGAGGGGTGGGGACAGTCAACCAAGGCTCCCTAGTCAGTGCACGGGCGGTGTGCAGGGATCCTGTCACCTCTCCTTTCCTGTGGGGAAAGCACTGGGCTAGTCCGCGAGTCCACCTGATCGCCAGAGTAAAAGGCGAAGCGATGCCTACACCGGGAGATGGCAGCGTGTATAGGGTGCCATCCTAGGCTCCGCACGCTACTGCAGGGTTGTGGCTGTGTCACCTGGCAGGGTGAACCCAGGACGCGAACATCGAGCCCGGGAAAGCAAGGCCCAAGAGGCACCAGCTCTCCTGCAGCTCTTCCTCCCTGACGCGACTGAAGCCTTGCTGAGGAAGCAGCGGTGACGTGTGTTCGCTCCAAGCCAACGCCTCTGCGAAATCACAGCATTCGCTGAGAAATGTTCTGCGGGCTGCTGCTGCTTGCCTGAACCCTGTCTCACGGTGGGATGAACCCGCATACAGCGAAAGCCTCTTTGCCTTGTCATCTGCCCTTGGAAAGCACAGCATTCGTTGGGAAATCTGAGTTGGGTTTGGAGATGCTGCTGCTACTTGCCTGAGCTAGTCTCCACAGTACGGTGAATGATACCAGCATGGGGCGAAATACTCTTCGCCCTAGCATTCCCTCTGCCTGAAAGAGAAGCGCGCTTGCACCTGTGGAAATAGGCTTAAGGAAAGGGACACGTCTTTCACTGCGCTCCCCAGGAGCATGTCTGGGGAAAGTGCAGCAAGCTGCCCCAGGAGAAGAGAAGGAGCCATTGGCCTTATGGTCGGGAAACAGTCACAAAGCTGAAGAGCCGGCCCTGGCAGGAACAGCGGGCAAGTGCCAATACAAGTGTCACCCACTCCCTGTGCAGAGAGACGAAGTCTGGCTGCTAAGGAGACATGAGGGTCGATTGGGGCGGGGAACGTGCTCCAATCTGAGGAAGGAGTCTGGGCAGAAGTAAGGACTTTCCTGTGCCTCTGGTCCCAAGTGGAAAGCATCTCCTTGGCCACGTGTCCAGAGGGCAGACGTGGGCTTGCCACCAAGCTCCCGGCCCTGAACTCGCAGAAACACCTCCTGGAGGAACGGGCAATCAGATGCCGTCTTCCTCCAGGATGTGGCAGCATTGGCGGAGGCAGGGAGTGTCCCGGGGAAACAGGGACAGTTATCCATTACTCCCCATCCCAGGGCACGGGCGGTGTGCAGTGATCCTCTCGCGTCTCCTCAAGTATGGGGAAGGCACTGGCCTAGTCCCCTGTCCACCTGAATGCCTGAGCACAGGGGCCGGCCGTGTCTACGCTGAGAAATGGCATTGTGAGCAGAGTGCCATCCTAGGCCATGCACGCAGCTGCAGGGTCGAGGCTGTGTCTGCTTATTTCAGCTTGGCAGGATGAACCCAGGATGTGAACTTGGAGCCCGGGATAGCAAGGCCCCAAGAGGCACCAGCTCTCCCGCAGCACTTCTTCCCTGACGCGACTGAAGCCTTGCTGAAGAGGCAGCGGCGAAGTCCTGTTCGCTTCAAGCCAAAGCCTCTGCGAAAGCACAGCATTTGCTGAGAAATCAGAGTCGGTTCTGCGGGCTCTTCTGCTGCTTGCCTGTGCCCAGTCTCGCGGTGGGAGAAACCCGCATACAGCGAAAGCCTCTTTCCCCGGGCATCTCCTCTGGGAAAGCACAGCATTCGTTGGGAAATCAGAATCGGATGTGTGGGATGCTGCAGCTGAGTGCCTGAACTAGTCTCTGCAGCATGGTGGAAGATACCCGCATGGAGCGAAATACTCTTTGCCCTAGCACCCCTTTGCCTAATAAAGAAATATGGTTGCACATCTGAAAGGCCCTTAAGGAAAGGGACACGTCTGTCACCGAGCTCCACAGGAGCAAGTCTGGGAAACGCGCAGCACGCCACCCCCAGAGAAGAGAAGGAGCCGTTGGCCTTGTGGTCGGGAAACGGTCGGGAAGCAGGAGAGCCTTCCCTTCTAGGAACAGCAGGCCGGTCGCAAGACAAATGTCACCCGCTCCCTGTGCGGAGAGACGAAGCCTGGCTGCTATGGAGACATGAAGGGACGACTAGGGAAGGGACGCGTGCTCCACTCTGTGGAAGGAGTCTGGGAAGAAGGCGGGCCTGTCCTGTGCGTCTGGTCCCAAGTGCACAGCATCTCCTTGGACAACTGTCCGTAGGGCAGACGTGGGCTTGCTACCAGGCACCATACCCTGAACTCGCAGAAACAGCTCCCTCGAGAAACGGGCAGTCAGATGCCATCTTCCTCCAGGATGTGACAGCGTTGTCGGTGGCAGGGGGTGTGCCGGAAAGGAGTGGCAACAAAACCTGAAAGCTCCCCATTCCAGTAACGGGCGGTGTTCAGGGATCCTGTCGCCTCTCCTCTCCTGTGAGGAAGGCACTGACCTAGTCCGCGAGTCCACCTGAGGTCCAGTGCCAAAGGCCAAGGTTTGGCTACACCGGGAGATGGTAGTGTGCATAGAGTGCCATCCTAGGCCACGCACGTTGCTGCAGGGTTGTGGCTGTGTCTTAGTTTACCTGGCAGGGTGAACCCAGGACGCGAACATGGAGCCCGGGAAAGCAAGGCCCAAGAGGCACCAGCTCTCCCGCAGCTCTTCTTCCCTGACGCGACTGAAGCCTTGCTGAGGAAACAGGGGCGAAGTGCTGTTCCCTCCAAGCCAAAGCCTCTGCGAAAGCACAGCATTCGCTGAGAAATGTTCTGAGGGCTGCCGCTGCTTGCCTGAGCCCTGTCTCGTGGTGGGAGAAAGCCGCATAGAGCGAAAGCCTCTTTGCCTTGTCATCGGCCCTTGGAAAGCACAGCATTCGTTGGTAAATCAGAGTTGGGTTTGGGGATGCTGCTGCTGCTTGCCTGAGCTTGTCTCCGCAGCACGGTGGAAGATAACCGCATGGAGCGAAATATTCTTTGCCCTTGCACCCCTCTGCCTGAGAGAGAAGCGTGGTTGCACACGTCTGTCACCTCGTTCCCCTGGAGCAGGTGTGGGGAAGGCACAGCGCGCTGCCCCGGAGGAGAGAAGGAGCCCTTGGCCTTGCGGTCGGGAAATGCTCGGGAAGCAGGATAGCCTGCCGTGGCCCGAACAGCAGGCCGGTAGCAAGACAAGTGTCACCCGCTCCCTGTGCGGAGAGATGGTAGCCTGGCTGCTAAGGAGACTTGAGGGGA
Organism: Mustela lutreola; assembly: GCF_030435805.1. Lineage (NCBI taxonomy): Eukaryota > Metazoa > Chordata > Mammalia > Carnivora > Mustelidae > Mustela > Mustela lutreola. The sequence goes on along the minus strand of NC_081305.1, from coordinate 62,526,900 downwards.
CGACTAGGGCAGGGGCGTGTGCTCCACTCTGAGGAAGGAGTCTGGGAAGAAGTCACGCCTGTCCTGTGCTTCTGGTTCCAAGGGGACAGCATCTCCTCGGCCAGCTGTCCCAAGGGCAGACTTGGGCTTGCCACCAGGTGCCATACCCGCAACTCGCAGAAACAACCCCATGGAGAAACGGGCAGTCAGATGCCGTCTTCCACCAAGATGTGGCAGCTATGTGGGTGGCTGGGAGTGTGCCAAGGAAGGAGTGGAGACTCTCCCCCACAGTTCCCCATCCCAGTGTACGGGCCGTGTACAGGGATCCTGTCGCCTCCTCTCTCCTGTGGTGAAGGCACTGGCCTAGACCCTGAGTCTGCCTGAGCGCCGGAACAAAAGGCAAAGCCTTACCTACCCCAGGAGATGGTAATAGGCATAGAGTGCCATGCTAGGCCACGCACGCTGCTGCAGGGTTGGGACTGTGCCTGCTTAGATCGGCTTAGCAAGGTGAACCCGGGGCGCAAACTTGGACCCCGGGAAAGCAAGGCCCAAGAGGCACCAGCTCTCCCGTGGCTTTTCTTCCCTGCCGCGACAGAGCGAACGACCAAAGCCTTGCTGAGGAAGCAGCAGCGAAGTGTGGTTCGCGCCAAGCTGAAAACCTCTGGGAAAACATAGCAGTCGCTGGGAAATCAGAGTCAGTTCTGAGGTCTCTTCTGCTGCTTGCCTGAGCTCAGTCTCGCGGTGGGAGAAACCCGCATACAGCGAAAGACTCTTTGCCCGGGCATCTCCTCTGGGAAGGCAAAGCATTCGTTGGGAAATCAGAATCGGATGTGTGCGATGCTGCAGCTGAATGCCTGAGCTAGTCTCTGCAGCATGGTGGAAGATACCCGCATGGAGCGAAATCCTCTTCGCCCTAGCACCCCTCTGCCTGAGAGAGAAGCGCGCTTGCCCCTGTGGAAAGAGGCTTAAGGAAAGGGACACGTCTTTCACTGTGCTCCCCAGGAGCATGTCTGTGGAAGGGGCAGCACGCTGCCCAGGGAGAAGAGCAGGAGCCGTTGGCCTTCTGGTCTGGAAACGGTTGCGAAGCAGGAGAGCCGGCCCTGGCAGGCACAGCGGCCGGTGGCAATACAAGTGTCACCCGATCCCTGCGCAGTGAGACGGAAGCCTGGCAGCTACGGAGAGAGGAGGGGATGAGTAGGGCAGGGCACGTGCTCCACTCTTAGGAAGGAGTCTGGGCAGAAAGCATGCATGTCCTGACCCTCTGGGCCCAAGGAGAGAGCAGCTCTTTGGCCACCTGTCCCTGGGGCAGACATGTGCTTGAACTCGCAGAAACAGCGCCCTGAAATAACGGGGAGTCAGACGCCGTCTTCCTCCAGGATGTGGAACGTTGGAGGAGGCACGGGGTTTAAGGGGAGGGGTGGGGACAGTCAACCAAGGCTCCCTAGTCAGTGCACGGGCGGTGTGCAGGGATCCTGTCACCTCTCCTTTCCTGTGGGGAAAGCACTGGGCTAGTCCGCGAGTCCGCCTGATCGCCAGAGTAAAAGGCGAAGCGATGCCTACACCGGGAGATGGCAGCGTGTATAGGGTGCCATCCTAGGCTCCGCACGCTACTGCAGGGTTGTGGCTGTGTCACCTGGCAGGGTGAACCCAGGACGCGAACATCGAGCCCGGGAAAGCAAGGCCCAAGAGGCACCAGCTCTCCTGCAGCTCTTCCTCCCTGACGCGACTGAAGCCTTGCTGAGGAAGCAGCGGTGACGTGTGTTCGCTCCAAGCCAACGCCTCTGCGAAATCACAGCATTCGCTGAGAAATGTTCTGCGGGCTGCTGCTGCTTGCCTGAACCCTGTCTCACGGTGGGATGAACCCGCATACAGCGAAAGCCTCTTTGCCTTGTCATCTGCCCTTGGAAAGCACAGCATTCGTTGGGAAATCTGAGTTGGGTTTGGAGATGCTGCTGCTACTTGCCTGAGCTAGTCTCCACAGTACGGTGAATGATACCAGCATGGGGCGAAATACTCTTCGCCCTAGCATTCCCTCTGCCTGAAAGAGAAGCGCACTTGCACCTGTGGAAATAGGCTTAAGGAAAGGGACACGTCTTTCACTGCGCTCCCCAGGAGCATGTCTGGGGAAAGTGCAGCAAGCTGCCCCAGGAGAAGAGAAGGAGCCATTGGCCTTATGGTCGGGAAACAGTCACAAAGCTGAAGAGCCGGCCCTGGCAGGAACAGCGGGCAAGTGCCAATACAAGTGTCACCCACTCCCTGTGCAGAGAGACGAAGTCTGGCTGCTAAGGAGACATGAGGGTCGATTGGGGCGGGGAACGTGCTCCAATCTGAGGAAGGAGTCTGGGCAGAAGTAAGGACTTTCCTGTGCCTCTGGTCCCAAGTGGAAAGCATCTCCTTGGCCACGTGTCCAGAGGGCAGACGTGGGCTTGCCACCAAGCTCCCGGCCCTGAACTCGCAGAAACACCTCCTGGAGGAACGGGCAATCAGATGCCGTCTTCCTCCAGGATGTGGCAGCATTGGCGGAGGCAGGGAGTGTCCCGGGGAAACAGGGACAGTTATCCATTACTCCCCATCCCAGGGCACGGGCGGTGTGCAGTGATCCTCTCGCGTCTCCTCAAGTATGGGGAAGGCACTGGCCTAGTCCCCTGTCCACCTGAATGCCTGAGCACAGGGGCCGGCCGTGTCTACGCTGAGAAATGGCATTGTGAGCAGAGTGCCATCCTAGGCCATGCACGCAGCTGCAGGGTCGAGGCTGTGTCTGCTTATTTCAGCTTGGCAGGATGAACCCAGGATGTGAACTTGGAGCCCGGGATAGCAAGGCCCCAAGAGGCACCAGCTCTCCCGCAGCACTTCTTCCCTGACGCGACTGAAGCCTTGCTGAAGAGGCAGCGGCGAAGTCCTGTTCGCTTCAAGCCAAAGCCTCTGCGAAAGCACAGCATTTGCTGAGAAATCAGAGTCGGTTCTGCGGGCTCTTCTGCTGCTTGCCTGTGCCCAGTCTCGCGGTGGGAGAAACCCGCATACAGCGAAAGCCTCTTTCCCCGGGCATCTCCTCTGGGAAAGCACAGCATTCGTTGGGAAATCAGAATCGGATGTGTGGGATGCTGCAGCTGAGTGCCTGAACTAGTCTCTGCAGCATGGTGGAAGATACCCGCATGGAGCGAAATACTCTTTGCCCTAGCACCCCTTTGCCTAATAAAGAAATATGGTTGCACATCTGAAAGGCCCTTAAGGAAAGGGACACGTCTGTCACCGAGCTCCACAGGAGCAAGTCTGGGAAACGCGCAGCACGCCACCCCCAGAGAAGAGAAGGAGCCGTTGGCCTTGTGGTCGGGAAACGGTCGGGAAGCAGGAGAGCCTTCCCTTCTAGGAACAGCAGGCCGGTCGCAAGACAAATGTCACCCGCTCCCTGTGCGGAGAGACGAAGCCTGGCTGCTATGGAGACATGAAGGGACGACTAGGGAAGGGACGCGTGCTCCACTCTGTGGAAGGAGTCTGGGAAGAAGGCGGGCCTGTCCTGTGCGTCTGGTCCCAAGTGCACAGCATCTCCTTGGACAACTGTCCGTAGGGCAGACGTGGGCTTGCTACCAGGCACCATACCCTGAACTCGCAGAAACAGCTCCCTCGAGAAACGGGCAGTCAGATGCCATCTTCCTCCAGGATGTGACAGCGTTGTCGGTGGCAGGGGGTGTGCCGGAAAGGAGTGGCAACAAAACCTGAAAGCTCCCCATTCCAGTAACGGGCGGTGTTCAGGGATCCTGTCGCCTCTCCTCTCCTGTGAGGAAGGCACTGACCTAGTCCGCGAGTCCACCTGAGGTCCAGTGCCAAAGGCCAAGGTTTGGCTACACCGGGAGATGGTAGTGTGCATAGAGTGCCATCCTAGGCCACGCACGTTGCTGCAGGGTTGTGGCTGTGTCTTAGTTTACCTGGCAGGGTGAACCCAGGACGCGAACATGGAGCCCGGGAAAGCAAGGCCCAAGAGGCACCAGCTCTCCCGCAGCTCTTCTTCCCTGACGCGACTGAAGCCTTGCTGAGGAAACAGGGGCGAAGTGCTGTTCCCTCCAAGCCAAAGCCTCTGCGAAAGCACAGCATTCGCTGAGAAATGTTCTGAGGGCTGCCGCTGCTTGCCTGAGCCCTGTCTCGTGGTGGGAGAAAGCCGCATAGAGCGAAAGCCTCTTTGCCTTGTCATCGGCCCTTGGAAAGCACAGCATTCGTTGGTAAATCAGAGTTGGGTTTGGGGATGCTGCTGCTGCTTGCCTGAGCTTGTCTCCGCAGCACGGTGGAAGATAACCGCATGGAGCGAAATATTCTTTGCCCTTGCACCCCTCTGCCTGAGAGAGAAGCGTGGTTGCACACGTCTGTCACCGCGTTCCCCAGGAGCAGGTGTGGGGAAGGCACAGCGCGCTGCCCCGGAGGAGAGAAGGAGCCCTTGGCCTTGCGGTCGGGAAATGCTCGGGAAGCAGGATAGCCTGCCGTGGCCCGAACAGCAGGCCGGTAGCAAGACAAGTGTCACCCGCTCCCTGTGCGGAGAGATGGTAGCCTGGCTGCTAAGGAGACATGAGGGGACGACTAGGGCAGGGGCGTGTGCTCCACTCTGAGGAAGGAGTCTGGGAAGAAGTCACGCCTGTCCTGTGCTTCTGGTTCCAAGGGGACAGCATCTCCTCGGCCAGCTGTCCCAAGGGCAGACTTGGGCTTGCCACCAGGTGCCATACCCGCAACTCGCAGAAACAACCCCATGGAGAAACGGGCAGTCAGATGCCGTCTTCCACCAAGATGTGGCAGCTATGTGGGTGGCTGGGAGTGTGCCAAGGAAGGAGTGGAGACTCTCCCCCACAGTTCCCCATCCCAGTGTACGGGCCGTGTACAGGGATCCTGTCGCCTCCTCTCTCCTGTGGTGAAGGCACTGGCCTAGACCCTGAGTCTGCCTGAGCGCCGGAACAAAAGGCAAAGCCTTACCTACCCCAGGAGATGGTAATAGGCATAGAGTGCCATGCTAGGCCACGCACGCTGCTGCAGGGTTGGGACTGTGCCTGCTTAGATCGGCTTAGCAAGGTGAACCCGGGGCGCAAACTTGGACCCCGGGAAAGCAAGGCCCAAGAGGCACCAGCTCTCCCGTGGCTTTTCTTCCCTGCCGCGACAGAGCGAACGACCAAAGCCTTGCTGAGGAAGCAGCAGCGAAGTGTGGTTCGCGCCAAGCTGAAAACCTCTGGGAAAACATAGCAGTCGCTGGGAAATCAGAGTCAGTTCTGAGGTCTCTTCTGCTGCTTGCCTGAGCTCAGTCTCGCGGTGGGAGAAACCCGCATACAGCGAAAGACTCTTTGCCCGGGCATCTCCTCTGGGAAGGCAAAGCATTCGTTGGGAAATCAGAATCGGATGTGTGCGATGCTGCAGCTGAATGCCTGAGCTAGTCTCTGCAGCATGGTGGAAGATACCCGCATGGAGCGAAATCCTCTTCGCCCTAGCACCCCTCTGCCTGAGAGAGAAGCGCGCTTGCCCCTGTGGAAAGAGGCTTAAGGAAAGGGACACGTCTTTCACTGCGCTCCCCAGGAGCATGTCTGTGGAAGGTGCAGCACGCTGCCCAGGGAGAAGAGCAGGAGCCGTTGGCCTTCTGGTCTGGAAACGGTTGCGAAGCAGGAGAGCCGGCCCTGGCAGGCACAGCGGCAGGTGGCAATACAAGTGTCACCCGATCCCTGCGCAGTGAGACGGAAGCCTGGCAGCTACGGAGAGAGGAGGGGATGAGTAGGGCAGGGCACGTGCTCCACTCTTAGGAAGGAGTCTGGGCAGAAAGCATGCATGTCCTGACCCTCTGGGCCCAAGGAGAGAGCAGCTCTTTGGCCACCTGTCCCTGGGGCAGACATGTGCTTGAACTCGCAGAAACAGCGCCCTGAAATAACGGGGAGTCAGACGCCGTCTTCCTCCAGGATGTGGAACGTTGGAGGAGGCACGGGGTTTAAGGGGAGGGGTGGGGACAGTCAACCAAGGCTCCCTAGTCAGTGCACGGGCGGTGTGCAGGGATCCTGTCACCTCTCCTTTCCTGTGGGGAAAACACTGGGCTAGTCCGCGAGTCCGCCTGATCGCCAGAGTAAAAGGCGAAGCGATGCCTACACCGGGAGATGGCAGCGTGTATAGGGTGCCATCCTAGGCTCCGCACGCTACTGCAGGGTTGTGGCTGTGTCACCTGGCAGGGTGAACCCAGGACGCGAACATCGAGCCCGGGAAAGCAAGGCCCAAGAGGCACCAGCTCTCCTGCAGCTCTTCCTCCCTGACGCGACTGAAGCCTTGCTGAGGAAGCAGCGGTGACGTGTGTTCGCTCCAAGCCAACGCCTCTGCGAAATCACAGCATTCGCTGAGAAATGTTCTGCGGGCTGCTGCTGCTTGCCTGAACCCTGTCTCACGGTGGGATGAACCCGCATACAGCGAAAGCCTCTTTGCCTTGTCATCTGCCCTTGGAAAGCACAGCATTCGTTGGGAAATCTGAGTTGGGTTTGGAGATGATGCTGCTACTTGCCTGAGCTAGTCTCCACAGTACGGTGAATGATACCAGCATGGGGCGAAATACTCTTCGCCCTAGCATTCCCTCTGCCTGAAAGAGAAGCGCGCTTGCACCTGTGGAAATAGGCTTAAGGAAAGGGACACGTCTTTCACTGCGCTCCCCAGGAGCATGTCTGGGGAAAGTGCAACAAGCTGCCCCAGGAGCAGAGAAGGAGCCATTGGCCTTATGGTCGGGAAACAGTCACAAAGCTGAAGAGCCGGCCCTGGCAGGAACAGCGGGCAAGTGCCAATACAAGTGTCACCCACTCCCTGTGCAGAGAGACGAAGTCTGGCTGCTAAGGAGACATGAGGGTCGATTGGGGCGGGGAACGGGCTCCAATCTGAGGAAGGAGTCTGGGCAGAAGTAAGGACTTTCCTGTGCCTCTGTTCCCAAGTGGAAAGCATCTCCTTGGCCACGTGTCCAGAGGGCAGACGTGGGCTTGCCACCAAGCTCCCGGCCCTGAACTCGCAGAAACACCTCCTGGAGGAACGGGCAATCAGATGCCGTCTTCCTCCAGGATGTGGCAGCATTGACGGAGGCAGGGAGTGTCCCGGGGAAACAGGGACAGTTATCCATTACTCCCCATCCCAGGGCACGGGCGGTGTGCAGTGATCCTCTCGCGTCTCCTCAAGTATGGGGAAGGCACTGGCCTAGTCCCCTGTCCACCTGAATGCCTGAGCACAGGGGCCGGCCGTGTCTACGCTGAGAAATGGCATTGTGAGCAGAGTGCCATCCTAGGCCATGCACGCAGCTGCAGGGTCGAGGCTGTGTCTGCTTATTTCAGCTTGGCAGGATGAACCCAGGATGTGAACTTGGAGCCCGGGATAGCAAGGCCCCAAGGGGCACCAGCTCTCCCGCAGCACTTCTTCCCTGACGCGACTGAAGCCTTGCTGAAGAGGCAGCGGCGAAGTCCTGTTCGCTTCAAGCCAAAGCCTCTGCGAAAGCACAGCATTTGCTGAGAAATCAGAGTCGGTTCTGCGGGCTCTTCTGCTGCTTGCCTGTGCCCAGTCTCGCGGTGGGAGAAACCCGCATACAGCGAAAGCCTCTTTCCCCGGGCATCTCCTCTGGGAAAGCACAGCATTCGTTGGGAAATCAGAATCGGATGTGTGGGATGCTGCAGCTGAGTGCCTGAACTAGTCTCTGCAGCATGGTGGAAGATACCCGCATGGAGCGAAATACTCTTTGCCCTAGCACCCCTTTGCCTAATAAAGAAATATGGTTGCACATCTGAAAGGCCCTTAAGGAAAGGGACACGTCTGTCACCGAGCTCCACAGGAGCAAGTCTGGGAAACGCGCAGCACGCCACCCCCAGAGAAGAGAAGGAGCCGTTGGCCTTGTGGTCGGGAAACGGTCGGGAAGCAGGAGAGCCTTCCCTTCTAGGAACAGCAGGCCGGTCGCAAGACAAATGTCACCCGCTCCCTGTGCGGAGAGACGAAGCCTGGCTGCTATGGAGACATGAAGGGACGACTAGGGAAGGGACGCGTGCTCCACTCTGTGGAAGGAGTCTGGGAAGAAGGCGGGCCTGTCCTGTGCGTCTGGTCCCAAGTGCACAGCATCTCCTTGGACAACTGTCCGTAGGGCAGACGTGGGCTTGCTACCAGGCACCATACCCTGAACTCGCAGAAACAGCTCCCTCGAGAAACGGGCAGTCAGATGCCATCTTCCTCCAGGATGTGACAGCGTTGTCGGTGGCAGGGGGTGTGCCGGAAAGGAGTGGCAACAAAACCTGAAAGCTCCCCATTCCAGTAACGGGCGGTGTTCAGGGATCCTGTCGCCTCTCCTCTCCTGTGAGGAAGGCACTGACCTAGTCCGCGAGTCCACCTGAGGTCCAGTGCCAAAGGCCAAGGTTTGGCTACACCGGGAGATGGTAGTGTGCATAGAGTGCCATCCTAGGCCACGCACGTTGCTGCAGGGTTGTGGCTGTGTCTTAGTTTACCTGGCAGGGTGAACCCAGGACGCGAACATGGAGCCCGGGAAAGCAAGGCCCAAGAGGCACCAGCTCTCCCGCAGCTCTTCTTCCCTGACGCGACTGAAGCCTTGCTGAGGAAACAGGGGCGAAGTGCTGTTCCCTCCAAGCCAAAGCCTCTGCGAAAGCACAGCATTCGCTGAGAAATGTTCTGAGGGCTGCCGCTGCTTGCCTGAGCCCTGTCTCGTGGTGGGAGAAAGCCGCATAGAGCGAAAGCCTCTTTGCCTTGTCATCGGCCCTTGGAAAGCACAGCATTCGTTGGTAAATCAGAGTTGGGTTTGGGGATGCTGCTGCTGCTTGCCTGAGCTTGTCTCCGCAGCACGGTGGAAGATAACCGCATGGAGCGAAATATTCTTTGCCCTTGCACCCCTCTGCCTGAGAGAGAAGCGTGGTTGCACACGTCTGTCACCGCGTTCCCCAGGAGCAGGTGTGGGGAAGGCACAGCGCGCTGCCCCGGAGGAGAGAAGGAGCCCTTGGCCTTGCGGTCGGGAAATGCTCGGGAAGCAGGATAGCCTGCCGTGGCCCGAACAGCAGGCCGGTAGCAAGACAAGTGTCACCCGCTCCCTGTGCGGAGAGATGGTAGCCTGGCTGCTAAGGAGACTTGAGGGGACGACTAGGGCAGGGGCGTGTGCTCCACTCTGAGGAAGGAGTCTGGGAAGAAGTCACGCCTGTCCTGTGCTTCTGGTTCCAAGGGGACAGCATCTCCTCGGCCAGCTGTCCCAAGGGCAGACTTGGGCTTGCCACCAGGTGCCATACCCGCAACTCGCAGAAACAACCCCATGGAGAAACGGGCAGTCAGATGCCGTCTTCCACCAAGATGTGGCAGCTATGTGGGTGGCTGGGAGTGTGCCAAGGAAGGAGTGGAGACTCTCCCCCACAGTTCCCCATCCCAGTGTACGGGCCGTGTACAGGGATCCTGTCGCCTCCTCTCTCCTGTGGTGAAGGCACTGGCCTAGACCCTGAGTCTGCCTGAGCGCCGGAACAAAAGGCAAAGCCTTACCTACCCCAGGAGATGGTAATAGGCATAGAGTGCCATGCTAGGCCACGCACGCTGCTGCAGGGTTGGGACTGTGCCTGCTTAGATCGGCTTAGCAAGGTGAACCCGGGGCGCAAACTTGGACCCCGGGAAAGCAAGGCCCAAGAGGCACCAGCTCTCCCGTGGCTTTTCTTCCCTGCCGCGACAGAGCGAACGACCAAAGCCTTGCTGAGGAAGCAGCAGCGAAGTGTGGTTCGCGCCAAGCTGAAAACCTCTGGGAAAACATAGCAGTCGCTGGGAAATCAGAGTCAGTTCTGAGGTCTCTTCTGCTGCTTGCCTGAGCTCAGTCTCGCGGTGGGAGAAACCCACATACAGCGAAAGACTCTTTGCCCGGGCATCTCCTCTGGGAAGGCAAAGCATTCGTTGGGAAATCAGAATCGGATGTGTGCGATGCTGCAGCTGAATGCCTGAGCTAGTCTCTGCAGCATGGTGGAAGATACCCGCATGGAGCGAAATCCTCTTCGCCCTAGCACCCCTCTGCCTGAGAGAGAAGCGCGCTTGCCCCTGTGGAAAGAGGCTTAAGGAAAGGGACACGTCTTTCACTGCGCTCCCCAGGAGCATGTCTGTGGAAGGTGCAGCACGCTGCCCAGGGAGAAGAGCAGGAGCCGTTGGCCTTCTGGTCTGGAAACGGTTGCGAAGCAGGAGAGCCGGCCCTGGCAGGCACAGCGGCCGGTGGCAATACAAGTGTCACCCGATCCCTGCGCAGTGAGACGGAAGCCTGGCAGCTACGGAGAGAGGAGGGGATGAGTAGGGCAGGGCACGTGCTCCACTCTTAGGAAGGAGTCTGGGCAGAAAGCATGCATGTCCTGACCCTCTGGGCCCAAGGAGAGAGCAGCTCTTTGGCCACCTCTCCCTGGGGCAGACATGTGCTTGAACTCGCAGAAACAGCGCCCTGAAATAACGGGGAGTCAGACGCCGTCTTCCTCCAGGATGTGGAACGTTGGAGGAGGCACGGGGTTTAAGGGGAGGGGTGGGGACAGTCAACCAAGGCTCCCTAGTCAGTGCACGGGCGGTGTGCAGGGATCCTGTCACCTCTCCTTTCCTGTGGGGAAAACACTGGGGTAGTCCGCGAGTCCGCCTGATCGCCAGAGTAAAAGGCGAAGCGATGCCTACACCGGGAGATGGCAGCGTGTATAGGGTGCCATCCTAGGCTCCGCACGCTACTGCAGGGTTGTGGCTGTGTCACCTGGCAGGGTGAACCCAGGACGCGAACATCGAGCCCGGGAAAGCAAGGCCCAAGAGGCACCAGCTCTCCTGCAGCTCTTCCTCCCTGACGCGACTGAAGCCTTGCTGAGGAAGCAGCGGTGACGTGTGTTCGCTCCAAGCCAACGCCTCTGCGAAATCACAGCATTCGCTGAGAAATGTTCTGCGGGCTGCTGCTGCTTGCCTGAACCCTGTCTCACGGTGGGATGAACCCGCATACAGCGAAAGCCTCTTTGCCTTGTCATCTGCCCTTGGAAAGCACAGCATTCGTTGGGAAATCTGAGTTGGGTTTGGAGATGCTGCTGCTACTTGCCTGAGCTAGTCTCCACAGTACGGTGAATGATACCAGCATGGGGCGAAATACTCTTCGCCCTAGCATTCCCTCTGCCTGAAAGAGAAGCGCGCTTGCACCTGTGGAAATAGGCTTAAGGAAAGGGACACGTCTTTCACTGCGCTCCCCAGGAGCATGTCTGGGGAAAGTGCAGCAAGCTGCCCCAGGAGAAGAGAAGGAGCCATTGGCCTTATGGTCGGGAAACAGTCACAAAGCTGAAGAGCCGGCCCTGGCAGGAACAGCGGGCAAGTGCCAATACAAGTGTCACCCACTCCCTGTGCAGAGAGACGAAGTCTGGCTGCTAAGGAGACATGAGGGTCGATTGGGGCGGGGAACGTGCTCCAATCTGAGGAAGGAGTCTGGGCAGAAGTAAGGACTTTCCTGTGCCTCTGGTCCCAAGTGGAAAGCATCTCCTTGGCCACGTGTCCAGAGGGCAGACGTGGGCTTGCCACCAAGCTCCCGGCCCTGAACTCGCAGAAACACCTCCTGGAGGAACGGGCAATCAGATGCCGTCTTCCTCCAGGATGTGGCAGCATTGGCGGAGGCAGGGAGTGTCCCGGGGAAACAGGGACAGTTATCCATTACTCCCCATCCCAGGGCACGGGCGGTGTGCAGTGATCCTCTCGCGTCTCCTCAAGTATGGGGAAGGCACTGGCCTAGTCCCCTGTCCACCTGAATGCCTGAGCACAGGGGCCGGCCGTGTCTACGCTGAGAAATGGCATTGTGAGCAGAGTGCCATCCTAGGCCATGCACGCAGCTGCAGGGTCGAGGCTGTGTCTGCTTATTTCAGCTTGGCAGGATGAACCCAGGATGTGAACTTGGAGCCCGGGATAGCAAGGCCCCAAGAGGCACCAGCTCTCCCGCAGCACTTCTTCCCTGACGCGACTGAAGCCTTGCTGAAGAGGCAGCGGCGAAGTCCTGTTCGCTTCAAGCCAAAGCCTCTGCGAAAGCACAGCATTTGCTGAGAAATCAGAGTCGGTTCTGCGGGCTCTTCTGCTGCTTGCCTGTGCCCAGTCTCGCGGTGGGAGAAACCCGCATACAGCGAAAGCCTCTTTCCCCGGGCATCTCCTCTGGGAAAGCACAGCATTCGTTGGGAAATCAGAATCGGATGTGTGGGATGCTGCAGCTGAGTGCCTGAACTAGTCTCTGCAGCATGGTGGAAGATACCCGCATGGAGCGAAATACTCTTTGCCCTAGCACCCCTTTGCCTAATAAAGAAATATGGTTGCACATCTGAAAGGCCCTTAAGGAAAGGGACACGTCTGTCACCGAGCTCCACAGGAGCAAGTCTGGGAAACGCGCAGCACGCCACCCCCAGAGAAGAGAAGGAGCCGTTGGCCTTGTGGTCGGGAAACGGTCGGGAAGCAGGAGAGCCTTCCCTTCTAGGAACAGCAGGCCGGTCGCAAGACAAATGTCACCCGCTCCCTGTGCGGAGAGACGAAGCCTGGCTGCTATGGAGACATGAAGGGACGACTAGGGAAGGGACGCGTGCTCCACTCTGTGGAAGGAGTCTGGGAAGAAGGCGGGCCTGTCCTGTGCGTCTGGTCCCAAGTGCACAGCATCTCCTTGGACAACTGTCCGTAGGGCAGACGTGGGCTTGCTACCAGGCACCATACCCTGAACTCGCAGAAACAGCTCCCTCGAGAAACGGGCAGTCAGATGCCATCTTCCTCCAGGATGTGACAGCGTTGTCGGTGGCAGGGGGTGTGCCGGAAAGGAGTGGCAACAAAACCTGAAAGCTCCCCATTCCAGTAACGGGCGGTGTTCAGGGATCCTGTCGCCTCTCCTCTCCTGTGAGGAAGGCACTGACCTAGTCCGCGAGTCCACCTGAGGTCCAGTGCCAAAGGCCAAGGTTTGGCTACACCGGGAGATGGTAGTGTGCATAGAGTGCCATCCTAGGCCACGCACGTTGCTGCAGGGTTGTGGCTGTGTCTTAGTTTACCTGGCAGGGTGAACCCAGGACGCGAACATGGAGCCCGGGAAAGCAAGGCCCAAGAGGCACCAGCTCTCCCGCAGCTCTTCTTCCCTGACGCGACTGAAGCCTTGCTGAGGAAACAGGGGCGAAGTGCTGTTCCCTCCAAGCCAAAGCCTCTGCGAAAGCAAAGCATTCGCTGAGAAATGTTCTGAGGGCTGCCGCTGCTTGCCTGAGCCCTGTCTCGTGGTGGGAGAAAGCCGCATAGAGCGAAAGCCTCTTTGCCTTGTCATCGGCCCTTGGAAAGCACAGCATTCGTTGGTAAATCAGAGTTGGGTTTGGGGATGCTGCTGCTGCTTGCCTGAGCTTGTCTCCGCAGCACGGTGGAAGATAACCGCATGGAGCGAAATATTCTTTGCCCTTGCACCCCTCTGCCTGAGAGAGAAGCGTGGTTGCACACGTCTGTCACCACGTTCCCCAGGAGCAGGTGTGGGGAAGGCACAGCGCGCTGCCCCGGAGGAGAGAAGGAGCCCTTGGCCTTGCGGTCGGGAAATGCTCGGGAAGCAGGATAGCCTGCCGTGGCCCGAACAGCAGGCCGGTAGCAAGACAAGTGTCACCCGCTCCCTGTGCGGAGAGATGGTAGCCTGGCTGCTAAGGAGACATGAGGGGACGACTAGGGCAGGGGCGTGTGCTCCACTCTGAGGAAGGAGTCTGGGAAGAAGTCACGCCTGTCCTGTGCTTCTGGTTCCAAGGGGACAGCATCTCCTCGGCCAGCTGTACCAAGGGCAGACTTGGGCTTGCCACCAGGTGCCATACCCGCAACTCGCAGAAACAACCCCATGGAGAAACGGGCAGTCAGATGCCGTCTTCCACCAAGATGTGGCAGCTATGTGGGTGGCTGGGAGTGTGCCAAGGAAGGAGTGGAGACTCTCCCCCACAGTTCCCCATCCCAGTGTACGGGCCGTGTACAGGGATCCTGTCGCCTCCTCTCTCCTGTGGTGAAGGCACTGGCCTAGACCCTGAGTCTGCCTGAGCGCCGGAACAAAAGGCAAAGCCTTACCTACCCCAGGAGATGGTAATAGGCATAGAGTGCCATGCTAGGCCACGCACGCTGCTGCAGGGTTGGGACTGTGCCTGCTTAGATCGGCTTAGCAAGGTGAACCCGGGGCGCAAACTTGGACCCCGGGAAAGCAAGGCCCAAGAGGCACCAGCTCTCCCGTGGCTTTTCTTCCCTGCCGCGACAGAGCGAACGACCAAAGCCTTGCTGAGGAAGCAGCAGCGAAGTGTGGTTCGCGCCAAGCTGAAAACCTCTGGGAAAACATAGCAGTCGCTGGGAAATCAGAGTCAGTTCTGAGGTCTCTTCTGCTGCTAGCCTGAGCTCAGTCTCGCGGTGGGAGAAACCCGCATACAGCGAAAGACTCTTTGCCCGGGCATCTCCTCTGGGAAGGCAAAGCATTCGTTGGGAAATCAGAATCGGATGTGTGCGATGCTGCAGCTGAATGCCTGAGCTAGTCTCTGCAGCATGGTGGAAGATACCCGCATGGAGCGAAATCCTCTTCGCCCTAGCACCCCTCTGCCTGAGAGAGAAGCGCGCTTGCCCCTGTGGAAAGAGGCTTAAGGAAAGGGACACGTCTTTCACTGCGCTCCCCAGGAGCATGTCTGTGGAAGGTGCAGCACGCTGCCCAGGGAGAAGAGCAGGAGCCGTTGGCCTTCTGGTCTGGAAACGGTTGCGAAGCAGGAGAGCCGGCCCTGGCAGGCACAGCGGCAGGTGGCAATACAAGTGTCACCCGATCCCTGCGCAGTGAGACGGAAGCCTGGCAGCTACGGAGAGAGGAGGGGATGAGTAGGGCAGGGCACGTGCTCCACTCTTAGGAAGGAGTCTGGGCAGAAAGCATGCATGTCCTGACCCTCTGGGCCCAAGGAGAGAGCAGCTCTTTGGCCACCTGTCCCTGGGGCAGACATGTGCTTGAACTCGCAGAAACAGCGCCCTGAAATAACGGGGAGTCAGACGCCGTCTTCCTCCAGGATGTGGAACGTTGGAGGAGGCACGGGGTTTAAGGGGAGGGGTGGGGACAGTCAACCAAGGCTCCCTAGTCAGTGCACGGGCGGTGTGCAGGGATCCTGTCACCTCTCCTTTCCTGTGGGGAAAGCACTGGGCTAGTCCGCGTGTCCGCCTGATCGCCAGAGTAAAAGGCGAAGCGATGCCTACACCGGGAGATGGCAGCGTGTATAGGGTGCCATCCTAGGCTCCGCACGCTACTGCAGGGTTGTGGCTGTGTCACCTGGCAGGGTGAACCCAGGACGCGAACATCGAGCCCGGGAAAGCAAGGCCCAAGAGGCACCAGCTCTCCTGCAGCTCTTCCTCCCTGACGCGACTGAAGCCTTGCTGAGGAAGCAGCGGTGACGTGTGTTCGCTCCAAGCCAACGCCTCTGCGAAATCACAGCATTCGCTGAGAAATGTTCTGCGGGCTGCTGCTGCTTGCCTGAACCCTGTCTCACGGTGGGATGAACCCGCATACAGCGAAAGCCTCTTTGCCTTGTCATCTGCCCTTGGAAAGCACAGCATTCGTTGGGAAATCTGAGTTGGGTTTGGAGATGCTGCTGCTACTTGCCTGAGCTAGTCTCCACAGTACGGTGAATGATACCAGCATGGGGCGAAATACTCTTCGCCCTAGCATTCCCTCTGCCTGAAAGAGAAGCGCGCTTGCACCTGTGGAAATAGGCTTAAGGAAAGGGACACGTCTTTCACTGCGCTCCCCAGGAGCATGTCTGGGGAAAGTGCAGCAAGCTGCCCCAGGAGAAGAGAAGGAGCCATTGGCCTTATGGTCGGGAAACAGTCACAAAGCTGAAGAGCCGGCCCTGGCAGGAACAGCGGGCAAGTGCCAATACAAGTGTCACCCACTCCCTGTGCAGAGAGACGAAGTCTGGCTGCTAAGGAGACATGAGGGTCGATTGGGGCGGGGAACGTGCTCCAATCTGAGGAAGGAGTCTGGGCAGAAGTAAGGACTTTCCTGTGCCTCTGGTCCCAAGTGGAAAGCATCTCCTTGGCCACGTGTCCAGAGGGCAGACGTGGGCTTGCCACCAAGCTCCCGGCCCTGAACTCGCAGAAACACCTCCTGGAGGAACGGGCAATCAGATGCCGTCTTCCTCCAGGATGTGGCAGCATTGGCGGAGGCAGGGAGTGTCCCGGGGAAACAGGGACAGTTATCCATTACTCCCCATCCCAGGGCACGGGCGGTGTGCAGTGATCCTCTCGCGTCTCCTCAAGTATGGGGAAGGCACTGGCCTAGTCCCCTGTCCACCTGAATGCCTGAGCACAGGGGCCGGCCGTGTCTACGCTGAGAAATGGCATTGTGAGCAGAGTGCCATCCTAGGCCATGCACGCAGCTGCAGGGTCGAGGCTGTGTCTGCTTATTTCAGCTTGGCAGGATGAACCCAGGATGTGAACTTGGAGCCCGGGATAGCAAGGCCCCAAGAGGCACCAGCTCTCCCGCAGCACTTCTTCCCTGACGCGACTGAAGCCTTGCTGAAGAGGCAGCGGCGAAGTCCTGTTCGCTTCAAGCCAAAGCCTCTGCGAAAGCACAGCATTTGCTGAGAAATCAGAGTCGGTTCTGCGGGCTCTTCTGCTGCTTGCCTGTGCCCAGTCTCGCGGTGGGAGAAACCCGCATACAGCGAAAGCCTCTTTCCCCGGGCATCTCCTCTGGGAAAGCACAGCATTCGTTGGGAAATCAGAATCGGATGTGTGGGATGCTGCAGCTGAGTGCCTGAACTAGTCTCTGCAGCATGGTGGAAGATACCCGCATGGAGCGAAATACTCTTTGCCCTAGCACCCCTTTGCCTAATAAAGAAATATGGTTGCACATCTGAAAGGCCCTTAAGGAAAGGGACACGTCTGTCACCGAGCTCCACAGGAGCAAGTCTGGGAAACGCGCAGCACGCCACCCCCAGAGAAGAGAAGGAGCCGTTGGCCTTGTGGTCGGGAAACGGTCGGGAAGCAGGAGAGCCTTCCCTTCTAGGAACAGCAGGCCGGTCGCAAGACAAATGTCACCCGCTCCCTGTGCGGAGAGACGAAGCCTGGCTGCTATGGAGACATGAAGGGACGACTAGGGAAGGGACGCGTGCTCCACTCTGTGGAAGGAGTCTGGGAAGAAGGCGGGCCTGTCCTGTGCGTCTGGTCCCAAGTGCACAGCATCTCCTTGGACAACTGTCCGTAGGGCAGACGTGGGCTTGCTACCAGGCACCATACCCTGAACTCGCAGAAACAGCTCCCTCGAGAAACGGGCAGTCAGATGCCATCTTCCTCCAGGATGTGACAGCGTTGTCGGTGGCAGGGGATGTGCCGGAAAGGAGTGGCAACAAAACCTGAAAGCTCCCCATTCCAGTAACGGGCGGTGTTCAGGGATCCTGTCGCCTATCCTCTCCTGTGAGGAAGGCACTGACCTAGTCCGCGAGTCCACCTGAGGTCCAGTGCCAAAGGCCAAGGTTTGGCTACACCGGGAGATGGTAGTGTGCATAGAGTGCCATCCTAGGCCACGCACGTTGCTGCAGGGTTGTGGCTGTGTCTTAGTTTACCTGGCAGGGTGAACCCAGGACGCGAACATGGAGCCCGGGAAAGCAAGGCCCAAGAGGCACCAGCTCTCCCGCAGCTCTTCTTCCCTGACGCGACTGAAGCCTTGCTGAGGAAACAGGGGCGAAGTGCTGTTCCCTCCAAGCCAAAGCCTCTGCGAAAGCACAGCATTCGCTGACAAATGTTCTGAGGGCTGCCGCTGCTTGCCTGAGCCCTGTCTCGTGGTGGGAGAAAGCCGCATAGAGCGAAAGCCTCTTTGCCTTGTCATCGGCCCTTGGAAAGCACAGCATTCGTTGGTAAATCAGAGTTGGGTTTGGGGATGCTGCTGCTGCTTGCCTGAGCTTGTCTCCGCAGCACGGTGGAAGATAACCGCATGGAGCGAAATATTCTTTGCCCTTGCACCCCTCTGCCTGAGAGAGAAGCGTGGTTGCACACGTCTGTCACCACGTTCCCCAGGAGCAGGTGTGGGGAAGGCACAGCGCGCTGCCCCGGAGGAGAGAAGGAGCCCTTGGCCTTGCGGTCGGGAAATGCTCGGGAAGCAGGATAGCCTGCCGTGGCCCGAACAGCAGGCCGGTAGCAAGACAAGTGTCACCCGCTCCCTGTGCGGAGAGATGGTAGCCTGGCTGCTAAGGAGACATGAGGGGACGACTAGGGCAGGGGCGTGTGCTCCACTCTGAGGAAGGAGTCTGGGAAGAAGTCACGCCTGTCCTGTGCTTCTGGTTCCAAGGGGACAGCATCTCCTCGGCCAGCTGTCCCAAGGGCAGACTTGGGCTTGCCACCAGGTGCCATACCCGCAACTCGCAGAAACAACCCCATGGAGAAACGGGCAGTCAGATGCCGTCTTCCACCAAGATGTGGCAGCTATGTGGGTGGCTGGGAGTGTGCCAAGGAAGGAGTGGAGACTCTCCCCCACAGTTCCCCATCCCAGTGTACGGGCCGTGTACAGGGATCCTGTCGCCTCCTCTCTCCTGTGGTGAAGGCACTGGCCTAGACCCTGAGTCTGCCTGAGCGCCGGAACAAAAGTCAAAGCCTTACCTACCCCAGGAGATGGTAATAGGCATAGAGTGCCATGCTAGGCCACGCACGCTGCTGCAGGGTTGGGACTGTGCCTGCTTAGATCGGCTTAGCAAGGTGAACCCGGGGCGCAAACTTGGACCCCGGGAAAGCAAGGCCCAAGAGGCACCAGCTCTCCCGTGGCTTTTCTTCCCTGCCGCGACAGAGCGAACGACCAAAGCCTTGCTGAGGAAGCAGCAGCGAAGTGTGGTTCGCGCCAAGCTGAAAACCTCTGGGAAAACATAGCAGTCGCTGGGAAATCAGAGTCAGTTCTGAGGTCTCTTCTGCTGCTTGCCTGAGCTCAGTCTCGCGGTGGGAGAAACCCGCATACAGCGAAAGACTCTTTGCCCGGGCATCTCCTCTGGGAAGGCAAAGCATTCGTTGGGAAATCAGAATCGGATGTGTGCGATGCTGCAGCTGAATGCCTGAGCTAGTCTCTGCAGCATGGTGGAAGATACCCGCATGGAGCGAAATCCTCTTCGCCCTAGCACCCCTCTGCCTGAGAGAGAAGCGCGCTTGCCCCTGTGGAAAGAGGCTTAAGGAAAGGGACACGTCTTTCACTACGCTCCCCAGGAGCATGTCTGTGGAAGGGGCAGCACGCTGCCCAGGGAGAAGAGCAGGAGCCGTTGGCCTTCTGGTCTGGAAACGGTTGCGAAGCAGGAGAGCCGGCCCTGGCAGGCACAGCGGCCGGTGGCAATACAAGTGTCACCCGATCCCTGCGCAGTGAGACGGAAGCCTGGCAGCTACGGAGAGAGGAGGGGATGAGTAGGGCAGGGCACGTGCTCCACTCTTAGGAAGGAGTCTGGGCAGAAAGCATGCATGTCCTGACCCTCTGGGCCCAAGGAGAGAGCAGCTCTTTGGCCACCTGTCCCTGGGGCAGACATGTGCTTGAACTCGCAGAAACAGCGCCCTGAAATAACGGGGAGTCAGACGCCGTCTTCCTCCAGGATGTGGAACGTTGGAGGAGGCACGGGGTTTAAGGGGAGGGGTGGGGACAGTCAACCAAGGCTCCCTAGTCAGTGCACGGGCGGTGTGCAGGGATCCTGTCACCTCTCCTTTCCTGTGGGGAAAGCACTGGGCTAGTCCGCGTGTCCGCCTGATCGCCAGAGTAAAAGGCGAAGCGATGCCTACACCGGGAGATGGCAGCGTGTATAGGGTGCCATCCTAGGCTCCGCACGCTACTGCAGGGTTGTGGCTGTGTCACCTGGCAGGGTGAACCCAGGACGCGAACATCGAGCCCGGGAAAGCAAGGCCCAAGAGGCACCAGCTCTCCTGCAGCTCTTCCTCCCTGACGCGACTGAAGCCTTGCTGAGGAAGCAGCGGTGACGTGTGTTCGCTCCAAGCCAACGCCTCTGCGAAATCACAGCATTCGCTGAGAAATGTTCTGCGGGCTGCTGCTGCTTGCCTGAACCCTGTCTCACGGTGGGATGAACCCGCATACAGCGAAAGCCTCTTTGCCTTGTCATCTGCCCTTGGAAAGCACAGCATTCGTTGGGAAATCTGAGTTGGGTTTGGAGATGCTGCTGCTACTTGCCTGAGCTAGTCTCCACAGTACGGTGAATGATACCAGCATGGGGCGAAATACTCTTCGCCCTAGCATTCCCTCTGCCCGAAAGAGAAGCGCGCTTGCACCTGTGGAAATAGGCTTAAGGAAAGGGACACGTCTTTCACTGCGCTCCCCAGGAGCATGTCTGGGGAAAGTGCAGCAAGCTGCCCCAGGAGAAGAGAAGGAGCCATTGGCCTTATGGTCGGGAAACAGTCACAAAGCTGAAGAGCCGGCCCTGGCAGGAACAGCGGGCAAGTGCCAATACAAGTGTCACCCACTCCCTGTGCAGAGAGACGAAGTCTGGCTGCTAAGGAGACATGAGGGTCGATTGGGGCGGGGAACGTGCTCCAATCTGAGGAAGGAGTCTGGGCAGAAGTAAGGACTTTCCTGTGCCTCTGGTCCCAAGTGGAAAGCATCTCCTTGGCCACCTGTCCAGAGGGCAGACGTGGGCTTGCCACCAAGCTCCCGGCCCTGAACTCGCAGAAACACCTCCTGGAGGAACGGGCAATCAGATGCCGTCTTCCTCCAGGATGTGGCAGCATTGGCGGAGGCAGGGAGTGTCCCGGGGAAACAGGGACAGTTATCCATTACTCCCCATCCCAGGGCACGGGCGGTGTGCAGTGATCCTCTCGCGTCTCCTCAAGTATGGGGAAGGCACTGGCCTAGTCCCCTGTCCACCTGAATGCCTGAGCACAGGGGCCGGCCGTGTCTACGCTGAGAAATGGCATTGTGAGCAGAGTGCCATCCTAGGCCATGCACGCAGCTGCAGGGTCGAGGCTGTGTCTGCTTATTTCAGCTTGGCAGGATGAACCCAGGATGTGAACTTGGAGCCCGGGATAGCAAGGCCCCAAGAGGCACCAGCTCTCCCGCAGCACTTCTTCCCTGACGCGACTGAAGCCTTGCTGAAGAGGCAGCGGCGAAGTCCTGTTCGCTTCAAGCCAAAGCCTCTGCGAAAGCACAGCATTTGCTGAGAAATCAGAGTCGGTTCTGCGGGCTCTTCTGCTGCTTGCCTGTGCCCAGTCTCGCGGTGGGAGAAACCCGCATACAGCGAAAGCCTCTTTCCCCGGGCATCTCCTCTGGGAAAGCACAGCATTCGTTGGGAAATTAGAATCGGATGTGTGGGATGCTGCAGCTGAGTGCCTGAACTAGTCTCTGCAGCATGGTGGAAGATACCCGCATGGAGCGAAATACTCTTTGCCCTAGCACCCCTTTGCCTAATAAAGAAATATGGTTGCACATCTGAAAGGCCCTTAAGGAAAGGGACACGTCTGTCACCGAGCTCCACAGGAGCAAGTCTGGGAAACGCGCAGCACGCCACCCCCAGAGAAGAGAAGGAGCCGTTGGCCTTGTGGTCGGGAAACGGTCGGGAAGCAGGAGAGCCTTCCCTTCTAGGAACAGCAGGCCGGTCGCAAGACAAATGTCACCCGCTCCCTGTGCGGAGAGACGAAGCCTGGCTGCTATGGAGACATGAAGGGACGACTAGGGAAGGGACGCGTGCTCCACTCTGTGGAAGGAGTCTGGGAAGAAGGCGGGCCTGTCCTGTGCGTCTGGTCCCAAGTGCACAGCATCTCCTTGGACAACTGTCCGTAGGGCAGACGTGGGCTTGCTACCAGGCACCATACCCTGAACTCGCAGAAACAGCTCCCTCGAGAAACGGGCAGTCAGATGCCATCTTCCTCCAGGATGTGACAGCGTTGTCGGTGGCAGGGGGTGTGCCGGAAAGGAGTGGCAACAAAACCTGAAAGCTCCCCATTCCAGTAACGGGCGGTGTTCAGGGATCCTGTCGCCTCTCCTCTCCTGTGAGGAAGGCACTGACCTAGTCCGCGAGTCCACCTGAGGTCCAGTGCCAAAGGCCAAGGTTTGGCTACACCGGGAGATGGTAGTGTGCATAGAGTGCCATCCTAGGCCACGCACGTTGCTGCAGGGTTGTGGCTGTGTCTTAGTTTACCTGGCAGGGTGAACCCAGGACGCGAACATGGAGCCCGGGAAAGCAAGGCCCAAGAGGCACCAGCTCTCCCGCAGCTCTTCTTCCCTGACGCGACTGAAGCCTTGCTGAGGAAACAGGGGCGAAGTGCTGTTCCCTCCAAGCCAAAGCCTCTGCGAAAGCACAGCATTCGCTGAGAAATGTTCTGAGGGCTGCCGCTGCTTGCCTGAGCCCTGTCTCGTGGTGGGAGAAAGCCGCATAGAGCGAAAGCCTCTTTGCCTTGTCATCGGCCCTTGGAAAGCACAGCATTCGTTGGTAAATCAGAGTTGGGTTTGGGGATGCTGCTGCTGCTTGCCTGAGCTTGTCTCCGCAGCACGGTGGAAGATAACCGCATGGAGCGAAATATTCTTTGCCCTTGCACCCCTCTGCCTGAGAGAGAAGCGTGGTTGCACACGTCTGTCACCACGTTCCCCAGGAGCAGGTGTGGGGAAGGCACAGCGCGCTGCCCCGGAGGAGAGAAGGAGCCCTTGGCCTTGCGGTCGGGAAATGCTCGGGAAGCAGGATAGCCTGCCGTGGCCCGAACAGCAGGCCGGTAGCAAGACAAGTGTCACCCGCTCCCTGTGCGGAGAGATGGTAGCCTGGCTGCTAAGGAGACATGAGGGGACGACTAGGGCAGGGGCGTGTGCTCCACTCTGAGGAAGGAGTCTGAGAAGAAGTCACGCCTGTCCTGTGCTTCTGGTTCCAAGGGGACAGCATCTCCTCGGCCAGCTGTCCCAAGGGCAGACTTGGGCTTGCCACCAGGTGCCATACCCGCAACTCGCAGAAACAACCCCATGGAGAAACGGGCAGTCAGATGCCGTCTTCCACCAAGATGTGGCAGCTATGTGGGTGGCTGG
Organism: Mustela lutreola; assembly: GCF_030435805.1. NCBI lineage: Eukaryota > Metazoa > Chordata > Mammalia > Carnivora > Mustelidae > Mustela > Mustela lutreola. Next base: position 62,503,958 of record NC_081305.1, on the reverse strand, counting down.
GAGTGTGCCAAGGAAGGAGTGGAGACTCTCCCCCACAGTTCCCCATCCCAGTGTACGGGCCGTGTACAGGTACAGGGATCCTGTCGCCTCCTCTCTCCTGTGGTGAAGGCACTGGCCTAGACCCTGAGTCTGCCTGAGCGCCGGAACAAAAGGCAAAGCCTTACCTACCCCAGGAGATGGTAATAGGCATAGAGTGCCATGCTAGGCCACGCACGCTGCTGCAGGGTTGGGACTGTGCCTGCTTAGATCGGCTTAGCAAGGTGAACCCGGGGCGCAAACTTGGACCCCGGGAAAGCAAGGCCCAAGAGGCACCAGCTCTCCCGTGGCTTTTCTTCCCTGCCGCGACAGAGCGAACGACCAAAGCCTTGCTGAGGAAGCAGCAGCGAAGTGTGGTTCGCGCCAAGCTGAAAACCTCTGGGAAAACATAGCAGTCGCTGGGAAATCAGAGTCAGTTCTGAGGTCTTTTCTGCTGCTTGCCTGAGCTCAGTCTCGCGGTGGGAGAAACCCGCATACAGCGAAAGACTGTTTGCCCGGGCATCTCCTATGGGAAGGCAAAGCATTCGTTGGGAAATCAGAATCGGATGTGTGCGATGCTGCAGCTGAATGCCTGAGCTAGTCTCTGCAGCATGGTGGAAGATACCCGCATGGAGCGAAATCCTCTTCGCCCTAGCACCCCTCTGCCTGAGAGAGAAGCGCGCTTGCCCCTGTGGAAAGAGGCTTAAGGAAAGTGACACGTCTTTCACTGCGCTCCCCAGGAGCATGTCTGTGGAAGGTGCAGCACGCTGCCCAGGGAGAAGAGCAGGAGCCGTTGGCCTTCTGGTCTGGAAACGGTTGCGAAGCAGGAGAGCCGGCCCTGGAAGGTACAGCGGCCTGTGGCAATACAAGTGTCTCCCGCTCCCTGCGCAGAGAGACGGAACCCTGGCAGCTACGGAGAGAGGAGGGGATGAGTAGGGCAGGGCACGTGCTCCACTCTTAGGAAGGAGTCTGGGCAGAAAGCATGCCTGTCCTGAGCCTCTGGGCCCAAGGAGACAGCAGCTCTTTGGCCACCTGTCCCTGGGGCATTCACGCGCTAGCCACCAGGCGCCTACGCTGAACTCGCAGAAACAGCTCCCTGAAATAACGGGGAGTCAGACGCCGTCTTCCTCCAGGATATGGAAGCTTGGAGGAAGCACAAGGTTTAAGGGGAGTGGTGGGGACAGTCCCCCAAAGCTCCCTATTCAGTGCACGGGCGGTGTGCAGGAATCCTGTCACTCTCTTTTCCTGTGGGGAAAGCACTGGGCTAGTCCGCAAGTCCGCCTGAGCGCCAGAGTAAAAGGCCAAGCGAAGCCTACACCGGGAGATGGTAGTGTGTATAGGGTGCCATCCTAAGCTCCGCACGCTACTGCAGGGTTGTGGCTGTGTCTGCTTAGTTCGGCCTGGCAGGGTGAACCCAGGACGCGAACATCGAGCCCAGGAAAGCAAGGCCCAAGAGGCACCAGCTCTCCTGCAGCTCTTCCTCCCTGATGCGACTGAAGCCTTGCTGAGGAAGCAGCGGTGACGTGTGTTCGCTCCAAGCCAACGCCTCTGCGCAATCACAGCATTCGCTGAGAAATGTTCTGCGGGCTGCTGCTGCTTGCCTGAGCCCTGTCGCGGGGTGGGAGAAACCCGTATAGAGCGAAAGCCTCTTTGCCTTGTCATCTGCCCTTGGAAAGCACAGCTTTCGTTGGTAAATCAGAGTTGGGTTTGGGGATGCTGCTGCTGCTTGGTGAGCTAGTCTCCACAGCACGGTGGAAGATACCCGCATGGAGCGAAATACTCTTTGCCCTAGCATCCCCTATGCCTGAGAGAGAAGCGTGGTAGCACACGTCTGTCACCTGCTCCCGAGGAGCAAGTGTAGGAAAGGCGCGGCACGCCTTCCACAGAGAAGAGTAGGAGCCGTTAGCCTTGGGTTCAGTAAACACTAGGGAATCAGGATAGCCTGCCGTGGCGCGAACAGCAGGCCTGTGGCAAGACAAGTGTCCCCCGCTCCCTGTGCGGAGAGAGGGAAACCTGGCTGCTAAGGAGACTTGAGGGGACGACTAGGGCAGTGGCGCGTGCTCCCCTCTGAGGAAGGAGTGTGGGCAGAAGGCAGGGTTGTCCTGTGCCTCTGTTTCCAAGGGGACAGCATCTCCTTGGCCACCTGTCCCAAGGGCAGACTTGGGCTTGCCACCAGGTGCCATACCCGCAACTCGCAGAAACAACCCCATGGAGAAACGGGCAGTCAGATGCCGTCTTCCACCAAGATGTGGCAGCTATGTGGGTGGCTGGGAGTGTGCCAAGGAAGGAGTGGAGACTCTCCCCCACAGTTCCCCATCCCAGTGTACGGGCCGTGTACAGGGATCCTGTCGCCTCCTCTCTCCTGTGGTGAAGGCACTGGCCTAGACCCTGAGTCTGCCTGAGCGCCGGAACAAAAGGCAAAGCCTTACCTACCCCAGGAGATGGTAATAGGCATAGAGTGCCATGCTAAGCCACGCATGCTGCTGCAGGGTTGTGACTGTCTGCTTAGTTCGGCTTAGCAAGGTGAACCCCGGGCGCGAACTTGGTGCCTGGGAAAGCAAGGCCCAAGAGGCACCAGCTCTCAGGCAGCTCTTCTTCCCTGATGCGAACGAAGCCTTGCTGAGGAAGCAGTGGTGAAGTGCTGTTTGCTCCAAACCCAAAGCCTCTGTGAAAGCACAACATTCGCTGAGAAATCAGAGTAGGTAATGTGGGCTGCTACTGCTGGTTGCCTGAGCCCAGTCTCACGGTGGGAGAAACACGCATACAGCTTAAGGCTCTTTTCCCGGGCATCTCCTCTCGGAAAGCGCAGCATTCATTGGGAAATCAGAGTTGGGTTTGGGGATGTTGCTGCTGCTTGCCTGAGCTAGTGTCCGCAGCACGGTGAAAGATACCTGCATGGAGCGAAATTCTCTTTGCCCTAGCATCCCCTCTGCCTGAGAGAGAAACTTGTTTGCACATCTGAAAGGGCCTTAAGGAAAGGGACATGTCTGTCCCCGCCCTCCCATAGAGCATGTCTTGGGAAGGCGCAGCACGCTGCCCCGGGAGAAGAGGAGCCGTTGGCCTTGGGGTCGGAAAATGCTCGGGAAGCAGGATAGCCTGACGTGGCAAGAACAGCAGGCCGGTTGCAAGACAAGTGTCACCCGCTCCCTGTGCGGAGAAATGGAAGCCTGGCTGCTAAGGAGACACTAGGGGACGACTATGGTTGGGTCGCGTGTTCACTCTGAGGAAGGAGTCTGGGCAGAAGGCAGGCCTGTCCTGTGCCTCTGGTCCCACGGGCACTGCATCTCCTTGGACAACCGTCCGTAGGGCAGACTTGGGCTTGCTACCAGGCACCATACCCTGAATTCACTGAAACAGCTCCCTCGAGAAACAGTCAGTCAGATGCAATCTTCCTCCAAGATGTGACATCGTTGTCGGTGGCAGGGGGTGTGCTGGGGAAGGATTGGCGACAATCCCCCAAAGCTCCCCAATTTAGTGCACGGGCGGTGTTCATGGATCCTGTCGCCTCTCCTCTCCTGTGTGGAAGGCACTGGCCTTGTCCACGAGTCCGCCTGAGGGCCAGTGCAAAAGGCCAAGCGTTGCCTACACTGGGAGATGGTAGTGTGCATAGATTGCCATCCTAGGCCACAAACGTGGCTGCAGGTTTGTGGTTGTGTCTGCTTACTTCGGCCTGGTTGGGTGAATCCAGGGCGTGAACATGGAACCCTGGAAAGCAAGGCCCAAGAGGCACCAGCTCTCCCACGTCTTCTCTTCCCTGAGGCGACAGAGCGGACGCCCAAAGCCTTGCTGAGGAAGCAGCAGCTAAGTGCGGTTCGCACCAAGCTGAAAATCTCTGCGAAAGTTTAGCAGTCTCTGGGAAAGCAGAGTTGGTTCTGTGAGCTGCTGTTTCTGCTTGCCTTAGCCTAGTATTCGCAGCATGGCGGGAGAAACCCTCATAGAGCGAAAGCTTCTTTGCCCGTGCATCCCCTCTGGGAAAGCACATCATTCTTTGGGAAAACAGAGTCGGGTCTGTGGGATGCTGCTGCTGCTTGCCTGAGCTAGTCTCCACAGCACAGTGTAATAAACCCGCATGGAGCGAAATCCTCTTTGCTTGGGCATCCCCTTTGCCTGAGAGAGAAGCGTGGTTACGCCTGTGGAAAAAGCCTTAAGGAAAGGGACACGTCTGTCACTGCGGAGCGACGGAATCCTGGCTGCTAAGGAGACAAGAGGGGAAGATTAGGGCAGGGGAAAGGGCTCCACTCTGAGGAAGGAGTCTGGGCAGAAAGCATGCCTGTCCTGAGCCTCTGGGCCCAAGGAGACAGCAGCTTTGGCCACCTGTCTCTGGTGGAGACATGGGCTTGCCACCAGACGCCTACCCTGAACTCGCAGAAACAGCTCCCTGAAAGAACTGGCAGTCATATTCCGTCTTCCTCCAGGATGTGGAAGCGTTCTCGAAGGCACGGGGTGTCCAGGCAAGGATTGGGGACAGTCCCCCACAGCTCCCCATCCCAGTGTGCGGGCGGTGTGCAGGGATCGTGACGCCTCTCCTCTCCTGTGGGGAAGGCACTGGCTTGGTCCCCGAATCTGCCTGCGCGCCAGAGCAAAAAGGCAAGCTTTGCCTATGCCAGGAGATGGTAGTAGGCATAGAGTGCCATCCTAGGGTGCGCACGATTCTGCAGCGTTGTGGCTGTGTCTTAGTTCAGCTAGGCAGTGTGAACCGAGGTGCTAACATGGAGCCCGGGAAAACAAAGCCCAAGAGGCACCAGCTCTCCCACAGCTCTTCTTCCCTGACGGGACCGAGCGAACGCCCAAAGCCTTGTTGAGGAAGCGCCAGCGAAGTGCGGTTCACGCCAAGCTGAAAACCTCTGCGAAAGCATATCAGTCACTGGGAAATAAGAGTCGGTTCTGTGGGCTGCTCTTGCTCCTTGCCTTAGCCTAGTATTCGCAGCAGACTGGGAGAAACCCGCATAGAGCGAAAGCCTCTTTGCCCGGGCATCCCCTCTGGGAAAGCACAGCATTCTTTGGGAAATCAGAGTCGGGTCTCTGGGCTGCTGCTGCTGCTTGCCTTAGCTAGTCTCCAGAGCTCGTTGTAATAAACCCGCATTGAGCAAAATCCTCTTTGCCCGTGCATCCCCCTCTGCCTGAGAGAGCACCTGTCGAAACAGCCTTAACGAAAGGACACGTCTGTTACCACGCTCCTCAGGAGCATGTCTGCATAAGGCACAGCACGCTGCCCTGGGAGACGTGAAGGAGCTGTTGGCTTTGCTGTCGGGAAACGGTGGTGAAGCAGGAGAGCCTGCCATGGCAGGAACAGCAGGCAGGTGGCAAGACAAGTGTCACCCGCTCCCTGTGCGGATAAAATGAAGCCTGGCGGCTGAGGAGACACGAGCCGCTAAGGAGACATGAGGGCGCTCATGATCCTCTCTGAGGAAGGAGTCTGGGCAGAAGGCAGGCCTGTCCTGTGCCTCTGGTCCCAAGGGGCCAGCATCTCCTTGGACACCTGTCCCTAGGGCAGACTTGGGTTTGCCACCAGGCGCAATACCCGGAACTCACAGAAACAGCTCCCTGGAGAAACAGGCAGTCAGACGCCTTCTTCCTCCAAGATGTGGCAGCGTTCGCGGAGGCACGGGGTTTCCAGGGAAGGAGTGGGGGACAGTCCCCCACAGCTCCCCATCCCAGTGCATGGGCGGTGATCAGTGATCCTGTCGCCTCTTCTTTCCTGTTGGGAAGGCACTGGCCTAGTCCCCGAGTCTGCCTGCGCGCCAGGGCAAAAGGCCAAGTCACCGGAGATGGTAGTGTGCATAGAGTGCAATCCTAGGCCTCACATGCTGCTGCAGGGTTGTGGCTTTGCTTAGTTTGGCCTGGCAGTGTGAACCCAGGGCGGGAACATGGAGCCCAGGAAAACAAGGCCCAAGAGGCACCAGCTCTCCCGCGGCTCTTCTTCTCTTAAGCGACAGAGCTAATGCCCAAAGCTTTGCTGAGGAAGCAGAGGCGAAGTGCAGTTCGCGCCAAGCCCAAAACCTCTGCAAAAGCAGAGTAGGCGCTGGGAAATCAGAGTCGGTTCTGTGGGCTGCTGTTGCGGCTTGTCTTAACCTAGTATTCACAGCACGGTGGGAGAAACCCGCATAGAGCAAAAGCCTCTTTGTACGTGCATCCCCTCTGGGAAATCACAGCATTCTTTGGGAAATCTGTGTCAGTTCTGTGGGATGCTGATGCCGCTTGTCTGAACATAGTCTCCGAAGCATGGTGGGAGAAACCCGTATGGAGCGAAATCCTCTTAGCCCGGTCATCCCCTCTGCCTGAGAGAGAAGCGTGGTTGCGCCTGTGGAAACAGCCTTAAGGAAAGGGACACGTCTGTCACTGTGCTCCCCAGGAGCATGTCTGGGAAAGGCGCAGCAATGCCGCCCTGGGAGAAGAGAACGAGCCATTGGCCTTGTTGTTGGGAAATGGTCGTGAACCAGGAGAGCCTGCCATGGCAGGAACAGCGGGCGGGTGGCAAGAGAAGTGTCACCACAGTCTATGATGACACTTTTGAGTCAAGGTTCATCTACTCTACAGATGAGACTGTAAAATTTTTAAAGACAACTTGTTTAAAGGCAACATCATGAAAGAAGGTTTGGTGGATTGCTTTGATTTTCTATTCATGGTATCAGATGAGTTTAAGGGAGCATAATCCAATAAAAAAATTTAAAATTAAATTTAAAATATAAGAAAAAAACATTTTAATGTCTTTGCCTTTGTGATTCCTGCAAATGAAACTACAAGAAAGGACTGAGAACATTTTCTTTTTTTTCGATTTGTTTTTCTTCAGTTTGGACCTCCTCCTTAGGTCTCTGATCAAAGAATGCTTACACAGACTCTGTAGTGTAGAAAGGACAAAATATCATATTACAAAATATTCCATTCCTATCCTTTTGTATACCCAGAACAATAAGTTAATATATGTGCTGCCAAAGGAGCACACCAGAGCTATAAGTTAAGTGAAGATTGTACTGGGAAGATGAAACAATTATTCCATAAAATGAGTGGGTTTTGAATGGGACATGAAGGGCGGACTTGTGAGTTAGGAAAAAATATATATATAAAGACTTAATGAAGGTTTAATTAAAGCATAACAACTATGCTGTATTCCTAAAATATATTAAAATGATGTTATGGAAATACCTTGCCTAGTACTTAATATCTCACAGAGTAAATCAAAGCACCTATTAATCCTTTCTACTAACAGCTGTTCCTCTTTGTTTCACTTTACATAACATGTGATGGATTGACATTTGTAGAAATAAGGAGGAAACATGGAAGAAAGTGAACAATTAGAAAGGATCAAAATACAGTAATAAACCAGGTAAATAATCAGTGAATATTATTATAGTAAGTATATGCACATTTATAAACTGAGAATTTTCAGGAGTGACAGCCAATGTAGAAAATCGAGATGGTGTTATAGAAAATTCCATAAAACCCTTTGCATTAGTTTAACAGCCTGGTATAATATTTAGAAACATGTGTAATTTCTTTGAGCAGTTAAGCATAGAATAACATGGCTGAAATAATGATAAACACTTAACATTTACTTAAATTTCTGTTTATTTTTATCGTTAATGCCCATCGACACTGTTGCCTATTACATAAATCAAACAGACATTCAACCTCTTGGAATGGAATCAGAAACCCACAAAGCTGACTGCTGTTAGGACTCATAAGGAAGGCAATTAATAAATTTATTATTTAGGAGAGGAGTTGTTTGCTTTCCAAAAATCCATGCAAAGTTGGAATGTTATCCGGAGTGTATATCAAACTGACGAAGCTAAAAGTGTCTTTTTATCTCAGGTTCACCCATTTGACAATCATTATATTTTCTCCTTTATCTCTGGTTTGGTCAGCTATGCTAGTGTCAGAACACTTAATTCATTCAGTCAATCAACAAAGACCTATTTAGTACTAAGTTTTTGTGGGTGGGATGAATAAGACAAATATCTGCCACAATGGAGCATATGATCTAGAGTTTAAAATTCATATTTAAATTACTTACATACCACCACATACATGAATTACATACTTTCCACCACAAATGTAAACAACACTTATAAAATTGATAATGCTAAGGAGAAGACCTTAATATTAAAAGCAATAAAATTGATATGTCTATTAGTAGAAATAAAAAATAGTCATATATTAACTAAAGTAAAATTTAGGGATCCCTGGGTGATTCAATCAGTTAAGCAGCTGCATTTGGCTCAGGTCATGATCCCAGGGTCCTGGGATTAAGACCTGCATCAGGCTCACTGCTGGGTGATAAGCCTGCCTCTCGATCTTCCTCTGCCTGCCACTCTGCCAACTTGAGCTCTCTCTCTCTCTCTCTCTCTGTCAAATAAACAAATAAAATCTTAAAAAAAAGATAAATATAAAGTAACACTTACTGGAGATTTGGGGATGGTGATGTCATCAAGATGGCAACATGGATGCATGGATGGCTCTTTATTTATTGTGAAAGGTAAATGTATAGTCAAAACCAGATTCTCTAATATTGTAATGGTGATATATAAATCATTTAGTAGTCTAGTTTAAAAGTTAAAAAAACAAGCCTATTAAAAATAACTATAACTGCAATCATTTGTTATTGAAAGTACAATATAAAAATGATCTAAAATGTAAAAACATCAATAACCTATTGAGAAGTATAAATTTTCTGTAAACTATTGAAGTTCAGTTGTTTTCAAAATAAAATGGAATGTTATAACTAACGTATTTTATATAAGCTTAATGGTAAATATAAAAAATATGTAGTAGATTCACAAAAGATTTTGATAAAGAAGTTAAAACATACTGCCACAAAAAGTCATCAGATTACAAACAAAGAGAACAAGACAGGAAATAAAGAGCAGAGCATCTACAAAAGAGAAACAAAACAGATAAACACTGGGGAAAGAAAAAAAATTTTAAAAAAGGGAGGGGAAGGCAAACCATAATACACTTAACTATAAGTAACAAACTGTTTCTGGAGGGGAGATGGGCAGGGGAATGGGCTAAGCCAGTAATAATTATTAGGAGGTCACCTGTGATGAGCATTGATGAGCATATGTAAATGGTGAATTACTAAATTCTACTCCTGAAACTAATATTACACTATATATTAACTAAAATTTAAATAAATAATGAAATATAAAAAGAATGAAAGGCAATAGTTAAGTCCTTACCTATCCATAATTACTTTAACTCTAAGTGAATGGAATCATCAGTTGGAAGACATAGACAGGCTAGAATAGATTAAAAAAAACAAACAAAAACACAAGATCCAACAATATGTTGCATATAAAAGAATCACTTTAGCTTTAAGGACACACATGGGCAGAGAGTAAAGGGATGGAAAAAGATATTCCAAGCTAATGATAACAAAAGAAAACAAGGGCGGCAATAACTATAACAGACAAAATAGGGTTTATATAAGCTAAAAATCACCACAGGAGTCAAAGAAGGTCATTATACAATAAGAAAAGTGTCATCAATTCATCAATACAGTAATTGTAAATATCATGTACCTAATATTGAGCCACATAAATATATAAAACAAATACTAACAAAATAAAAAGGAGAAATAAATAGCAATACAATAATATCTGGGGACAATAATACCCCGCTCTTACCTATGGATAGATCATCCAGACAGAAAATCAATAAGAAAATAGTGAATTTAGACACTATGCCTGGACAACTGGGTGGCTCAGTCAGTTAAGCCTTTGCCTTTGGCTCAGGTCGTGATCCCAGGGTCCTGAGATAGAGGGCTGCCTGTTCAGGAGGGGGTCTTCTCACTCTGTCTCTGCGCTTGCCCTTGCTCATTCTCTCTGCCCTGCTCTCTCCCTCTCAAACAAACAAACAAAACAAACAAACAAACAAGAACTATGTCAAATGAACCTAACATATTTACAGGATATTCCATCCAATAGTATTATAATAAATATTCTTCTCAAACACATGTGGAAAATTTTCTAGGATAGATCACATTTTAAACCACAAAACAAGAGTCCCCCCAAAATCAATAATATAGAAATCATATCAAGTATATTTCCAGCCAAAGTAATATGAAACTAGAAATCAATACAGAAGGAAATTTGGAAAATTTACAAATACACAGACATACACATTTTTAAACAAACAAAAAAATCAAAAAAATAAGACAAAGTGGGAATAAAAATACATCTTGAGGAAAATAAAAAAAATATATACCAAAAAATTATGAGAAGCAGCAAAGCAGTTATAAAAGGAAATTTTATAGCTATAAATGTATATAAAAAAAGATTTCAAATAAAGAACTTAATATAAAAGTTCAAAAAAATACAAAAAGAACAAAGTAAACTTAAAAGTAGCAAAAGGAAGGAAAAAAATAAAAATTAGGGCAGAAATAAATGAAATATAGAATTAAAAAACTAGAAAGTTTTTTTTAAAATGGTAAATAAAATTAAACTTGTAATGGTAAATAAAAAAAAAAAAAGACAACTATCCAGAATAGAACACATCCTTGGTCCTAAATCAAGACTCAACCGGTATCAAAAGATTGGGATCATTCCCTGCATATTTTCAGACCACAATGCTCTAAAGCTAGAACTCAACCACAAAAAGAAGTTTGAAAAGAACCCAAATACATGGAGACTAAAGAGCATCCTTCTAAAGAATGAATGGGTCAACCGGGAGATTAAAGAAGAATTGAAAAAAAATCATGGAAACAAATGATAATGAAAATACAACGGTTCAAAATCTGTGGGACACAACAAAGGCAGTCCTGAGAGGAAAATATATAGCGGTACAAGCCTTTCTCAAGAAACAAGAAAGGTCTCAGGTACACAACCTAACCCTACACCTAAAAGAGCTGGAGAAAGAACAAGAAAGAAACCCTAAGCCCAGCAGAAGAAGAGAAATCATAAAGATCAGAGCAGAAATCAATGAAATAGAAACCAAAAAAACAATAGAACAAATCAACGAAAGTAGGAGCTGGTTCTTTGAAAGAATTACTAAAATTGATAAACCCCTGGCCCGACTTATCAAAAAGAAAAGAGAAAGGACCCAAATAAATAAAATCATGAATGAAAGAGGAGAGATCACAACTAACACCAAAGAAATACAAACTATTAGAAGAACATACTATGAGCAACTCTATGCCAATAAATTTGACAATCTGGAAGAAATGGATGCATTCCTAGAAACATATAAACTGAACGAGGAAGAAATAGAAAACCTGAACAGACCCATAACCAGTAAGGAGATTGAAACAGTCATTAAAAATCTCCAAACAAACAAAAGCCCAGGGACAGACGGCTTCCCGGGGGAATTCTACCAAAAATTTAAAGAAGAATTAATTCCTATTCTCCTGAAACTGTTCCAAAAAATAGAAATGGAAGGAAAACTTCCAAACTCATTTTATGAGGCCAACATCACCTTGATCCCAAAACCAGACAAGGATCCCACCAAAAAAGAGAGCTATAGACCAATATCCTTGCTGAACACAGATGCAAAAATACTCAACAAAATACTAGCCAATAGGATTCAGCAGTACATTAAAAGGATTATCCACCACGACCAAGCGGGATTTATTCCAGGGCTGCAAGGTTGGTTCAACATCTGCAAATCAGTCAATGTGATACAACACATCAATAAAAGAAAGAACAAGAACCATATGATACTCTCAATAGATGCTGAAAAAGCATTTGACAAAGTACAGCATCCCTTCCTGATCAAAACTCTTCAAAGTTTAGGGATAGAGGGCACATACCTCAATATCATCAAAGCCATCTATGAAAAACCCACTGCAAATATCATTCTCAATGGAGAAAAACTGAAAGCTTTTCCGCTAAGGTCAGGAACACGGCAGGGATGTCCATTATCACCACTGCTATTCAACATAATACTAGAGGTCCTAGCCTCAGCAATCAGAAAACAGAAGGAAATTAAAGGCATCCAAATCGGCAAAGAAGAAGTCAAATTATCACTCTTCGCAGATGATATGATACTATATGTGGAAAACCCAAAAGACTCCACTCCAAAACTGCTAGAACTTATACAGGAATTCCGTAAAGAGTCAGGATATAAAATCAATGCAAGGAAATCAGTTGCATTTCTCTACACCAACAGCAAGACAGAAGAAAGAGAAATTAAGGATTCAATCCCATTTACAATTGCACCCAAAACCATAAGATACCTAGGAATAAACCTAACCAAAGACGCACAGAATCTATACTCAGAAAACTATAAAGTACTCATGAAAGAAATTGAGGAAAACACAAAGAAATGGAAAAATGTTCCATGCTCCTGGATTGGAAGAATAATTATTGTGAAAATATCTATGCTATCTAAAGCAATCTACACATTTAATGCAATTCCTATCAAAGTACCATCCATCTTTTTCAAAGAAATGGAACAAATAATTCTAAAATTTATATGGAACCAGAAAAGACCTCGAATAGCCAAAGGGATATTGAAAAAGAAAGCCAACGTTGGTGGCATCACAATTCCGGACTTCAAGCTCTATTACAAAGCTGTCGTCATCAAGACGGCATGGTACTGGCACATAAACAGACACATAGATCAATGGAACAGAATAGAGATCCCAGAAATAGACCCTCAACTCTACTTTTCGACAAAGCAGGAAAGAATGTCCAATGGAAAAAAGACAGCCTCTTCAATAAATGGTGCTGGGAAAATTGGACAGCCACATGCAGAAAAATGAAATTGGACCATTTCCTTACACCACACACAAAAATAGACTCAAAATTGGTGAAGGACCTCAGTGTGTAAAAGGAATCCATCAAAATCCTTGAGGAGAACACAGGCAGCAGCCTCTTCGACCTCAGCCGCAGCAACATCTTCCTAGGAACAACGCCAAAGGCAAGGGAAGCAAGGGCAAAAATGAAGTATTGGGATTTCATCAAGATCAAAGGCTTTTGCACAGCAAAGGAAACAGTTCACAAAATCAAAAGACAACTGACAGAATGGGAGAAGATATTTGCAAATGAAATATCAGATAAAGGACTAGTGTCCAAAATCTATAAAGAACTTAGCAAACTCAACACCCAAAGAACAAATAATCCAATCTCGAAATGGGCAGAGGACATGAACAGACATTTCTACAAAGAAGACATCCAGATGGCCAACAGACACATGAAAAAGTGCTCCATATCACTCGGCATCAGGGAAATACAAATCAAAACCACAATGAGATATCACCTCACACCAGTCAGAATGGCTAAAATCAACAAGTTAGGAAATGACAGATGCTGGCGAGGATGCAGAGAAAGGGGAACCCTCCTCCACTGTTGGTGGGAATGCAAGCTGGTGCAACCTCTCTGGAAAACAGCATGGAGGTTCCTCAAAATGTTGAAAATAGAACTGCCCTATGACCCAGCAATTGCACTACTGGGTATTTACCCTAAAGATACTAACGTCGTGATCCAAAGGGGCACGTGCACCTGAATGTTTATAGAAGCAATGTCCACAATAGCCAAACTATGGAAAGAACCTAGATGTCCATCAACAGATGAATGGATCAAGAAGGTGTGGTATATATACACAATGGAATACTATGCAGCCATCAAAAGAAATGAAATCTTGCCATTCGCGACAACATGGATGGAACTAGAGCGTATCATGCTTAGTGAAATAAGTCAAGCAGAGAAAGACATCGTATGATCTCCCTGATATGAGGAAGTGGTGATGCAACATGGGGGCTTAAGTGGGTAGGAGAAGAGTAAATGAAACAGGATGGGATTGGGAGGGAGACAAACCATAAGTGACTCTTAATCTCACAAAACAAACTGAGGGTTTCTGGGGGAGGGGGTTTGAGAGAAGGGGGTGGGATTATGGACATTGGGGAGGGTATGTGCTTTGGTGAGTGCTGTGAAGTGTGTAAACCTGGTGATTCACAGACCTGTACCCCTGGGGATAAAAATATATGCTTATAAAAAATAAAAAAAATTAAAAAAGACAGCTAGACTAACTCAGAAAAAAGAGAGAAGACTCAATAAAATCAGAAATGAAAAAGGAGACATTATAACAGATACCACAGAAATATAAAGGATAAAAGACAGTTAAATGCCAGCGAATCAAAAGCCTAGAGGAAATGGACAAATTCCTAGGCACATACAACCAATCAAGACTGAATCATAAGGACATAAAAAATGTGAACAGACCAATAAGGGGTAAGGAGATTGAATCCGTAATAAAAACCTTCTAACAAATAAAAGTCCAGAATCAGATGATTTCCACAGTGAATTCTACCAAATATTTTAAGGCAAAATAATACAAATACTTTTAAAACCCTTCCCAAAGAGTTGAAGAGGTTGAAATACTCCGAGGCACATTTTACAAGCCAGCATTATCTTGATATCAAAACCAGACAGGAGCACTACAAAAGCAAAACAAAACAAAACAAAACAAAAACAAACAAAACAAAACAAAACAAAAAACAAAAAAAAAAAAAACAAAGCAGCAACAAAAAGAACTACTGGATAATATTCCTGATAAATAAAAATGTAAAAATTCTCTACAAAATGCTAGAAAACTGAATTCACCAGCACATATCAGTAAATGTGATGCATTATATTAATAGAATGATCAATAAAAACTCATATGATCAACTCAATATATGCAGAAAAGGCATTTGACAAAATTCAACACCCTTTCATAATAAAAATACTCACCAAACTGGGTACAGAAAGAATATACATCAACATAATAAAAACCACATATTCCGTGGAAGGATTCAAGATGGCGGAGAAGTAGCAGGCTGAGACAACATCAGGTAGCAGGAGATCAGCTAGATAGCTTATCTAACCATTGCAAACACCTACAAATCCAATGGGAGATCAAAGAGAAGGAGAGCAACAATTCTAGAAACAGAAAATTGATCACTTTATGAAATGTACAGCCGGCAGAAGAGTGAACCCGAAGAACAGGAAGGTAGACCGCGGGGGGCGGTGGTGCAGCTCCCGGCAAGCGGTGGAGCAACGGAGAACAAAATCAGGACTTTTTAAAAGTTTGATCCACTGAGGGATATCACCCCAGAGGCTAAACCAGAGTGAAGCCCAAGTGGGCTCAGCATAGTCCCAGGTCCCTCAGGGGCACAGAAGGACCAGGGGTATCTGAGTGTCACAGAACTCACAGGTATTAGAGTGGGGAAGCTGGCTACAGAGACAAAGCTGAGGAGTGAGCTCTCAACCCAGGGTTACTTTGAACCAGGCATAGGCAGGATGAGCTTGGAGCACGGCCAAGGGCCAGGGAGACGGGAGTAATTGAGCTCTTTTCTCCAAGCATGGCCAGAGGCCAGGGAGATGAGAATGACCAAGGACTTTTCTCCAAGTATGAGTGACAGAGCGCTTTTCTCCAAGCATGGCCAGAGGCTGGGAAGATGGGATTAAGCACTTTTCTCTAAGGGTGCACTGAGGAGCGGGGCCTTGAGCTCTCCACTCCTCTGGGCAGGATTGTGAGACCGCCATTATCATTCCATCATCCAGAACTCTACGGAAAGCCTTCAGGGAACAAAAGCTCCCGGATTACTTAGCCTTACCCCAGGTAAGGGCAGGACAAATCCATCTCGGGCAAAGACACTTGAGAATCAATACAACAGGCCTCTTGCCAGAAGACCAACAAGAAACCCAGCCAAGATCAACTTCACTTAGTAAGGAGAACAGTGGAATTCCAGAGGAGGAGAAAGCAAAACAAGGAATTCGTGGCTTTCTCCCAATGATTCATTAGTCTTGCAGTTATATTTTTTCTTTTTTCTTCTGCTAATTTTTTTTTAACTTTTACCCTTTCCTCATTTAATGATTTTTTAAACTAGTTTATTTTTAAAATACCTTACAAAAAATAATAATCTATTTTGAACCTTCATTATTATAGTCATATTTTATCCTCCATTGTACCTAACTATATATTTTTTTACACATAGGGTTTTCTCTTTTAAAAAATTTGGGGTATAACTTCTCCTAATAGAACAAAATATACCCTAAATATATCTCCAAGATTGTTCTAGTGTCCAGCCTGAGCAAATTCTCTCCAGTTTATTTTTCTTTATTGTCCCAACCAACTTGCTTTATCAACTTATTTTTTAGAAATTAAATTTATTTCTCATTTTTTAAAAGATTTTATTTATTTATCAGAGAGAGGGGGGGCGAGAGTGAGCACAGGCAGACAGAATGGCAGGCAGAGGCAGAGGGAGAAGCAGGCGCCCTGCCGAGCAAGGAGCCCGATGTGGGACTCGATCCTAGGATGCTGAGATCATGAACTGAGCCGAAGGTAGCTGCTTAACCAACTGAGCCACCCAGGCGTCCCTTTTTTCCTCATTTTTATAGGTTTATTCCATCCCTTCATTGTGCCTACCCTTATATGTTTTTCATCCTTTAAAATCTTGGGAGGTAGTTTCTTCTAAGAGACCAAAATACTCCCAAAATTAAGTGAGTGACCCTGTTCTAGTCACAAGTCTAGTATATATATATATATTTTTTTCTTTTTTAATATTTTTTCCTTGTTTTCTTTTTTTTAAACCTTTTTTTCCCCCTTGAACTTCTTTTTTATTCCCTTTCGTTCTCCCACAACTTGGGTCTCTTCTGATTTGGTTAAAGCACATTTTCCTGGGGTCTTTACCACCTTTTTAGCATTTTATTTGCTCCTTTATGTATTCTTATCGCTCAAAATGACAAGGTGGAAAAACTCACCACAAGAAAAAGAACAAGAGGCAGTAGCAAAGGCTAGGGACCTAATCAAAACAGACATTGGTAATATGACAGAACTAGAGTTTAGAATGACAACTCTCAAGGTTCTTGCTGGGCTCGAAAAAGGCATGGAAGTTATTAGAGAAACCCTCTCCAGAGAGATAAAAGCCCTTTCTGGAGAAATAAAAGAACTAAAGCCTAACCAAGTTGAAATCAAAAGAGCTGTTAATGAGGTGCAATAAAAAATGGAAGTTCTTACTGCTAGGATAAATGAGGCAAAAGAATTAGTGATATGGAAGACCAAATGATGGAGAATAAAGAAGCTGAGCAAAAGAGAGACAAACAAATACTGGACCACGAGGAGAGAATTTGAGAGATAAGTGAACCCATAAGATGACACAACATTAGAATAATTGGGATCCCCGAAGAAGACGAAAGAGAGAGGGGAGCAGAAGGTATAGTGGAGAGAATTTTGTAGAGAATTTCCTTAATATGGCAAAGGGAACAAACATCTAAATCCAGGAGATGCAAAGAATGACCCTCAAAATCAATAAAAATAGGTCCACACCCCGCAACCTGATAGTAAAATTTACAACTGTTAACAACAAAGAGAAAATCCTGAAAGCAGCCTGGGAAAAGAAGTCTGTATTGTACAACAGTAAAAACATTTGATTGGCAGCAGACTTATCCACAGAGACCTGGCAGACCAGAAAGAACTGGCATGATATATTCAGTGTTAAATGAGGAAAACATGCAGCCAGGAATACTATATCCAGTTAGGCTATCATTGAAAATAGAAGGAGAGATTAAAAAGCTACCAGGACAAACAAAAGCTGAAAGAATTTGCAAACACCAAACCAACTCTCCAGGAAATATTGAAAGGGGTCCTCTAAGCAAAGAGAGAGCCTAAAAGTAGTAGATCAGAAAGGAACAGAAACAATATACAGTAACAGTCACATTATAGGCAATACAATGCCACTAAATTCATATCTCTCAATAGTTACCCTGAATGTAAATGGCCTAAATGCCCCAATCAAAAGACACAGGGTATCAGAATGGATAAAAAGCAAAACCCATCAATATGCTGCCCAAGAAACTCATCATAGACCCGAAGATACCCCCAGATTTAAAGAGAGGGGGTGGAAAACAATTTACCATGCTAATGGACATCAGAAGAAAGCTGGGGTGGCAATCCTTATATCAGATCAATTAGATTTTAAGCCAAAGACTATAATAAGAGATGAGGAAGGACACTATATCATACTCAAAGTGTCTGTCCGACAAGAAGACTTAACAATTTTAAATATCTATGTCCTGAACATGGGAGCAGCCAACTATATAAACCAATTAATAACAAAATCAAAGAAACACATCGACAATAATAAAATAATAGTAGGGGAATTTAACACTCCCCTCATTGAAATGGACAGATCATCCAAGCAACAGATACACAAGGAAAAAGGCCTTACATTGACACACTGGACAAGATGGACATCACAGGTATATTCAACACATTCCATCCCAAAATAACAGAATACACATTCTTCTCTAGTGCACATGGAACATTCTCCAGAATAGACCACATCCTGGGTCATAAATCAGATCTCAACCATTATCAAAAGATTGGGATCATCCCCTGCATATTCTCAGAGCACAATGCTCTGAAACTAGAACTCAATCACAAGAGGAAATTTGGAAAGAACACAAATACATGGAGACTAAACAGCATCCTTCTAAAAAATGAATTGGTCAACCAGGAAATTAAAGAAGAATTGAAAAAATTCATGGAAACAAATGATAATGAAAACAAAAGTGTTCAAAATCTGTGGTATACAGCAAAGGCAGTCCTGAGAGGAAAATATAAAGCTGTATGAGCCTTTCTCAAGAATCTAGAAAGATCTCAGATACAAAACATAACCCTACACCTAAAGGCGTCAGAGAAAGAACAACAAAGAAAGCCTAAACCCAGCAGGAGAAGAGGAATAATAAAGATCAGAGCAGAAATCAATGAAATAGAAACAAAGGAACAAAAAAACACACAAACAAAACAAAACAAAACAAAACAAAACAAAAAACCAATAGAACAAATCAACGAAACTAGGAGCTGGTTCTTTGAAAGAATTAATAAGATTGATAAAGAAAGAGAAAGGACCCAAATAAATAAAATCATGAATGAAAGAGGAGAGATCACAACCAACAGCAAAGAAATACAAACAATTATAAGAACATGCTATGAGCAACTCTACGCCAACAAATTCAACAATCGGGAAGAAATGGATACATTCCTAGAGACATATAAACTACCACAACTGAACGAGGAAGAAATAGAAAACCTGAACAGACCCATAACCAGTTTGGAGATTGAAACAGTCATCAAAAATCTCCAAACAAACAAAAGCCCCGGGCCAGATGGCTTCCCAGGGGAATCCTACCAAACATTTAAAGAAGAATTAATTCCTATTCTCCTGATACTGTTCCAAAAAAATAGAAATGGAAGGAAAACTTCCAAAGTCTTTTTTTTCTGAGGCCAGCATCACCTTGATCCCCAAAACAGTCAAGGTTCCCATCAAAAAAGAGAACAACACATTAAAAAAAGAACAAGAACCATATGATACTCTCCATAGATGGTGAAAAAGCATTTGGCAAAGTGCAGTATCCCTTCCTGATTAAAACTCTTCAAAGTGTAGGGATAGAGGGCACATATTATCAATATTATAAAAGCGATCTATGAAAAACCCACTGCAAATATCATTCTCAATGGAGAAAAACTGAATACTTTTCCGCTGAGGTCAGGAACATGGCAGGGATGTCCGTTATCATCACTGATATTCAACATCGTACTAGAAGTCCTAGCCTCAGCAATCAGACCACAAAAAGAAATTAAAGGCATCCAAACTTTGCCAAATTGGCAAAAGAGAAGTCAAACTATCCCTATTTGCAGACGATATGACACTGTATGTGGAAAGCTTAAAGGACTCCACTCCAAATCTGCTATAAATTGTATAGGAATTCTGTAAAGTGTCAGGATATAAATCAATGAACAGATATTGGTTGCATTTTTTTTATACCAACAAGACTGAAGAAATAGAAATTAAGGAGTGAATCCCATTTACACTTGCACTCAAAACCCTAAGATACCTAGGAATAAACCTAACCAAAGAGACAAAGATTCTTTGTCATGAAAGAAATTGAAGAAGACACAAAGAAATGGAAAAATGTTCCATGCTCCTGTATTGGAAGAACAAATATTGTGAAAATGTCTATGATACCTAAAGCAATCTACACATTTAATGCAATCCCTATCAAAATCCCATCAATTTTTTTCAAAGAAATGGGATAAATCATCCTAAAATATATATGGAACCAGAAAATACCTCGAATAGCCAGAGGAATATTGAAAAAGAAAGCCAAAGTTGTTGGCATCACAATTCCAGACTTCAAGCTCTATTACAAAGTTGTCATCATCAAGATAGTAGGGAACTGTCCCCAAAACAGACATAGATCAATGGAACAGAATAGCGAGCCCAGAAATACACCCTCAACTCTATGGTCAACTAATCTTCAACAAAGCAGGAAGGAATGTCCTATGGAAAAGAGACAGCCTCTTCAACAAATGGTGTTGGGAAAATTGAACAGCCACATGCAGAAAAATGAAGTTGGACCATTTCCTTAAACCATACATGAAAATAGACTGGAAATGGATGAAGAAGCATAATGTGAGAAAGGAATCCATCAAAATCCTTGAGGAGAGAACAGGTAGCAACCTCTTTGACCTCAGCAGCAGCAACTTCTTCCTAGGAACATCGCCAAAGGCAAGGGAAGCAAGGGCAAGAATGAACTATTGGGATTTCATCAGATCAAAAAGCTTTTGCACAGCAAAGGAAACAGTTAACAAAGCCAAAAGATGACTGTCAGAAGTTATCTGGGAGAAGATATTTGCAAATGACATACCAGATAAAGGGCCAGTATCTATCCAAAATCTATAAAGAGCTTATCAAACTCAACACCCTAAGAACAAATAATCCAATGAAGAAATGGGCAGAGGACATGAACAGACATTTCTGCAAAGAATACATCCAAATGGCCAACAGACACATGAAAAAATGCTCCACATCACTCGGCATCAGGGAATTACAAATCAAAACCAGAATGAGATACCACCTCACACCTTTCAGAATGGCTAAAATGAACAAGTCAGTCAATGACAGATGCTGGCGAGGATGTGGAGAAAGGGCAACCCTCCTACACTGTACGTGGGAATGCAAGATGGTGAAACCACTCTGGAAAACAGCTTGGAGGTGCCTCAAAAAGCTGAAAATAGAACTAGCCTACGACCCAGTGATTGTAGTACTGGGTATATTCCCTAAAGATACAAACGTGGCATTCTGAAGGGGCACATGCACCCAAATGTTTATAGCAGCAATGTCCACCATAGTTAAACTATGGAAAGAACCTAAATGTCCTTCAACAGATGAATCAATAAATAAGATGTGGTATATATGTACAATGGGATACTATGCAGCCATCAAAAGAAATGAAATCCTGCTATTTGTGATGACGGGATGGAACTAGAGGGTATTATGCTTGGCAAAATAAATCAATCTGAGAAAGACAACTATCATATGATCTCCCTGATATCATGAAGTGGAGATGCAACATAGGCGGTTTCGGGCGTATGAAAAGAAAAATAAAAGAAGATGGGATTGGGAGGGAGACAAACCATAAAAGACTGAATCTCACAAAACAGACTGAGGGTTGCTGGGGGGGGGGTGTGTTGGGAGAGGATGGTGGGTGTATGCACATTGGGGAGGGCAGGTGCTATGGTGAGTGATGGTGAGTGCTGTGAAATATGTAAACCTGGTGATTCACAGACCTGTACCCCTAAAGATTAAAACACATTATATGTTTATAAAAAATTTAAAAAAATAATTTAAAAAATCCATTAAAGAAAAAACACATATTGCAAGCCCAGAGCTAATCTCATATTCAATCAAAAAAGTTTGAAAGTTTTCCCCTTAAAGATCAGAAAAAAGACAAGTGTGTCCACTTTCACTACTCTCATTTGACATAGTACTGGATGTCCTAGCCAGAGAAACAAG
This sequence comes from Mustela lutreola, assembly GCF_030435805.1. Lineage (NCBI taxonomy): Eukaryota > Metazoa > Chordata > Mammalia > Carnivora > Mustelidae > Mustela > Mustela lutreola. Next base: position 62,482,168 of record NC_081305.1, on the reverse strand, counting down.
GAACACAAAGAAATAAAAGACTCAAAAAAAAAAAAAAGGAAGAAGTAAAATTTTCATTTTTTGGATAACATGAACTTACATGTAAAAAAGAATCCTAAAAAATTCACAAAAATTTTGAATTAACACATTTAGTAAAGCTGCCAAATACAAGATAAATATATAAAAGACAAGAATTTTGTTTTGTTTCGTTTTTTTTTTTTAATATGGAATGCTTCCCAGTTTTTCATGTCATCCTTGTTCAGTGATCAAGCTAATCTTCTCTGCATCATTCCAATTTTAGTATATGTGCTGCCAAAGTAAGCACAAGACAGGAGCATTTTAACACTCTAATGATGAACTGTCTGAAAAAATAAAGAGAACAATCTAATTCACAATAGCATCAAAACTAATAAAATACTTAGGAAAAGATTTAACTAAGAAGATGAAAGATCTGTACCCCATAAACTATGACATTGATAAAGAAATTGAAGGAGACATAAATGGAAAGATAGCTCATATTTATGAATGGTAAGAATTAACATTGTGAAAATGTCCATACTACTGAAAACCATCTGTAAATTCAATTCCTATCAAAAATCCAATGTTAGGGGCGCCTGGGTGGCTCAGTGGGTTACGCCGCTGCCTTCGGCTCAGGTCATGATCCCAGGGTTCTGGGATCGAGCCCTGCATCAGCCTCTCTGCTCAGCAGGAAGCTGCTACCTCTTCTCTCTCTGCCTGCCTCTCTGCCTGCTTGTCATCTCTCTCAGTGAAATAAATAAATAAAAAATCTTTTAAAAAATCAATATTGTGTTTTTACAGAAGTAAGTAAAGAATCCTAAAATTTATATGAGACCATAAAAGACAACAAATAATTAAAGCAGTTCTGAGAAAGAATGAAGAAGCGAAATTACACTCTTGATTTGAAACTATACTACAAAGCCCTCATACTCAAAACAATAAAGTATACTGGCATAAAAACAGACCCATAAACAAGTAGAACAGAATTGAGAGTCCAGAAATAAATCCTTTCATACAGTCACCTAATATTTGACAGGGGCCAACATATATAATGGGTAAAGATAGTCTGTTCAATAAATGATATTTAAAACTGAATAGTCACATAAACCAGCATGAAACTGGAACCTTATATTACTCATAAATCTTAACTTGAAATAGATTAAAGACTTAAATGTGATGCATGAAACTAAATTTCCTAAAGGAAAACATAGGAAAAATTCTCCTTGACATTGGTCTTGCCAATAGTTTTTTGGATACCAGACCAAAAACACAAGCAAAAGAAGCAAAAATAAATAAATGGTATTACAATAAACTAAAGTTTCTGCATTGCCAAAAAAACAAAAGAGAGAAAAAGAATGAAAACACAATCCACAGAATGGAAGAAAATACTTACACATTTTATATCTGAAAAGAGGTTAATAACCAACAGATACAAATAGAAAGTAATATATAATTAAAAAAATAGCAAAAGTATCTCAATAGACTTTTTTTTTTCAAGAAAGTTATATAAATAACCAACAGGAGCATTAAAAAGTACTCAACGTAAAAACTCAGGGCAAAATCATTATGTTGTTGTTGTTTACCTCTGAAAAACACAGCAAGATATTACTACCTATTAGAATATATACTACCAAAAAATTAAAACTAACAAAGTTTGGTAAATATTGGGTAAAATGCGGAACTTATGCACCGTGATAGGGGTATAAATTTGTATGGAAAACAGTATGGAGATTATTCATAGTATTAAAAGTAAAATTACCATATGATTCAGTAATCCCACCTCTAGGTATATATCTAAAGGAAACGAAGTCACTATTCGTAGACATATCTGCACTCTTATGTTCATTATAAAATTATTAACTCTAAGCAAGAGATGGAAATAACTTCAGTATCCATTAATGGATGAATGAATATTTTAAAAAGTATGGTAAATATATACTATGGAATACTACTTAACCATGAAAAATTAAGAAATACTGCCATTTACAATAGCATGGATGGATCTTGAAGGTATTATACTAATTGAAATATTTCAAAGATTTTATATATTTTTTTAATTTCTGTATTATGATATCCCTTACATACAGAATCTGAAGGAAAAGCAAACTAATGGAAACTTAGAGTTGAGTTGACAAGAGGTGAACCTGGGGTGGAATAAGGTGGTCAAAGTGTACAAACTTGCAACTATAATATGAAAAAGTTCTGGGGATCTAATGTACAGCATGTTGATCATAGTTAATAATATATACATACTTTTTTATTGTGCTTCCCTTTATTAAACTTTGCATATATCACATTCTTACAAGTTGAAAGTATATAGCAATCTTGTATAAAATAGGTCTGCTGCCACCATTTTTCTAAACATTTGTTCATTTTGTGTCTCTCTGTCACATGTTGGTAATTCGTGCAATATTTCAAGTTTTTTCATTATTATTGTTTTTGTTATGGTGATCTGTGATCAGTAATTATGACCCACTGAAATCTCAGAACTAGTTTACTTAAGGTATATACATTGTTTTTCCTTAAAGACATAATGCTTTTGAACAGTACAGTATAGTGTTTATTTTTTATATGCACTGGGAAACATAATTTTTTATTTGCACTGGGAAACCAAAAAAAATAATAATGATTTGACTTAGTTTATTGAGATAATCTCTTTATTGAGGCGGTCTGGAACAAATCCCACAAGACCTCTGAAGTTCATCTCTACTGTACTATATACATAAAAGTTGCTAAGAGAGTAGATCTTAAAATTCCTTACCATACATGCATAAAAAACAGTGGCAACTATATGAGATAGTAGATGTATTAACATTTTTATGTAGATTATATTGCAATACAGATGTATGCCAATTTATCAAATTGTACAAAATTTACACAATGTTAAAAGTTTGCAGTGTTATAAGAAATCATTTCTTAAATTTACAAATTATAATATGTCAATTATTTTTCAATATAGCTGGAAAAATCTTTTTATAGAATTAATCTATTTTTCAAAAAAGGAAGTAAGGAAGTAGAAACTGCAACTAACTCTGAAATAATGAAATACAAAATCCATTTTAGTTATATACACTGTGACAAACACTATTAGTTAGTTTACAATGAAGGAATACTTATGAAGCATGAAGGATGGTCTATAAATAAGGCTGAAAGAGCTCAGTTTTAAGGTTTAAATTTAAAATCTTCTTTTGAAATACTAAACTGACCACCCAGTTTTCCAAACATAAATGTCTTAATTGCATGAATTTATTTCATACAACTCTATAATCTAGTTTCATAAGAAAGCAGCATGCAAATTTTGAATAAGACAGACTTGCTTAAGTTTCTTTATGTTCAACAGTAAAGGACACTTCCCTAAAAATAAATAGAAGAAAAATCAGCATATTTATTATGATAATTATTATTCATAATGAGATTCGTATTGAATTAAGGAATATATATCCTCAGAGGGGGTAAAGTAAAATGAAATTTATTTTGGTAAATGTGTCTATGAATAGTCAATACAATGCCTCAATATAAATGAATATTATCATTTTGAACAATTTAATTACTATTATTAGAATTATTATAAATATAAAAATAGCTATCATTTTAGCATGGAATAAGAGACTCTCATGCTCCATGCTTCATTACATCCACTCAACAACTCTGCATAATAAGTACCATCATCACCATTTCATGGGTGAAAAAACTGAGGCTAACACATTTAGATAACTGGTTTATGATTAAATGACTGATAAAGATGCATCACACTAATTTAGGCTTTATGATTTCAGAATTGTACCCTTTCCACTGCACATTCTATTACTCTGTAAATACTTGGCTTGTTTTCATTTAGTTCTTTAATTTTATTCATGTGGTGATGGCTTAAAGCTCCATTTAAAGGAAGCGTAAAAAATTCATTTAACCAAAAGCTCCCAAGAATTAAAAATGTCATGGATCTTATGTAGACATGGATATCATTAGTTAACGGGTAACTATATATTTTCCATTCTAGTGAGATAACAATCAGAGTATTTTTCTAAGTTATAGTCTCTGAGTGTTCAAAAGGACTTTGTTAAAATAGAAATATTTAGACAAAGGTGATCAAAAGTCTGGATCAGGTCACCTTAAGATAAATATTAGGAAACTGAGGAAACAAATGGAGATTTGAACACTGAGCTATGATATAATGAATGGTTTAAAGTATTTAGTAGAGCATAGAAAAGCCCTTTAAAGCCTGGTCTTAGCGTAGCATTGCAGCTTCTGGGATATCTGTCTATCTATCATCTATCTATCTATCTATCTATCTAGATATAAATTTGAAAACTTTTTTAGACAGGAGGGGATGAGGTGGGCAGGGCGCGTGCTCCTCTCTTAGGAAGGAGTCTGGGCAGAAAGCATGCCTGTCCTGAGCCTCTGGGCCCAAGGAGAGGCGAACATGGCACCCGTGAAAGCAAGGCCCAAGAGGACCCAGCTCTCCCGAAGCTCTACTTCCCTGACGCGACAGAAGCCTTGCTGAGGAAGCAGCAGAGAACTGCTGTTCGCTCCAAGCCAAAGCCTCTGCGAAAGCACAGCATTCGCTGAGAAATGTGCGGGCTGCTGCTGCTTGCCTGAGCCCAGTCGCGCAGTGGGAGAAACCAGCATACAGCGAAAGCCTCTTTGCCTGGGCATCTCCCCTGGGAAAGCACAGCGTTCCTTGGGAAATCAGAGTTGGGTTTGGGGATGCTGCTGCTGCTTGCCTGGGCTAGTCTCCACAGCTCGGTGGAAGATACCCGCACGGAGCGAAATACCCTTTTCCCTAGCATCCCCTCTGCCTGAGAGGGAATCAAGTGTGGGGAAGGCGCAGCACGCCGCCCCCGGAGAAGAGAAGGAGCCGTTGGCCTTGGGGTCGAGAAATGCTCGGGAAGCAGGATAGCCTGCCGTGGCACGAACAGCAGGTCGCTGGCAAGACAGTGTCACCTGCTCCCTGTGCCGAGAGATGGAAGCCTGGCTGCTAAGGACGTCTAGGGCAGGGTCGCGTGCTCCACTCTAAGGCAGGAGTCTGGGCAGAAAGCAGGCCTGTCCTGTGCCACTGGTCCCAAGGGGACAGCATCTCCTTGGCCACCTGTCCCAAAGGCAGACTTGGTTTTGCCACCAGGTGCCATACCCGGAACTCACAGAAACAGCCCCATGGAGAAACGGGCAGTCAGATGCCGTCTTCCACCAAGATGTGGCAAGGAATTGGGTGGCAGGGCGTGTGCCAGGGAAGGAGTGGAGACAGTCGCCCACAGTTCCCCATCCCAGTGCACGGGTCGTGTGCAGTAATCCTGTCGCCTCCTCTCCCCTGTGGTGAAGGACTGGCCTAGACCCTGAGTCTGCCTGAGCACCGGACAAAAGGCAAAGCCTTACCTACCCCAGGAGTTGGTAATAGGCATAGAGTGCCATGCTAGGAGACGCACGCAGCTGCAGGGTTGTGACTGTGTCTGCTTAGTTCGGCTTAGCAAGGTGAACCCCGGGCGTGAACTTGGAGCCCGGGAAAGCAAGTCCCAAGAGGCACCAGCTCTCCCGCGGCTCTTCTTCCCTGCCGCGACAGAGCGAAAACCCAAATTCTTGCTGAGGAAGCAGCAGTGAAGTGCGGTTCATGCCAAGCTGAAAACCTCTGCGAAAGCATAGCAGTCGCTGGGAAATCAGAGTCGGTTCTGTGGGCTGCTGTTGCTGCTTGCCTTAGCCTAGTATTCGTAGCAGGATGGGAGAAACTCGCATAGAGCGTAAGCCTCTTTGTCCGGCATCCCCTCTGGGAAAGCACAGCATTCTTTGGGAAATCAGAGTCCAGTCTGAGGGATGCTCCTGTTGGCCTGAGCTGGTCTCCACAGCACGGTGTAATAAACCAGCATGGAACGAAATCCTCTTTGCCTGGGCATCCCCTCTGCCTGAGAGAGAAGTGCGGTTGTGCCTGTGGAAAGAGCCTTAAGGAAAGGGACACGTCTTTCACTGCGCTCCCCAGGAGCATGTCTGTGGAAGGTGCAGCACGCTGCCCAGGGAGAAGAGCAGGAGCCGTTGGCCTTCTGCTCTGGAAACGGTTGCGAAGCAGGAGAGCCGGCCCTGGCAGGCACAGCGGCCGGTGGCAATACAAGTGTCACCCGCTCCCTGCGCAGAGAGACAGAACCCTGGCTGCTACGGAGAGAGGAGGGGATGAGTAGGGCAGGGCGCGTGCTCCACTCTTAAGATGGAGTCTGGGCAGAAAGCATGCCTGTCCTGAGCCTCTGGGCCCAAAGAGATAGCAGCTCCTTGGCCACACCTGTCCCTGGGGCAGTGATGGGCTAGCCACCAGGAGCCTACCCTGAAGTCGCAAAAACAGCTCCCTGAAATAACGGGGAGTCAGACGCCGTCTTCCTGCAGGATGTGGAAGCTTGGAGGAGGCACGGGGTTTAAGGGAAAGGAGTGGGGACAGTCCCCCAAAGCTCCCTTTTCAGTGCACGGGTGGTGTGCTGGGATCCTGTCACCTCTCCTTTCCTGTGGGGAAAGCACTGGCCTAGTCCGCAAGTTCGCCTGAGAGCCAGAGTAAAAGGCCAAGTGATGTCTACACTTGGAGATGGTAGTGTGCATTGAGTGCCATCCTAGGCTACGCATGCTACTGGAGGGTTGTAGCTGTGTCTGCTTAGTTTGGCCTGGCAGGGTGAACCCAGGACGCAAACATGTAGCCCGGGAAAGCAAGGCCCAAGAGGCACCAGCTCTCCCAAAGCTCTTCTTCCCTGATGCGACTAAAGCCTTGCTGAGGAAGCAGCAGTGAAGTGCTGTTCGCTCCAAGCCAAAGCCTCTGCGAAAGCACAGCATTCGCTGAGAAAAGTTCTGCGGGCTGCCGCTGCTTGCCTGAGCCCAGTCGCGCAGTGGGAGAAACCCGCATACAGCGAAAGCCTCTTTGCCTGGGCATCTCCCCTGGGAAAGCACAGCGTTCCTTGGGAAATCAGAGTTGGGTTTGGGGATGCTGCTGCTGCATGCCTGGGCTAGTCTCCGCAGCTTGGTGGAAGATACCCGCACGGAGCGAAATACCCTTTTCCCTAGCATCCCCTCTGCCTGAGAGAGAAGCCACGTGTGGGGAAGGCTCAGCATGCCGCCCCGGAGAAGAGAAGGAGCCCTTGGCTTGGGGTCGGGAAACACTCGGGAAGCAGGATAGCCTGCCGTGGCACGAACAGCAGGCCGGTGGCAAGACAAGTGTCACCCGCTCCCTGTGTGGGCAGATGGAAGCCTGGCTGCTAAGGAGATGAGGGGACGACTAGGGCAGGGTCGCGTGTTCCCCTCTGAGGAAGGAGTCTGGGCAGAAGGCAGGCCTGTCCTGTGCCTCTGGTCCCAAGGGGACAGCATCTCCTTGGCCACCTGTCCCAAGGGCAGACTTGGGCTTGCCACCAGGTGCCATACCCGGAACTCGCAGAAACAACCCCATGGAGAAACGAGTGCACTATCTAAAAAGAGATCAGTGAACTTGGACTGGAGTTAGTAGACATGGAAGAAAATAAAATATTACAGAGAAGAATACTCTGTGGTCCACAACCTAAACGGGCTGGGATTCCCATCATTTGGATCCCCGTAGCTTTACAAAAGTCAATTAAATTTTTGTATCTCCGATTAAAGTTGATTCCCCAGTACTTTTTCAAACATCTCTTGTAAAGTATTGTTTCCCAGAAAAAAAGGGATTTTGCACATGTATCTGCCTTTGTCTCTGGTCATTATCTCAGTCAGGATCCTGGGATCGAGCTCCTTATCGGGCTTCCTGCTCATTAGGAAGTATACTTCTCAGTCTCCCTCTGCATCTACCTCCCCCTGCCCCACTCATGCTCTCTCTCTCAAATAAATAAATACAATCTTTAATTTTTTAATTAAAAATAAGATAAATAAAATAAAATAAAAAGTCTGGTCTTACTGCCCCATTTAGCTTCTTTTTTTTTTCTTTTTTGAGTTGTATTTAAAGCAGCATGAGAGAAGATGGGGCTCTCAAACTTAAATAAAAAAGGAAAAAATTGAGTTTTGTTAGGATTTAAGATCTTGTCTGCTAGACAAAAACGTTGTCTTTGTTAACATGTGAAAATTAAAAAAAGAGAATAAGATAGAATTCTAATAATTTTTGTAGAAATTAAAAATTTCCTCCAACCCAATTACATACAGACCCATTAAGTAAATTCATTCCAATGTCCCAAACCAACCTTTTCTAATAGTAATGCATCTGTGTAAACAGGGTCAAACCAAGGAATAAATAAATATTATTATTTTTTTCCTGTCTCTTTCACAGTCACATCTGGGTATATTGGTAGCAAGCCAATTATCTATATGACATGATATCATAAGGAGGGTATTCTGTCCATTTGGGACAAATGAAAATCATTGTATTTTTATCTTGGTGCAGTAACTTGAGATGGCAAAGTGTGGGTTTTGAATATATTTTATTTTTTTTACTGGGAAGAAGTGATTAGAGATATTGGTTATCCAAGAGAGACTGACAGGTGTTGATAGTAGCCAGGTCAATATCCATCTACTTTTTCCTTTAATATCAGAAAGCACTGAGGGATTGACAACAAGGAAACTTAAAACAACATCAAATATTTTATTGTCTCTTTTCTAGTTATATTGTAACCATATGACAAAGTATCAGTCATACAAGCTATCATTCTCTTTTACCTCTATCTTTCTGCCAGAAATGTGGGCTTAATAGTGAGAACTCCAACAGCAATTTTTGCAACTGTGAATAAAAAGCCATGAAAACCTCTAAGATAGTTCACTTGACTTTCTTATTTTTATTTTTATTTTTTTAAAATATTTTCATTTATTTATTTGACAGAGAGAGGTTACAAGTAGGCAGAGAGGCAGGCAGAGAGAGAGAGAGGAGGAAGCAGGCTCCCTGCTGAGCAGAGAGCCCAATGCGGGACTCGATCCCAGGACCCTGAGATCATGACCCGAGCCGAAGGCAGCGGCTTAACCCACTGAGCCACCCAGGCGCCCTCACTTGACTTTCTTAAGACTCTGAACCAACACCAGAAAACACTATCTGTAGTCTTCTTGTTAAATGCAAAAATATGGTTAAACCACTTTTGACAGTCTACTACATACAGCAAAATGTAAATCTTAATTAAAATATGTCCTCTCAGCTGTGCTTAAGCAACTGAGTCCTGAGCTTTTCAGGTTTTCAGTCTGAAAGAGTACACCTCTGGTGCTCTGAAAGGGAAGAGAAAGGACACCCTGTTCTCCATATAAATTAAAGAAGAGAAATCTGTGCATTTAAGTGGGCCATATAAAATTAATCAAGCAATTACCTCCTAACTCCTTCCTATCCAAATTACCTGATATGCTCTCCCTACTCCTTTATTCCACGTTACTGCCTTTTCCAGGATTCTGTCTCACATCACAACATGTCTTCTGTTATTTCCTTCTTGCAAGCTAGTTTTGTGTTCTCCATCTAAAAATATCAACAATCATTGTGTATTTCAATTCCCATTTTCCTCAAATGCATTGATTCTTCTTATCTATTACTCTTTTCTCATACTCAATGTCTTTGTCTTTATGGGGTTTGCACTTGGCTTTTCCCCATCCTTTACTGCCATTATATAATCAAATCTAATAACTTCTTAGAGAAAGTTAAAAATTCCTGCATAGCCACACGTGAACACAAAGTCACTGATTTTTAGCAAACCTATAAGATAGACATCCATTTAATTTTTTTTTGTTAAGATTTTTTTATTTATTTGACAGAGAGAGTTGACAAGCAGGCAGAGAGGCGGGCAGACGGAGAGGAGGAAGCAGGCTCCCTGCTGAGCAGAGAGCCCGATTTGGGGCTCCGTCCCAGGACCCTGGGATCATGACCTGAGCCGAAGACAGTGGCTTAACCCACTTAGCCACCCAGGCGTCCCTCCATTCAATTTCTTAACTGAGTCTCAAATGCATCCTGAGTTCTAACCTAAACCTAAGTTCTACTTCTTACACGTTGCTATATGACCAAATTCTTTCAGTTCAGTATTTTGTAACATTTAAATATTAATCAATTGATGCTTTGTCTGTGTATTTCTATGAAAATAATTTGAATGCTGTAGATTTATTGTTATATTTATAGATTTATAATCAAAGTTTCATCAGTTGAAGTTTTTCGAAATTGCAGATATAATGATTAACCTAAAATGATACTGCCTCAAATCCCTCTGATATCAAGGCCCAACACCTGATTATAGCCAAACCTGTGGTGGATAGTTCCATGGGAAATTGCAGGTACTTAACACTGATAGCATCTCATGTTCTCTCTCTCATTTTAGAATGTCTCCAACACAACCCAAAATTGTAGGAGAGTTAATGTCCTCTGAGGACAGCTCTCAGTGAAGTGGAAATAAGAACCATAGATAAAATTGTCAGTTTTTAGGTCTTCATGAGGACAACTTAAAGAAGTTTCTCAGAACCTTTCAGTAAAAGCAAGCCTTCATTTTCTTTCAACAACAATTATATCAACAATGTACCTCTTTGACAAAGTTGCTTCTTCACTGTATCACGTTCCCATTCTTTTCTACCTTGGATAATCTCCCAGATAAACTAACAGTACTCAAATCCTTTGTCCTACTCTTTGCTCTCAGGATAAATGGAGCCAAAAGACTTAGATTAATATCAAGTTCTGAATGGGATCTTAGAGCTATTTCTGTCCAGATTTTCATAAACATAGGGACCTTTGAATTATCAGGCTATAAATAAGTTCTAAATGGGGGGGGCAAAAGCAAAAAGTAGAAATTTTTATGTTTGATTTTTAATCATGATTAATTGACTTTATTGATTATTAAAAATACTAACATTATAAAAGTGTGGATCTTTGTAAAACAATGTCATAATGTAAGAAATAAGTTGCATAGTCCTTTGGAGAATATTAAACCAAGTGTTCAGGTGCCATCTAATTTCTTGTTTAATCCAGAACTTTGGTGTGCATTATCTTGAGGAATAGGATTTTGAAGTCCAGACAGACTAACAGAAAACTGATCCTAATGTGTGTGTTTATATTTCTGCATTTGTTATAAAAATCAAAGTGTGATTGCTGGTTTAAAATGGCAAAAGTAATAATGTTCATGGACTCTATTATAAATTTTCTAATTGTATGGGAAGAATCCAATAAACATAGAATTAATTGATTTGCAAATCCTCAAAGAGCTACAGGATCAGGTAGTGTTATGTTGTAATTCAACAGCATCATAATGCAGAATTTTATATGTGTGGCTAATGGATATTTTTATGAATGTTTGCTAGCTAGTCAGCCAATACAGAGAAATATTAGGTAGGGTAATTACTCACAGTTGTGTTTAATAAAATGAAAGAAAATTATCAAATGACACTAATAATAATAATCCTATAGCAGGCTAAATAATTCAATGATAATTACAAGTATTAATCTAGCTTTCTTCCCTGATTATGACTCTTCTCACCTTTATCATAATGGGAGTAGCAGATTGTCTGCAATGAATTGTGAAAACCCAGCAGTGACTTTAGCAGTGAAAGCCTCCCATCAATTTTGATAGGTGAAAATAATTCTGGTCGGTCTTGGGCAAATGTGTCAATTTTTTTTTCTGTGTGTGTCATAAAAGAAAGAAGCAATAGTAAATTCTTGCTGTTATTCCATGGAGCCAATAAAATCATACTGCCAACAAGAGGCTGTTGACACTGTAAGTGTAGTTAACTGTCTTGAAATACTAGGCCTGGAAATAAAATTCCAATATTTCACATAACCTCTTTTTTTTTTTTTAAAGAAAAAAAATAAAACAAAACAACTATACTGCTTACATTTAGGGCCCTGCTGTTGAGTATTTTTGAACATGTCTACTGTAAGTGTATATATATATGTTTTTTTTCTGTGCAATAAATTCGTTTAGAGATAAATTTGGATTGCAAATTATTTTGGGGGAGGCATGGTATTTGTGGCTAGTTTTACAAGTAAAAAGGACTAAAAGAAAGAAGAAAAACATTTTTTATTACAGCATATTTACATCTGTCCAAAATACTTATTTACTATAATACTGACTAATGTATAATACTGGACACAAAGAAAGAAGTTAAATGAGTTAAAATTCAGTCGAAGTATAGATGGCCATTTTAAAACTTACCAAAGAATCTTTCTGGTATGAAATGTGATATCTAGCAATCTGGTCCAGTTCATTATATCAGGTCATTTGTATGTTCTTATTACCATTTTGCTAGCATAGCACATTTTATAACCCAGACATTTTACAATGGAACTATGATGCATGTATTTTCAAAAGTATAGACATACATGAAGCTATGAGGTCAAAAAAGATGAATGTCCGTAGTACCATATAGACTCAACAAATAAAATTGTCCAAGGCTATGAGTGAGATTTATGAATATTGTGTAAGTTTAGACCAACATGTAGTTTTGATATAAATAATCTGTTCTTAAATTAGAATTACAGTCGTTGAGTACAGTGTTGAAAATGGCAGATAGATTTTAGCTATCTTTGCTCACTAGGGAAAATGGAAAAATGTTTAGTTTGGTCAGATTTTCACTTAACTTCTGAAAAATCTTACGTTTGAGAGAACCCTTCTGAAATAAGAATCCTTAAAAACATAACCCCTTTGGCACAAGTTTTCAAGAAACTTATTTGATATTGTAGACAATCATATGGCACACGTACTGTTCTAGATGTTTCATGCCAATAATATGTAAGCCATACCAAGGCTACGTATACATATAGAGATGTTCCTCAGCTTACAACGGGGCTATGTACACAGAAACACATAAAATATCATAGCTTACCTTAATCTTATTTAAACATACTCAGAACACTTACATTTGCCTGCATTTGGGCAAAATCATCTTAAGCAAAGCCTATTTTATAACAAAGTATCAAATATCACATGCAATTTATTAAATATTACACTAAAAAAAAGAAGAATGGTTATATATAGAGTGGTTGTAAGAATATCAGGTGTTCACCCCTGTAATCTTCTAGCTGACTGGGAGCTGTGGCTCACTGCCCCTGCCCAGCATCACAGGACGGCATCATACCACATGTCACTGGCCCTTTTTATAAAGACCCAAATTCAAAATTCAAAGTACAGTTTCTACTGAATCACTTTCACTTTCACATCATTGCCAAATATATCGTAAGTTGAATCATTGTAAATCAGGAGCCATCTGATTTGAAAGTTAAATCACATCGCTTCTCGGCCTTTTGGCTAAGATCAAGTGAAAGTTAAATCACAGTCACCCATATATACACAAAAAAGGCCTTCATGTAGGGCCATCTATGTATCTCTAAACAACATAGCATGACATATCAACGGCAAAAAATGGATGTGAAGGGGACAATTGCTTTGCGTCAGTACTCTGAGCAGTAACATACATGGCCTTACTCACCTAGCAGAACTCCAGAGCTAGCTGATGGCAAGGAATTTTGCAAATGTTTGCTGAACAGCTTAAGCACTATTATTTTTAACTTAGTGTGCATATCTGTTTTCTCAAGATATGTTAATTTATTTTATTGACTTATTATAAAACCAAATAACTTCCTCTTATTTAAGTGACAGGTAAATAGAATTCTTTTTAATTTAAATCAAATGGCTTTTTAGGGAAAATATACTAAAAATTCTGAAACGTGTATTGCTTATGAATCTTTTATTGGAATCCTTATCAAGTTGTATTTTTCAAGTTTTTCCTAAATAATCTTCAATGAATTGAAAATATTTTTTGGATTTTACTCAAGGCTATTAACACACAATTTCACTTTGTTAAATATAGTGCTAAACGTTCAACCAAAACGTTGTGTCTTTTTTTTTTCCACTACCACATCCTCCATCTACTGACTGGATTCTCTCCCCAACTAGCACATATATACCATTGTCTATCTTTAGGATAAGTAAGGGTCATCTTTTGACTTTATTCTATTCCTTGTATGCTTCTGAACTTGTTGAATTTTAATATAGTCACACCATAAGCATCACATATTTGATTCCCCTTTCAATAGTAAACAGTGCACAACCAGAGCATACCTTCAAAGCTATCAATAGAATTACTCTGATATATTATTTTTGTATTTTTGTCAATTAAAATAATTAAATTATAGAACAAGAGTTTCAGGTGGTTGGTATTGTACGTTTTACCCAAACTGACTTTTGTCAAACTCGTTTTTGTCATCATATATGTCAAGTAGTTTTCTCAGGTTTATTTTTAGAATATCCTTGTATAATGAATATTTACACTGATATCTAGTATAAAAATCTTGCAATTTATTTTAGAAACATTAAGATATTGAAAATCAATCTATTTCTTTAATTCATTAAAGACATTTTTGGCTTGTTTCCAGTACTTTCTTACTGGTTAAAAATTCAATTTGAAGTAGTCTGAATTTCATTATTATATGGCACTTTCCCTTTGATGAATACAAAGATGATATTCTCTATTAGCTATCTGAGAAGAATTTATTTTTTTAATTTTATTTATTTGTGAGTGGGAGAGAGAACAATCAGGGGGAGCAGCAGGGTGAGGGAGAAGCAAACTCCCGGCTAAGCAGGGAATCTGTTGCAGAACTGAGTCGCAGGACCCTAAGATCATGACCTGATCTAAAGGCTCAGGCGTTTAACTGACTGAGCCACCCACGTGTCCCAATCTGAGAAGAGTTCTGTATGTTATTCCTATTCATATGCAGTTTAAAGACTAGGTAATTAACTTAATATTTTAGTGGCTATTACATAGATAGCACTATGTTCCAGGCAGAGAGTAAGAAAGAAATATTAAATCAACGATTTTCTATGCATTCTAAATGAAAATAATTAATCAATCATAATAAATCCTTCTATTTATGGAATATCAACTTATAAGCTTTCCTCCATATGAACAATGCCAAATACCAGAATAAAGGGTCATCTAATACAAAGAAAGGATAGAATTAAAGAATTCTGGTAAGCCATTTAATTTTGAAAAATGGTGCTATATTGTTGCTGAGTTGTGGTTTTCAGTTACATAATATCTGATAAGTGTAGAAGTAACATGAGTGTTACATGAGATGAGAAATGGTATATAATTAAGATATTTTTAAAAGTACAGATAAATACAAATTTGTAAGCATAGCATTATGGAGGAATAAAAATAAATGATAGCTACACACTCTAAAGTGAATAAATCTTGGAAAGTTAATAGAGAAATAAAACAAGGACAGTGCAAAAAGTATGGTACATTTTTATGAAGTTCAAACAAATTCTGTGAAACCGTAGATGGACTTAAAGATACTATTATGTATCAAATATTGTAAAAATTAAGCAAGGAAATAGCAAACATAAAATAACCAAAGCATACAAACTTGGGTAGATACAATAGGTGCGATCATGTTCTACTACATAAAGAGATGAGTTAATAGATAAATAAAAGTAACTAGACTTTTTAGAAGTTACTAAAACTTTGCCTGTTATTTCTTAGTAATATAAAATATATGGTTTTCTAACAAAAACGCTTATCTTAAAAATATTTAAAAATAAATTTCAGGGTACTCATAAGGTTCTATTTCCTTTTCCACTGAAGGAAAAGCTGGTTGTTGTAGTTGTAGTTGTTTGTTTGTTTTAGTCTCCTCCTAGTTTTTATTATTATAATGTGGAATGACGAATGTTAGATTGAAAAGTGAATTATTTTATAGACAAAAATCATTACTTGATTCACCTCCTGGTACAGCAGATGGAACTCCTGAAAACATGCCCTTTTGCCTTACAGAAGTGTAACAGTTATGCTTACTTCTGAAACATGCTTGGTGGTGGCCCTAAATAGTGACACCATAGTAAACATTTTGAATATTGGCAATTAATTTTTATAGTCATAGGGCTCCAAAAGGCACTGCTGGTATCATAGCAGGTATTTCAATAAAGCTAAAAGTTGCCTGACTGTTTAAAAATATTAACAAGGCAAAAAACATGGCAGAAATATTGTCCTCAGATATTATTTTTTTCCATATGCTCCTGATTCCAGACATGACAATTTATTTTTTTTTAATTTTTTTCTTAAGAGATTTTATTTATTTATTTGACAGAGATCACAAGTAGGCAGGGTCAGGCAGAGAGAGAGGAGGAAGCACGCTCCCTGCTGAGCTGAGAGCCTGATATGGGACTGGATCCAAGTATCCTGGGATCATACCTGAGCCGAAGGCAGAGGCTTTAACCCACTGAGCCACCCAGGCGCCCCCATGACAAGTTATTTTTTTTTAAAGATTTTATTTATTTATTTGACAGAGAGAGATTACAAGTAGGCAGAGAGGCAGGCAGAGAAAGAGAGGAGGTAGCAGGCTCCCCGATGAGCAGAGAGCCCGACGTGGGGCTCCATCCCAGGACCCTGAGATCATGACCTGAGCTGAAGGCAGCGGCTTAATCCACTGAGCCACCCAGGCCCCCGACAAGTTATTTTTGATAGATATATATACAATGTATTTTCCAGTTATCAGAAAAATGGTTCTGCTATTTTTAAGGTTTTTTAAAAATGACATAATTTTTTTAAATTAAAATTTTATTTTTTAATGTTTTACTTTTCTTTTCTTTTTTTAAAAGATTTTATTTATTTATTTGACAGAGATCACAAGTAGGCAGAGAGGCAGGCACAGAGATAGAGAGAGAGAGAAGCAGGCTTCCTGCGGAGCAGAGAGCCCGATGCAGGGCTTGATCCCAGGACCCTAAGATCATGACCCGAGCCAAAGGCAGCAGCCCAAACCACTGAGCCACCCAGGCGCCCCAATGCTTTACTTTTCAATATACTACTTAGAATATAAAACCTATTCCATTTTGTAAGAAGTTTACCATTTAAAAAATGGTAATTTTCTCATTCTGTCTTCCCCTCTCATTGATTTATTTTGAATAAAAAATTTCACAATAAACATAACTGATGCTTTCCTTTTGATGGTCCCTCTGTTGGTCATATTGTATATGAGCCATGACAATTAGTTTTACAAAATCTATTGATGTTTGTTGATATATTTTATCATAACTAATTTTCCCTCCCTTATCTAGATTCCCCAGCTTTCAGACAGGTGGAAAATTCAATAAACCATACCCAAGGGATGTATCAAGTACTTCTTAGACATTCTCTCAGATCCTTGAGGTCTCATTTTGCCTAAGGATTTGCAATAGGTTCTGCCAGAGGCACCACTGTGACAACTGATGTCCATGGTCTATCTCCTTCTAAGCTCAAGAGATCACTGGTTTCCAAGTTTATCTATACAATTAATGCATTCCAGCAAGTTCTTTTTTTTTTTTTTTTACTATTAACAAACTTATTTTAAAGTTTATATGGAGAGGCAAAGACTCACAATAGTCAACATAGTGTTGAAGGAGAACAAAGACTGAGGACTGACTTCAAAGTTTACCAAAATGATGGGTCGCCTGGGTGGCTCAGTGGGTTAAGCCTCTACCTTCGGCTCAGGTCATGATCCCAGGGGCCTGGGATCGAGCCCCGCATTTGGGCTCTCTGCTCAGCAGGGAGCCTGCTTCTCCTCATCTCTCTCTCTGTCTGTCTCTCTGCCTATTTGTGATCTCTCTCTCTATCAAATAAATAAATAAAATCTTAAGAAAAGTATACCATAACGATAATTGTAAGCAAGATATTGTAATACCACAGAAAGACTAGATTAAAGGAACGGAATATATATTATCAATTATATTTTATATTTAATATAAAAGCAAAAGCAATACAAGAGAGCAAAATACAATCTTTTAAACAAATGGTTCTGGAGTAATGGTGAAGCTAAATGTAAAAATATAAAATACAATAAAATAATAAAATAAAATAAATCCAGGCAGATACCATACACTCTTCACAAAAATTAACTCAGATGGGATTATAAACCTAAACATGAAAAATGTAGAAGGTAATATAGAAGAAAATTTAAATGACCTTGGTTTTGGAAATAATTTTAGCTACAAAAGCACAAGCACTGAATTTAAAAATGTCTACTCTGTGAAACACAATGCCAAGAGAATGAAAAGGCAAAGCACAGACTATGAGAAAAAATTTGCAAAATACACATCTGGCAAAGGACTGTTAATCAAAAATACACAAAGACCCCTTAAAACTCAACAATGGGGAAAAAACCTGATTAAAAATGAGCCAAAGACCTTAGCAGATACCTCACAAAAGAAAATATTACAGATGGCAAATAAGCATATAAAAAGATGCTTCACATCATATGTCATCAGGAAAATGCAAATTAAAACAAAAAAGAGACACCAGTACATACCCAGAATCCAGAACACTGACAACAGAACACGAAATGTTGGTGAGGATGTGGAGCAACAGGAATGTTCTTCCATGTCTATTGAGAATAAAGAATGGAAAACAACGTGGCAGTTTCTTACAAAACTAAACATATTCTTGCCAGATGATTCAGCAGTAGCAGTTCTTGGTATTTATCCAAAGAAGATGAAATCTATACCCATAAAGATGTCTATAGTAGTTTTATTCATAACTGACAAAGGCTTGGAAGCAACCAAGATATCCTTCCATAGGTGAAAGGTCAAATAAAGTGTAGTACATGCAAACAATGGAATATTATTTAATGCTAGAGAAATGAATTACCACACCATGAAAAGATATGGATATAAATATTTAATAAATATTTGATTTTAGGCTTCTACCAGTCTATCAATAGTATTAGTATATTTTAACAGTGAATGCTCAGCATTCACGAATTTACCTAATAAAATGTTTTGGGTTCAATATTTTAAATACTTCAACCTCTATGATTATATTCCTAATAATTTTGAATTGGGGTAAATAAACCTTAATTTTTTGTAACTTGTTTCTTATTGCAAAAGAGCTCAATGAACTTTTAGAAAATAAAAATTTACAAAAAAAAGTTTAGTTTACCATTGCCAAATAATTTAAAACTTTATCTTATATTCAAATACATATATTTTTCTAAATTGATTTATATGCTACTAAAACCGAAAACTTTTAGTTATATTTGATTTCATATCATGCAATCAATGCCAGAAAGCCATCTGGCGATGACTTGTCTTAAATAGAGTTAAGATGGGTGTTATTACAATGAAAGATGGAAACAAAGATAGTATAACAATTGAGTGTTACATAACTTTTCTGTTTTGATCAAGTTACTAATCTACAAAAGGCTTTTATCGGTGACAGACTTGGGAATTTAACAAAACTTTTAAAATAGCGTGTGCGACTCATTCCTAGAAAACAACACAATCAATAACACTTTATTTAGATTAAATCATGACTATTTCTCCATTTGAATAAAAAAGGTAGCAACCCCAATAAGTTAATTGAACATGAAAAGTTGAAATGCTGTAATGCTCCTAAGGAATTAAATGATCCAGTCATGAATTACAAAAAAAGGATATAAATTACCGAAGTGTTTGTATAATTGGAATGTACAACTGCCCATTATCGTTCAATAGTGTAGGCTTGTACAAGAACTCTATAAAAGAACTCCACTTCTAAACCGTGGAAAATATGTTCCCTTTCCCCCTATATACAAATATTAAGCCATTCATTTAGCTTTTAAAATATCCACTTAATACAGGCTTTTTACTCATTTGAACAGGCAGCAGGGCTCTATTCTTATTGCTTACATCTGAAGGATAGACGTCTAGCGTAAGAGGTAAAGCTCATAAAGGACCACAATAATAACAACAAAATACAGTTTAGTGAGCCCTTACAATCTGCCAGCTACCTTTCTGAGAATACTTCAATTAATAAAACATATAAAATACCTGACCACAAAGAGCTTACATTCTTTTGAAATACAATAGTGAAATAAGCCAATAATAGAGGGACACCTCGGTGGTTCAGTCCATTGAGTGACTGCCTTTGGCTTGGGTCATGATCTCAGGGTCCTGGGATGTAACAACCAGCAGGCTTTCTAGGCAGTGGGGTGTTTTCTTCTCCCTCTGTGCCCCCTCCCAATTCTCTCTCTCTCTGTCTCCAATAACAAAATAAACCAGTAATAGAATAATGATTGATGGTTCATGGTGATAAGTGTTACAAAGAAATACAAGAAAGGTAAAAGCCATTGGAGAATGCTGGGATGAAAGTTAATTTTATTTTGTGTTGGGTGGTTATATCTCATTTATGAGATGTTATTTGCACAAAGACCCAGGAAGTGAAGGAGGGTGTTATACAAATATTAAAGGAAAAGATTGCTCTAGGCAGAGCAAGTAAGTATATAGACTTTGTGTGAACAGCTGGTCTGTTACTTTTGAGGAAAAGCAAGGAGTGCCTGTGGAGGTGGTTTTCAAGCTGCTGAAGGATTCATTTGATGGATAAGCCAATAAGTGCACCGGGGAGTTATACACAATAATGAGGGGTGGCTGGCATGTGGTTCCTTCAAGCTGCTGGTAGAAGACCTGGATCATACTGTGGCCTTGACCTCCAACCAGGAGTACCCGGACCTGTCCTTGGCCCTGGAACAATATTGTCTATGCTTTCCCAACACCCAAAGCTCCACCTGCTCCTCAGAGAAGAATTCCACCTTCTCTCATGTGCCGTTGCCCAGGGAGGCCTATCTGCCCTGACACCCAGCCCAGCTTGCCAATGGTGGACTCAAATGACTAGTATCCCTATTACTCCTGTCCAGATTCCGTCATAAGCTGTAACCCTTACCCCCCACCCTCCCTGCAAGACTCACTGCCTTCTCCTTTGTCCCTTTCCTACTGGCAGGAGCCAGCTGCCTACCTGAGGCCTTCATCCCTTGAAGTTCACCTCCCTTCCCCTTCCTCTTCCTCCTCCCTACAACCTGCTCGTGAAAGAAAGGACAGAGAGGCAGGTACTTGCTCGTGGCTACTTCCTTCCCTCCCATATGTTGGACCAAGACCCCTCCCTGGCATCTGGTACTGCCTGGACATCGAGGGAGTGGGAGATGAGGCATGCCAGTGAAAGCTGGCTGAGCTTTCCTGTTTTGGTTTTGTCTGCTTAGCATAACATGTAAGGCTGAGTTCTGGTGGCAGGGACCTAGTCCTTGGGGCTATAGCACTGGCGAGGGGAAATCAACTGCTCTGGGCCTTGGCCAAGAGCAACCCCTGCTCCAGAGATATGGTGCCAAGGGCTTATTAATTTTGATACTAATTTGCTTTGCTGACCAAATACCTGGTATCAAAAGATGGGAAGGCAAAAACTGGAAGCAGTGTTGTGACCATGGGGTCAAGCCCCAATCTATGAAGAAAACACAAAGTGTATAAATCTGAGTAAGTATATATTTACACACCTTTGTAAATAGGCTGTTATCAAAGGTTTAAACAATGGGTAATATGCTCCTCGTGGCTGGGAAGCATCAGTTGCCATATATTAAAAACAAAGAAAAGAGGTGTCTGGGTGGCTTCCTCCATAAGTGTCCCTTCTTTTCAGGTCATGATCCCAGGGTCCTGGGATGGAGCCCCACATCAGGCTCTCTGCTCAGTGGGAAACCTGCTTCTCCTTTTCCGTCTGCCCTGCTTATAGTTCCTCTTCCTGTCTCTTTGTCTGTCAAATAAATAAAATATTAAAAAAACAAACAAACAAAATGTTTTTAAAAGGTCTTTTTTTTTTTAATTTCTAGGGGTGCCTGGATGACACAGTTGTTTAAGCAGATGTTTGCCTTTGGCTGAGGTCATGATTCCAGTGTACAAGGATCCAGCCCTGCATGGGACTACTTGCACCGCCAAGGAGCTTGCTTCATCCTCTCCCTCTGCACGTGATTTACCCCGCTTGTGCGCTTCCTCTCTCTCTCTCTCTCTCTCTCTCTCGCTGTCAATAAACAAAATAAAATCTTTTACTAAATACATACATAAATAAATAAAGTTCTAAACCTACTTTCAGTTTAGGTCCCTTAACAAAAATTGCTACTGATTCATTAAAAAAAAAAGAAAAGATAATTTAGAAAGATGCTTCCAGAGCTAAAAAGCTGTTTTTTTTTCAGGATTAAATATAGATGTGCTTTATAAAGTAAAGGAAAAAATATGCTATATTAACACTAATCACACTATAACTTTGGTGGTTATATCAAGATAATGAAAAGTGATTTTAAAGCAAATTTCATTATCAGACATAAAGATCAAGTCAAAATTACAGAATAGTAAAAGGATGAATTCATCAGGGAGTATAATAATTCTTGACTTTTAATACTTAATAACAGATTTGGGGATATATAGGGAAAAAATAAGAACAAAAAACATAACTTCTACCTTAGAGGAGAAATGGAAAAAAATTGCAACACCTTTATTTAAGACTATATAGACAAATGGTCATCAAATTGGTAAGATATGTAAGACTTGAACAAAATTATCAACTAACTAGATATGCTTGATATTACAGAACACTCCCAACAGCTGCAGACGACATATATCTTAAGCCATGATTTTCTTTGCAAAGGTCAACATTGATAATGTTCTAGTCATACCTCCGTGTACCAGGAAAGAAGTAGCATATTTCTTGAAACACACAGCTATCAAAGCTCCATTGAGAAACCGTAAAGATGGAGAAGGGATTTGCAAATTATATATCTGATAATGGACATCTACTCTGATTATTAAAAAATGAATAAAAATAAAAAACCTTACCAATAACCAAACAGAGTATCCAATTTTTCATGTGAAGAAAATTATTGAAGACACATGTCACCAAAAGGATATGGATGGCTAATAAGCACATGACAAATTTCTCAACATTTAGACTTTAAAGAAATACAAATTAAAATCATAATGAGACATGCTTACATATCTATTAGAATGGCTAAAATTATAAAGGCTAATTGTACTTCGTCTGAGCTAGATTGAGAAGAAACAAAAAATCTAAACTGTTGTTGGCATATATCATGATACCACCACTTTGGAAAATAATTTGGAAATTTTCTTAAATGCAAAATATCTTGCAGTTACACGAATAGCCATTTTAATTCTAGGCATTTATCCAAGAGAAACAAACCCTATGTTTGTACAAGGACTTGTATATGAATTTCATAGCAGCTTTATTTTTAAGAATTGAAAACAGTGGAAATGTTCATCAATGCCCATCAATAGAGCAAAGACAAATTATGATCTATTCATTAAAGTGATTACTATTCAACATCAAAATGAACTATTTACAATTGGAGATTCTCAAAGTAATGGTGCTGAGAAAAGAAATGCCAGGCAATGAATAGTATATACTGTGTGATTCCATGACTATAAAAAAATCTAGAAAATACAAATTTATATATAGTCACAGTCATCAAATATATTGGTGTGATTTTAGTGCCTTCTTCTGTTGCCCATAGATTCCTACACTTGGATCTCTGAGCATTTCTTACACCATGTGAAAATATGAACTCTTTTTCTTTATTCTGTCTTACTAGAATAAGAATCCTTGAAATTTTATGGACATTTGAACTCTCAGTTATTAGCAGAAATTCTATCACACAGTAAATTTCCAAATATAAAAGCCAGAGTTTTACAATGACTTCTAAGCTTTTACATGATCTAGCCACTCATTTAACCTCTGTGACCTCTTTCCCTGCTACTCTTCAGTCCCTCACAGTGGCCTCCTTGCTATTCCTCAGATATGCCAGGCACGATCCAACCTTATGGCCTTCAAGGTAGTCAATTCCTTTGTCTGGAGTGACCTTATTGCTGATAGTTCTGGGCAAATTCATCACCTTTCCATACCTTTGTTCAATTGTCAGCTTCATTGTAACTACCCTGATCTTCCTATTAAAATTCTTAACTCCCCATCCCCTGCCTAGCAACCTTGATTTTTCTCACCCTGATCTAATTTTTCTTTTTCCCCATTGTACTCATCATTTTTGAATGCACTATGCAATTTTTATTAAGGTTTATAGCTTTTAATTGTCTCACCCATTAAAATAAACGTTCTACAAAGCCAAGTATTTCATTTACCAGTGTAGTCTGAAGTAATAACTGCCATATAATAGGTTCAATACACAATTGGTAAATTTCAGAAAAAATTAATGTTGAGAGTATACTGAATTTCATAAGTCATTTCAATATTTTTTTCCAAAAAATAAACTATGTAAAACATACCTTAAATTTACTTTCAAAATATTTTATAGCATATAATGGACAAAATAAGACCAAAAAAAACCAAAATAAGACAAAAGCCTTAAAGAAACAATTATATGAATAACCATTTCAAACCTACTTTAAAATTGCATAATACCACACTCCTAGATCCTCTCTGAATGCTCTAAAATAACCCTTCAAAGGAAATACATTTTAAAAATAACAGATTTTTTGGCAAATAATTTAATAAAATAAAAGTTTCATTCATCTATGTAGATCATAATAAATGTTTTTAATAAACATGAAATTATAACTCTGAAGTGTGCTAAAATGAAACCACCTGCTAAGGGTGAGAGAACAAAAATAAACATCATTTTTCCAAATAAGAGGAATTTATTACCTTTGAATCAAAGCATGTGGATTTGTTCAAACTGGCAATAAAGGAATATGGAAACACAAACCATAGAAAGTCATATTTTAGATTTCTAAAAGACTTCAAAATGAAGAGTATACATTTTTTAAATGCTACATAATGCTACATAATGACAAGATGACAGGTTGTGACAAATAGCGTTTTAAAAGCTCTACTCATAATGGAACGGAAGGTGTCATTTCCCTATAATTTTATATATGTCATTAATTTACTATATCTGGATACAACACATTACCAAACAGATGTTCATCAAAGACTAAATCATTTTTAATGGAACATAATAATTTGAACCTACATTTATTAATCATTTTTTTCTATCTAACATTTATAGTTTCACTAAACATTTTATCAGTTGTCGACAATATTAAAAAAAATAGGATAAAAAGTCGTGTTTGGAAAAGTAGATTTTCTTTGAAATTTGCATTTAAATGAAAATATTTGCTGATAGTTTTAAAACTTTAAATGTAATTTTATATATATCTGACCTATCAGATGATATAAAATTTTTGGAGAAAATATGACTTATTTTTTTGATCTTGGTTGAAGGTATTAATAAAGAGCAACTGTTTGTATTATTTGTATTGTGATATCTTAGTTAATAAACACGAATAACTGGTATAAAATATGTTTTTTAAAAATTTTATTTATTTACTGGACAGAGATCACAGGAAGGCAGAGAGGCAGGCAGAGAGAGAGGAATGGAAGCAGGCTCCCTGCTGAGAAGAGAGCCCACTGTGGGACTCAATCCCAGGAACCTGGAATCATAACCTGAGCCGAAGGCAGAAATTTTAACCCATTGAGCCACCCAGGTGCCCTAAAATAGGTTTTTTTTTTTTTTTCATATAGAATTTTAGTTCTTCCCAAAATATGGAACTAGCTGGAACTGAATGCCTCCTTCAGAGTCAGCTCTGGATAAATTATGCAAGTGTAATAGGGAACTATTTTAGATATTAACCCAAAACAAAGAAATGATGATAAATTCCTTAAAAGACACAAAGTTGCTCTTGACTGGTATGTTTCAAGCTCTATTCCTGGTTTGAGGACAGGTTTTAACAGGCCTGTCACTGTAGAAATCAGCTGGATGTTTAGAGGCGATCAGAACTGTACAAAAACCTTGAAGGGGTAAAGACTTGAAAATTCTTTAGAGAGATTAGCTCCCTAAGGCATTATTCATCCACACATTTTCCTCCAAACAATTAAGACTGATGGATGAAGGGCACCTGAGGGGCTCTCTCATCACGTGGGTGGTGGGTTAAGCCTCTGCCTTCATCTCAAGTCATGGACTCTGGGTCCTGGGATCCAGCCCCACATCGGGCTCTGCTCAAAAGGAAGCCTGCTTCCCTCCCTGCTTGCCTGCCTCTCTGCTTACTTGTGATCTCTCTCTCTCTCTCTCTCTCTCTGTGTCCAATAAATAAATAAAATCTTTAAAAAAAGGCTGATGGATGATAAATTATGAAAACTTCTCCCTCCAAATGATGCTTATTCATAAGGATTTAAGAATTTAAAATTGTAAGAATTTAAAATTGAAACTTGATCGTAGGATTTATCTTATAGTATAACATCAAGTGAAGGCAATTATTATTAGTTCTGAAGTATTTGTGATTCTGAATTCTTGGCCTCATTAGTAAATTTATTTTTAATAAATTATTATTTAATATATAATAATATATATAATATACTATATGTAACATACATAACATATTTAATATACATAATAAATTCATTCATTCATTTATTATTTATTTATTTATTATTATTATGTATTTATTTATTAACTCAAACACAAGAAAATGAATGACCTGATTGAAAAATTGGCAAGGACTGGAACAGACACTTCACTGAAGAAGATATTGAGATGGCAATAATGATATGAAAAGATGCTGTGATGATCTACAGCATGTCTAATTAAGGAATTGTAAATTAAAAGAACAAAGAGGGGCGCCTGGATGGCTCAGTGGGTTAAGCCGCTGCCTTTGGCTCAGGTCATGATCTCAGGGTCCTGGGATCGAGTTCCACGTTGGGCTCTCTGCTCAGCAGAAGCCTGCTTCCCTTTCTCTCTCTCTCTGACTGCCTCTCCATCTTCTTGTGATCTCTCTCTGTCAAATAAATAAATAAAATCTTTTTAAAAAATAAATAAATAAATAAAACATTGATATATCACTACACATCTATTAGAATGGCTAAAATCCAAAATACTGACAACATAAAATGCTTTTGACGATGAGGAACAAGAGAAACTCTCATTCATTCTGGTGAGAACACCAAAATGGTGCTACCACTTTGGAAGACAGTTGGGCAGTTTCTTACAAAACTAAACATATTCTTACCATATGATCCAGCAATCGTGCTCCTTGGTCCTCACCCAAAAGTGCAAAAACTTTGTGTACACAGAATCCTGCATATAAACCTGTGTTTGTAAGTGCTTTACCCATACGTGCCAAGAGTTGGAAGTAACCAAGATGTCCTTCAGGAGGAGAATGGATAGATAAACTGTGGTCCATTGAAACAATGGGATATGATTCCGCGATAAAGAGAAATGGCTATCAAGCAATGAAAAGACATGGAACAAACTTAAAATCCGTCATAATAAGTGAAAGAAGTCAATTTGAAAAAGCTTCATGTTGCAAGGTTCCAACTATATGACCTTCTAGAAAAGGCAGAACTATGCAAATGATATAAAGGTCAGCGGTTTGTAGCAGTTAGGAGAGGAGCAGGATGAACAGGCAGATCACAGAGGATTTGTAGGCCAGTGAAAATGTTCTGTATGACATGTATGATATTTTAGATATATATCGCTACACAGTTGTCAAAATGCATAAGATACTATACCAAGAGTGAAAAGGTATGAGAAAAGTTTTTTTTAAGATTTTATTTATTTATTTGACAGGCATCAAAGCAGGCAGAGAGGCAGGCGGGGAAAGCAGGGGTTGGGGGAAAGCAGGCTCCCTGCCAAGCAGAGAGTCTGGTCTGGGGCTCGATGCCAGGACCGTGAGATTATGACCTGAGTCGAGGGCAGAATCCTTAACCCACTGAGCCACCCTGGTGCCACACCAAGAGTGAACTCTAATGTAAACTGTGGACTTTGGGGTGATAATGATGTGTCAGTGTAGGGTCAGTGAGCGTGAAAAATTATCACCGTGGTACAGGATGTGGATAATGGGGAAGGCTGTGTGTATGTGGGGAAAGGGAATTTTACTTTGATCCCCAAACTACTCTAAAAAATGCAGTCTGTTAAAAAAAAACTTTATAATGCAATATAATACAAAACAAGAATGCATATCAAGAGAGAAATAATGTTTAAAGGGAACGAAGAACTTCAGTAATGTGTACTAGGGATTTTGATTGCACATTTGTAGGAAGTTCACATTGTCATTAGCAATTGTTTATCTGTGAAGTAGAAGTAACATAAAGAGTGATGAAAACTCAAAAATGCAACATTAAAAAAATGCCATCTATGGGCTTTTAAAAAATGGAACAAAATTTGCTTGGCTTTTTAAGCTTTGTGGGGAATGAAGGGACAGAATTTAAATTCAGCTTTATAAAAGATTGGATAATATGTTTCTACAAAGAAGGCTCCTCTGAGTAACATAGAAATGAACATGGTAGCAGAAAGTGGAAAAAAGGTTACATCTCTTGTGAGCTCACGTTCTCTGAAACCCTGTACTTGATGGAGACAGTAACTGTTTGATGAATAGCAAATGGTAGTCTTTCAGATTCCCGAGATTTTCACTAAGAATCGTGAATGGATTATTTAAAAAATATGTAAAGAATGTCTACAGTGCAAGTACCTGCGAAATACTGACATTTTGGAGAGAATATTTTAATCAGCAGAGAAGGTCAAAATGACAAAGTTCCAGGATCAGAGTAAACATATGGGATTAAAAAATAAAAAATTTAAAAAAAGATTTTTTTGAAAGGACTTTTTTTTTTTAAAGGACTTTAAACAAAAGTCCTTTTTAAGAGACAGTTGGCTGTTTAAACCAAAAGTACAACTCACTGAGAGAATCGCTGCATTATTTATTGGGGTAGAAAGGACCTGGAATGTAGAAAGACCCATTCTGCAGTGGAAAAAAGAGAATCACTAACAGGCCTCATGCCTTGCACAGCCAGTGGCTAGAATCCCTGCCTCATGAGACCCTGTGCTAGAAGGCCGCTAGAACCATCTCAACTATGTTAGTCTATCGTGGAAGCCAACAAGTGTTTGCCCAGTTAAGAGCACGGTAACAATCAGTCACGTTATGTTATAATGATTGTCGATATCTTTAAAAGCCTTGTCAAGTTCCTTTTTGAGTAAACCTCACCCCAACCTTAGAGAAATTTGTCTGTGGTTCACCTCTTTGAAATACCTCATTGTTCCACATTTACCATAGCCAAAAAAAAAAAAAAAAAAAGCTTTTTATAAACAAAGTGTTCAGAAGGGGGCGCCACTGTAAACAATGAGAGTTTTCGCTGCCCGGACACCTTTGTTGCAGAAACAGCTGAAAGCAATCAGGTCAGACAGAGCCAAGGGCTGGAGGGATTTTTAAAATTACAAAAACCGAACCAAATCAAACCAAAACAAAAATCAAAACCAATGGCCAAGATTTCAAGTTTGCTACTAAAGGTATGACATTCTCCTAAGACATGCGCGTGACTTGATCAATATATTTATATATTTATATTTGAAGAAGAAGGAACTATTTGATGCAGCAAATCCACGTTGATTAAAAATTACCAGATATGGGGGCTCCTGGGGGGCTCAGTGGATTAGGCCTCTGCCTTCGGCTCAGGTCATGATCTAGGTGTCCTGGGATCGAGTCCCGCGTCGGGCTCTCTGCTCAGCAGGGAGCCTGCTTCCTCTTCTCTCTCTCTCTGCCTGCCTCTCTGTACTTGTGATCTCTCTCTGTCAAATAAATAAATAAAATCCTTAAAAAAAATAAAACAATTACTAGGTGTCAAATACATCGGGGGTAAGGGAAGGAAAATGATTTCACCTGATCTGACTAGGAAGTGGTTGAAGCCTGAATTAAAGTGCTATAAAAAGAGTAAAGACCTGGGAAATATATGGGGAAAAAATCCCTAGAAAAACAGCAATAATAACTGGCTGCTCTTTATTGAACCAGATCCTGCGGTAGGCAAAGAAGAGCTGGTTTTAGCCAGAGGATGATCTCCGTTTGTCTTCATGATCTGGCATTCCTCTAAGCCAGGCATGGGGCACTGCACTAGAGCTGCAAATGCTGGGGGGCCCTCACTGTCCCTTTTCTCTTCTCAGGGGGACAACAGGCATGTCCATGGTGCAGTGTGACAGGTTTTACCACAGGGAGATAAAAGACTGCCAAGGGTAGGTTGGAGCTGGAAAAAGCCACTTAGGAACAGATTTTCAGGGGAGGTGATAGACAAGGTCAATGCGAAGAATGAGGATGAGTGTGTCAAGTTTCAAAGTGCCAGATGGCACCACAGTGCATTCGGGAAACTACAGCAAGTTCATGTCAACCGACAGCTGATCTGGCAGCATCACCTGGGGATGGAGGCTGAGCCCCGAGGTTAACACTGGGGCTGAGATGGTTTGTATACTATGCCGAGGAGGTGAGATACTACACTGTGGGGGCACAGGGAGCTACCGGAGGATTTCAAATATCAGAATCATAACCATAATAGAGTATTTCATTGCATCATAGCTTTCATCAAGGGTAAGATGCACTATAGTTTATGTTCGACTAAGAAAGAGAAATGCTGTCAGTTAAACTAGGATATGTCCTCAAGTGCAAGGCGAGTGCCAACATAAGAGATATTAAAATGGGGGGGGAGAAAAATCTTAGAACAAGTAAACTGTGGTACTAGAATAATTAAGAAAGGTCGAACACTTGGATCAACAAAAAAAGTGATTATTGTTTCCCATGTGCCCCAAACTATATTAAGTCTTAGAACAAGAGACGTTCTCATCTTGATGACCCGCAGCTGTTAGACCCAAGGTACAGAGGGCAGTAGCCAACGACCAGCAGGCCCCAAGTGCCATGTGCAGACTCTAAGAGCAACTGCCTTTGAGAGACGAAACGGTTGAGAGTGGGCCTTCTGAGGTAGAGATTTACTAGCTGGGAAAGTAGGAAAATTGGCACAGAATCGGAATTGATGCCCCTACATGACAGAGTTGGTGAAACTTCCCTTCTCAAAGATCTTGAGGTTCCTCAGAAATGTATTTTTCATTTTGGATGCAACATTCAGGATAAATATGATCTGTTCGAGTTTCTGGTTCTCCCATCAGGACTGTTTCTTAGGCTTCACTGGCACAAGAAAAGGGTTTTGATAGTCCAGGGTCAATCCTGACAAGAGCAAAGCACAGTATCTATGAAAAACTAACCACTCAGAAGAGAACAACAGATAAAAGGCCAGGCCTACCTGACCCTGCAGGATAGGTTAGGTTGGTCTGGCAACAGGGGTAGAGGGGAAGTGCCCATCTCCTGCTAGAAGAGCTAGAGAAGACCCCTTACGGAAAGACCACCAGGAGAGGAGAGCAGTAGGTGCTGATGATGAAGAATATTTTAATCAGCAGAGAAGGTCAAAATGACAAAGTTCCAGGATCAGAGTAAACCTATGGGATTAAAAAATAAAAAATAAAAATAAATATTTTTTTGAAAGAACTTTTTTTTTAAAGGAATTTAAACAAAAGTCCTTTTTAAGAGACAGTTGGCTGTTTAAACCAAAGGTACAACTCACTGAGAGAATCGCCGCATTATTTATTGGGGTAGAAAGGACCTGGAATGTAGAAAGACCCATTCTGCAGAGGAAAAAAGAGAATCACTAACAGGCCTCATGCCTTGCACAACCAGTGGCTAGAATCCC
This sequence comes from Mustela lutreola, assembly GCF_030435805.1. NCBI lineage: Eukaryota > Metazoa > Chordata > Mammalia > Carnivora > Mustelidae > Mustela > Mustela lutreola. The sequence continues at coordinate 62,450,968 of NC_081305.1, read as the reverse complement.
TGCCTCATGAGACCCTGTGCTAGAAGGCCGCTGGAACCATCTCAACTATGTTAGTCTATCTTGGAAGCCAACAAGTGTTTGCCCAGTTAAGAGCACGGTAACAATCAGTCACGTTATGTTATAATGATTGTCGATATCTTTAAAAGCCTTGTCAAGTTCCTTTTTGAGTAACCCTCACCCCACCCTTAGAGAAATCTATCTGTGGTTCACCTCTTTGAAATACCTCATTGTTGTTCCACATTTAAGACTCAATGAAGAAATAAAATTGACAATGAGTTCCAGATTTTAAAAGTCACTTGCCATTCAATCCAAATTGTGAGTTTGATCGGTTACCGAACACTTTATAATGCACCCCCGGTAATTTTACAGAGATTATTTTTTTCTTACCAATTCTTGATTATTCTGTCTTGCAATGCAGAGAAATCTAACTAATTTAAAATAAACTTCCGTTAATTTTGATTGTTATAAACTTAAAATTGATTAATTTCCATATACAGAGTTTAAAATGTTCACAATTTACATTAAATATATATTCTGTGTATACCTTGGAAAAATTATACTGCAAATTGAAATTAAAATGATGTTGTATATAGCTGCAAGAAGCCACCTGTCCCATTTCATCTTACTATATAAGTTGTGTCAGGTAATTTATAAAATCCCTACTGCATGACAAATCTATTTTTTGTTGGAATGGGTAGTAATGTTTGTTCTTATTTCTAAATAAGATTTGGTCTATGAGTGCATCTGCAATTGTATTTTTCCTAAGTGGCTTCATGGTCTTGATCTGAGAAAGCTCAGAACATTAAACATCAAAATAATATAATTTGACATAATTAGACATCAAGGAAATGCAATCAAAATGACACTGAGATATCACTACACACTTATCAGAATGGCTAAAATAAAATATAATGACAAGACCAAAAGAAAAAAATATACCATTTGATGATACACAATGGCAAGTTGTTACATAACTTAACCATCTCAGACTAGTGTAGTGTTACATTTGTTTTTCTAAGTAATGTTTTGGGTCACTTACCACTTTTCAAGGATTTAAAGTGATATCATTTTACTTAAAACTGTAAAATTTGGTCAGATTTAAATTTCAATTTATGTTAAAACATTCTGTAAACTGTGTTAAACTTTGACATTTGTTCCCTCTGTTCAGTGAATAACACTATAACATATTTTGAAAAATACACTAATTTTCATTTTGAAAAATATCCCTTTTTCCTCTTATGGTAATTACTAATATGAATTAATAGTAGAATTTGATATGGTTCCATATGACCATAAATCCTTTATTGTATATTATCAAATTTAATAATGAATATAATGTACTTCTTTGGACAATTTTTAAAGACCAGTCTACTCTTAAAAAAAAAAATGGAGACGCACTTCTTCAGTTCACACAAATTTCATTTTATTATATATAACCTCAGATAAATTTCAACAAATCATAATTTATTAAAATTATGTCTACTTAAAAATCTCATAGAAGGGTAAAACCATCAAAAATAAAAATAAACACACACAACACACACAGATCACCCATGTATTGGCAAATCACAATTGCTGTAACAATACATTAGACATTCCACAGTTAAGGGCTATCAAAATTTCCATCAGTGACAAAAAGATTTGTATCCAAATGGACTGATTTTCCAGAATCCAAGAAAAAGTCTCCTAGGGTTTATTTAAAGATAAATATTTGAACAAATACTTCTTAAATTTAGGAAATTCAGAACATACGATTAAAGAATATTTGCGGTGCAGACTATATTCAATCCTTCCTTCAAAATGTGCCTTTGAGTACATAATTCTGTTTTCTCTATCTAAATTGAGCTGTCCTCCAAGGAAGTTTTCTAAAATGTGTGTCTCTGTGTGATAAATGTTCTAAGACCTAACATGCTTCATTGTATTTTTACTGTGCTCTCAAATTTAATCAATAATTTGGCTTGATGTATAATATCTAGTTTCAAATATCTTTTCCATCTATACAAACACCCAGCTGTCTCCTTTATAAGCTATTACTATTGAGAATTCTGCTGTCAGTATTATTCATGTACATTTTAGGAGATCTGTTCTTCTCTTGGGCATCATTTATGCTCTTCTCTGTTTTTGATATTCTTAAAGCTCACCATAATATATATGAGTGTTTTTTTTTTAAGATTTTATTTATTTATTTGACGGAGAGAAATCACAGGTAGTTGGAGAGGCAGGCAGAGAGAGAGAGAGGAGGAAGCAGGCTCCCCGCTGAGCAGAGAGCCCCATGCGGGACTCAATCCCAGGACCCTGAGATCATGACCTGAGCCGAGGCAGCGGCTTAACCCACTGAGCCACCCAGGCGCCCTATATGAGTGGTTTTTTTTGTGTGTGGTTTTTGTTTTGTTTTGTTTCTGATTTCTCATGTTTGGCATCATTTTAAGTCTGGTATCTTCTATCTTTCTTTAATTCTCCAAAATTTATCTCAGTACTTATTTAAATATTTTCTTTATTTTTTTTCTCTTCTGCTGCATTTGGGCAGAAGTCATTAATTTGTTTGTTTGTTTTTCCCAACTCACTTATTCATTTTACAGCTATATTCATCTTAGTCTCCATTTATTGTATTCTTTATTTCAACAATTTTCACTTAATTTATATTCACAGTATAGTATCTTTCTTTTTTTGTATATGTATATCATTATTTTATCATATACTTTTAAGCTATTTTTTAAAATATTTTATTTATATATTTGACAGTGAGAAATCACAGAGAGGCGGGCAGAGAGAGAGGAAGGGAAGCAGGCTACCTGCTGAGCAGAAAGCCTGATGTGGGGCTTGATCCCAGGACCCTGAGATCATGACTTGAACCGAAGGCAGTGGCTTAACCCACTCTGCCACCCAGGTGCTCCTTTTAAGCTATTTTTTACAAGTACAGTCATTCTCTTTTTTTAATATTTTATTTATTTATTTATTTGACAGAGAGAGATCACAAGTAGACGGAGGGCAGGCAGAGAGAGAGAGAGAGAGAGAGAGAGAAGCAGACTCTCTGCTGAGCAAAGAGCCTGATGCAGGATTTGATCCCAGGACCCTGAGATCATGACCTGAGCTGAAGGCAGTGGCTTAATCCACTGAGCCACCTAGGTGCCCCTAAGCTATTTTTTAAATTCTTGTTCCAATAACACTTGGATTGCCATATAAAGTTAACCACATCATCTTTTTTAGGTAAGTAATTGTACTTTTTATGTGCATAGTTATTTTGGTCCATGAGTTCAGTTCCTCTTAGGATCATCAAATCTCTGTAAAGTCTGGGTATGCTAGGATTTTCTAAGCAACAATAAAATACATTGAAACCTGGTAGCTTAATTATAATAATGTTTTCTTTCTCAATCATTCACAATAGCATTACATTCTGAGTAGCTTCCTTCTATTTTGCATCTATAGTGTTTGGAAAAACTTGAATTGTGATATCACTGTGATAATGTGAATTAGTCAGGGTTTTTCAGAGAATAGGGAAGAGAAAAAAAAAAGGAAGATATTCTCCAGGGCCAACTCTAGAAGTGACTATTAAAACATCTGTCCAAATTCAATTGAACAAAACTCAGAAATGCCATCTCCAGTGAAATACAAAGAAGAGTATATATAGTTCTGGGTACACACATCTCATTTGACCCAATGATGTACATCAATGAAAGACTGAAGGCCAATCACCACTCCATGGGAGAATTTAAAAATAATTTTACTAATGAGTCCAAGAATTCAGAATCACAAATACTTCAGATCTAATAATAACTGCCTGCACTTGATGTTATTCTGTAACATAAATCCTACGATCAAGTTTCAATTTTAAATTCTTACAATTTTAAATTCTTAAATCCTTATGAAGAAGCATCATTTGGAGGGAGCAGTTTTCATAATTTATCATCCATCAGCCTTTTTAAAAAGATTTTATTTATTTATTGGACACACACAGAGAGAGAGAGAGAGAGATCACAAGTAAGCAGAGAGGCAGGCAAGCAGGGAGGGAAGCAGGCTTCCTTTTGAGCAGAGCCCGATGTGGGGCTGGATCCCAGGACCCAGAGTCCATGACTTGAGATGAAGGCAGAGGCTTAACCCACCACCCACGTGATGAGAGAGCCCCTCAGGTGCCCTTCATCCATCAGTCTTAATTGTTTGGAGGAAAATGTGTGGATGAATAATGCCTTAGGGAGCTAATCTCTCTAAAGAATTTTCAAGTCTTTACCCCTTCAAGGTTTTTGTACAGTTCTGATCGCCTCTAAACATCCAGCTGATTTCTACAGTGACAGGCCTGTTAAAACCTGTCCTCAAACCAGGAATAGAGCTTGAAACATACCAGTCAAGAGCAACTTTGAGTCTTTTAAGGAATTTATCATCATTTCTTTGTTTTGGGTTAATATCTAAAATAGTGCCCTATTACACTTGCATAATTTATCCAGAGCTGACTCTGAAGGAGGCATTCAGTTCCAGCTAGTTCCATATTTTGGGAAGAACTAAAATTCTATATGAAAAAAAAAAAACCTATTTTAGGGCACCTGGGTGGCTCAATGGGTTAAAATTTCTGCCTTCGGCTCAGGTTATGATTCCAGGTTCCTGGGATTGAGTCCCACAGTGGGCTCTCTTCTCAGCAGGGAGCCTGCTTCCATTCCTCTCTCTCTGCCTGCCTCTCTGCCTTCCTGTGATCTCTGTCCAGTAAATAAATAAAATTTTTAAAAAAACATTTTATACCAGTTATTCGTGTTTATTAACTAAGATATCACAATACAAATAATACAAACAGTTGCTCTTTATTAATACCTTCAACCAAGATCAAAAAAATAAGTCATATTTTCTCCAAAAATTTTATATCATCTGATAGGTCAGATATATATAAAATTACATTTAAAGTTTTAAAACTATCAGCAAATATTTTCATTTAAATGCAAATTTCAAAGAAAATCTACTTTTCCAAACACGACTTTTTATCCTATTTTTTTTAATATTGTCGATAACTGATAAAATGTTTAGTGAAACTATAAATGTTAGATAGAAAAAAATGATTAATAAATGTAGGTTCAAATTATTATGTTCCATTAAAAATGATTTAGTCTTTGATGAACATCTGTTTGGTAATGTGTTGTATCCAGATATAGTAAATTAATGACATATATAAAATTATAGGGAAATGACACCTTCCGTTCCATTATGAGTAGAGCTTTTAAAACGCTATTTGTCACAACCTGTCATCTTGTCATTATGTAGCATTATGTAGCATTTAAAAAATGTATACTCTTCATTTTGAAGTCTTTTAGAAATTTAAATATGACTTTCTATGGTTTGTGTTTCCATATTCCTTTATTGCCAGTTTGAACAAATCCACATGCTTTGATACAAAGGTAATAAATTCCTCTTATTTGGAAAAATGATGTTTATTTTTGTTCTCTCACCCTTAGCAGGTGGTTTCATTTTAGCACACTTCAGAGTTATAATTTCATGCTTATTAAAAACATTTATTATGATCTACATAGATGAATGAAACTTTTATTTTATTAAATTATTTGCCAAAAAATCTGTTATTTTTAAAATGTATTTCCTTTGAAGGGTTATCTTAGAGCATTCAGAGAGGATCTAGGAGTGTGGTATTATGCAATTTTTAAGTAGGTTTGAAATGGTTATTCATATAATTGTTTCTTTAAGGCTTTTGTCTTATTTTGTTTTTTTCTTTTGTCTTATTTTGTCCATTATATGCTATAAAATATTTTGAAAGTAAATTTAAGGTATGTTTTACATAGTTTATTTTTTGGAAAAAAATATTGAAATGACTTATGAAATTCTGTATACTCTCAACTTTAATTTTTTCTGAAATTTACCAATTGTCCACTGAACCTATTATATGGCAGATATTACTTCAGACTACACTGGTAAATGAAATACTTGGCTTTGTAGAACGTTTATTTTAATGGGTGAGACAATTAAAAGCTATAAATCTTAATAAAAATTGCATAGTGCATTCAAAAATGATGAGTACAATGGGGAAAAAGAAAAATTAGATCAGGGTGAGAAAAATCAAGGTTGCTAGGCAGGGGATGGGGAGTTAAGAATTTTAATAGGAAGATCAGGGTAGTTACAATGAAGCTGACAATTGAACAAAGGTATGGAAAGGTGATGAATTTGCCCAGAACTATCAGCAATAAGGTCACTCCAGACAAAGGAATTGACTACCTTGAAGGCCATAAGGTTGGATCGTGCCTGGCATATCTGAGGAATAGCAAGGAGGCCACTGTGAGGGACTGAAGAGTAGCAGGGAAAGAGGTCACAGAGGTTAAATGAGTGGCTAGATCATGTAAAAGCTTAGAAGTCATTGTAAAACTCTGGCTTTTATATTTGGAAATTTACTGTGTGATAGAATTTCTGCTAATAACTGAGAGTTCAAATGTCCATAAAATTTCAAGGATTCTTATTCTAGTAAGACAGAATAAAGAAAAAGAGTTCATATTTTCACATGGTGTAAGAAATGCTCAGAGATCCAAGTGTAGGAATCTATGGGCAACAGAAGAAGGCACTAAAATCACACCAATATATTTGATGACTGTGACTATATATAAATATGTATTTTCTAGATTTTTTATAGTCATGGAATCACACAGTATATACTATTCATTGCCTGGCATTTCTTTTCTCAGCACCATTACTTTGAGAATCTCCAATTGTAAATAGTTCATTTTGATGTTGAATAGTAATCTCTGTAATGAATAGATCATCATTTGTCTTTGCTCTATTGATGGACATTGATGAACATTTCCACTGTTTTCAATTCTTAAAAACAAAGCTGCTATGTAATTCATAAACAAGTCCTTGTATGAACATAGGGTTTGTTTCTCTTGGTTAAATGCCTAGAACTAAAATGGCTATTTGTGAAACTGCAACATATTTTGCATTTAAAAAATTTTCAAACTATTTTCCAAAGTGGTGGTATCATGATATATGTCAACAACAGTTTAGATTTTTTGTTGTTTCTCAATCTAGCTCCGACGAAGTACAATTAGCCTTTATAATTTTAGCCATTCTAATAGATATGTAAGCATGTCTCATGATTTTAATTTGTATTTCTTTAATGTCTAAATGTTGAGAAATTTGTCATGTGCTTATATCCTTTTGGTGACATGTCTCTTCAATACTATTCTTCACATGTAAAATTGGATACTCTGTTTGGTTATTAGTAAGGTTTTTTATTTTTATTCATTTTTTAATAATCAGAGTAGATGTCCATTATCAGATATATAATTTGCAAATCCCTTCTCCATCTTTACGGTTTCTCAATGGAGCTTTGATAACTGTGTCTTTCAAGAAATATGCTACTTCTTTCCTGGTACACGGAGGTATGACTAGAACATTACCAATGTTGACCTTTGCAAAGAAAATCATGGCTTAAGATATATGTCGTCTGCAGCTGTTGGGAGTGTTCTGTAATATCAAGCATATCTAGTTAGTTGATAATTTTGTTCAAGTCTTACATATCTTACCAATTTGATGACCATTTGTCTATATAATCTTAAAATAAAGGTGTTGAAAATTTTTTCCATTTCTCTTCTAAGGTAGAAGTTATGTTTTTTGTTCTTAGTTTTTCCCTATATATCCCCAAATCTGTTATTAAGTATTAAAAGTCAAGAATTATTATACTCCCTGATGAATTCATCCGTTTACTCTTCTGTAATTTTGACTTGATCTTTATGTCTGATAATGAAATTTGCTTTAAAATCACTTTTCATTATCTTGGTATAACCACCAAAGTTATAGTGTGATTAGTGTTAAATAGCATATTTTTTCTTTTACTTTATAAAGCACTTCTATATTTAATCCTGAAAAAAATAAACAGCTTTTTAGCTCTGGAAGCATCTTTCTAAATTATCTTTTATTTTTTTTTAATGAATCAGTAGCAATTTTTGTTAAGGGACCTAAACTGAAAGTAGGTTTAGAACTTTATTTATTTATTTATGTATTTAGTAAAAGATTTTAATTGTTTATTGACAGCGAGAGAGAGAGAGAGAGAGGTAATGCACAAGTGGGGGTAATCACATGCAAAGGGAGAGGAAGAAGCAAGCTCCTTGGGGTGCAAGTAGTCCCATGCAGGGCTGGATCCCTGTACACTGGAATCATGACCTCAGCCAAAGGCAAACATCTGCTTAAACAACTGAGTCATCCAGGCACCCCTAGAAATTTAAAAAAAAAAAAAGACCTTTTAAAAACATTTTGTTTCTTTCTCTTTTTAAATATTTTATTTATTTGACAGACAAAGATACAGGAATAGCAACTATAAGCAGGGCAGAGGGAAAAGGAGAAGCAGGTTTGCCACTGAGCAGAGAGCCTGATGTGGGGCTCCATCCCAGGACCCTGAGATCATGACCTGAAAAGAAGGGACACTTATGGAGGAAGCCACCCAGACACCTCTTTTCTTTGTTTTTAATATATGGCAACTGATGCTTCCCAGCCACAAGGAGCATATTACCCATTGATTAAATCTTTGATAACAACCTATTTACAAAGGTGTGTAAATATATACTTATTCAGATTTATACACTTTGTGTTTTCTTCATAGTTTGGGGCTAGACCCCAATACACAACACTGCTTCCAGCCTTTGCCTTCCCATCTTTTGATACCAGGTATTTGGTCAGCAAAGCAAATTAGTATCAAAATTAATAAGCCCTTGGCACCATAACTCTGGAGCAGGGGTTGCTCTTAGCCAAGGCCCAGAGCAGTTGACCTCCCCTCGCTAGTGCTATAGCCCCAAGGACTAGGTCCCTGCCAACAGAACTCAGTCTTACATGTTATGCTAAGCAGACAAAACCAAAACAGGAAAGCTCAGACAGCTTTTACTGGCATGCCTCATCTCCCACTCCCTCGATGTCCAGGCAGTACCAGATGCCAGGGAGGGGTCTTGGTCCAACATATGGGAGGGAAGGAAGTAGCCACAAGCAAGTACCTGCCTCTCTGTACCTTTCTTTCATGAGCAGGTTGTAGGGAGGAGGAAGAGGAAAGGGAAGAGAGGTGAACTTCAAGGGGTGAAGGCCTCAGGTAAGCAGCTGGCTCCTGCCAGTAGGAAAGGGACAAAGGAGAAGGCAGTGAGTCTTGCAGGGAGGGTGGGGGGTAAGGGTTACATCTTATGACGGAATCTGGACAGGAGTAATAGGGATACTAGTCATTTGAGTCCACCATTGGCAAGCTGGGCTGGGTGTCAGGGCAGATAGGCCTCCCTGGGCAACGGCACATGAGAGAAGGTGGAATTCTTCTCTGAGGAGCAGGTGGAGCTTTGGGTGTTGGGAAAGCATAGACAGTATTGTTCCAGGGCCAAGGACAGGTCCGGGTACTCCTGGATGGAGGTTAAGGCCACAGTATGATCCAGGTCTCCTACCACCAGCTTGAAGGTACCACATGCCAGCCACCCCTCATTATTGTGTATAACTCTCTGGTGCACTTATTGGCTTATCCATCAAATGAATCCTTCAGCAGCTTGAAAACCACATCCACAGGCACTCCAGGGTATGGGAGGCTTCCAGAGTGAAGATTTTGCACAGGATCACCCCAAAAGACCAGAAGTCACTCTGGTGAATGTAGATCTGGTCAAACATGGCCTTAGGGACCATCCACTTCACAGGCAGTCCACTGTTGGTTGTCTTTTTATAGTAACTGATGTGGTGATATCTCTGGCAAGGCTGAAGTCTGAGATCTTCATCATGTTGTCCTTTGTCACCAGCACTTCCCTGGTGGCCAGGTCTTGGTGTATGCACTTCTTTGAGGCAAGGTACTCCATGCCTCAGGCTACCTGATAGGCACAGGATACCAGGTCCTTGGAGGAGAGTTGCTCTGCTGCACTGTGGCTGATATTGTAACAGTACTTCGGGTCAGGAGGCCTCTGGGCCTGCAGGTACTCCTGTATGTTGTCTTTGGAGGCATATTCCATGGGAGTGTACAAAGGACCTTCCTGTGTGCAGGACCCAGCAGGTTGATGGTGTCCTTGTGCTGTCCAATCATCTTCATCATCTCCATTTCTGAGATTAGGTTTGACAGGTCTTTCTCTGTTGCATCTGACTTCAACATCTTCACAGACACTTTAGTCAAATGGTTGGATTTGTCTTTGTCCAGCCCAATGGCCTCCTCCAACACCACCTGCCCAAAGTAGGCCTGTCTTAGGGGTCTGCCTAAACTGCCTACAACCAGCCTGCCTCAAGTCAGTTATGAACTCTAGATTATCCTCAAAAACATTAAACCACAAGCTAAAAGTTCTCTTCACTAGGTCTCTGTTGCAGATCTAATTTTCTTATCTTTCATCATTTATCTTTTTCCTAATTCTTATTTTCAGTATAGTTTATTTTGCCTCCAGGTGTTTCCCCTGGTTTCTGTATGCTGTTTCATAGGGAAGAGTTATCCTGTCATAAAATTATTTCTTGAGCATTCATTACATCTCTCAGTTAAAATGGGTTCTTTTATGGTATTGATTCATTTGAGTTTTCTCAAAATGGGAAGAATTTTCAAAATGTTGTTTTCCTCAAGGTTCAGAGTATATCTTAGCCTCATCTTTAAGCTTTTAGAAATTCAGTTTACAAATTATTGTCCCTCTTTTTATCTTTTAAAAATAAAATGTTTTATTTTTACTATTTTTTTATTTGAGTATAGTTGATATTCAGTATTACATTGGTTTCAGGTTTTCAATATCTCCATACATTATTCTATGATCACTACAAATATAGCCACCATCTGTCACCATATAACACTATTATAATATCATTGACTATATTCTCTACACTGTCCCATATCTCTTTTTAAAATTTCTGATTTTTATGTTTTCTGTTATTCCAATTTTCGACCATCATTTTACTTGGTTACTTTAATAAAATATGCCTGATTACACACACTTTGCTGAAAACCATAGTAGTCTTCTTCTTCTTTTTTTTTTTTAAATTAACATATAATGTATTATTAGCCCCAGGGGTACAGGTCTGTGAATCACCAGGTTTACACACTTCACAGCACTCACCACAGCACATACCGTGCCAAATGTTCATAACCCCACCACCCTCTCCCTACCCTCCCCACCCCCCCGCAACTCTCAGTTTGTTTTGTGAGATTAAGAATCTCTTATGGTTTGTCTCCCTCCTGATCCCATCTTGTTTCATTTACTCTTTTTCTGTCCCCCATATTGCACCTCCATTTCCTCATATCAGGGAGATCATATGATAGTGTCTTTCTCTGGTTGATTTATTTTGCTAAGCATAATACCCTCTATTTCCATCCATGTCATCGCAAATGGCAAGATTTCATTTCTTTTGATGGCTGCATAGTATTCCATCATATATATATACCATTCATTTTTTGATGGACATCTATGTTCTTTGCATAGTTTGGCTATTGTGGATATTGCTGCTATAAACATTTGGTGCACGTGCCCCTTTGGATCATATAGTAGTCTTCTTTACCTCTATCAGTACCCCAGGAAGCTTTATTTATTTATTTATTTACTCACATAAAGAGATGATCCAACACAACGTTTTATGATGTTCAAATGTATTATAATGTCTTACCGCTTAACACTATGCTTACTGCTCTCTTTCACTGTCTGACTAAATCCTCATCATCACTATGCCATTTAATCAGAAAGAACATTTGAACTCAGAGTTCTCTCCATATCAGGGAATGAAGACTCCACCCTTCTGTTTGTGCAGGTAAAATAAATGTTGATATTGTCTGTCCTGCACATACTCCATCCTGTTCACCAGAATATTCACCATCAAAATATATACAAAATAAAAACCATACTTCACCACTTCTATTACCACCCAGCATGCTAAAAACACCATCATATGTTCCTGAATTATTGTCTTGATTGATAACCCCACTTCGACACATACTGCACTCCTTTATCCCTGCAAATTTATTTTGGAACAGCAACTTAACCTAAAAATCAAGTCAGATGATTTTATTCTGCTGTAGAAAGTCTTTTGGTATCTTCCCCTTTCATATTAAATAAAAACTGAAGGCGTTTCAATGTACTAGAAGGTCATGCATCAATACGTTCTTCCTCTCTCCACCACTATGAACTCCTCATTGGCCTCCTTGCTTTTCCTCAAAAGTAACAGACCAGCTGTTCACACAAAGTCTATATACTTACTTGCTCTGCCTAGAGCAATCTTTTCCTTTAATATGTGTATAACACCCTCCTTCACTTCCTGGGTCTTTGTGCAAATAACATCTCATAAATGAGATATAACCACCCAACACAAAATAAAATTAACTTTCCTCCCAGCATTCTCCAATGGCTTTTACCTTTCTTGTATTTCTTTGTAACACTTATCACCATGAACCATCAATCATTATTCTATTACTGGTTTATTTTGTTATTGGAGACAGAGAGAGAGAGAATTGGGAGGGGGCACAGAGGAAGAAGATAACACCCCACTGCCTAGAAAGCCTGCTGGGGAGTTACATCCCAGGACCCTGAGATCATGACCCAAGCCAAAGGCAGTCACTCAATGGACTGAGCCACCGAGGTGCCCCTCTGTTATTGGCTTATTTCACTATTGTATTTCAAAAGAATGTAAGCTCTTTGTGGTCAGGTATTTTATATGTTATATTAATTGAAGTATTCTCAGAAAGGTAGCTGGCAGATTGTAAGGGCTCACTAAACTGTATTTTGTTGTTATTATTGTGGTCCTTTATGGTCTTTACCTCTTACGCTAGATGTCTATCCTTCAGATGTAAGCAATAAGAATAGAGCCCTGCTGCCTGTTCAAATGAGTAAAAAGCCTGTATTAAGTGGATATTTTAAAAGCTAAATGAATGGCTTAATAGTTGTATATAGGGGGAAAGGGAACATATTTTCCACGGTTTAGAAGTGGAGTTCTTTTATAGAGTTCTTGTACAAGCCTACACTATTGAACAATAATGGGCAGTTGTATATTCCAATTATACAAACACTTTGGTAATTTATATCCTTTTTTTGTAATTCATGATGGGATCATTTAATTCCTTAGGAGCATTATAGCATTTCAACTTTTCCTGTTCAATAAACTTATTGGGGTTGCTACCTTTTTTATTCAAATGGAGAAATAGTCATAATTTAATCTAAATAAAGTGTTATTGATTGGGTTGTTTTCTAGGAATGGGTCGCACATGCTAGTTTAAAAGTTTTGTTAAATTCCCAAGTCTGTCACCGATAAAAGCCTTTTGTAGATTAGTAACTTGATCAAAACAGAAAAGTTATGTAACACTCAATTGTTATACTATCTTTGTTTCCATCTTTCATTGTAATAACACCCATCTTAACTCTATTTAAGACAAGTCATCGCCAGATGGCTTTCTGGCATTGATTGCATGATATGAAATCAAATATAACTAAAAGTTTTCGGTTTTAGTAGCATATAAATCAATTTAGAAAAATATATGTATTTGAATATAAGGTAAAGTTTTAAATTATTTGGCAATGGTAAACTAAACTTTTTTTTGTAAATTTTTATTTTCTAAAATTTCATTGAGCTCTTTTGCAATAAGAAACAAGTTACAAAAAATTAAGGTTTATTTACCCCAATTCAAAATTATTAGGAATATAATCATAGAGGTTGAAGTATTTAAAATATTGAACCCAAAACATTTTATTAGGTAAATTCGTGAATGCTGAGCATTCACTGTTAAAATATACTAATACTAATACAAAGCCAATGTCAATGAAACTTGGTAAATTATGAGAACATAGACAAAAGATCAAAATTGAAGTAGTTTTTGATTTTTAAAGGAAGGATTAGTTGACTTATATTATACTGGTATATTTTATTTTATCCTGACATATAATTTTATGCTGGTAGAAAATGATTTACAGGGAAATTCTGTAAGCTATTATCAGTTACATTGTGATTATTAAAAATATGTATAACCCTTTATGTGAATTCATTTAGAATATAGATTCATTTAGAATAAGACATACAAACTAACTTCATCTCTTTTTTTTTTGCAATTCTGAGAAATTAATTTTTATAATCCAAACCAGTTTCAAGAAAAATATATTTTGGTGGGTTTTTTTTGTTTTGTTTTCTTTCTTTTTTGAGTATAGTTGACACACATTACATTAGTTTCAGGTGTACAATTTAGTGATTTGGCAAGTTTTTACATTATGCTATGTTCACCATAATGTAGCTACCATAACTTGTTCTGATGGTATCACTGACTGTATTCCTTATGCTTGGCTTTTCATTCCTGTGACTTAATCCTTCCATAACTGGAGGCCTATATCTTCCTCTCCCCTTCTCCCATTTTGCCCAACCCCCAGCCCCTTCTCTCTGGCAACCACCAGTTTGTTCTGTGTATTTATAGTTCTGATTCTGCTTTTTACTTGTTTATTCATTTTTATTTGTTTATCCATTCATAAATAGAACCATATGGTATTTGTGTTTCTCAGGCTGATTTATTTTAGCTAGCATAATACCCTCTAGGTCCATCTGTATTCCCTCAAATGGCACAATCTCATCTTTTTTTATGACTATGTAATACCCCATTGTGTATATACATCACATTTTCCTGATCTGTTCATCTACTGATTGACACTTAGGTAGTTTTGGCATCTTGGTTGTTGTAAATAATGCTGCAATAAACATAAGGGTGCATGCAAAAAAAAAAAAATAAAATAAAATAAAATAAAATATACTAATACTATTGATAGACTGGTAGAAGCCTAAAATCAAATATTTATTAAATATTTATATCCATATCTTTTCATGGCGTGGTAATTCATTTCTCTAGCATTAAATAATATTCCATTGTTTGCATGTACTACACTTTATTTGACCTTTCACCTATGGAAGGATATCTTGGTTGCTTCCAAGCTTTTGTCAGTTATGAATAAAACTACTATAGACATCTTTGTGGGTATAGATTTCATCTTCTTTGGATAGATACCAAGAACTGCTACTGCTGAATCATCTGGCAAGAATATGTTTAGTTTAGTAAGAAACTGCCAAGTTGTTTTCCATTCTTTATTCTCAATAGACATGGAAGAACATTCCTGTTGCTCCACATCCTCACCAACATTTCGTGTTCTGTTGTCAGTGTTCTGGATTCTGGGTATGTACTGGTGTCTCTTTTTTGTTTTAATTTGCATTTTCCTGATGACATATGATGTGAAGCATCTTTTTATATGCTTATTTGCCATCTGTAATATTTTCTTTTGTGAGGTATCGGCTAAGGTCTTTGGCTCACTCTTAATCAGGTTTTCCCCCATTGTTGAGTTTTAAGGGGTCTTTGTGTATTTTTGATTAACAGTCCTTTGCCAGATGTGTATTTTGCAAATTTTTTCTCATAGTCTGTGCTTTGCCTTTTCATTCTCTTGGCATTGTGTTTCACAGAGTAGACATTTTTAAATTCAGTGCTTGTGCTTTTGTAGCTAAAGTTATTTCCAAAACCAAGGTCATTTAAATTTTCTTCTATATTACCTTCTACATTTTTCATGTTTAGATTTATAATCCAACCTGAGAAATTTTTGTGAAGAGTGTATATCTGCTTGGATTTATTTTATTTTATTATTTTATTTTATTTTTATTTTATATTTTTACATTTAGATTCACCATTACTCAAGAACCATTTGTTTAAAAGATTGTATTTTGCTCTCTTGTATTGCTTTTGCTTTTATATTAAATATAAAATATAATTGATAATATATATTCCGTTCCTTTAATCTAGTCTTTCTGTGGTATTACAATATCTTGCTTACAATTATCATTATGGTATATATTTTTTAAGATTTTATTTATTTATTTGACAGAGAGAGAGATCACAAATAGGCAGAGAGACAGACAGAGAGAGAGATGAGGTGAAGCAGGCTCCCTGCTGAGCAGAGAGCCCAATGCGGGACTCAATCCCAGGCCCCTGGGATCATTACCTGAGCCGAAGGTAGAGGCTTAACCCACTGAGCCACCCAGGCGCCCCATCGTTATGGTAATCTTTGAAGTCAGTCCTCAGTCTTTGTTCTCCTTCAACACTATGTTGAATATTGTGAGTCTTTGCCTCTCCATATAAATTTTAAAATATGTTTGTTAATATTAAAAAAAAAAGAACTTGCTGGAATGCATTAATTGTATAGATAAACTTGGAAACCAGTGACCTCTTGAGCTTAGCAGGGGATAGACCATGGACATCAGTTGTCACAGTGGTGCCTCTGGCAGAACCTATTGCAAATCCCTAGGCAAAATGAGACCTCAAGGATCTGAGAGAATGTCTAAGAAGTACTTGATACATCCCTTGGGTATGGTTTATTGAAGTGTCCACCTGTCTGAAAGCTGGGGAATCTAGATTAGGGAGGGAAAATTAGTTATGATAAAACATATAAACAAACATCAATAAATTTTGTAAAACTAATTGTCATGGCTCATATACAATATGACCAACAGAGGGACCATCAAAAGGAAAGCCTCCGTTATGTTTATAGTGAAATTTTTTATTCAAAATAAAGCAATGAGAGGGGAAGACACAATGAGAAAATTACCATTTTTTAAATGGTAAACTTCTTACAAAATGGTTTAGGTTTTATATTCTAAGTAGTATATTGAAAAGTAAAACATTGGGGCGCCTGGGTGGCTTAGTGTTTTGGGCTGCTGCCTTCAGCTCGGGTCATGATCTCAGGGTCCTGGGATCGAGCCCTGCACCGGGCTCTCTGCTCAGCAGGAAGCCTGCTTCTCTATCTCTCTCTCTCTCTCTGCCTGCCACTCTGCCTACTTGTGATCTCTGTCTGTCAAATAAATAAATAAAATCTTTTAAAAAAGAAAAGTAAAACATTAAAAAATAAAATTTTAATTTAAAAAAATTATGTAATTTTTAAAAAAAGCTTAAAAATAGAAGAACCATTTTTCTTGTAACTGGAAAATACATTGTATATATATCTATCAAAAATAACTTATCGGGCTCCTGGGTGGCTCAGTGCATTAAGCCGCTGCCTTCAGCTCAGGTCATGATCTCAGGGTCCTGGGATGGAGCCGCACTTCGGGCTCTCTGCTCAACGGAGAGCCTGCTACCTCCTCTATATCTTTGCCTGCCTCTCTGGCTACTTGTAATCTCTCTCTGTCAAATAAATAAATAAAATCTTAAAAAAAAAAAAAAACTTCTCATGGGGGCACCTGGGTGGCTCAGTGGGTTAAAGCCTCTGCCTTTGGCTCAGGTCATGATCCCAGGATCCTTGGATCCAGTCTGACATCGGGCTCTCAGCTCAGCAGGGAGCCTGCTTCCCCCTCTCTCTCTGCCTGACCCTGCCTACTTGTGATCTCTGTCAAATAAATAAATAAAATCTTTTATAAAAAATTAAAAAAAATAACTTGTCATGTCTGGAATCAGGAGAATATGGAAAAAAATAATATCTGAGGACAATACTTTTGCCATGTTTTGTGCCTTGTTAATATTTTTAAACAGTCAGGCAACTTTCCGCTTTATTGAAATACCTGCTAAGATACCAGCAGTGCCTGTTGGAGCTCTATGACTATAAAAATTAATTGCAAATATTCAAAATATCTACTATGGTGTCACTATTTAGGGCCACCACGAAGCATGTTTCAGAAGTAAGCATAACTGTTACTCTTCTGTAAGGCAAAAGGGCATGTTTTCAGGAGTTCCATCTGCTGTACCAGGAGGTGAATCAAGTAATGATTTTTGTCTATAAAATAATTCACTTTTCAATCTAACATTCGTCATTCCACATTATAATAATAAAAACTAGGAGGAGATTAAAACAAACAAACAACTACAACTACAACAACCAGCTTTACCTTCAGTGGTAAATTAAATATAACCTTATGAGTAGCCTGAAATTTATTTTTAAATATTTTTAAGATAAACGTTTTTCTTAGAAAACCTTATATTTTATATTACTAAGAAATAACAGGCAAAGTTTTATTAACTTCTAAAAAGTCTAGTTACTTTTATTTATCTATTAACTCATCTCTTTATGTAGTAGAACATGATCGCACCTATTGTATCTACCCAAGTTTGTATGCTTTGGTTATTTTATGTTTGCTATTTCGTTGCTTAATTTTTACAATATTTGATACATAATAGTATCTTTAAGTCCATCTACGGTTTCACAGAATTTGTTTGAACTTCATAAAAATGTACCATACTTTTTGCACTGTCCTTGTTTTACTTCTCTATTAACTTTCCAAGATTTATTCACTTTAGAGTGTGTAGCTATCATTTATTTTTATTCCTCCATAATGCTATGCTTACAAATTTGTATTTATCTGTACTTTTAAAAATATCTTAATTATATACCATTTCTCATCTCATTTAACACTCATGTTACTTCTACACTTATCAGATATTATGTAACTGAAAACCACAACTCAGCAACAATATAGCACCATTTTTCAAAATTAAATGGCTTACCAGAATTCTTTAATTCTATCCTTTCTTTGTATT
The DNA here is from genome assembly GCF_030435805.1 of Mustela lutreola. Classification (NCBI taxonomy): domain Eukaryota; kingdom Metazoa; phylum Chordata; class Mammalia; order Carnivora; family Mustelidae; genus Mustela; species Mustela lutreola. The sequence goes on along the minus strand of NC_081305.1, from coordinate 62,432,547 downwards.
AGATGACCCTTTATTCTGGTATTTGGCATTGTTCATATAGAGGAAAGCTTATAAGTTGATATTCCATAAATAGAAGGATTTATTATGATTGATTAATTATTTTCATTTAGAATGCATAGAATATCGTTGATTTAATATTTCTTCCTTACTCTCTGCCTGGAACATAGTGCTATCTATGTAATAGCCACTAAAATACTAAGTTAATTACCTAGTCTTTAAACTGCATATGAATAGGAATAACATACAGAACTCTTCTCAGATTGGGACACGTGGGTGGCTCAGTCAGTTAAACGCCTGAGCCTTTAGATCAGGATATGATCTTAGGGTCCTGGGACTCAGTTCTGCAACAGATTCCCTGCTTAGCCGGGAGTTTGCTTCTCCCTCACCCTGCTGCTCCCCCTGCTTGTGCTCTCTCTCACTCTCTCTCTTACAAATAAATAAAATTAAAAAAATAAATTCTTCCCAGATAGCTAATATAGAATATCGTCTTTGTATTCATCAAAGCAAAAGTGCCATATAATAATGAAATTCAGACTACTTCAAATTCATTTTTTAACCAGTAAGAAAGTACTGGAAACAAGCCAAAAATGTCTTTAATGAATTAAAGATATAGATTGATTTTCAATATCTTAATGTTTCTAAAATAAATTGCAAGATTTTTATACTAGATATCAGTGTAAATATTCATTATACAAGGATATTCTAAAAATAAACCTGAGAAAACTACTTGACATATATGATGACAAAAACGAGTTTGACAAAAGTCAGTTTGGGTAAAACTTACAACACCAACCACCTGAAACTCTTGTTCTATAATTTAATTATTTTAATTGACAAAAATACAAAAATAATATATCAGAGTAAGTCTATTGATAGCTTTGAAGGTATGCTCTGGTTGTGCACTGTTTACTATTGAAAGGGGAATCAAATATGTGATGCTTATGGTGTGACTATATTAAAATTCAACAAGTTCAGAAGCATACGAGGAATAGAATAAAGACAAAAGATGACCCTTACTTATCCTAAAGATAGACAATGGTATATATGTGCTAGTTGGGGAGAGAATCCAGTCAGTAGATGGAGGATGTGGTAGTGGAAAAAAAAAAGACACAACGTTTTGGTTGAACGTTTAGCACTATATTTAACAAAGTGAAATTGTGTGTTAATAGCCTTGAGGAAAATCCAAAAAATATTTTCAATTCATTGAAGATTATTTAGGAAAAACTTGAAAAATACAACTTGATAAGGATTCCAATAAAAGATTCATAAGCAATACAAGTTTCAGAATTTTTAGTATATTTTCCCTAAAAAGCCATTTGATTTAAATTAAAAAGAATTCTATTTACCTGCCACTTAAATAAGAGGAAATTATTTGGTTTTGTAATAAGTCAATAAAATAAATTAACATATCTTGAGAAAACAGATATGCACACTAAGTTAAAAATAATAGTGCTTAAGCTGTTCAGCAAACATTTGCAAAATTCCTTGCCATCAGCTAGCTCTGGAGTTCTGCTAGGTGAGTAAGGCCATGTATGTTACTGCTCAGAGTACTGACGCAAAGCAATTGTCCCCTTCACATCCATTTTTTGCCGTTGATATGTCATGCTATGTTGTTTAGAGATACATAGATGGCCGTACATGAAGGCATTTTTTTGTGTGTATATGGGTGACTGTGATTTAACTTTCAAATCAGATGGCTCCTGATTTACAATGATTCAACTTACGATATATTTGGCAATGATGTGAAAGTGAAAGTGATTCAGTAGAAACTGTACTTTGAATTTTGAATTTGGGTCTTTATAAAAAGGGCCAGTGACATGTGGTATGGTGCCATCTTGTGATGCTGGGCAGGGGCAGTGAGCCACAGCTCAAAGTAAGCTAGAAGATTACAGGGGTGAACACCTGATATTCTTACAACCATTCTATATATAACCATTCTTCTTTTTTTTAGTGTAATATTTAATAAATTGCATGTGATATTTGATACTTTGTTTAAAATAGGCTTTGCTTAAGATGATTTTGCCCAAATGCAGGCAAATGTAAGTGTTCTGAGTATGTTTAAATAAGCTTAAGGTAAGCTATGATATTTGATAGTTTAGGGGTATTAAATGCATTTTCAATTTTTTATGTGTTTCTCTGTACATAGCCCCCTTGTAAACTGTGGAACATCTCTATATGTATGTGTAGCCTTGGTATGGCTTACATATTATTGGCATGAAACATCTAGAACAGTACGTGTGCCATATAATTGTCTACAACATCAAACAAGTTTCTTGAAAACTTGTGCCAAAGGGGTTATGTCTTTAAGGATTCTTATTTCAGAAGGGTTCTCTCAAACGTAAGATTTTTCAGAAGTTAAGTGAAAATCTGACCAAACTAAACATTTTTCCATTTTCCCTAGTGAGCAAAGATAGCTAAAATCTATCTGCCATTTTCAACACTGTACTCAACGACTGTAATTATAATTTAAGAACAGATTATTTATATCAAAACCACATGTTGGCCTAATCTTACACAATATTCATAAATCTCACTCAGAGCCTTGGACACTTTTATTTGTTGAGTCTATATGGTACTACGGACATTCATCTTTTTTGACCTCATAGCTTTATGTATGTCTATACTTTTGAAAATACATGCATCATATTTCCATTGTAAAATGTCTGGGTTATAAAATGTGCTATGCTATCAAAATGGTAATAAGAACATACAAATGACCTGATGTAATGAACTGGACCAGATTGCCAGATATCACATTTCATACCAGAAAGATTCTGTGGTAAGTTTTAAAATGGCCAGCCATACTTCGACTGAATTCTAACTCATTTAACTTCTTTCTTTGTGTACAGTATTATACATTAGTTAGTATTATAGTAAATAAGTACTTTGGACAGATGTAAATATGCTGTAATAAAAAATGTTTTTCTTCTTTCTTTTAGTCCTTTTTACTTGTAAGACTAGCCAAATACCTTGCCTCCTCCAAAATAATTTGCAATCCAAATTTATCTCTAAATGAATTTATTGCACAGAAAAAATACATATATATACACTTACAGGAGACATGTTCAAAAATAGTTACACAACAGCAGGGCCCTAAATGTAAGCAGTATAGTTGTTTTGTTTTTTTTTTCTTAAAAAAAAACAAAAGAGGTTATGTGAAATACTGGAATTTTATTTCTAGGCCTAGTATTTCAAGACAGTTAACTACACTTACAGTGTCAACAGCCTCTTGTTGGCAGTATGATTTTATTGGCTCCATGGAATAACAGCAAGAATTTACTATTGCTTCTTTCTTTTATGACACACACAGAAAAAAAAATTGACACATTTGCTCAAGACCAACCAGAATCATTTTAACCTATCAAAATTGATGGGAGGCCTTCACTGCCAAAGTCACTGCTGGGTTTTCACAATTCATTTCAGACAATCTGCTACTCCCATTATGATAAAGGAGAGAAGAGTCATAATCAGGGAAGAAAGCTAGATTAATACTTGTAATTATCATTGAATTATTTAGCCTGCTATAGGATTATTATTATTAGTGTCATTTGATAATTTTCTCTCATTTTATTAAACACAACTGTGAGTAATTACCCTACCTAATATTTCTCTGTATTGGCTGACTATATAGCAAACATTCATGAAAATATCCATTAGCCACACATATAAAATGCTGCATTATGATGCTGTTCAATCAGAACATACCACTACCTGATCCTGTAGCTCTTTGAGGATTTGCAAATCAATTAATTCTATGTTTATTGGATTCTTCCCATACAATTAGAAAATTTATAATAGAGTCCATGAACACTATTAGTTTTACCATTTTAAGCCAGCAATCACACTTTGATTTTTATAACAAATGCAGAAATATAAACACACACATTTGGATCAGTTTTCTGTTAGTCTGTCTGGACTTCAAAATCCTATTCCTCAAGATAATGCACACCAAAGTTCTGGATTAAACAAGAAATTAGATGGCACCTGAACACTTGGTTTAATATTCTCCAAAGGACTATGCAACTTATTTCTTACATTATGACATTGTTTTACAAAGATCCATACTTTTATAATGTTAGTATTTTTAATAATCAATAAAGTCAATTAATCATGATTTAAAATCAAACATAAAAATTTCTACTTTTTGCTTTTGCCCCCTCCATTTAGAACTTATTTATAGCCTGATAATTCAAAGTTCCCTATGTTTATGAAAATCTGGACAGAAATAGCTCTAAGATCCCATTCAGAACTTGATATTAATCTAAGTCTTTTGGCTCCATTTATCCTGAGAGCAAAGAGTAGGACAAAGGATTTGAGTACTGTTAGTTTATCTGGGAGATTATCCAAGGTAGAAAAGAATGGGAACGTGATACAGTGAAGAAGCAACTTTGTCAAAGAGGTACATTGTTGATATAATTGTTGTGGATAGAAAATGAAGGCTTGCTTTTACTGAAAGGTCCTGAGAAACTTCTTTAAGTTGTCCTCATGAAGACCTGAAAACTGACAATTTTATCTATGGTTCTTATTTCCACTTCACTGAGTGCTGTCCCCAGAGGACATTAACTCTCCTACACTTTTGGGTTGTGTTGGAGACATTCTAAAATGAGAGAGAGAACATAAGATGCTATCAGTGTTAAGTAACTGCAATTTCCCATGGAACTATCCACCACAGGTTTGGCTATAATCAGGTGTTGGGCCTTATATCAGAGGGATTTGAGGCAGTATCATTTTAGGTTAATCATTATATCTGAAATTTTGAAAAACTTCAACTGATGAAACTTTGATTATAAATCTATAAATATAACAATAAATCTACAGTATTCAAATTATTTTCATAGAAGTACACAGACAAAGCATCAATTGATTAATATTTAAATGTTACAAAATACTGAACTGAAAGAATTTGGTCATATAACAACGTGTAAGAAGTAGAACTTAAGTTTAGGTTAGAACTCAGGATGCATTTGATACTCAGTTAAGAAATTGAATGGAGGGACGCCTGGGTGGCTCAATGGGTTAAGCCACTGTCTTTTGCTCAGGTTATTATCCCAGGATCCTGGGACGGAGCCCCAAATCGGGCTCTCTGCTCAGCAGGGAGCCTGCTTCCTCCTCTCCGTCTGCCCGCCTCTCTGCCTGCTTGTCAATTTTCTCTGTCAAATAAATAAATAAAATCTTTAAAAAAAAGTAATTGAATGAATGTCTGACTATCTTATAGGTTTGCTAAAAATCAGTGACTTTGTGTTCACGTGTGGCTATGCAGGAATTTTTAACTTTCTCTAAGAAGTTATTAGATTTGTTTATATAATGGCAGTCAAGGATGGGGAAAAGCAAAGTACAATCCCCATAAAGACAAAGACACTGATTATGCAAAAGAGTAATAGATAAGAAGAATCAATGCATTTGAGGAAAGTGGGAATTGAAATACACAATGATTGTTGATTTTTTTAGATGGAGAACACAAAACTAGCTTGCAAGACGGAAATAACAGAAGACATGTTGTGATGTGAGACAGAATCCTGGAAAAGGCAGTAACGTGGAATAAAGGAGTAGGGAGAGCATATCAGGTAATTTGGATAGGAAGGAGTTAGGAGGTAATTGCAGTTAGGAGGTAATTGCTTGATAAATTTTACATGGCCCACTTAAATGCACAGATTTCTCTTCTTTAGTTTATATGGAGAACAGGGTGTCCTTTCTCTTCCCTTTCAGAGCACCAGAGGTGTACTCTTTCAGACTGAAAACCTGAAAAGCTCAGGACTCAGTTGCTTAAGCACAGCTGAGAGGACATATTTCAATTAAGATTTACATTTTGCTGTATGTAGTAGACTGTCAAAGTGGTTTAACCATATTTTTTCATTTAACAAGAAGACTACAGACAGTGTTTTCTGGTGTTGGTTCAGAGTGTCCATCCCTCTGAACAGATTTTTCTCTCAAAGTCCGGGGCAAGAAATCAATTGTTACATATGTATTCACTAAAAAAGCAGCTGGAAGATGCTGAGCACTGTGGCCCATGAGATCAAGGCACCAGCACACACTTGTGAGTGGTGAGCTCCCAAGGCTGGAGGAAAATTCTAGAATAAAGTGCTTATTCAAGAGCAATACCTTTTCTCCTGTTTCCTTACCTCTCTGCACTACCCTCTTGTATCCACAGCATTGGAAATTCTTTTAGCAACACACCACACTGAATCACCACAAATTATGTGATTCTCTTGGTGGAAAACCAAACACTGTGTAAAAACTGTGGTTTTCTAGTTCATGCTTCTGGATTGAAAATAATTCAGAATAAGCTGATAGGAGTAGCCAAGAGAGACTTAATCTTCTGTTTGGAAAAGGGCTTCTATATAAGTGAGTAGAGGAACCTTTAAGAATTATTAATGTTTGGGGGCACCTGGGTGGCTCAGCGGGTTAAGCCTCTCTGCCTTTAGCTCAGGACATGATCTCAGGGTCCTGGGATCGAGTCCTGCATTTGGCTCTCTGCTTGGCAGGGACCCTGCTTCCTCCTCTCTCTGCCTTCCTCTCTGCCTACTTCTGATCTGTCTCTGTCAGAGGAATAAATAAAATCTAAAAAAAAAAGAATTATTCATGTTTAGGGGCACCTGGGTGGCCCAGCGGGTTACGCCTCTGCCTTTAGCTCAGGTCATGATCTCAGGGTCCTGGGATCAAGCCCCACATCAGGTTCTCTGCTCAGGGGGGAACCTGTTTCCCCCCTCCCACTTTCTGCCTGTCTCTGCCTACTTGTGATCTCTGTCAAATAAATAATTAAAGACTTTTTAAAAAAATAATTATTAATGTTTACATATATGCACTAGAATGCTATGTCCCTTGTCAGATAGGCTTCAAATCAACAGAAATGATAATATTTTACTTAATAAGTTTTTTAATTCCTCTGTTAACATTTTGGAATACATCATTTTAATGCACATCTGCAAATTTGTAATCACTTCATGTGAGACAAGGAATGCTTAAAAAAGCAACCAGGGGCACCGGGGTGGCTCAGTGGGTTAAGCCTCTGCCTTTGGCTCAGGTCATAATTTCAGGGTCCTGGGATCGAGCCTTGCATCATTCTCTAGGCTCAGCCGGGAGCCTGCATCTCTCTCTCTCTTTCTGCCTGCCTCTCTGCCTGCTTGTGATCTCTCTCTGTGTCATATAAATAAATACAATCTTTAAAAAAAAAAAAGGCAACCAAAAACATTTACAGTTTAGGACAGGAGTTTCCCTTACGTTTGGATAAGGATGCAAATTCAACTTCATAATAAATTACACTGCATCATAAAGATTAAATGCACTTGGGATTGCGTTCTCTCCTCCCTCCATCCTATCGTACACACAGCTGCCCGACTAATCTTCCAAAAACACAAATTTTCATGTGCTGCTTTTCAAAACTAGCTTCCTGTTGCCTGAAAAAATAGTCTCAAATGCTTTTGTCTGGCATTCAGGGCTCTCTAGGATGGGCACTCTGGCCAACACATCACTGCTCGTTTGTTCCACCACACACAAGTGGATCTCGGGCTAGTTATTCAGAGACCCACCTCCTCACCGACCCAGCAAAGGTCTCGTGCATCTACTAAACTCACGGCTCACTCAGTGATGTACTCAAAGGCCATTAGTGGGTGACATGCCACTGCTAGAGTCAGGAGCCAGTGTGAAGTTGTCGCTGCCTAAGTGCATGGACTGAAAGCGGGAATGTTGATTCTCCAGGAGAAAACTGGGGCATTGTTATGAGAAGGCAGACGGCAAAACCACCCAGGTCCCCTATGACTGCTTTAACACACTCTGGACAAAATTTAAGGAGACAAGTGAACGTATTAACTCCCACTTATGCTGTAGAAGGCAAATGCAATGGAGGGAAGGCGTTATCTTCTTCTGGAACAAACCACTTAGCTCCAGTAACTTTTATAAATAGATCAGACCCTGTCCAGGAGCCCACTTAGCTGGGTTCATTTGTATACAATGTCCATACTCTCAGGAATATTAACATTTTATCTCAGACTGCATTAATTTAAATAAAACAACAAAAATGGTATGAAATGAACAAAAACACCATATTCTGTGATGAATCAAATGAAATACATTTCCAGTTGCTGTTTTCCCCATTTAAAGATAAAATTTCTGATAACAGTCCTTACTTGTGAAAAGACACAAGACCAACAGTTTGTGTGTATGTGTGTTTTGGTTTTTGGTTTTTGGTTTTTTTCTTCCCCTTAAGGCTATAGCCATATTGTCACTAATAAAGATCTCAAATTTGCCTGGAAGCTTTCATGGCAAATTGTCAGTCTGAGGGTAGTCACCATGCAGCCAAATGGCTTTAAACATCATCAGTGCCTTTCTTCCACACACATTCTCTTCCTGGTTTAAACATTAGTTACCCTGGTTCTACACTGACACAGTATTTGCATCTCTCTCCTGTCCATAACTCCTAAAAGTTGAGGACCTCTCACTTTGTTTTCCCCAGAGCATGACATTTTATTTGGTGCTTGGGGGGCAATGGGCAGTTCAAGAAGTATGTTAATACTATCACTCAATGTATTGATCCATGCTATGCACCAACAGTGTAGTAAATATCGTTCATTTCTTGTAACAAAGGCAGTAGGAACTTCTCCCAAGGGATGGAATTCCAAGGACAGAATGAAGGCAGGAAGGGAGCTGGTCTATTTGGACCTACTTTGTGAGAGACACTGGTTTAGGTATTTTTATGTATACATTATACCACTGAACTGTCACAATCCTGCAAATTCTTACATGCTTGGGTTTCTATGTAGCAAGTTTAGCAAGCCACCCAAATTCACAGTGACAGGCCCGTGAGTCAAATCCAGCATGCTTGACTCCATGATTGTCAAGTCCACTAGCCCCATATATCATGAATCTGAGATTCATGAGTGTGTAGGTGCTATCAGGAAATGTCAAAAATGCCCATTTCAGGGACACATGGAAGGCCTAGTTGGTCAATTGTCTACCTCCAGCTCAGGTCATAATCCCAGCATCCTGGGATCGAGTCCCCCATTAGGCTTCTTGCTTACCAGGAGCCTGCTTCCCACTCTGCCTGCCTCTCCCTCTGCTTGTGCTATCTCTCTGACAAATGAATAAAATAAATCTTTTGTAAAAATCTTGTTTAAAAGGCCCATTTTAAAGAATGTTTTAAAACATTGTTTGGACAGCAATAGAAGCGAAAGCAGAATGACATAATGTAATGACAGATAGTTTATGTGGGAGCCCTTTGGGTACTCTGTTGGATGAATGTTTTTAAATTAGTTTTTCATGGACATGGGGAGTTAGAGAGGAGAAGGGAGGTGGGAGAAATTGGAAGGGGAGCTGAACCATGAGAGACTATGGACTCTGAAAACAATCTGAGGGTTTTGAAGGGGCGGGGGGTTGGGAGGTTGGGGTACCAGGTGGTGGGTATTATAAAGGGCACTGCTTGCATGGAGCACTGGGTGTGGTGCAAAAAGAATGAATACGGTTATGCTGAAAATCAATAAAAAATAAATTTAAAAAATTAGTTATTTGTAAACTGCCAAAAAAGAAAAGCACTCCCATTTATAGCGTACACTTTATGGTTCACAAAGCACGTGCCAACAATAAAAATAATGATGGGTTACCGTTACAATTCATAGAAAAGGAGGTACAGGGAAATTGAACGAAAGGGAATAACAAAGTAGGTTCATAAGTCCATCTTCCTTGTAAAAAAAATTAACCTGAAAGTGCGTTTCTGACACCTCTCTCCTGTTTGATCTGATAAAGAATGACCACGATACATGAATTATAGTTCGGGGTTTTGAAAAGCATAATAGCTTTATACCAACACTTTAGCTTTTATTTATTTATTTATTTATATTTTGCTGACAAGATAGCTCGATTTGATATGCGGTTCATGACAACCAACCTCAGAAGTAATTCCATCTTCATGAGAAGTCAGAAAGAACCACAAAGCAAACCTCAAAATAGATTCAAAGAGAAAATACTCTTAAAAAAATTTCCCTTCCTGGGTCACCCGAGTGGCTCAGTGAGTTAAAGCCTCTGCCTTCAGCTCAGGTCATGATTCCAGGGTCCTCGATCGAGCCCCACATCAGGCTCACTCCTCAGTAGGGAGCCTGTTTCTTCCTCTCTCTCTGCCTGCCTCTCTTCCTACTTGTGATCTCTATTAAATAAATAAATAAAATCTTTAAAAATAAAATTTCCCTTCCTATCAGAAGCAGACCAAACCACTAACAAATTCCCCAGAAAGCTTCATCTAAAAGGTTGTACTTTCTTCAGACACCCAGCAGGACCTTCTTCTGGGCCTGGTATTTCTTCAATGGCCTATTCCAGAGAATAAGACACTAAACTACTGAGCGCCAAGGGCCTCAGAACCACGAAAGAGATGATGAGGGGCACAAAGCACGCCTCTGGTCACCAAGAGGGTGCGTAAACGTTTGCTGCTTTTCTGCATTTTTCAAAGCTGAATTTTTAGCTGGAGGCCGCTCCTTTAGGATAAATTGCTGATGCCGTATAGTAAAAGCCATTATATGATCGTTTACAAACCATTTCCTATCTTTGCATTCTCATGTGCCAAGACAGACACAGATTATTTAAAACCCTGAAGAGAGTGCTATTGCATTTAAATTGCCTGTAACCTTCGTGCAATAGATTTATGATTGATGATAGATTTAGTTAAAATATTACTGTTTTAAATATTTATTCTCAGTAAACGATTTCAAACTATGCTCATTTAAGTAAGTTGGTGCATAATCCCTTTTCTATTAAACCATAGTGCAAAGACCAATGCCGCGCTTCTGAGAGAACCCCAAGCTCTGTTCCTAGAATGGCCATATGCGTATGTATCAGGTGTCCTCTTTTCACTCCCTTTGTGGAGCACCTACCATGGAGGTCATGTAATAACCAATGACCAAAAAACAAACAAAAAACCCAAACATCCAGGTCGAAGTTATTCGCACCTGCCATCATGCAAAGGCAGACCCTGCCTGGAGACCAGGGGACTGCTCAAATAGAAGGCAGGCATCTCAGCCCAGGCCTGTGCTGGGGACGTTGGTTTCGGGCTTCTGGCGCAATCAGAAGCCAGTGAAGTGACCCGAGAGTGCAGCCGGGTTTAGGGCTGATGATCTTTTTCCAGCCAGGCTGCACCCGGACACCCGCTCGGGGAGCCAGGCTAGGAGGCCGCTGAGCGCCGGCGCTGGCCATGCTCGCAGGCCTCCAGGGCTTCACAACGTGTCCAGGCCCCGGCCTCCGCCTCAGGAAGGAGGGGGGCGGGGGCGGGGGCAACCCGGAGAAGGGGCTTTGCTAATTGCCAAAGTGGGAAGTGAGCTCGCAGAGGACATGGCGGAGAGTCTGGGAGGAGTTGGAGGGGCTGGCAGAGGAGGGGCGTGCAGCGCCCCGGTGCTGTGCTACGGCCCAGTCGGGACTGGAGGACCCACAGGACTCGCCGCCCATGCGCTCCTCCGCTCCAGCCTAGCCCTGGAGTCCGCACTGCCCCTCCCAGCCCCAAGGCTTCTCCAGACTACCCTCTGCGGACAGGTAAATTGAAACCACGCCGCGCCCTCACCTGGAGCAGAAAGCGCAGGCCGCGAGCTCGCGGGGATGTGGGGACCCAGCCTCCCGCGAATTCCCGGAGCAGCGGGACCACCCCAATGCCACGCCGCACCCGGGTCCGCAGGGGGTCGGGCCAGGGATGGCGCCGCCCGAGGTTCCCCCCGCCAGTGGGCGCGCTAGCCCCCATTGTTCGGCACCCCCATGCCTGCGTGCCAAGGTCCCCCTTCCCTCGTCTCCCGCCATGTCCCCACCGTTTTTGTTCTGGACTTGGAATCCTAGGTGGAAACTAGTCCCTCAGACCTCCCTGGCAGCAAGGAGCGCAAGGAGGGATTCTCGGTTTTTCCACCCTGGCTCTTCCTCTCTCCACATTCACATGCCTTCTTGTGTCCTTTCCTCTCCTCATTGTCACTTTTATTAAATTGTTTTGTTCTGCATGTTGACCCACAGAGCGATTTCATGAATGAATATACAGGAAACTAAGTCGGAGCCCACCTGTGAGAGCCCACCTGTGGAGGCCTTTCATTAGAATGGTCTCTGGTTCTAGCCTCAGTTCAGAATACTGCGTGTACCTGAGGACGGAGTCCAGATGTTTCTTTCATCTCTGACTTGAATTTGAAATCCTCCTCAGACTTCAGCTTCCAGGATTGCTCCCATCCTTGCTCTCCCACTGTCTCGGTGGGGATCCGCCATGAGTGTTGAACACAGGAATGAATGAATGATATATACCCCCAGGTCGCTGGGGCTTTTTCTTGTTTTGCTGAGGTTGGAAAGGCTTGGGAGAGACCCCCTGTATGCAGATACAGAGCTGCATGCAATTGCTTAGATAAACGTGTTCCCCACTTAATTGCTTGGGCATTGAACATTTCGCCCTTAACCTGTGGCTTGAGCAGTTAGGAGGAGACAATCTGGAGGTGAATCAGAAGATGGCTGAATCCACATTGTGGTGGGCTAGTTTTGGGAGATTTTCCTGGAGATTCTAAAGAAAGATCTAAATTCTTCCAATGGGGAGTGGTAAACATTTTATCAATGGGAGATGGAAAATAAATTGTCTGGTTAATCTTTCCCTCCCCCTCAAAACCCATTATTTGAAAAACAAAAAAGGAAGTGAAGGGAGAAATCCTCCCACTCCCATCCCCACTCACCTCCATAGCCACCTCCTCTTCCAAGAACTAACAGACAAGGTGCCAAGAAGTGTTAGGTACCAGCAGTGGTCTCAGAGCTCATTCAAGTATCATGGTGAAAGTCATTCAAAGAGATTGTGGGGGCACAGGGATCCAATTAAGGGGGACAAGTTTAAGGTTTGCCTGGTCCCCTAAAAATTAATGGCACTAGAGAAGATGAGCTTTGGGAACTATAGCTTAATGGATACAACGTGTAAAAAGCTTCAGTGAGTCATGGTGGGAAGAGGCCATGAGGGCAGCAAAAACAGTCTTAGATGAATTTATTAATAGCACCACAGGCTCTAGATTTCCTGTGGTGGTGTTCTTGGCAAGACCAGCCCGGCCAAAGTGGATAATCACAACCTGGAACAGAGGGTCTTGGAGATCCCAGCAAGTGTGGTATGATGAGAGCGTAAAATGATAGGAGGTGTCCTTTGGAAGGACTGTCTTCTTGACTTTAAAAGGGAGAACCCAAATCTTTAGGTGAAATCTTCTTGGCTACAAAGAAGGCCAAGGCCTTCTAAGGTCAAGGTCTCCTCGTCACTTGCAAAGATGTCGAAGAACATATTCAGACATTTCAAAGATGTCCTCATATCCATCCGTTCCCACTCTGGAATTCTATCAATAAGGTGAGAGTTCCTCTAGTTGGAAAAAAGATCTAAAAAGACTTCCCTTTCTCATGTAATCTCTGTAACCTCCAGGACACACCCACCTACCCCTTCCAGCGCTGTAATGAAGCTACAGCTGGTGCCAATTTGTGGAACTCATTAAAGGCTATTTTCCCTTATATACCCCCAGACCAAGTTCCCATGCTCCCTCACTTGATTTCCTGCACTCACCTCCCACCTGGTGTGTTCACACCTGCACGTACCTTTTACCAACCCCTTTGCCAAAAGGCAGCCAGAGTGACCTTTCAAAGACCTATCAGTTCCTGGCCTTTGTCTCCATAGAAATCTGCACTGATCTTCTAACAAATTCTCAGTCCTCCAAAGGCATCCATAATCCTCCCATCCATCTCTTCCTACCCTTCCAACTGACTGATGCCTGTTCTGCCCTGTCTTTCTGCCCTTCAACCACGCTGCCTCCCTCTTCCTGTGGAGACCCCTCATGGTGCCTGCCTCCAAGCACAGGTGATTCCCATTGATGGGAAGACCCTCTTCCTCTCCCCCGTCTCCCCACTCCAGTTACTCCCACTTATTCGTGAGCTCACAAGCCCCATGGTACACACTCTCCATGCAGCCTGCTCTTTCTTTTCTAGCACTGGCCTCCGTTTTTAGCTGTGGTTGTGTCACGGATGTCCCTCCCAGCCTGCCTCCAAGCTCTCCGTCCGTTTAGCTCCAACACCTGACTCAGTGCCTGGCACGTAGTAAGCCCTGGCTAGCTTCTAAGAGCCTCACTGAGGGACTGAAAGCGTTTTAAAAATGTCACCATGTAGGCTCCAAACTGTAGGCAGAAAAAGCTTTGCCTGGATTGACATTTTAGAGACGTATTCGTCAAGTTAGATGTGTTCACTGACTTTACCTTGTAAAATTAAAAAAAAAAAAAAAAAGGACCTCTGTATCGCTTCGCATCTAACGAAGGACATGTATACTATTAGACCACGTTATGAGCTTAATGGAAGGAGACAAGATTTTTTCGCTAAGAAAATGTATAAGACTGTTGAGGTCACGTGGGAGGAAATAGTCCATTTGTTGGAGCATTGCTATCTTACTCTATCACAGCCACTAATAAAAATCTGACACGGGGTGAGTCAGAATTGTCTGTCGGAGATGAGTTAGATCTGGCTCATGTTCGTACAGACATGAAAGCCAGGAACGAAGAAGCAGGCTTTGAAAGCCTGGGTTGAGGAGGCGGTGTGGTTCACTGTGATGAGCTAAGTGCCCAGGGCCACTGGCAGACACGCGGGCCTGTGTCCTTCCTTTGTTCTGGGATCCCTCTTGCACCATGTGGTGAGGCTAGCAGCTGGGAGCAGCTCAGGACAGGACCAGGTGGCATCTTACCTCTCCCACCCTCCTGTGGGCTCCAGTGGGCTCCAGCGGGCTCCAGTGGGTCCCAGCGGACAGGCTGCCTTCCTTGCAAAGCCCAGTAGCACTGGGAGCAGAAGCTGGGACCAAAGAGTGAGCACCCTGTTTGACAAGCTGGACCAGCCACCTCTTCTTTAGATGCAGGGGGAGCCCTGGCGTGCTGACTCCTCCCTTCTTCCTTTCCCCTTTCCTCCCTCCCTCCCTCTTCCCTTCCCCTCTCTCCTTCCCTGGTGGTGCCCTTTCCTGATGCCCACTTCATCCCTTTTCCTTTCTTACATGCCTGTCTTCTAGAGTTTCTTCTCTCCTCCCAATTACTTCCCTTCATCTGAATCTCCTCTTTGGTCCCTTTGTCCCCGCTCTCTGCTCCTCCTCCCCTTCCCTGGCCCCTGTTCAGCTCCATCCAGACTGCAGGCAGAGGTGGACTAACACTCTCACTCACTAGCTCAGCCACCCTCCAGAGAAGTCACTCTTCGGTGCCCACCTTCCTGACCCCCTGGTCCTTTCTCCACTTATTCAGCTATTGCTCTGAAGTCTGAGGAGGACAGAGCGGGGCTGCCGCAGAATCAGGCCAGAGGAGAAACCAAACCATGTGTCCACACTGTCCCCCAGTACTGCTGCTCTGAGAGCTTTCGGAGTCCTCAACAGGGTTAGGATTTAGGGGCTTCTTCAGAACCGGGAGTGAAAACAGCCATAGGTCAAAAGAAAAGCTATGGCCCCCACACAAAAATAATAATCACAAATGAAAACTAAGTTAGCTCTGAAGTCCCAAAGTCAAAAAATTGCCTTGAATCTGTCACTAGAAAGCACCCAAGGCCTCACTCTCTGGGTTCTGCGTGCCCTGGGAATGGCAGGAGGCTTTGACCCCCTTCCCTCTTCATCCACTCCCAAAGAACGTCCTCTGAGGTGGTCTTCAAACTTCCTCTGAGAAACTGTCTCTGGGAACTGTAGGCCCTTGGCTGCTGGGACAAATGAGGGTGATGTCAGGACATGATGGGAAGCTTTACCAGGAGATGGTGGCTTCTGGATGCAGTCCTCAGGTCCCATGGTCTGGGTGAGATCAGGGTCTTTCAGTGGAGGCGGACAGATGAGATTTCAGATTTTGAGTTGATTCTGGGATGATTAGTGCTTTGGAGGGCATTGGGCGAAGGTATTTTGTACACAGGAAGGACACGAATTTGGGGAGCCAGAGAGTGGACTGTTAAGAGCTGACCTGCATTTCCCCCAGAAACCTTGCTGCTGTCCTTATCTCTGGTACCACAGAACGTGACCTCATTTGGAACTAGAGTCCTTACACATGCAATCACATTACAGTGAGGTCGTTAGAGTAGGCCCTAATCTCCTGTAACTGACCTCCTTATGTAAAGGGAAAATCTGGAGAGATGCCCCTACTGTCAGTGGTGGGCAGTGCATGAACTTCTAGAACCCTGACAGTAGTGGAAAACAGACTCAGGCTGGGCACTAGGTAAATGGGAGCTCTAGTGGAATTTCAGATGAAGATCTGTGGACCTCGGCTTCCCAGGTCATAGTGACGTTAGGATTTCAAATTCAAGTCAGAGATGAAAGAAACATCTGGACTCGGTCCTCAGGTACACGCAGTATTCTGAACCGAGGCTAGAACCAGAGACCATTCTAATGAAAGGCCTCCACAGGTGGGCTCTCACAGGTGGGCTCCGACTTAGTTTCCTGTATATTCATTCATGAAATCACTCTGCGGGTCAACATGCAGAACAAAACCATTTAATAAAAGTTACAATGAGGTGAGGAAAGGGAGGCCAGAAGGCATGTGAATGTGGAGAGAGGAAGAGCCAGGGCGGGGCGGAAAAACCGAGAATCCCTCCCTGCGCTCCTTGCTGCCAGGGAGGTCTGAGGGACTAGTTTCCACCTGGGATCCCAAGTCCAGAACAAAAGTGGCGGGTCCAAGGCTCGGGATGAGGGAAGGGGGTCCTCGGCACCCGCGCGTGGGGGTGCCAAACGATGGGTGCTATTGCGCTCGCTGCGGGGGGGCACCTCGCCAGGCTCCGTCCCTGGCCAGACCCCGTGGGGTCCCAGGAGCGGCGTGACGTCTGGGGTGGTCCCGCTGCCCCAGGGGTCGCGGGAGGCTGGGTCCCGACACCCCCGCGAGCTAGCGGCCTGCGCTTTTTGCTCCAGGTGAGGGCGTGGCGCGGTGTCACTTTACCTGCTTGCAGAGGGTCCTCCGGAGAAGCGATGGGGCGGGGCGGGGGCAGCGGGCCGCTGGAGCGGGACAGCGAGGCCACAGAGGCTGGGCGGGAGCGCGGGAGTGCGGGGATCCTGCAGTGCTGACTGGGCCGCAGCAGAGCACCGCGGCGCTGCGCGCCCCTCCTCCGCCAGCCCCTCCACCTCCTCTCAGACTCTCCACCACGTGCTCCGCTAGCTCACTTCCAGATTCCACAATTAGCAAAGCCCCTTCTCCGGGCCGCCCCAGCCCCCCGCCCCTCCACCTCAGTCCTGAGGTGCGGGCCCAGGGCACGGGCGCCTGCGAAGCCCCAGGGGCCTGAGAGCATGGCCAGCGCCGGCGCTGAGCGGCCTCCTAGCCTGGCTCCCCGAGCGGGTGTCCGTGTGCAGCCTGGCTGGAAAAAGATCATCAGCCTTAAACCCTGGCTGCACTCTTGGGTCACTTCGCTTACTTCCTGATTGTGCCCAAAGCCAAGAACCAGCTTCCCCAGCACAGGCCTGGGATGAGATGCCTTCCCGCGATCTGTTTGAGCAGTCTCCTAGTCTCCAGGCAGGGTCCGCCATTGCATGATGGCACCTGCGAAGCACTTCGACCTGGATGTTTGGGTTTTTTGTTTGTTTTTTGGTTATTGGTTATTACGTGACCTCCATGGTAGGTGCTCCACAAAGGGAGTGAAAAGAGGACGCCTGATACATACGCATATGGCCATTCTAGAAAAAGAGCTTGGGGTTCTCTCAGAAGCTCGGCATTGGTCCTTGCACATTGTTTAATAGAAAAGGGATTATGCATCAACTTACTTAAATGAGCATAGTTTGAAATAGTTTACTGAGAATAAATATTTAAAACAGTAATATTTTAACTAAATCTATCATCAATCATAAATCTATTACACGAAGGTTACAGGCAATTTAAATGCAATAGCACTCTCTTCAGGGTTTTAAATAATCCGTGTCTGTCTTGGCACATGAGAATGCAAAGATAGGAAATGGTTTGTAAACGATCATATAATGGCTTTTACTATACGGCATCAGCAATTTATCCTAAAGGAGCGGCCTCCAGCTAAAAACTCAGCTTTGAAAAATGCAGAAAAGCAGCAAACGTTTACGCACCCTCTTGGTGACCAGAGGTGTGCTTTGTGCCCCTCATCATCTCTTTCGTGGTTCTGAGGCCCTTGGCGCTCAGTAGTTTAGTGTCTTATTCTCTGGAATAGGCCATTGAAGAAATACCAGGCCCAGAGAAGAAGGTCCTGCTGGGTGTCTGAAGAAAGTACAACCTTTTAGATGAAGCTTTCTGGGGAATTTGTTAGTGGTTTGGTCTGCTTCTGATAGGAAGGGAAATTTTAGTTTTAAAGATTTTATTTATTTATTTGATAGAGATCACAAGTAGGAAGAGAGGCAGGCAGAGAGAGAGGAAGAAACAGGCTCCCTACTGAGGAGTGAGCCTGATGTGGGGCTCGATCGAGGACCCTGGAATCATGACCTGAGCTGAAGGCAGAGGCTTTAACTCACTCTGCCACCCAGGTGCCCAAGGGAAATTTTTTTAAAAGATTTTATTTATTTATTTGACAGACAGAGATCACAAGTAGGCAGAGAGCAGGCAGAGAGAGAAGTGGAAGCAGGCTCCCTGCTGAGCAGAGAGCTAGACATGGAGCTCAATCCCAGGACCCTAGGATCATGACCTGAGCCGAACACAAAGGCCCAGTGAGCCAAACTCACTGAGCCACTCGGGTGCCCCAGCAAGGAAATTTTTTTAAGATTATTTTCTCTTTTAATCTATTTTGAGGTTTGGTTTGTGGTTCTTTCTGACTTCCATTGAAGATGGAAGTACTTCTGAGGTTGGTTGTCAGAAACCGCATATCAAATCGACTTATCTTGTTAGCAATAAATAATTAAATAAATAAATAAAAGCTAAAGTGTTGGTATAAAGCTATTATGCTTTTCAAAATCCTGAACTATAATTCATGTATCGTGGTCATTCTTTATCATATCAAACAGGAGAGAGGTGGCAGAAATGCACTTTCAGGTTAATTTTTTTTACAAGGAAGATGGACTTATGAACCTACTTTGTTATTCCCTTTCATTCAATTTCCCTGTACCTCCTTTTCTATGAATTTTAACGGTAAACCATCATTATTTTTATTGTTGGCACGTGAGAATTAGAGATCAATGCCCAAAGTGAAAGCAGAAGGCAGGTATATTAAAGCAACAGCACACTATCTAAGGGAGAGCAGGTGGTATTCCATGAGGTGGAGCTGGCTCTTACTTTCTTTTGGGATTGGATGAAGAATATTTTAATCCGAAGTGAAGGTCAAAAAGACAAAGTTCCAGGATCAGAGTAAACATATGGGATTAAAAAGTAAAAAAAAAAAAAAAAGATTTTTTTTGAAAGGACTTTTTTTTTAAAGGACTTTAAACAAAAGTCCTTTTTAAGAGACAGTTGGCTGTTTAAACCAAAAGTACAACTCACTGAGAGAATCGCTGCATTATTTATTGGGGTAGAAAGGACCTGGAATGTAGAAAGACCCATTCTGCAGAGGAAAAAAGAGAATCACTAACAGGCCTCATGCCTTGCACAGCCAGTGGCTAAAATCCCTGCTTCATGAGACCCTGTGCTAGAAGGCCGCTAGAAGCATCTCAACTATGTTAGTCTATCTTGGAAGCCAACAAGTGTTTGCCCAGTTAAGAGCACGGTAACAATCAGTCACGTTATGTTATAATGATTGTCGATATCTTTAAAAGCCTTGTCAAGTTCCTTTTTGAGTAACCCTCACCCCACCCTTAGAGAAATTTATCTGTGGTTCACCTCTTTGAAATACCTCATTGTTGTTCCACATTTACCATAGCCAAAATAAATAAATAAATAAATAAATAAATAAATAAATAAATAAATAACTTTTTATAAACAAAGTGTTCAGAAGGGGGCGCCACTGTAAACAATGAGAGTTTTCGCTGCCCTGACACCTTTGATGCAGAAACAGCTGAAAGCAATCAGGTCAGACAGAGCCAAGGCCTGGAGGGATTTTTAAAATTACAAAAACCGAACCAAATCAAACCAAAACAAAAATCAAAACCAATGGCCAGGATTTCAAGTTTGCGACTAAAGGTATGACATTCTCCTAAGACATGTGCGTGACTAGATCAATATATTTACATATTTATATTTGAAGAAGAAGGAACTATTTGATGCAGCAAATCCATGTTGATTATAAATTACCAGATATGGGGCTCCTGGGTGGCTCAGTGCTTTAGGCCTCTGCCTTCGACTCAGGTCATGATTTCAGGGTCCTGAGATGGAATGCAACATCCGACTCTCTGCTCTGCGGGGGGCCTGCATACCCCCACCCCTGTCTTTCTCTCTACCTACATGTGATCTGTCAAATGGGTAAATAAGATCTTTAAAAAAAGAATTACTTGGTGAGAAATACATCGAGGGTATGGGAAGGAAAATGATTTCACCTGATCAGACTAGGAAGTGGTGAAGCCTGAATTAAAGTGCTATAAAAAGAGTAAAGACCTGGGAAATATATGGGGAAAAAATCCCTAGAAAAACAGCAATAATAACTGGCTGTTCTTTATTGTTCCAGATCCTGCGGTAGGCAAAGAAGAGCTGGTTTTAGCCAGAGGATGATCTCCGTTTGTCTTCATGATCTGGCATTTCCTGCAAGCCAGGCATGGGGCTCTGCACTAGAGCTGCAAATGCTGGGGGGCCCTCACTGTCCCTTTTCTCTTCTCAGTGGGACAACGGGCATGTCCATGGTGCAGTGATACAGGCTTTACCACAGGGAGATAAAAGACTGCCAAGGGTAGGTTGGAGCTGGGAAAAGCCACTTAGGAACAGATTTTCAGGGGAGGTGATAGACCAGGGCAAAGCAAAGAGTGAGGATGAGTGTGTCAAGTTTCAAAGTGCCAGGACGCAGCACAGTGCATTCGGGAAACTACAGCAAGTTCATGACAACCGAAAGCTGATCTCACAGCATCACCTGGGGATGGAGGCTGAGCCCCGGGGTTAACACTGGGGCTGAGATGGTTTGTATACTATGCCGAGGAGGTGAGGTACTACACTGTAGGGGCACAGGGAGCTACCGGAGGATTTCAAATATCGGTATTGTAACCATAATAGTGTATTTAATTGCATCCTAGCTTTCATCAAGGGTAAGATGCACTATAGTTTATGTTCGACTGAGAAAGAGAAATGCTGTCAGTTAAACTAAGATATGTCATCAAGTGCAAGGTGAGTGCCACCTTAAGAGATATTAAAAGGGTGGGGGGACAAATCGTAGAACAAGTAAACGGTGGAACTAGAATAATTAAGAAAGGTCGAACACTTGGATCAACAAAATAAGTGATTATTGCTTAGCATGTGCCCCAAACTATATTAAGTCTTAGAACAAGACACATTCTCATCTTGATGCCCCGCAGCTGTTAGACCCAGGTACAGAGGGCAGTAGCCAACGACCAGCATGCCCCAAGTGCCATGTGCAGACTCAAAGAGTAACTGCTTTTGAGAGAGGAAACGATTGAGAGTGGGCTTTCTGAGGTAGAGAATTATTAGCTGGGAAAGGAGGAAAATGGACACAGAATCGGAACTGATGCCCCTACATGACAGAGTTGGTGAAACTTCCCTTCTCAGAGACCTTGAGGCTCCTCAGAAATGTATTTTTCATTTTGGACGGAACATTCAGGATAAATATGATCTGTTCGAGTTTCTGGTTCTCTCATCAGGACTGTTTCTTAGGCTTCACTGGCACAAGAAAAGGGTTTTGATAGTCCCGGGTCAATCCTGACAAAAGCAAAGCACAGTATCTATGAAAAACTAACCACTCAGAAGAGAACAACAGATAAAACGCCAGGCCTACCTGACACTGCAGGATAGGTAAGGTTGGTCCGGCAACAGGGGTAGAGGGGAAGTGCCCATCTCCTGCTAGAAGAGCTAGAGAAGACGCCTTCCCGAGAGACCACCAGGAGAGGAGAGCAGTAGGTGCTGATGATGAAGAATATTTTAATCAGCAGAGAAGGTCAAAATGACAAAGTTCCAGGAACAGAGTAAACAAATGGCATTAAAATGTAAAAAATAAAAATAAAAAAAAGATTTTTTTGAAAGGATTTTATTTTAAAGGACTTTAAACAAAAGTCCTTTTTAAGAGACAGTTGGCTGTTTAAACCAAAGGTACAACTCACTGAGAGAATCGCTGCATTATTTATTGGGGTAGACAGGACCTGGAATGTAGAAAGACCCATTCTGCAGAGGAAAAAAAGGAATCACGAACAGGCCTCATGCCTTGCACAGCCAGTGGCTAGAATCCCTGCCTCATGAGACCCTGTGCTAGAAGGCCGCTAGAACAATCTCAACTATGTTAGTCTATCTTGGAAGCCAACCTGTGTTGGCCCAGGTAAGAGCACGGTAACAATCAGTCACGTTATGTTATAATGATTGTCGATACCTTTAAAAGCCTTGTCAAGTTCCTTTTTGAGTAACCCTCACCCCACCCTTAGAGAAATTTATCTGTGGTTCACCTCTTTGAAATACCTCATTGTTGTTCCACATTTACCATAGCCAAAAAAAAAAAAAAAAAAAACTTTTTATAAACAAAGTGTTCAGAAGGGGGCGCCCCTGTATAAACAATGAGAGTTTTCCCTGCCCGGACACCTTTGTTGCAGAAACAGCTGAAAGCAATCAGGTCAGACAGAGCCAAGGCCTGGAGGGATTTTTAAAATTACAAAAACTGAACCAAATCAAACCAAAACAAAAATCAAAACCAATGGCCAAGATTTCATGTTTGCTACTAAAGGTATGACATTCTCCTAAGACATGCGCCAGACTTGATCAATATATTCACATATTTATATTTGAAGAAGAAGGAATTATTTGATGCAGCAAATCCACGTTGATTATAAATGACCAGATATTGGGCTCCTTGGTGGCTCAGTCCTTTAGGCCTCTGCCTTCGGCTCAGGTCATGATTTCAGGGTCCTGGGATGGAGCGCCACATCGGCTCTCTGCTAAGCGGGGAGCCTGCATCCCCCCACTCCCTCTATCTTTCTCTCTACCTACTTGTGATCTGTCAAATGGGTAAATAAGATCTTTAAAAAAAGAATTACTAGGTGTGAAATACATCGAGGGTATGGGAAGGAAAATGATTTCACCTGATCAGACTAGGAAGTGGTTAAAGCCTGAATTAAAGTGCTATAAAAAGAGTAAAGACCTGGGAAATATATGGGGAAAAAATCCCTAGAAAAACAGCAATAATAACTGGCTGCTCTTTATTGATCCAGATCCTGCGGTAGGCAAAGAAGAACTGGTTTTAGCCAGAGGATGATCTCCGTTTGTCTTCATGATCTGGCATTTCCTGCAAGCCAGGCATGGGGCTCTGCACTAGAGCTGCAAATGCTGGGGGGCCCTCACTGTCCCTTTTCTCTTCTCAGTGGGACAACGGGCATGTCCATGGTGCAGTGAGACAGGCTTTACCACAGGGAGATAAAAGACTGCCAAGGGTAGGTTGGAGCTGGGAAAAGCCACTTAGGAACAGATTTTCAGGGGAGGTGATAGACCAGGGCAAAGCAAAGAGTGAGGATGAGTGTGTCAAGTTTCAAAGTGCCAGGACGCAGCACAGTGCATTCGGGAAACTACAGCAAGTTCATGACAACCGACAGCTGATCTCAAAGCATCACCTGGGGATGGAGGCTGAGCCCCGGGGTTAACACTGGGGCTGAGATGGTTTGTATACTATGTCGAGGAGGTGAGATACTACACTGCAGGGGCACAGGGAGCTACCGGAGGATTTCAAATATCAGAATTGTAACCATAATAGTGTATTTAATTGCATCCTTGCTTTCACCAAGGTAAGATGCACTATAGTTTATGTTCGACTAAGAAAAAGAAATGCTGTCAGTTAAACTAAGATATGTCATCAAGTGCAAGGTGAGTGACACCTTAAGAGTTATTAAAAGGGGGGTGGGGCAAATCGTAGAACAAGTAAACTGTGGAACTAAATAATTAAGAAAGGTCAAACACTTGGATCAACAAAATAAGTGATTATTGCTACCCATGTGCCCCAAACTATATTAAGTCTTAGAACAAGACGCATTCTCATCTTGATGCACCGCAGCTGTTAGACCCAAGTACAGAGGGCAGTTGCCAACGACCAGCAGGCCTCAAGTGCCATGTGCAGACTCTAAGAGCAACTGCCTTTGAGAGAGGAAACGGTTGAGAGTGGGCTTTCTGAGGTAGAGAATTATTAGCTGGGAAAGGAGGAAAATGGACACACAATCGGAACTGATGCCCCTAATGACAGAGATGGTGAAACTTCCCTTCTCAGAGATCTCGAGGCTCCTCAGAAATGTATTTTTCATTTTGGACGGAACATTCAGGATAAATATGATCTGTTCGAGTTTCTGGTTCTCTCTTCAGGACTGTTTCTTAGCCTTCACTGGCACAAGAAAAGGGTTTTGATAGTCCCGGGTCAATCCTGACAAAAGCAAAGCACAGTATCTATGAAAAACTAACCACTCAGAAGAGAACAACAGATTAAAGGCCAGGCGTACCTGACCCTGCAGGATAGGTAAGGTTGGTCCGGCAACAGGGGTAGAGGGGAAGTGCCCATCTCCTGCTAGAAGAGCTAGAGTAGACCCCTTCCCGAGAGACCACCAGGAGAGGAGAGCAGTAGGTGCTGATGATGAAGAATATTTTAATCAGCCGAGAAGGTCAAAATGACAAAGTTGCAGGAACAGAGTAAACAAATGGCATTAAAATGTAAAAAATAAAAAAAAAATGATTTTTTTGAAAGGACTTTTATTTTTTAAAGGACTTTAAACAAAAGTCCTTTTTAAGAGACAGTTGGCTGTTTAAACCAAAAGTACAACTCACTGAGAGAATCGCTGCATTATTTATGGGGTAGAAAGGACCTGGAATGTAGAAAGACCATTCTGCAGAGGAAAAAAGAGAATCAATAACAGGCCTCATGCCTTGCACAGCCAGTGGCTAGAATCCCTGCCTAATGAGACCCTGTCCTAGAAGGCCGCTAGAATCATCTCAAATAAGTTAGTTTATCTTGGAAGCCAACAAGTGTTTGCCCAGTTAAGAGCACGGTAACAATCAGTCACGTTATGTTATAAAGATTGTCGATACCTTTAAAAGCCTTGTCAAGTTCCTTTTGGAGTAACCCTCACCCCACCCTTAGAGAAATTTATCTGTGGTTCACCTCTTTGAAATACCTCATTGTTGTTCCACATTTACCATAGCCAAAAAAAAAAAAAAAAATCTTTTTATAAACAAAGTGTTCAGAAGGGGGCGCCACTGTAAACAATGAGAGTTTTCCCTGCCCAGACACCTTTGTTGCAGAAACAGCTGAAAGCAATCAGGTCAGACAGAGCCAAGGCCTGGAGGGATTTTTAAAATTACA
Source organism: Mustela lutreola (assembly GCF_030435805.1). Taxonomy (NCBI): domain Eukaryota; kingdom Metazoa; phylum Chordata; class Mammalia; order Carnivora; family Mustelidae; genus Mustela; species Mustela lutreola. Next base: position 62,407,251 of record NC_081305.1, on the reverse strand, counting down.
AAAACCGAACCAAATCAAACCAAAACAAAAATCAAAACCAATGGCCAAGATTTCATGTTTGCTACTAAAGGTATGACATTCTCCTATGACATGCGCCAGACTTGATAAATATATTTACATATTTATATTTGAAGAAGAAGGAACTATTTGATGCAGCAAATCCACGTTGATTATAAATTACCAAATATGGGGCTCCTGGCAGGCTCAGTGTTTTAGGCCTCTGCCTTCGGCTCAGGTCATGATTTCAGGGTCCTGGGATGGAGGGCCACATCTGAGTCTCTGCTCAGCGGGGAGCCTGCATCCCCCCAACCCCTCTGTCTTTCTCTCTACCTACTTGTGATCTGTCAAATGGGTAAATAACATCTTTAAAAAAAGAATTACTAGGTGTGAAATACATCGAGGATATGGGAAGGAAAATGATTTCACCTGATCAGACTAGGAAGTGGTTAAAGCCTGAATTAAAGTGCTATAAAAAGAGTAAAGACCTGGGAAATATATGGGGAGAAAATCCCTAGAAAAACAGCAATAATAACTGGCTGCTCTTTATTGATCCAGATCCTGCGGTAGGCAAAGAAGAACTGGTTTTAGCCAGAGGATGATCTCCGTTTGTCTTCATGATCTGGCATTTCCTGCAAGAAGCCAGGCATGGGGCTCTGCACTAGAGCTGCAAATGCTGGGGGGCCCTCACTGTCCCTTTTCTCTTCTCAGTGGGACAACGGGCATGTCCATGGTGCAGTGAGACAGGCTTTACCACAGGGAGATAAGAGACTGCCAAGGGTAGGTTGGATCTGGGAAAAGCCACTTAGGAACAGATTTTCAGGGGAGGTGATAGACCAGGGCAAAGCAAAGAGTGAGGATGAGTGTGTCAAGTTTCAAAGTGCCAGGAGGCAGCACAGTGCATTCGGGAAACTACAGCAAGTTCATGACAACTGACAGCTGATCTCACAGCATCACCTGGGGATGGAGGCTGAGCCCCGGGGTTAACACTGGGGCTGAGATGGTTTGTATACTATGCCGAGGAGGTGAGGTACTACACTGTAGGGGCACAGGGAGCTACCGGAGGATTTCAAATATCAGAATTGTAACCATAATAGTGTATTTAATTGCATCCTAGCTTTCATCAAGGGTAAGATGCACTATAGTTTATGTTCGACTAAGAAGGAGAAATGCTGACAGTTAAACTAAGATATGTCATCAAGTGCAAGGTGAGTGCCACCTTAAGAGATATTAAAGGGGGGGGAACAAATCGTAGAACAAGTAAACTGTGGTACTAGAATAATTAAGAAAGGTCGAACACTTGGATCAAGAAAATAAGTGATTATTGCTTCTCATGTGCCCCAAACTATATTAAGTCTTAGTCAAGACACATTCTCATCTTGATGCCCCGTAGCTGTTAGACCAAAGGTACAGAGGGCAGTACCCAACGACCAGCATGCCCCAAGTGCCATGTGCAGACTCTAAGAGCAACTGCCTTTGAGAGAGGAAACGGTTGAGAGTGGGCTTTCTGAGGTAGAGAATTATTAGCTGGGAAAGGAGGAAAATGGACACAGAATCGGAACTGATGCCCCTACATGACAGAGTTGGTGAAACTTCCATTCTCAGACATCTCGAGGCTCCGCAGAAATGTATTTTTCATTTTGGACGGAACATTCAGGATAAATATGATCTGTTCGAGTTTCTGGTTCTCTCTTCAGGACTGTTTCTTAGGCTTCACTGGCACAAGAAAAGGGTTTTGATAGTCCCGGGTCAATCCTGACAAAAGCAAAGCACAGTATCTATGAAAAACTAACCACTCAGAAGAGAACAACAGATAAAAGGCCAGGCCTACCTGACACTGCAGGATAGGTAAGGTTGGTCCGGCAACAGGGGTAGAGGGGAAGTGCCCATCTCCTGCTAGAAGAGCTAGAGAAGACCTCTTCCCGAGAGACCACCAGGAGAGGAGAGCAGTAGGTGCTGATGATGAAGAATATTTTAATCAGCCAAGAAGGTCAAAATGACAAAGTTCCAGGAATAGAGTAAACAAATGGCATTAAAATGTAAAAAATAAAAAAAAAAAAGATTTTTTTGAAAGGACTTTTTTTTTTTTAAAGGACTTTAAACAAAAGTCCTTTTTAAGAGACAGTGGGCTGTTTAAACCAAAGGTACAACTCACTGAGAGAATCGCTGCATTATTTATTGGGGTAGAAAGGACCTGGAATGTAGAAAGACCCATTCTGCAGAAAAAAAGAGAATCACTAACAGGCCTCGTGCCTTGCACAGCCAGTGTCTAGAATCCCTGCCTCATGAGACCCTGTGCTAGAAGGCCGCTAGAACCATCTCAACTATGTTAGTCTATCTTGGAAGCCAACCTGTGTTGGCCCAGGTAAGAGCACGGTAACAATCAGTCACGTTATGTTATAATGATTGTCGATACCTTTAAAAGCCTTGTCAAGTTCCTTTTGGAGTAACCCTCACCCCACCCTTAGAGAAATTTATCTGTGGTTCACCTCTTTGAAATACCTCATTGTTGTTCCACATTTACCATAGCCAAAAAAAAAAAAACTTTTTATAAACAAAGTGTTCAGAAGGGGGCGCCACTGTATAAACAAGGAGAGTTTTCCCTGCCCGGACACCTTTGTTGCAGAAACAGCTGAAAGCAATCAGGTCAGACAGAGCCAAGGCCTGGAGGGATTTTTAAAATTACAAAAACTGAACCAAATCAAACCAAAACAAAAATCAAAACCAATGGCCAAGATTTCATGTTTGCTACTAAAGGTATGACATTCTCCTAAGACATGCGCCAGACTTGATCAATATATTCACATATTTATATTTGAAGAAGAAGGAATTATTTGATGCAGCAAATCCACGTTGATTATAAATGACCAGATATTGGGCTCCTTGGTGGCTCAGTCCTTTAGGCCTCTGCCTTCGGCTCAGGTCATGATTTCAGGGTCCTGGGATGGAGCGCCACATCGGCTCTCTGCTAAGCGGGGAGCCTGCATCCCCCCACTCCCTCTATCTTTCTCTCTACCTACTTGTGATCTGTCAAATGGGTAAATAAGATCTTTAAAAAAAGAATTACTAGGTGTGAAATACATCGAGGGTATGGGAAGGAAAATGATTTCACCTGATCAGACTAGGAAGTGGTTAAAGCCTGAATTAAAGTGCTATAAAAAGAGTAAAGACCTGGGAAATATATGGGGAAAAAATCCCTAGAAAAACAGCAATAATAACTGGCTGCTCTTTATTGATCCAGATCCTGCGGTAGGCAAAGAAGAACTGGTTTTAGCCAGAGGATGATCTCCGTTTGTCTTCATGATCTGGCATTTCCTGCAAGCCAGGCATGGGGCTCTGCACTAGAGCTGCAAATGCTGGGGGGCCCTCACTGTCCCTTTTCTCTTCTCAGTGGGTCAACGGGCATGTCCATGGTGCAGTGAGACAGGCTTTACCACAGGGAGATAAAAGACTGCCAAGGGTAGGTTGGAGCTGGGAAAAGCCACTTAGGAACAGATTTTCAGGGGAGGTGATAGACCAGGGCAAAGCAAAGAGTGAGGATGAGTGTGTCAAGTTTCAAAGTGCCAGGAGGCAGCACAGTGCATTCGGGAAACTACAGCAAGTTCATGACAACCGACAGCTGATCTCAAAGCATCACCTGGGGATGGAGGCTGAGCCCCGGGGTTAACACTGGGGCTGAGATGGTTTGTATACTATGCCGAGGAGGTGAGGTACTACACTGTAGGGGCACAGGGAGCTACCGGAGGATTTCAAATATCAGAATTGTAACCATAATAGTGTATTTAATTGCATCCTTGCTTTCATCAAGGGTAAGATGCACTATAGTTTATGTTCGACTAAGAAAAAGAAATGCTGTCAGTTAAACTAAGATATGTCATCAAGTGCAAGGTGAGTGACACCTTAAGAGTTATTAAAAGGGGGGGGCAAATCGTAGAACAAGTAAACTGTGGAACTAAATAATTAAGAAAGGTCAAACACTTGGATCAACAAAATAAGTGATTATTGCTACCCATGTGCCCCAAACTATATTAAGTCTTAGAACAAGACGCATTCTCATCTTGATGCACCGCAGCTGTTAGACCCAAGTACAGAGGGCAGTAGCCAACGACCAGCAGGCCTCAAGTGCCATGTGCAGACTCTAAGAGCAACTGCCTTTGAGAGAGGAAACGGTTGAGAGTGGGCTTTCTGAGGTAGAGAATTATTAGCTGGGAAAAGAGGAAAATGGACACAGAATCGGAACTGATGCCCCTAATGACAGAGATGGTGAAACTTCCCTTCTCAGAGATCTCGAGGCTCCGCAGAAATGTATTTTTCATTTTGGACGGAACATTCAGGATAAATATGATCTGTTCTAGTTTCTGGTTCTCTCTTCAGGACTGTTTCTTAGGCTTCACTGGCACAAGAAAAGGGTTTTGATAGTCCCGGGTCAATCCTGACAAAAGCAAAGTACAGTATCTATGAAAAACTAACCACTCAGAAGAGAACAACAGATAAAAGGCCAGGTGTACCTGACCCTGCAGGATAGCTAAGGTTGGTTTGGCAACAGGGGTAGAGGGGAAGTGCCCATCTCCTGCTAGAAGAGCTAGAGTAGACCCCTTCCCGAGAGACCACCAGGAGAGGAGAGCAGTAGGTGCTGATGATGAAGAATATTTTAATCAGCAGAGAAGGTCAAAATGACAAAGTTCCAGGAACAGAGTAAACAAATGGCATTAAAATGTAAAAAATAAAAATAAAAAAAGATTTTTTTGAAAGGACTTTTTTTTTTTTAAAGGACTTTAAACAAAAGTCCTTTTTAAGAGACAGTGGGCTGTTTAAACCAAAGGTACAACTCACTGAGAGAATCGCTGCATTATTTATTGGGGTAGAAAGGACCTGGAATGTAGAAAGACCCATTCTGCAGAAAAAAAGAGAATCACTAACAGGCCTCGTGCCTTGCACAGCCAGTGTCTAGAATCCCTGCCTCATGAGACCCTGTGCTAGAAGGCCGCTAGAACCATCTCAACTATGTTAGTCTATCTTGGAAGCCAACCTGTGTTGGCCAGGTAAGAGCACGGTAACAATCAGTCACGTTATGTTATAATGATTGTCGATACCTTTAAAAACCTTGTCAAGTTCCTTTTGGAGTAACCCTCACCCCACCCTTAGAGAAATTTATCTGTGGTTCACCTCTTTGAAATACCTCATTGTTGTTCCACATTTACCATAGCCAAAAAAAAAAAAACTTTTTATAAACAAAGTGTTCAGAAGGGGGCGCCACTGTATAAACAAGGAGAGTTTTCCCTGCCCGGACACCTTTGTTGCAGAAACAGCTGAAAGCAATCAGGTCAGACAGAGCCAAGGCCTGGAGGGATTTTTAAAATTACAAAAACTGAACCAAATCAAACCAAAACAAAAATCAAAACCAATGGCCAAGATTTCATGTTTGCTACTAAAGGTATGACATTCTCCTAAGACATGCGCCAGACTTGATCAATATATTCACATATTTATATTTGAAGAAGAAGGAATTATTTGATGCAGCAAATCCACGTTGATTATAAATGACCAGATATTGGGCTCCTTGGTGGCTCAGTCCTTTAGGCCTCTGCCTTCGGCTCAGGTCATGATTTCAGGGTCCTGGGATGGAGCGCCACATCGGCTCTCTGCTAAGCGGGGAGCCTGCATCCCCCCACTCCCTCTATCTTTCTCTCTACCTACTTGTGATCTGTCAAATGGGTAAATAAGATCTTTAAAAAAAGAATTACTAGGTGTGAAATACATCGAGGGTATGGGAAGGAAAATGATTTCACCTGATCAGACTAGGAAGTGGTTAAAGCCTGAATTAAAGTGCTATAAAAAGAGTAAAGACCTGGGAAATATATGGGGAAAAAATCCCTAGAAAAACAGCAATAATAACTGGCTGCTCTTTATTGATCCAGATCCTGCGGTAGGCAAAGAAGAACTGGTTTTAGCCAGAGGATGATCTCCGTTTGTCTTCATGATCTGGCATTTCCTGCAAGCCAGGCATGGGGCTCTGCACTAGAGCTGCAAATGCTGGGGGGCCCTCACTGTCCCTTTTCTCTTCTCAGTGGGACAACGGGCATGTCCATGGTGCAGTGAGACAGGCTTTACCACAGGGAGATAAAAGACTGCCAAGGGTAGGTTGGAGCTGGGAAAAGCCACTTAGGAACAGATTTTCAGGGGAGGTGATAGACCAGGGCAAAGCAAAGAGTGAGGATGAGTGTGTCAAGTTTCAAAGTGCCAGGACGCAGCACAGTGCATTCGGGAAACTACAGCAAGTTCATGACAACCGACAGCTGATCTCAAAGCATCACCTGGGGATGGAGGCTGAGCCCCGGGGTTAACACTGGGGCTGAGATGGTTTGTATACTATGCTGAGGAGGTGAGATACTACACTGTAGGGGCACAGGGAGCTACCGGAGGATTTCAAATATCAGAATTGTAACCATAATAGTGTATTTAATTGCATCCTTGCTTTCATCAAGGGTAAGATGCACTATAGTTTATGTTCGACTAAGAAAAAGAAATGCTGTCAGTTAAACTAAGATATGTCATCAAGTGCAAGGTGAGTGACACCTTAAGAGTTATTAAAAGGGGGGGGCAAATCGTAGAACAAGTAAACTGTGGAACTAAATAATTAAGAAAGGTCAAACACTTGGATCAACAAAATAAGTGATTATTGCTACCCATGTGCCCCAAACTATATTAAGTCTTAGAACAAGACGCATTCTCATCTTGATGCACCGCAGCTGTTAGACCCAAGTACAGAGGACAGTAGCCAACGACCAGCAGGCCTCAAGTGCCATGTGCAGACTCTAAGAGCAACTGCCTTTGAGAGAGGAAACGGTTGAGAGTGGGCTTTCTGAGGTAGAGAATTATTAGCTGGGAAAGGAGGAAAATGGACACAGAATCGGAACTGGTGCCCCTACATGACAGATTTGGTGAAACTTCCCTTCTCAGAGATCTTGAGGCTCCTCAGATATGTATATTTCATTTTGGACGGAACATTCAGGATAAATATGATCTGTTCGAGTTTCTGGTTCTCTCATCAGGACTGTTTCTTAGGCTTCACTGGCACAAGAAAAGGGTTTTGATAGTCCCGGGTCAATCCTGACAAAAGCAAAGCACAGTATCTATGAAAAACTAACCACTCAGAAGAGAACAACAGATTAAAGGCCAGGCCTACCTGACCCTGCAGGATAGGTAAGGTTGGTCCGGCAACAGGGGTAGAGGGGAAGTGCCCATCTCCTGCTAGAAGAGCTAGAGAAGACCCCTTCCCGAGAGACCACCAAGAGAGGAGAGCAGTAGGTGCTGCTGATGAAGAATATTTTAATCAGCAGAGAAGGTCAAAATGACAAAGTTCCAGGAACAGAGTAAACAAATGGCATTAAAATATAAAAAATAAAAAAAAAAAGATTTTTTTGAAAGGACTTTTTTTTCTTTAAAGGACTTTAAACAAAAGTCCTTTTTAAGGGACGCCTGGGTGGCTCAGTTGGTTGGACGACTGACTTCGGCTCAGGTCATGATCCTGGATTCCTGGGATCGAGTCCCGCATCAGGCTCCCAGCTCCATGGGGAGTCTGCTTCTCTCTCTGACCTTCTCCTCGCTCATGGTCTCTCTCACTCTCTCTCTCTCAAATAAATAAATAAAATATTAAAAAAAAAAGTCCTTTTTAAGAGACAGTTGGCTGTTTAAACCAAAAGTACAACTCACTGAGAGAATCGCTGCATTATTTATCGGGTTTCTGCAGAGGAAAAAAGAGAATCACTAACAGGCCTCATGCCTTGCACAGCCAGTGGCTAGAATCCATGCCTCATGAGACCCTGTGCTAGAAGGCCGCTAGAATCATCTCAACTATGTTAGTCTATCTTGGAAGCCAACAAGTGTTTGCCCAGTTAAGAGCACGGTAACAATCAGTCACGTTATGTTATAATGATTGTCGATACCTTTAAAAGCCTTGTCAAGTTCCTTTTGGAGTAACCCTCACGCCACCCTTAGAGAAATTTATCTGTGGTTCACCTCTTTGAAATACCTCATTGTTGTTCCACATTTACCATAGCAAAAAAAAAAAAAAAAAAAAAAAAATCTTTTTATAAACAAAGTGTTCAGAAGGGGGCGCCACTGTAAACAATGAGAGTTTTCGCTGCCCAGATACCTTTGTTGCAGAATCAGCTGAAAGCAATCAGGTCAGACAGAGCCAAGGGCTGGAGGGATTTTTAAAATTACAAAAACCGAACCAAATCAAACCAAAACAAAAATCAAAACCAATGGCCAAGATTTCAAGTTTGCTACTAAAGTTATGACATTCCCCTAAGACATGCGCCAGACTTGATAAATATATTTACATATTTATATTTGAAGAAGAAGGAACTATTTGAGGCAGTAAATCCACGTTGATTATAAATTACCAAATATGGGGCTCCTGGCAGGCTCAGTGTTTTAGGCCTCTGCCTTCGGCTCAGGTCATGATTTCAGGGTCCTGGGATGGAGGGCCACATCTGGCTCTCTGCTCAGCGGGGAGCCTGCATCCCCCCAACCCCTCTGTCTTTCTCTCTACCTACTTGTGATCTGTCAAATGGGTAAATAACATCTTTAAAAAAAGAATTACTAGGTGTGAAATACATCGAGGGTATGGGAAGGAAAATGATTTCAACTGATCAGACTAGGAAGTGGCTGAAGCCTGAATTAAAGTGCTATAAAAAGAGTAAAGACCTGGGAAATATATGGGGAGAAAATCCCTAGAAAAACAGCAATAATAACTGGCTGCTCTTTATTGATCCAGATCCTGCGGTAGGCAAAGAAGAGCTGGTTTTAGCCAGAGGATGATCTCCATTTGTCTTCATGATCTGGCATTTCCTGCAAGCCAGGCATGGGACTCTGCACTATAGCTGCAAATGCTGGGGAGACCTCACGGTCCCTTTTCTCTTATCAGTGGGACAACGGGCATGTCCATGGTGCAGTGACACAGGCTTTACCACAGGGAGAGAAAAGATTGCCAAGGGTAGGTTGGAGCTGGGAAAAGCCACTTAGGAACAGATTTTCAGGGGAGGTGATAGACCAGGGCAAAGCAAAGAGTGAGGATGAGTGTGTCAAGTTTCAAAGTGCCAGGAGGCAGCACAGTGCATTCGGGAAACTACAGCAAGTTCATGACAACTGACAGCTGATCTCACAGCATCACCTGGGGATGCAGGCTGAGCCACGGGGTTAACACTGGGGCTGAGATGGTTTGTATACTATGCCGAGGAGGTGAAGTACTACACTGTAGGGGCACAGGGAGCTACCGGAGGATTTCAAATATCAGAATTGTAATCATAATAGTGTATTTAATTGCATCCTAGCTTTCATCAAGGGTAAGATGCACTATAGTTTATGTTCAACTAAGAAAGAGAAATGCTGTCAGTTAAACTAAGATATGTCATCAAGTGCAAGGTGAGTGCCACCTTAAGAGATATTAAAGGGGGGGGGACAAATCGTAGAACAAATAAACGGTGGAACTAGAATAATTAAGAAAGGTCGAACACTTGGATCATCAAAAGAAGTGATTATTGCTTCCCATGTGCCCCAAACTATATTAAGTCTTAGAACAAGACACATTCTCATCTTGATGCCCCGCAGCTGTTAGAGCCAAGGTACAGAGGGCAGTAGCCAACGACCAGCATGCCCCAAGTGCCATGTGCAGACTCTAAGAGCAACTGCCTTTGAGAGAGGAAACGGTTGAGAGTGGGCTTTCTGACGTAGAGAATTATTAGCTGGGAAAGGAGGAAAATGGACACGAATCGGAACTGGTGCCCCTACATGACAGATTTGGTGAAACTTCCCTTCTCAGAGATCTTGAGGCTCCTCAGATATGTATATTTCATTTTGGACGGAACATTCAGGATAAATATGATCTGTTTGAGTTTCTGGTTCTCTCATCAGGACTGTTTCTTAGGCTTCACTGGCACAAGAAAAGGGTTTTGATAGAGCCGGGTCAATCCTGACCAAAGCAAAGCACAGTATCTATGAAAAACTAACCACTCAGAAGAGAACAACAGATAAAAGGCCAGGCCTACCTGACACTGCAGGATAGGTAAGGTTGGTCCGGCAACAGGGGTAGAGGGGAAGTGCCCATCTCCTGCTAGAAGAGCTAGAGAAGACCTCTTCCCGAGAGACCACCAGGAGAGGAGAGCAGTAGGTGCTGATGATGAAGAATATTTTAATCAGCAGAGAAGGTCAAAATGACAAAGTTCCAGGATCAGAGTAAACATATCGGATTAAAAATTAAAAAATTAAAAAAAAAAAGATTCTTTTGAAAGGACTCTTTTTTTTTTTTTTAAAGATTTTATTTATTTATTTGACAGACAGAGATCACAAGTAGGCAGAGAGGCAGAGAGAGAGAGAGGAGGAAGCAGGCTCCCTGCTGAGCAGAGAGCCCGATGCGGGGCTCGATTCCAGGACACCGAGATCATGACCTGAGCCGAAGGCAGCGGCTTAACCACTGAGCCACCCAGGCGCCCCGAAAGGACTCTTTTTTAAAGGACTTTAAACAAAAGTCCTTTTTAAGAGACAGTTGGCTGTTTAAACCAAAAGTACAACTCACTTGAGAATCGCTGCATTATTTATTGGGGTAGAAAGGACCTGGAATGTAGAAAGACCCATTCTGCAGAGGAAAAAAGAGAATCACTAACAGGCCTCATGCCTTGCACAGCCAGTGGCTAGAATCCATGCTTCATGAGACCCTGTGCTAGAAGGCCGCTAAAATCATCTCAACTATGTTAGTCTATCTTGGAAGCCAACAAGTGTTTGCCCAGTTAAGGGCACGGTAACAATCAGTCACGCTATGTTATAATGACTGTGGATATCTTTAAAAGCCTTGTCAAGTTTCTTTTTGAGTAACCCTCACCCCACCCTTAGAGAAATTTATCTGTGGTTCACCTCTTTGAAATACCTCATTGTTGTTCCACATTTATCATAGCCAAAAAAAATAAAAAACCTTTTTATTAACAAAGTGAGAGTTTTCGCTACCAGGACAACTTTGTTGCAGAAACAGCTGAAAGGAATCAGGTCAGACAGAGCCAAGGGCTGGAGGGATTTTTAAAATTACAAAAACTGAACCAAATCAATCCAAAACAAAAATCATAAACAAAGGCCAAGATACAAGTTTGCTACTAAAGGTATGACATTCTTCTAAGACATGCGTGTGACTTAATGAATATATTTATATATTTATATTTGAAGAAGAAGGAACTATTTGATGCAGCAATCCACGTTGATTATAAATTACCAGATATGGGGCTTCTGGGTGGCTCAGTGGTTTAGGCCTCTGACTTCGGCTTAGGTCATGTTTTCAGGGTCCTGTGATGGAGCCCCACATCAGGCTCTCTGCTCAGCTGGGAGCCTGCTTCCACCTCTCTCTCTGCCTGCCTCTCTACCTACTTGTGATCTGTCAAATGGGTAAATAAGATCTTTAAAAAACAATTACTAGGTGTGAAATATATCGAGGGTATGGGAAGGAAAATGATTTCACCTGATCTGACTAGTAAGTGGTTGAAGCCTGAATTAAAGTGCTATTAAAAGAGTAAAGACCTAGGAAATATATGGGGAAAAAATCCCTAGAAAAACAGCATTAATAACTGGCTGCTCTTTATGATCCAGATCTTGCGGTAGGTAACGAAGAGCTGGTTTTAGCCAGAGGATTATCTCCGTTGGTCTTCATGATCTGGCATTTCTTTCAAGCCAGGCATGGGGCTCTCCACTAGAGCTGCAAGATGTAAGATGTAAGAGGCACTATAGTTTATTTTCGACTAAGTAAGAGAAATGCTGACAGTTAAACTAAGAAGTGTCCTCAAGTGCAAGGTGATTGCCACCTTAAGACATATTAAAATGGGGGGGGGAATCTTAGAACAAGTAAAAAGTGGAACTAGAATAATTAAAAAGGTCGAACACTTGGATCAACTTAAAAAGTGATTATTGCTTACCATGTGCCCCAATATATTAAGTCTTAGAACAAGACACATTCTCATCTTGATGACCCGCAGCTGCTAGACCCAAGGTACAGAGGGCAGTAGCCAACGACCAGCAGGCCCCAAGTGCCATGTGCAGACTCTAAGAGCAACTGCCTTTGAGAGAGGAAACGGTTGAGAGTGGGCTTTCTGAGGTAGAGAATTATTAGCTGGGAATATAGGAAATTTGACACAGAATCGGGATTGATGCCCCTACATGACAGATTTGGTGTAACTTCCCTTCTCAGAGATCTTGAGGCTCCTCAGAAATGTATATTTCATTTTGGACAGAACATTCAGGATAAACATGATCTGTTCGAGTTCCTGGTTCTCTCATCAGGACTGTTTCCTAGGCTTAGGGGCACAAGAAAAGGGTTTGGATAGTCCAGGGTCAATCCTGACAAAAGCAAAGCACAGTATCTATGAAAAACTAACCACTCAGAAGAGAACAACAGATAAAAGGCCAGGCCTACCTGACCCTGCAGGATAGGTAAGGTAAGTCCGGCAACACGGTTAGAGGGGAAGTGCCCATCGGCTGCTAGAAGAGTTAGAGAAGACCTCTTCCCGAGAGACCACCAGGAGAGGAGAGCAGTAGGTGCTGGTGATGAAGAATATTTTAATCAGCAGAGAAGGTCAAAATGACAAAGTTCCAGGATCAGCGTAAACATATGGGATTAAAAAGTAAAAAATAAAAAAAAAAAAGATTTTTTTGAAAGGACTTTAAACAAAAGTCCTTTTTAAGAGACAGTTGTTTGCTTAAACCAAAAGTACAACTCACTGAGAGATACGCCGCATTATTTATTGGGGTAGAAAGGACCTGGAATGTAGAAAGACCCATTCTGCAGAGGAAAAAGAGAATCACTAACAGGCACTAGCCAGTGGCTGGAATCCCTGCCTCATGAGACCCTTTGCTAGAAGGCCGCGAGAACCATCTCAACTATGTTAGTCTATCTTGGAAGCCAACAAGTGTTTGCCCAGTTAAGAGCACGGTAACAATCAGTCACGTTTTGTTATAATGATTGTCGATATCTTTAAAAGCCTTGTCAAGTTTCTTTTTGAGTAACCCTCACCCCACCCTTAGAGAAATTTATCTGTGGTTCACCTCTTTGAAATACCTCATTGTTGTTCCACATTTACCATACCCCACCACAAAAAAAAAAAAAAAAAGCTTTTTATAAACAAAGTGTTCAGAAGGGGGCACCAATGTAAACAATGAGAGTTTTCCCTGCTGGGACAACTTTGTTGCAGAAACAGCTGAAAGCAATCAGGTCAGACAGAGCCAAGGGCTGGAGGGATCGTTAACATTACAAAAACCAAACCAAATCAAACCAAAACAAAAATCAAAACCAATGGTCAAGATTTCAAGTTTGCTACTAAAGGTATGACATTCTCCTAAGACATGCGTGTGACTTGATGAATATATTTATATATTTATATTTGAAGAAGAAGGAACTATTTGATGCAGCAAATCCACGTTGATTATAAATTACCAGATATGGGCCTCCTGGGTGGCTCAGTAGTTTAGGCCTCTGCCTTAGGCTCAGGTCATGATTTCAGGGTCCTGGGATGGAGCCCCACATCAGGCTCTCTGCTCAGCGGGGAGCCTGCTTCCCCCTCTCTCTCTGCCTGCCTCTCTACCTACTTGTGATCTTTCAAATGGGTAAATAATATCTTTAAAAAAAGAAATACGATGAGTGAAATACATCGAGGGTATGGGAAGGAAAATGATTTCACCTGATCAGACTAGGAAGTGGTTGAAGCCTGAATTAAAGTGCTATAAAAAGAGTAAAGACCTGGGAAATATATGGGGAAAAAATCCCTAGAAAAACAGCATTAATAACTGTCTGCTCTTTAATGATCCAGATCCTGCGGTAGGCAAAGAAGAGCTGGTTTTAGCCAGAGGATGATCTCCGTTTGTCTTCATGATCTGGCATTTCCTGCAAGCCAGGCATGGGGCCCTGCACTAGAGCTGCAAATGCTGGGGGGCCCTCACTGTCCCTTTTCTCTTCTCAGCGGGACAACGGGCCTGTCCACGGTTCAGTGTGACAGGCTTTACCACAGGGAGATAAAAGACTGCCAAGGGTAGTGTGGAGCTGGGAAAAGCCACTTAGGAACTGATTTTCAGGGGAGGTGATAGACAAGGGCAAAGCAAAGAATGAGGATGAGTGTGTCAAGTTTCAAAGTGCCAGGAGGAGGCACAGTGCATTCGGGAAACTACAGCAGATTCATGACAACCGACAGCTGATCTGGCAGCATCACCTGTAGATGGAGGCTGAGCCGCGGGGTTAACACTGGGGCTGAGATGGTTTGTATACTATGCCGAGGAGGTGAGGTACTACACTGAAGGGGCACAGGGAGCTAACGGCGGATTTCAAATATCAGAATCGTAACCATAATAGAGTATTTAATTGCATCCTAGCTTTCATCAAGTTTAAGATGCACTATAGTTTATGTTCGACTAAGAAAGAGTAATGCTGTCAGTTAAACTAAGAAGTGTCCTCAAAAACAAGGTGAGTGCCACCTTAAGAGATATTAAAATGGGGGGGGGGAGGACAAATTGTAGAACAAGTAAACTGTGGTACTAGAATAATTAAGAAAGGTCGAACACTTGGATCAACAAAATAGTGATTATTTCTTCCCATGTGCCCCAAACTATATTAAGTCTTAGAACAAGAGACGTTCTCATCTTGATGCCCCGCAGCTGTTAGACCCAAGGTACAGAGGGCAGAAGCCAACGACCAGCAGGCCCCAAGTGCCATGTGCAGACTCTAAGAGCAACTGCCTTTGAGAGAGGAAACGGTTGAGAGTGGGCTTTCTGAGGTAGAGAATTATTAGCTGGGAAAGGAGGAAAATGGACACAGAATCGGAATTGATGCCCCTACATGACAGAGTTGGTGAAACTTCCCTTCTCAGAGATCTTGAGGCTCCTCAGAAATGTATTTTTCATTTTGGACAGAACATTCTGGATAAATATGATCTGTCGAGTTTCTGGTTCTCTCATCAGGACTTTTTATAGTCTCTCATCAGGGTTTTTATAGTCCAGAGTAAATCCTGACAAAAGCAAAGCACGGTATCTATGAAAAACTAACCACTCAGAAGAGAACAACAGATAAAAGGCCAGGCCGACCTGACCCTGCAGGATAGGTAAGGTTGGTCCGGCAACAGGTGTAGTGCGGTAGTGCCCATCTCCTGCTAGAAGTGCTAGAGAAGACACCTTCCGGAGAGGCCACCAGGAGAGGAGAGCAGTAGGTGCTGATGATGAAGAATATTTTAATCAGCAGAGAAGGTCAAAATGACAAAGTTCCAGGATCAGAGTAAACCTATGGAGTTAAAAAATAAAAAATTAAAAAAAAAAGATTTTTTTGAAAGGACTTCTTTTTTTTAAGGACTTTAAACAAATTTCCTTTTTAAGAGACAGTTGGCTGTTTAAACCTAAAGTACAACTCACTGAGAGAATCGCCGCATTATTTATTGGGGTAGAAATGACCTGGAATGTAGAAAGACCCATTCTGCAGTGGAAAAAATAGAATCACTAACAGGCCTCATGCCTTGCGCAGCCAATGGCTAGAATCCCTGTCTCATGAGACCATTTTAAAAGCTGTACTCATAATGGAACGGAAGGTGTCCTTTCCCTATAATTTTATATATGTCATTAATTTGCTGCAAAGCCCAGTAGCACTGGGAGCAGAAACTGGGACCAAAGAGTGAGCACCCTGTTTGACAAGCTGGACCAGCAACCTCTTCTTCAGATGCAGGGGGAGCCCTGGCGTGCTGACTCCTCCCTTCTTCCTTTCCCCTTTCCTCCCTCCCTCCTTCTTCCCTTCCCCTCTCTCCTTCCCTGGTGGTGCCCTTTCCCGATGCCCACTTCATCCCTTTTTTTTCTTACATGCCTGTCTTCTAGAGTTTCTTCTCTCCTCCCAATTACTTCCCTTCCTCTGAATCTCCTCTTTGGTCCCTTTCTCCCTGCTCTCTGCTCCTCCTCCCCTTTCTTGGCCCCTGTTCGGCTCCATCCCGACTGCAGGCAGAGCTAGACTAACATGCTCACTCGCTAGCTCAGCCACCCTCCAGAGAAGTCACTCATTGGTGGCCACCTTCCTGACCCCCTGGTCCTTTCTTCACTTATTCAGCTATTGCTCTGAAGTCTGAGGAGGACAGAGCGGGGCTGCCGCAGAATCAGGCCAGAGGAGAAACCAAACCATGTGTCCACACTGTCCCCCAGTACTGCTGCTCTGAGAGCTTTCGGAGTCCTCAACAGGGTTAGGATTTAGGGGCTTCTTCAGAACCAGGAGTGAAAACAGCCATAGGTCCAAAGAAAAGCTATGAACCCCACACAAAAATAATAATCATAAATGAAAACTAAGTTAGCTCTGAAGTCCCAAAGTCAAAGAATTGCCTTGAATCTGTCACTAGAAAGCACCCAAGGCCTCACTCTCTGGGCTCTGCGTGCCCTGGGAATGGCAGGAGGCTTTGACCCCCTTCCCTCTTCATTCACTCCCAAAGAACGTCCTCTGAGGTGGTCTTCAAACTTCCTCTGAGAAACTGTCTCTGGGAACTGTAGGCCCTCGGCTGCTGGGACGAATGAGGGTGATGTCAGGACCTGATGGGCAGCTTTACCAGGAGACTGTGGCTTCTGGATGCAGTCCTCAGGTCCCATGGTCTGGGTGAGATCTAGGTCTTTGAGTGGAGGTGGACAGATGAGATTTCAGATTTTGAGTTGATTCTGGGATGATTAGTGCTTTGGAGGGCATTGGGCGAAGGTATTTTGTACACAGGAAGGACACGAATTTGGGGAGCCAGAGAGTGGACTGTTAAGAGCTGACCTGCATTTCCCCCAGAAACCTTGCTCCTGTCCTTATCTCTGGTACCACAGAACGTGACCTCATTTGGAACTAGAGTCCTTACACATGCAATCACATTACAGTGAGGTCGTTAGAGTGGGTCCTAATCTCCTGTAACTGACCTCCTTATGTAAAGGGAAAATCTGGACAGAGAGATGCCCCTACTGTCAGTGGTGGGCAGTGCATGAACTTCTAGAACCCTGACAGTAGTGGAAAACAGACTCAGGCTGGGCACTAGGTAAATGGGAGCTCTAGTGGAATTTCAGATGAAGATGCTGTGGACCTCGGCTTCCCAGGTCATAGTGACGTTAGGATTTCAAATTCAAGTCAGAGATGAAAGAAACATCTGGACTCGGTCCTCAGGTACACGCAGTATTCTGAACTGAGGCTAGAACCAGAGACCATTCTAATGAAAGGCCTGCACAGGTGGGCTCTCACAGGTGGGCTCCGACTCAGTTTCCTGTATATTCATTCATGAAATCGCTCTGCGGGTCAACATGCAGAACAAAAGCATCTAATAAAAGTGACAATGAGGTGAGGAAAGGGACGCCAGAAGGCATGTGAATGTGGAGAGAGGAAGATCCAGGGTGGAAAAACCGAGAATCCCTCCCTGCGCTCCTTGCTGCCAGAGAGGTCTGAGGGACTAGTTTCCACCTGGGATCCCAAGTCCAGAACAAAAGTGGCGGGTCCAAGGCTCGGGATGAGGGAAGGGGGTCGTCGGCACCCGCGCGTGGGGGTGCCAAACGATGGGGGCTATTGCGCTCGCTGGCGGGGGGGGGGCACCTCGCATGGCTCCATCCCTGGCCCGACCCCGTGGGGTCCCGGGTGCAGCGTGTCGTCCGGGGTGGTCCCGCTGCCCCGGGGGTCGCGGGAGGCTGGGTCCCAACACCCCAGCGAGCTCGTGGCCCGCGCTTTCTGCTCCAGATGAGGGCGCGGCGCGGTGTCACTTTACCTGCTCGAAGAGGGTCATCTGGAGAAGCCATGGGGCGGGGCGGGGCAGCGGGCCACGGGAGCGGAACAGCGCGGCCTCAGGGGCTGGGCTGGAGCACGGGAGTGCAGGGGCGGCGAGGAAGGGGGTTCTGAGTCCTGACTGGGCCGCAGCACAGCATTGTGGCGCTGGGCGCCCCTCCTCTGCCAGCCCCTCCACCTCCTCTCAGACTCTCTGCCGCGTCCTCCGCGAGCTCGCTTCCCGCTTCCGCAATTAGCAAAGCCCCTTCTCCGGGCCGCCCCCGCCCCCGCCCCCGCCCCCCTCCCCCTCCGCCCTTGAGGCGCGGGCCCGGGGCATGGGCGCCGGCAAAGCCCCGGGGGCCTGCGAGCGTGGCCAGCGCCAGCGCTGGGCAGCCTCCTAGCCTGGCTCCCCGAGCGGGTGTCCGAGTGCTGCCTGGCTGCCAAAAGATCATCAGCCCTAAACCCGGCTGCACTCTCGGGTCACTTCGCTGGCTTCCTGATTGTGCCCAAAGCCGGGAACCAGCTTCCCCAGCACAGGCCTGGGCTGAGATGCCTGCCCGCGATCCGTTTGAGCAGTCTCCTAGTCTCCAGGCAGGGTCCACCATTGCATGATGGCACGTGTGAATCACTTCGACCTGGATGTTTGGGTTTTTTGTTTGTTTTTTGGTTATTGGTTATTACATGACCTCCATGGTAGGTGCTCCACAAAGGGAGTGAAAAGAGGACGCTTGATACATACTTTATGGACATTCTAGAAAAAGAGCTTGGGGTTCTCGCGGAAGCATGGCATTGGTCCTTGCACTATGTTTTAATAGAAATGGGATTATGCACCAACTTACTTAAATGAGCATAGTTTGAAATTGTTTACTAAGAATAAATATTTAAAACAGTTATATTTTAACTAAATCTATCATCAATCATAAATCTATTACACGAAGGTTACAGGCAATTTAAATGCAATAGCACTCTCTTCAGGGTTTTAAATAATCCGTGTCTATCTTGGCACATGAGATTGCAAAGATAGGAAATGGTTTGTAAAAGATCATATAATAGCTTTTACTATACGGTATCAGCAATTTATCCTAAAGGAGCTGCCACCAGCTAAAACTCAGCTTTGAAAAATGCAGAAAAGTAGCAAATGTTTACATACACTCTTGGTGACCAGAGGCATGCTTTGTGCCCCTCATCATCTCTTTCGTGGTTCTGAGGCCCTTGGCGCTCAGTAGTTTAGTGTCTTATTCTCTGGAATAGGCCATTGAAGAAATACCAGGCCCAGAGAAGAAGGTCCTGCTGGGTGTCTGAAGAAAGTACAACCTTTTAGATGAAGCTTTCTGGGGAATTTGTTAGTGGTTTGGTCTGCTTCTGATAGGAAGGGAAATTTTAGTTTTAAAGATTTTATTTATTTATTTGATAGAGATCACAAGTAGGAAGAGAGGCAAGCAGAGAGAGAGGAAGAAACAGGCTCCCTGCTGAGGAGTGAGCCTGATGTGGGGCTCGATCCCAGGACCCTGGAATCATGACCTGAGCCGAAGGCAGAGGCTTTAACTCACTCTGCCACCCAGGTGCCCAAGGGAAATTTTTTTTTAAAGATTTTATTTATTTATTTGACATACAGAGATCACAAGTAGGCAGAGAGCAGGCAGAGAGAGAAGTGGAAGCAGGCTCCCTGCTGAGCAGAGAGCCAGACATGGGGCTCAATCCCAGGACCCTAGGATCATGACCTGAGCCAAACGCAAAGGCCCAGGGAGGCAAACTCACTGAGCTACTCGGGTTCCCCAGGAAGGGAAATTTTTTTGAGTATTTTCTCTTTGAATCTATTTTGAGGTTTGGTTTGTGGTTCTTTCTGACTTCTCATGAAGATGGAATTTCTTCTGAGGTTGGTTGTCAGGTACCGCATATCAAATCGAGCTATCTTGTTAGCAATAAATAAATAAATAAATAAATAAATAAATGCTCAATTGTTGGTATAAAGCTATTATGCTTTTCAAAATCCCGAACTATAATTCATGTATCGTGGTCATTCTTTATCATATCAAACAGGAGAGAGGTGGCAGAAACGCACTTTCAGGTTAATTTTTTTACAAGGAAGATTGACTAATGAACCTACTTTGTTATTCCCTTTCATTCAATTTCCCTGTACCTCCTTTTCTATGAATTGTAATGGTAAACCATCATTATTTTTATTGTTGGCCCGTGAGAATTAGAGATCGATGCCCAAGTGAAAGCAGAAGGCAGGTTTATTAAAGCAACAGCACACTATCTAAGGGAGAGCAGGTGGTATTCCATGAGGTGGAGCTGGCCCTTACTTTGTTTTGGGATTGGATATTTCTTGGTCTTTTTGAAGTGGGAGGACCTTCAACATGCAGTGGATTGATCTCTAATGGAGGCTGCATCCAATCATTTGGGGGACTCCTACCACATGTTTGGAAAAGGAGTTGTTGTCATTTTTATTTTATTTTTTTCAGGGTTCCAAAATTCACTGTTTATGCACCACACCCAGTGCTCCATGCAATATGTGCCCTCCATAACTCCCATTAACAGGCTTACCCAACCCTCTGCCCCCTCCCCTCAAAACTCTCAGTTTGTTTCTCAGAGTCTCTCATGGTTTGTCTCCCCCTCCAATTTCCCCCCACTCACTTCTCCTCTTGATCACCCAGTGTCTTCTGTGTTATTCTTTATGCTCCACAATTAAGTGAAACCATATGAAAATTGACAATCTCTGCTTGAATTATTCCACTCAGGATTATCTCCTCCAGTCCCATCCATGTTGATACAAAAGTTGGGTATCCTTCCTATCAGAAGGAAGCATAATACTCCATTGTAAAAATGGATCATATCTTCTTTATCCATTCATCCATTGAAGGTCATCTTGGTTCTTTCCAAAGTTTAATGACTGTGGCCATTGCTGCTATAAACATTAGGGTACAGATGTCCCTTCTTTTCACTGCATCTGTATCTTAGGGGTAAATACTCAGTAGTGCAATTGCAGGGTCATAGGGTAGCTCTAATTTTAATTTCTTAAGGAGTCTCCACACTGTATCCCAAAGTAGCTGCACCAACTGGCATTCTCACCGATAGTGTAAGAGGGTTCCCCATTCTCCACATCCTCTCCAACACTTGTTGTTTATTGCCTTCTTAATTTTGGCCCTTCTAACTGTGTAAGGTGGTATCCCATTGTGCTTTTGATTTGAATCTCCCTGATGGCTAATGATGATGAACATTTTCTCATGCATCTGTTTACCATTTGTATGTCTTCTTTGGAGAAGTGTCTGTTCATGTCTTCTGCCCATTTTTTGACATGATTTTCTGTTTTTTGTGCGTTGAGTTTGAGGAGTTCTTTATAGATCTTGGATATCAGCCCTTTATCTGTAATGTCCTTTGTGAAAATCTTCTCCCATTCCGTGGGTTGTCTCTTCATTTTGTTGATGGTTTCCTTTGCTGTGCAGAAACTTTTGATCTTGATGAAGTCCCAAAAGTTCATTTTTGCTTTTTTTTTCCTTTGTCTTTGGGGACATGTCTTGAAAGAATTTGCTGTGGCCAGTGTCCAAGAGGTTACTGCCTATGTTCTCCTCTAGGATTTTGATAGATTCCTGCCTCACGTTGAGGTCGTTTGTCCATTTCGAATTTATCTTTATGTATGGTATAAGAGAATGGTTGAGTGTCATTCTTCCATACATAGCTGTCCAATTTTTCCAGCACCATTGATTGAAGAGGCTGTCTTTTTTCCACTGTGTAATTTTCTCTGCTTTGTCAAAGATTTTTTGACCATAGAGTTGATGGTCCATATCTGGGCACTCTACTCTAATCCACTGGTCTACAAGTCTTTTTAACCCACTGAGCCACCCAGGTGCCCCTTTTAAGATATTATTTAAAAGTAGAGTCATTCTTTTTTTTTAAGGTTTTATTTATTATTTATTTGACAGAGAGAGATCACAAGTGGACGGAGGAAAGGCAGAGGGTTAGGGTTAGACGTCTTTGGGGTCAGGGTTAGCGTAAGGCTTAAGGTAGGGGTCAGGGTTAGGGTTAGGTTCATGGTTAGGTTTAGGGTCAGGCTCTTAGTAGGGTCACGGTTAGCGTTACGCTCAGAGTCAGGGTCAGGGTCAGTGTTAGGGTGACGGTTAGGTTTAGGGTCAGGTTCAGGGTCATGGTCAGATTTAGGGTCAGGTTCAAGTTTTGGTTTGGGGGCAAGGTTCATGTCACGGTCAGGGTTAGGTTTGGGACAGGTTTAGTGTCAGGGTTAGGGTTAGGTCAGCTTTATGTTTAGGTTCTGTTTTATGAGTAGGTTCAAGATCAGGGTTAGATTTAGGGTTACAATTCTGTTCAGAATCACGGATTGGGTCAGAGTTAGGTTGCCAGACAGGGTTAGGGTCAGTGTTAAGTTCAAAGCCAGGGTCAGGTTTAAGGTTAAGGTCTGACAAAGGCAAAGTTCAGAGTTAGGGTTATGATCAGGGTCAGGGACAGGGTCAGGTTTATTGTTAAAGTGGGGTTATGGTTAGGGTTAGAGGTAGGTTGAGGGTTAGGGTTAGACCGGGTTAGGTTCAGTTTCAGGGATAATGTTAGGGGTTAGTTTTAGGGTTAGGTTTCAGCGTTAGGTTTCGGGTCAGGGCCCGTGTTAGTGTCAGGGTCAGGGTTACGTTTAGGGTTAGAGTTAGTGCCAGGCTCCCATTCAGTGTCAGGGTTAGTGTTAGGGTCAGGGTCAGCGTCACTGTTAGGGTCAGGGTAAGGTTTATGGTCTTTGTCAGGGTCATGGTCAGGGTGAAGACTAGGGCCAGTGACAGCTTTACGGTCAAGACAGATATTGGTTTAAAGTCCACATTCGGGTCAGGGACAGGGTTATGTAGTGGTAAGTGTTAGAATCATGGTTAGGTTTAGGGTCAGGGCCAGAGTCAGGTTTAGGGTCAGGGTCTGGTATAGGCAAAGTTCAGGGGTAGGGTTATGATCATAGTCAGGTAGGGGTCAGGGTTATTGTAAAAGTTTAAAGTTAGTGTTAGGGTTAGCGTTAGGTTGACCATTAGGGTTAGAACTTGTTAGTGTCAGTGTCCGTGGTAGGGTTAGGGGTTAGTGTTAGGGTTAGGTTCAGCAATAGGATTCGGTGTACAGCCCGTGTTAGTGTCAGGGTCTGTGTTACATTTAGGGTTAGAGTTAGGGTCAGGCTCATTCAGGGTCAGGTTTAGTGTTCAGGTCAGGGTCAGGGTCACTGTTAGGGTCAGGGTTAGGTTAATGACATGGTCTGGGTCAGGGTCAGGGTGAAGTTTAGCACAAGTGTCTTTTAAGGGTCTGGTTCAGGTATTGGTTTAAAGTCCACATTCGGGTCAGGGACAGGGTTATGTAGAGGTCAGTGTTAGTGTCATGATTAGGATTAGGGTCAGTGTCAGGGTCAGGGTCTTCTGAAGGTCAGGGCCAGGGTCAGGTTTAGGGTCAGGCTTTGGTTTAGGGTCAATGTTTGGTTGAGTGTCACAGTTAGGTTTTGGCGGTAGGTTTTGGGATTCGGGTTAGGGTTAGAGTTAGTAGTAGGGTTATGGTTAGGGTTAGGGATAGCGTAAGGTCAGGGTTAGGGTTTGGTTTAGGGTAGGGGTTAGTGTTAGGGTCACGGTCAGCGTTAGGTTTAGGTTCAGGGTCCGTAGAGGGTCATGGTTAGAGTTACCTTTAGGTTTAGGATTTGCATCAGGCTCACAGTCACGGCCAGGGATAGGGTTAGGGTCAGGGTTAGGTCAGCGTCAGGGTTAGGATTAGGGTCAGGGCCATGGTCATGGTTAGGTATGAGTCCAGGTTACGGTAAAGTCAGAGTTAGGTTTAGGTTCAGGGTCCATATCAGCGTCAGTGTCAGGCTTAGGTTTAGGTTTAGGGTTCAGGTCAGGATCACAGACAGTCAGGTTCAGGGTCAGGGTCATGGTCAGGGCTTGGGTTAGGGTTTGGGGCAGGCTCACAGTCAGTGTCAGGGTCAGTGTTAGTGGTTATTCTTAGTGTTAGCCGCGCTCCTGTGTCATGGACCCATCTGTTCAGGGTCTCAGGATAAACCCTGGGCAGAAGGGTGTAGACCCTACACCCGATTCCACTTAACCAGCCTTAAACAGGGTTGTGAACATGAATTGCCCACCAGACATCTAAAGCCCCATCAGCCTGATCCTGCTTGGGGCATCTCCACCCACGATGGCATGGCAAGGTCCTCTTTACACACAGACACACAGACACCCAGAGGCACACACATGCACACACACACACACACTCACAGAGAGATAAACGGGGAGGAGACCAGGGCTACGCCGGTTGATCAGAAGGTGTGGACTCTCAGACTCTGAAACCCCTGGTGTCCCCTTTGATTTTATTAGCCAAAGGGCCTGCGGCGTTGGGGAAACCTGATATGACCTGCCAGGGTTTGGACGTGTCTGGCAGGTGAGCTCTCTTCTCCCTGCATCCTTTGGGCTTCAGGACAGCAGAAGAACTTGTCGCTTACTTTAGGATGTGCCTAGAAATGAGCTGGGCACGGCGGTTTTCTCTGTAATGGGATGCCTGGATACGTGGGTTCCAATTCCGTTGGGCTCTGTCTTCAGGGAAGTCAGGTCACCACTGCCTGGGGGTTCCTTACCGAACTTCCTGCTGCACCAGAGCTCCCTGAGCCGCCGGTCCCCAAGCTGCTCAAGGCTCACACTCCACTCAATGCAGTGCCCATCCAGTGACCCCCATATAGCCTCCCCACGCCCCTGGAGGGCTGGGTGCAGCAGTTGTCCCCGCTGAGGGAACAGAGCTGGGTTTAGACCAGGTTAGTGTTAGGGTTAGGGTTAAGAAAGACTTAGGGTCAGGTTTAGAGTTAGACGTCGTTTGGGTCATGGTTAGCGTAAGGCTTAGGGTAGGGGTCAGGGTTGTGGTAAAGTTCATGGTTAGGTTTAAGGTCAGGATCACAGTAGGGTCAGGGTTAGCGTTACGCTCAGAATCAGGGTCAGGGTCAGTGTTAGGGTGACGGTTAGGTTTAGGGTCAAGTTCAAGGTCATGGTCAGGTTTAGGGTCAGGTTCAAGTTTTGGTTTTGGGGCAAGGTTCATGTCAGGGTCATGGTTAGGTTTGGGACAGGTTTATTGTCAGGGTTACGGTTAGGTCAGCTTTATGTTTAGGTTATGTTTTATGAGTAGGTTCAGAATCAGGGTTAGCTTTAGGGTTACGATTCTGTTCAGAATCACGGATTGGGTCAGAGTTAGGTTTACAGTCAGGGTTAGGGTCAGTGTTAAGGTCAAGGACAGGGTCAGGTTTAAGGTTAAGGTCTGACATAGGCAAAGTTCAGAGTTAGGGTTATCATCAGGGTCAGGGAGAGGGTCAGGATTATTGTTAAAGTGGGGTTAGGTTTAGGGTTAGAGGTAGGTTGCGGGTTAGGGTTAGACCGGGGTAGTGTCAGTGTCAGGGATAATGTTAGGGGTTACTTTTAGGGTTAGATTCAGCATTAGGTTTCGGGTCAGGGCCCGTGTAAGTGTCAGGGTCAGGGTTACGTTTAGGGTTAGAGATAGGTTCAGGCTCCCATTCAGTGTCAGCATTAGTGTTAGTTTCAGAGTCAGGGTCACTGTTAGGTCAGGGTTAGGTTTCTAGTCTTTGCCTGGGTCGGGGTCAGGGTGAAGTCTAGGGCCAGTGTCAGGTTTACGGTCAGGATCAGGTATTTGTTTAAAGTCCACATTCGGGTAAGGGACAAGGTTATGTTGGTCATTGTTACGGTCATGGTTAGGGTTAGGGTTAGGGCCAGGGTCAGGTTTAGGGTCAGGGTCTGGTATAGGCAAAGTTCAGGGTTAGGGTTATGCTCATCGTCAGGTATAGGGTCAGGGTTATTGTTAATGTTTAGGGTTAGTTCTACGTTTAGCGTTAGGTTGACGGTTAGGGTTAGAACTTGTTAGGGTCAGGGTCCGTGGTAGGGTTAGGGGTTAGTGTTAGGGTTATGTTCAGAGATAGGATTCGGGGGAGGGCCCATGTTAGTGTCAGGGTCAGGGTTACATTTAGGGTCAGAGGTAGGTAAAGTCTCCGATTCAGGGTCAGGTTTAGTGTTCAGTTGATTGTTGGGGTCACTGTAAGGGTCAGGGTTAGGTTATCGTCATGGTCTGGGTCAGGGTCAGGGTGAAGTTTAGCACCAGTGTCCTTTTTAGGGTCAGGTTCAGGTATTGGTTTAAAGTCCACATTCGGGTCAGGGACAGGGCTATGTAGTGGTCAGAGTTAGTGTCAAGGTTAGGATTAGGTTCAGAGTCAGAGTCAGGTAAAGGTCCGGGCCAGGGTCTGGATGAGGGTCAGGCTTTGGTATAGGGTCAATGTTCGGTTTAGTGTCACAGTTAGGTTTTGGCGGTAGGATTTGGGATTTGGGTTTGGGTTAGAGTTAGAAGTAGGGTTATGGTAATGGCTAGGGTTAGGGTTAGACGGCGTAAGGTCAGCGTTAGGGTTTGGTTTAGGGTCAGGGTTTGTGTTAGGTTCAGGGTCAGCATGAGGTGTAGGTTCAGGGTCCTTATTACGGTCATGGTTAGAGTTACCATTAGGATTAGGTTTAGGGTCAAGCACACTGTCACGGTCATGGGTAGGTTTAGGGTCCCGGTTAGGTCAGCGTCAGGGTTAGGATTAGGGTCAGAGTCAGGGTCCTGGTTAGGTTTGAGTCATGGTTACGGTAATGTCAGAGTTAAGTATAGGTTCAGGGTCCACATCAGGGTCAGTGTCAGGCTTAGGTTTAGGTTTAGGGTTCAGGTCCGGATCACAGTCAGGGTCAGGTTCGGGATCAGAGTCAGGGATTGGGTCAGGTTTTGGGGCAGGCTCACAGTCAGTGTCAGGGTCAGGGTCAGGGTTAGTGGTTACTGTTAGGGTTAGCCCCGCTCCTGGGTCATGGACCCATCCGTTCAGGGTCTCAGGATAAACCCTGGGCAGAAGGGTGTAGACCCTACACCCGATCCCACTTAACCAGCCTTAAACTGGGGTGTGAACATGACTTGCCCACCAGATATCTAAACCCTCATCAGCCGGATCCTGCTTGGGCCATCTCCACCCACTATGGCATGGCAAGGTCCTCTTTACACACAGACACACAGACACCCAGAGGCACTCGCACACACACACACACACACAGAGAGAGACAGTGAGGAGACCTAGGGCTACACAATTGGATAAGATGGGTGGGACTCTCTGACTCTGAGCCCCCTGGTGTCACCGTTTAATTTTATTAGCCAAAGGGCGTGCGGCGTTGCGGAAACCTGATATGACTTGCCAGGGAGGGGACGGGTCTGCCGGGCGAGCTCTCTTTTCCCTGCATCCTCTCGGCTTTAGTACAGCAGAAAACATATCGCTTCTTTTAGGATGTGCCTAGAAATGAGCTGGGCATGGCGGTTTTCTGTGTAAGGGGGTGCCTGGATACCTGGGTTCCAATTCAGTTGGGCTCTGTCGTCAAGGAAGTGAGGTCACCACTGCCTGGGGGCTCCTTACCGAACTTCCTGCTCCACCAGAGCTCCCTGAGCCGCCGGTCCCCAAGCTGCTCAAGGCTCACACTCCACTCAAGCAGTGCCCATCCTGTGACCCCCATACAGCCTCCCCCCAGCCCCTGGGAGGCCTGGGTGCAGCTGTTGTCCCCGCTGGAGGGAACAGAGCTGGGTTTAGACCAGGTTACTGTTAGGGTTAGGGTTAAGAATGACTTAGGGTCAGGGTTAGGGTTAGACGTCTTTGGGGTCAGGATTACCATAAGGTTTAGGATGAGGTTAGGGTTAGGGTTAGGTTCATGGTTAGGTTTAGGGTCAGGATCACAGTAGGTTCACAGTTACAGTTACGGTCAGAGTCAGGCTCAGGGTCAGTTTTAAGCTGATGGTTAGGTTTAGGGGCAGGTTCAGGGTCATGGTCAGTTTTAGGGTCAGGTTCAAGTTTTGGTTTGGGGGCAAGGTCATGTCAGGTCAGGGTTAGGTTTGGGACAGGTTTAGTGTCAGGGTTAGGGTCAGGGTCATGTTAGGTAAATGGTTATGGTAAGGTCAGCTTTATGTTTAGGTTCTGTATTATGAGTAGGCTCAGGATCAGGGTTAGCTTTAGGGTTACTAATGTGTTCAGGATCACGAATTGGGTCAGAGTTAGGTTTACAGTCAGGGTTAGGGTCAGTGTTAAGGTGAAGGCCAGGGTCAGGTTTAAGGTTAAGTTCGGACATAGGCAAAGTTCAGAGTTAGGGTTATGATCAGGGTCAGGGACAGGGTCAGGATTATTGTTAAAGTGGGGTTAGGTTTAGGGTTAGAGGTAGGTTGCAGGTTAGGGTTAGACCGGGGTAGTGTCAGTGTCAGGGATAATGTTAGGGGTTAGTTTTAGGGTTAGATTCAGCATTAGGTTTCGGGTCAGGACCCGTGTTAGTGTCAGGGTCAGGGCTACGTTTAGGGTTAGAGATAGGTTCAGGCTCCCATTCACTGTCAGCGTTAGTGTTAGGTTCAGGGTCAGGGTCACTGTTAGGGTCAGGGTTAGGTTTCTGGTCTTTGCCTGGGTCAGGGTTAGGGTGAAGTCTAGGGCCAGTGTCAGGTTTACGGTCAGGATCAGGTATTGGTTTAAAGTCCACATTCGGGTCAGGGACAAGGTTATGTAGTGGTCATTGTGAGGGTCATGGTTAGGTTTAGGGTCAGGGCCAGGGTCCGGTTTAGGGTCAGGTCTGGTATAGGCAAAGTTCAGGGTTAGAGTTATGATCATAGTCAGGTATAGGGTCAGGGTTATTGTTAATGTTTAGGGTTAGTTCTACGTTTAGTGTTGGGTTGACGGTTAGGGTTAGAATTTGTTAGTGTCAGGGTCCATGGTAGGGTTAGGGGTTGGTGTTAGGGTTAGAATCAGAGATAGGATTCCAGGGAGGGCCCATGTTAGTGTCAGGGTCAGGGTTACATTTAGGGTCAGAGTTAGGTTCAGTCTCACACTCAGGTTCACGTTTAGTGTTCAGTTGATTGTCGGGGTCACTGTAAGGGTCAGGGTTAAGTTATCGTCATGGTCTGGGTCAGGGTCAGGGTGAAGTTTAGCACCAGTGTCCTTTTTAGGGTCAGGTTCATTTATTGGTTTAAAGTCCACATTCGGGTCAGGGACAGGGCTTTATAGTGGTCAGTGTTAGTGTCAAGGTTAGGATTAGGTTCAGAGTCAGGGTCAGGTAAAGGTCAGGGCCAGGGTCAGGTTGAGGGTCAGGCTTTGGTACAGGGTCAATGCTCGGTTCAGTGTCACAGTTAGGTTTTGGCGGTAGGGTTTGGGATTGGGGTTTCGGTTAGAATTAGAAGTAGGGTTATGGCTAGGGTTAGGGTTAGACAGCGTAAGGTCAGGGTTAGGGTTTGCTTTAGGGTCGGGGTTAGTGTTAGGTTCAGGGTCAGCATGAGGTGTAGGTTCAGGGTCCTTATTACGGTCATGGTTAGAGTTACCATTAGGTTTAGGTTTAGGGTCAAGCACACTGTCACGGTCATGGGTAGGTTTAGGGTCCGGGTTAGGTCAGCGTCAGGGTTAGGATAAGGGTCAGGGTCAGGGTCTTGGTTAGGTTTGAGTCATGGTTACGGTAATGTCAGAGTTAGGTATAGATTCAGGGTCCACATCAGGGTCAGTGTCAGGCTTAGGTTTAGGTTTAGGGTTCAGGTCAGGATCACAGTCAGGGTCAGGTTCGGGGTCAGGGTCAGGGCTTGGGTCAGGTTTTGGGGCAGGCTCACAGTCAGTGTCGGGGTCAGGGTCAGGGTTAGTGGTTATTATTAGGGTTAGCCCCGCTCCTGGGTCATGGACCCATCCGTTCAGGTCTCAGGATAAACCCTGGTTAGAAGGGTGTAGACCCTACACCCGAACGCACTTAACCAGCCTTAAACAGGGGTGTGAACATGACTTGCCCACCAGATATCTAAACCCTCATCAGCCTGATCCTGCTTGGGGCATCTCCACCCACGATTTCATGGCAAGGTCCTCTTTACACACATACACACAGACACCAAGAGGCACTCGCACACATACACACACACACACACACACACACACACACACACACACACACTCAGAGACAGGGAAGAGACCTAGGGCTACACAATTGGATAAGAGGTGTGGGACTCTCTGACTCTGAGCCCCCTGGTGTCACCTTTTAATTTTATTAGCCAAAGGGCCTGCGGCGTTGGGGAACCCTGATATGACTTGCCAGGGAGGGGACGTGTCTGCCGGGCGAGCTCTCTTTTCCCAGTATCCTCTCGGCTTTAGTACAGCAGAGAACATGTCGCTTCCTTTAGGATGTGCCTAGAAATGAGCTGGGCATGGCGGTGTTCTGTGTAAGGGGGTGCCTGGATACCTGGGTTCCAATTCAGTTGGGCTCTGTTGTCAAGGAAGTGAGGTCACCACTGCCTGGGGGCTCCTTACCGAACTTCCTGCCTCACCAGAGCTCCCTGAGCCGCCGGTCCCCAAGCTGCTCAAGGCTCACACTCCACTCAATGCAGTGCCCATCCGTGACCCCCATACAGCCTCCCCCCAGCCCCTGGGAGGCCTGGGTGCAGCTGTTGTCCCCACTGGAGGGAACAGAGCTGGGTTTAGACCTGGTTAGTGTTAGGGTTAGGGTTAAGAATGACCCAGGGTCAGGGTTAGGGTTAGACGTCTCTGGGGGTCAGGGTTTGCATAACGTTTAGTGTGGGGTCAGGGTTAGGGTTAGGTTCATGGATAGGTTTAGGGTCAGGATCACAAGGGTTCAGGCTTAGCGTTATGGTCAGAGTCAGGCTCAGGGTCAGTGTTAGGCTGATGGTTAGGTTTAGGGGCAGGTTCAGGGTCATGGTCAGTTTTAGGGTCAGGTTCAAGTTTTGGTTTGGGGGCA
Source organism: Mustela lutreola (assembly GCF_030435805.1). Taxonomy (NCBI): domain Eukaryota; kingdom Metazoa; phylum Chordata; class Mammalia; order Carnivora; family Mustelidae; genus Mustela; species Mustela lutreola. The sequence continues at coordinate 62,376,717 of NC_081305.1, read as the reverse complement.
AGGTCATGTCAGGTCAGGGTTAGGTTTGGGACAGGTTTAGTGTCAGGGTTAGGGTCAGGGTCAGGGTTAGGTTCATGGTTAAGGTAAGGTCAGCTTTATGTTTAGGATCTGTTTTATGAGTAGGTTCAGGATCAGGGTTAGCTTTAGGGTTACTAATGTGTTCAGGATCATGGATTTGGTCAGAGTTAGGTTTACAGTCAGGGTTAGGGTCAGTGTTAAGGTCAAGGCCAGGGTCAGGTTTAAGGTTAAGTTCGGACATAGGCAAAGTTCAGAGTTAGGGTTATGATCAGGGTCAGGGACAGGGTCAGGATTATTGTTAAAGTGGGGTTAGGTTTTGGGTTAGAGGTAGGTTGCGGGTTAGGGTTAGACCGGGGTAGTGTCAGTGTCAGGGATAATGTTAGGGGTTACTTTTAGGGTTAGATTCAGCATTAGGTTTCGGGTCAGGGCCCGTGTAAGTGTCAGGGTCAGGGTTACGTTTAGGGTTAGAGATAGGTTCAGGCTCCCATTCAGTGTCAGCATTAGTGTTAGTTTCAGAGTCAGGGTCACTGTTAGGTCAGGGTTAGGTTTCTAGTCTTTGCCTGGGTCGGGGTCAGGGTGAAGTCTAGGGCCAGTGTCAGGTTTACGGTCAGGATCAGGTATTTGTTTAAAGTCCACATTCGGGTAAGGGACAAGGTTATGTTGGTCATTGTTACGGTCATGGTTAGGGTTAGGGTTAGGGCCAGGGTCAGGTTTAGGGTCAGGGTCTGGTATAGGCAAAGTTCAGGGTTAGGGTTATGCTCATCGTCAGGTATAGGGTCAGGGTTATTGTTAATGTTTAGGGTTAGTTCTACGTTTAGCGTTAGGTTGACGGTTAGGGTTAGAACTTGTTAGGGTCAGGGTCCGTGGTAGGGTTAGGGGTTAGTGTTAGGGTTATGTTCAGAGATAGGATTCGGGGGAGGGCCCATGTTAGTGTCAGGGTCAGGGTTACATTTAGGGTCAGAGGTAGGTAAAGTCTCCGATTCAGGGTCAGGTTTAGTGTTCAGTTGATTGTTGGGGTCACTGTAAGGGTCAGGGTTAGGTTATCGTCATGGTCTGGGTCAGGGTCAGGGTGAAGTTTAGCACCAGTGTCCTTTTTAGGGTCAGGTTCAGGTATTGGTTTAAAGTCCACATTCGGGTCAGGGACAGGGCTATGTAGTGGTCAGAGTTAGTGTCAAGGTTAGGATTAGGTTCAGAGTCAGAGTCAGGTAAAGGTCCGGGCCAGGGTCTGGATGAGGGTCAGGCTTTGGTATAGGGTCAATGTTCGGTTCAGTGTCACAGTTAGGTTTTGGCGGTAGGATTTGGGATTTGGGTTTGGGTTAGAGTTAGAAGTAGGGTTATGGTAATGGCTAGGGTTAGGGTTAGACGGCGTAAGGTCAGCGTTAGGGTTTGGTTTAGGGTCAGGGTTTGTGTTAAGTTCAGGGTCAGCATGAGGTGTAGGTTCAGGGTCCTTATTACGGTCATGGTTAGAGTTACCATTAGGATTAGGTTTAGGGTCAAGCACACTGTCACGGTCATGGGTAGGTTTAGGGTCCCGGTTAGGTCAGCGTCAGGGTTAGGATTAGGGTCAGGGTCAGGGTCCTGGTTAGGTTTGAGTCATGGTTACGGTAATGTCAGAGTTAAGTATAGGTTCAGGGTCCACATCAGGGTCAGTGTCAGGCTTAGGTTTAGGTTTAGGGTTCAGGTCCGGATCACAGTCAGGGTCAGGTTCGGGATCAGAGTCAGGGATTGGGTCAGGTTTTGGGGCAGGCTCACAGTCAGTGTCAGGGTCAGGGTCAGGGTTAGTGGTTACTGTTAGGGTTAGCCCCGCTCCTGGGTCATGGACCCATCCGTTCAGGGTCTCAGGATAAACCCTGGGCAGAAGGGTGTAGACCCTACACCCGATCCCACTTAACCAGCCTTAAACTGGGGTGTGAACATGACTTGCCCACCAGATATCTAAACCCTCATCAGCCGGATCCTGCTTGGGCCATCTCCACCCACTATGGCATGGCAAGGTCCTCTTTACACACAGACACACAGACACCCAGAGGCACTCGCACACACACACACACACACAGAGAGAGACAGTGAGGAGACCTAGGGCTACACAATTGGATAAGATGGGTGGGACTCTCTGACTCTGAGCCCCCTGGTGTCACCGTTTAATTTTATTAGCCAAAGGGCGTGCGGCGTTGCGGAAACCTGATATGACTTGCCAGGGAGGGGACGGGTCTGCCGGGCGAGCTCTCTTTTCCCTGCATCCTCTCGGCTTTAGTACAGCAGAAAACATATCGCTTCTTTTAGGATGTGCCTAGAAATGAGCTGGGCATGGCGGTTTTCTGTGTAAGGGGGTGCCTGGATACCTGGGTTCCAATTCAGTTGGGCTCTGTCGTCAAGGAAGTGAGGTCACCACTGCCTGGGGGCTCCTTACCGAACTTCCTGCTCCACCAGAGCTCCCTGAGCCGCCGGTCCCCAAGCTGCTCAAGGCTCACACTCCACTCAAGCAGTGCCCATCCTGTGACCCCCATACAGCCTCCCCCCAGCCCCTGGGAGGCCTGGGTGCAGCTGTTGTCCCCGCTGGAGGGAACAGAGCTGGGTTTAGACCAGGTTACTGTTAGGGTTAGGGTTAAGAATGACTTAGGGTCAGGGTTAGGGTTAGACGTCTTTGGGGTCAGGATTACCATAAGGTTTAGGATGAGGTTAGGGTTAGGGTTAGGTTCATGGTTAGGTTTAGGGTCAGGATCACAGTAGGTTCACAGTTACAGTTACGGTCAGAGTCAGGCTCAGGGTCAGTTTTAAGCTGATGGTTAGGTTTAGGGGCAGGTTCAGGGTCATGGTCAGTTTTAGGGTCAGGTTCAAGTTTTGGTTTGGGGGCAAGGTCATGTCAGGTCAGGGTTAGGTTTGGGACAGGTTTAGTGTCAGGGTTAGGGTCAGGGTCATGTTAGGTAAATGGTTATGGTAAGGTCAGCTTTATGTTTAGGTTCTGTATTATGAGTAGGCTCAGGATCAGGGTTAGCTTTAGGGTTACTAATGTGTTCAGGATCACGAATTGGGTCAGAGTTAGGTTTACAGTCAGGGTTAGGGTCAGTGTTAAGGTGAAGGCCAGGGTCAGGTTTAAGGTTAAGTTCGGACATAGGCAAAGTTCAGAGTTAGGGTTATGATCAGGGTCAGGGACAGGGTCAGGATTATTGTTAAAGTGGGGTTAGGTTTAGGGTTAGAGGTAGGTTGCGGGTTAGGGTTAGACCGGGGTAGTGTCAGTGTCAGGGATAATGTTAGGGGTTAGTTTTAGGGTTAGATTCAGCATTAGGTTTCGGGTCAGGACCCGTGTTAGTGTCAGGGTCAGGGCTACGTTTAGGGTTAGAGATAGGTTCAGGCTCCCATTCACTGTCAGCGTTAGTGTTAGGTTCAGGGTCAGGGTCACTGTTAGGGTCAGGGTTAGGTTTCTGGTCTTTGCCTGGGTCAGGGTTAGGGTGAAGTCTAGGGCCAGTGTCAGGTTTACGGTCAGGATCAGGTATTGGTTTAAAGTCCACATTCGGGTCAGGGACAAGGTTATGTAGTGGTCATTGTGAGGGTCATGGTTAGGTTTAGGGTCAGGGCCAGGGTCCGGTTTAGGGTCAGGTCTGGTATAGGCAAAGTTCAGGGTTAGAGTTATGATCATAGTCAGGTATAGGGTCAGGGTTATTGTTAATGTTTAGGGTTAGTTCTACGTTTAGTGTTGGGTTGACGGTTAGGGTTAGAATTTGTTAGTGTCAGGGTCCATGGTAGGGTTAGGGGTTGGTGTTAGGGTTAGAATCAGAGATAGGATTCCAGGGAGGGCCCATGTTAGTGTCAGGGTCAGGGTTACATTTAGGGTCAGAGTTAGGTTCAGTCTCACACTCAGGTTCAGGTTTAGTGTTCAGTTGATTGTCGGGGTCACTGTAACGGTCAGGGTTAAGTTATCGTCATGGTCTGGGTCAGGGTCAGGGTGAAGTTTAGCACCAGTGTCCTTTTTAGGGTCAGGTTCATTTATTGGTTTAAAGTCCACATTCGGGTCAGGGACAGGGCTTTATAGTGGTCAGTGTTAGTGTCAAGGTTAGGATTAGGTTCAGAGTCAGGGTCAGGTAAAGGTCAGGGCCAGGGTCAGGTTGAGGGTCAGGCTTTGGTACAGGGTCAATGCTCGGTTCAGTGTCACAGTTAGGTTTTGGCGGTAGGGTTTGGGATTGGGGTTTCGGTTAGAATTAGAAGTAGGGTTATGGCTAGGGTTAGGGTTAGACAGCGTAAGGTCAGGGTTAGGGTTTGCTTTAGGGTCGGGGTTAGTGTTAGGTTCAGGGTCAGCATGAGGTGTAGGTTCAGGGTCCTTATTACGGTCATGGTTAGAGTTACCATTAGGTTTAGGTTTAGGGTCAAGCACACTGTCACGGTCATGGGTAGGTTTAGGGTCCGGGTTAGGTCAGCGTCAGGGTTAGGATAAGGGTCAGGGTCAGGGTCTTGGTTAGGTTTGAGACATGGTTACGGTAATGTCAGAGTTAGGTATAGATTCAGGGTCCACATCAGGGTCAGTGTCAGGCTTAGGTTTAGGTTTAGGGTTCAGGTCAGGATCACAGTCAGGGTCAGGTTCGGGGTCAGGGTCAGGGCTTGGGTCAGGTTTTGGGGCAGGCTCACAGTCAGTGTCGGGGTCAGGGTCAGGGTTAGTGGTTATTATTAGGGTTAGCCCCGCTCCTGGGTCATGGACCCATCCGTTCAGGTCTCAGGATAAACCCTGGTTAGAAGGGTGTAGACCCTACACCCGAACGCACTTAACCAGCCTTAAACAGGGGTGTGAACATGACTTGCCCACCAGATATCTAAACCCTCATCAGCCTGATCCTGCTTGGGGCATCTCCACCCACGATTTCATGGCAAGGTCCTCTTTACACACATACACACAGACACCAAGAGGCACTCGCACATATACACACACACACACACACACACACACACACACACACACTCAGAGACAGGGAAGAGACCTAGGGCTACACAATTGGATAAGAGGTGTGGGACTCTCTGACTCTGAGCCCCCTGGTGTCACCTTTTAATTTTATTAGCCAAAGGGCCTGCGGCGTTGGGGAACCCTGATATGACTTGCCAGGGAGGGGACGTGTCTGCCGGGCGAGCTCTCTTTTCCCAGTATCCTCTCGGCTTTAGTACAGCAGAGAACATGTCGCTTCCTTTAGGATGTGCCTAGAAATGAGCTGGGCATGGCGGTGTTCTGTGTAAGGGGGTGCCTGGATACCTGGGTTCCAATTCAGTTGGGCTCTGTTGTCAAGGAAGTGAGGTCACCACTGCCTGGGGGCTCCTTACCGAACTTCCTGCCTCACCAGAGCTCCCTGAGCCGCCGGTCCCCAAGCTGCTCAAGGCTCACACTCCACTCAATGCAGTGCCCATCCGTGACCCCCATACAGCCTCCCCCCAGCCCCTGGGAGGCCTGGGTGCAGCTGTTGTCCCCACTGGAGGGAACAGAGCTGGGTTTAGACCTGGTTAGTGTTAGGGTTAGGGTTAAGAATGACCCAGGGTCAGGGTTAGGGTTAGACGTCTCTGGGGGTCAGGGTTTGCATAACGTTTAGTGTGGGGTCAGGGTTAGGGTTAGGTTCATGGATAGGTTTAGGGTCAGGATCACAAGGGTTCAGGCTTAGCGTTATGGTCAGAGTCAGGCTCAGGGTCAGTGTTAGGCTGATGGTTAGGTTTAGGGGCAGGTTCAGGGTCATGGTCAGTTTTAGGGTCAGGTTCAAGTTTTGGTTTGGGGGCAAGGTCATGTCAGGTCAGGGTTAGGTTTGGGACAGGTTTAGTGTCAGGGTTAGGGTCAGGGTCAGGGTTAGGTTCATGGTTAAGGTAAGGTCAGCTTTATGTTTAGGATCTGTTTTATGAGTAGGTTCAGGATCAGGGTTAGCTTTAGGGTTACTAATGTGTTCAGGATCATGGATTTGGTCAGAGTTAGGTTTACAGTCAGGGTTAGGGTCAGTGTTAAGGTCAAGGCCAGGGTCAGGTTTAAGGTTAAGTTCGGACATAGGCAAAGTTCAGAGTTAGGGTTATGATCAGGGTCAGGGACAGGGTCAGGATTATTGTTAAAGTGGGGTTAGGTTTAGGGTTAGAGGTAGGTTGCGGGTTAGGGTTAGACCGGGGTAGTGTCAGTGTCAGGGATAATGTTAGGGGTTAGTTTTAGGGTTAGATTCAGCATTAGGTTTCGGGTCAGGGCCCGTGTAAGTGTTAGGGTCAGGGTTACGTTTAGGGTTAGAGATAGGTTCAGGCTCCCATTCAGTGTCAGGGTTAGTGTTAGGTTCAGGGTCAGGGTCACTGTAACGGTCAGGGTTAGGTTTCTGGTCTTTGCCTGGGTCGGGGTCAGGGTGAAGTCTAGGGCCAGTGTCAGGTTTACGGTCAGGATCAGGTATTGGTTTAAAGTCCACATTCGGGTCAGGGACAAGGTTATGTAGTGGTCATTGTGAGGGTCATGGTTAGGTTTAGGGTCAGGGCAAGGGTCAGGTTTAGGGTCAGGGTCTGGTATAGGCAAAGTTCAGGGTTAGGGTTATGATCATCGTCAGGTATAGGGTCAGGGTTAATGTTAATGTTTAGGGTTAGTTCTACGTTTAGCGTTAGGTTGACGGTTAGGGTTAGAACTTGTTAGGGTCAGGGTCCGTGGTAGGGTTAGGGGTTAGTGTTAGGGTTAGGTTCAGAGATAGGATTCGGGGGAGGGCCCATGTTAGTGTCAGGGTCAGGGTTACATTTAGGGTCAGAGTTAGGTAAAGTCTCCGAGTCAGGGTCAGCTTTAGTGTTCAGTTGATTGTTGGGGTCACTGTAAGGGTCAGGGTTAGGTTATCGTCATGGTCTGGGTCAGGGTCAGGGTGAAGTTTAGCACCAGTGTCCTTTTTAGGGTCAGGTTCAGGTATTGGTTTAAAGTCCACATTCGGGTCAGGGACAGGGCTATGTGGTGGTCAGAGTTAGTGTCAAGGTTAGGATTAGGTTCAGAGTCAGGGTCAGGTAAAGGTCAGGGCCAGGGTCAGGGTGAGGGTCAGGCTTTGGTACAGGGTCAATGATCGGTTCAGTGTCACAGTTAGGTTTTGGCGGTAGGGTTTGGGATTGGGGTTTGGGTTAGAGATAGAAGTAGGGTTATGTTTAGGGTTAGGGTTAGGGTTAGACAGCATAAGGTCAGGGTGAGGGTTTGGTTTAGGGTCGGGCTTAGTGTTAGTTCAGGGTCAGCATGAGGTGTAGGTTCAGGGTCCTTATTAGGGTCATGTTTAGAGTTACCATTAGGTTTAGGGTTAGGGTCAAGCACACTGTCACGGTCAGGGGTAGGGCTAGGGTCCGGGTTAGGTCAGAGTCAGCGTTAGGATTAGGGTCAGGGTCAGCGTCCTGGTTAGGATTGAGTCATGGTTACGGTAATGTCAGAGTTAGGTTTAGGTTCAGGGTCCACATCAGTGTCAGTGTCAGGCTTAGGTTTAGGTTTAGGGTTCAGGTCAGGATCACAGTCAGGGTCAGGTTCGGGGTCAGGGTCAGGGCTTGGGTCAGGTTTTGGGGCAGGCTCTCAGTCAGTGTCAGGGTCAGGGTCTGGGTTAGTGGTTACTGTTAGGGTTAGCCCCGCTCCTGGGTCATGGACCCATCCGTTCAGGTTCGCAGGATAAACCCTGGGCAGAAGGGTGTAGACCCTACACCCGATCCCACTTAATCAGCCTTAAACTGGGGTGTGAACATGACTAGCACACCAGATATCTAAACCCTCATCAGCCTGATCGTGCTTGGGGCATCTCCACCCACTATGGCATGGCAAGGTCCTCTTTACACACAGACACAAAGACACCCAGAGGCACTCGCACACACACACACACACACACACACACACACAGACAGGGAGGAGACCTAGGGCTACACAATTGGATAAGATGTGTGGGACTCTCTGACTCTGAGCCCCCTGGTGTCACCGTTTAATTTTATTAGCCAAAGGGCGTGCGGCGTTGCGGAAACCTGATATGACTTGCCAGGGAGGGGATGTGTCTGGCGGGCGAGCTCTCTTTTCCCAGCATCCTCTCGGCTTTAGTACAGCAGAAAACATGTCGCTTCCTTTAGGATGTGCCTAGAAATGAGCTGGGCATGGAGGTTTTCTCTGTAAGGGGGTGCCTGGATACCTGGGTTCCAATTCAGTTGGGCTCTGTCGTCAAGGAAGTGAGGTCACCACTGCCTGGGGGCTCCTTACCGAACTTCCTTCCTCACCAGAGCTCCCTGAGCCGCCGGTCCCCATGCTGCTCAAGGCTCACACTCCACTCAATGCAGTGCCCATCCAGTGACCCCTATACAGCCTCACCCCAGCCCCTGGGAGGCCTGGGTGCACCTGTTGTCCCCGCTGGAGGGAACACAGCTGGGTTTAGACCAGGTTACTGTTAGGGTTAGGGTTAAGAATGACTTAAGGTCAGGGTTAGGGTTAGACTTGTTTGGGGTCAGGATTACCGTAAGGTTTAGGATGGGGTTAGGGTTAGGGTTAGGTTCATGTTTAGGTTTAGGGTCAGGATCACAGTAGGTTCACGGTTACCGTTACGGTCAGAGTCAGGCTCAGGGTCAGTGTTAGGCTGATGGTTAGGTTTAGGGTCAGGTTCAGGGTCATGGTCAGTTTTAGGGTCAGGTTCAAGTTTTGGTTTGGGGGCAAGGTCATGTCAGGTCAGGGTTAGGTTTGGGACAGGTTTAGTGTCAGGGTTAGGGTCAGGATCAGGGTTAGGTTCATGGTTATTGTAAGGTCAGCTTTATGTTTAGGATCTGTTTTATGAGTAGGTTCAGGATCAGGGTTAGCTTTAGGGTTACTAAAGTGTTCAGGATCACGGATTGGGTCAGAGTTAGGTTTACAGTCAGGGTTAGGGTCAGTGTTAAGGTGAAGGCCAGGGTCAGGTTTAAGGTTAAGTACTGACATAGGCAATGTTCAGAGTTAGGGTTATGATCAGGGTCAGGGACAGGGTCAGGATTATGGTTAAAGTGGAATTAGGGTTAGGTTTAGAGGTAGGTTACGTGTTGGGTTAGACCAGGTTTGGGTCAGTGTCATGGATACTGTTAGGGGTTAGTTTTAGGGTTAGATTCAGCATTAGGTTGCGGGTCAGGACCCGTGTTAGTGTCAGGGTCAGGGTTACGTTTAGGGTTAGAGATAGGTTCAGGCTCCCATTCACTGTCAGGGTTAGTGTTAGGTTCAGGGTAAGGGTCACTGTTAGGGTCATGGTTAGGTTTCTGGTCTTTGCCTGGGTCGGGGTTAGGGTGAAGTCTAGGGCCAGTGTCAGGTTTACGGTCAGGATCAGGTATTGGTTTAAAGTCCACATTCGGGTCAGGGACAAGGTTATGTAGTGGTCATTGTTAGGGTCATGGTTAGGTTTAGGTCAGGGCCAGGGTCAGGTTTAGGGTCATTGTCTGGTATACGCAAAGTTCAGGGTTAGAGTTATGATCATAGTCAGGTATAGGGTCAGGGTTATTGTTAATGTTTAGGGTTAGTTCTATGTTTAGCGTTGGGTTGACGGTTAGGGTTAGAACTTGTTAGTGTCAGGGTCCATGGTAGCGTTAGGGGTTTGTGTTAGGGGTTAGAATCAGAGATAGGATTCCAGGGAGGACCCATGTTAGTGTCAGGGTCAAGGTTACATTTAGGGTCAGAGTTAGGTTCAGTCTCACACTCAGGGTCAGTTTTAGTGTTCAGTTGATTGTCGCGGTCACTGTAAGGGTCAGGGTTAGGTTATCGTCATGGTCTGGGTAAGGTCACGGTGAAGTTTAGCACCAGTGTCCTTTTTAGGGTCAGGTTCATGTATTGGTTTAAAGTCCACATTCGGGTCAGGGACATGGCTATATAGTGGTCAGTGTTAGTGTCAAGGTTAGGATTAGGTTAAGGGTCAGGGTCAGGTAAAGGTCAGGGCCAGGGTCAGGGTGAGGGTCAGGCTTTGGTATAGGGTCAATGTTCGGTTCAGTGTCACAGTTAGGTTTTGGCGGTAGGGCTTGGGAATGGGGTTTGGGTTAGAGTTAGAAGTAGGGTTATGGATAGGGTTAGGGTTAGACAGCGTAAGGTCAGGGTTAGGGTTTGGTTTAGGGTCGGGGTTAGTGTTAGGTTCAGGTTCAGCCTGAGGTGTAGGTTCAGGGTCCTTATTACGGTCATGGTTAGAGTTACCATTAGGATTAGGTTTAGGGTCAAACACACTGTCACGGGCAGGGGTAGGTTTAGGGTCCCGGTTAGGAGAGCGTCAGGGTTAGGATTAGGGTCAGGGTCAGGGTCCTGGTTAGGTTTGAGTCATGGTTACGGTAATGTCAGAGTTAGGTTTACGTTCAGGGTCCACATCAGGGTCAGTGTCAGGCTTAGTTTTAGGTTAGGGTTCAGGTCAGGATCACAGTCAGGGTCAGGTTCGGGGTCAGAGTCAGGGATTGGGTCAGGTTTTGGGGCAGGCTCACAGTCAGTGTCAGGGTCAGGGTCAGGGTTAGTGGTTACTGTTAGGGTTAGCCCCGCTCCTGGGTCATGGACCCATCCGTTCAGGGTCTCAGGATAAACCCTGGGCAGAAGGGTGTAGACCCTACACCCGATCCCACTTAACCAGCCTTAAACTGGGGTGTGAACATGACTTGCCCACCAGATATCTAAACCCTCATCAGCAGGATCCTGCTTGGGCCATCTCCACCCACGATGGCATGGCAAGGTCCTCTTTACACACAGACACACAGACATCCAGAGGCACTCGCACACACACACACACACACACACACACACACACACACACAGAGACAGTGAGGAGACCTAGGGCTACACAATTGGATAAGATGTGTGGGACTCTCTGACTCTGAGCCCCCTGGTGTCACCTTTTAATTTTATTAGCCCAAGGGCCTGCGGCATTGGGGAAACCTGATATGACTTGCCAGGGAGGGGACGTGTCTGCCGGGCGAGCTCTCTTTTCCCAGTATCCTCTCGGCTTTAGTACAGCAGAGAACATGTCGCTTCCTTTAGGATGTGCCTAGAAATGAGCTGGGCATGGCGGTTTTCTCTGTAAGGGGTGCCTGGATACGTGGGTTCCAATTCAGTTGGGCTCTGTCGTCAAGGAAGTGAGGTCTCCACTGCCTGGGGGCTCCTTACCGAACTTCCTGCTCCACCAGAGCTCCCTGAGCCGCCGGTCCCCAAGCTGCTCAAGGCTCACACTCCACTCAATGCAGTGCCCATCCGTGACCCCCATATAGCCTCCCCCCAGCCCATGGGAGGCCTGGGTGCACCTGTTGTCCCCACTGGAGGGAACAGAGCTGGGTTTAGAGCAGGTTAGTGTTAGGGTTAGGGTTAAGAATGACTAGGTTCAGGGTTAGGGTTAGTCGTCTTTGGGGTCAGGGTTTGCATAAGGTTTAGGGTGGGGTCAGGGTCAGGGTTAGGTTCATGGTTATGGTAAGGTCAGCTTTATGTTTAGGATCTGTTTTATGAGTAGGTTCAGGATCAGGGTTAGCTTTAGGGTTACTAATGTGTTCAGGATCACGAATTGGGTCAGAGTTAGGTTTACAGTCAGGGTTAGGGTCAGTGTTAAGGTCAAGGCCAGGGTCAGGTTTAAGGTTAAGTTCGGACATAGGCAAAGTTCAGAGTTAGGGTTATGATCAGGGTCAGTGACAGGGTCAGGATTATTGTTAAAGTGGGGTTAGGTTTAGGGTTAGAGGTAGGTTGCGGGTTAGGGTTAGACCGGGGTAGTGTCAGTGTCAGGGATAATGTTAGGGGTTAGTTTTAGGGTTAGATTCAGCATTAGGTTTCGGGTCAGGGCCCGTGTAAGTGTCAGGGTCAGGGTTACGTTTAGGGTTAGAGATAGGTTCAGGCTCCCATTCAGTGTCAGGGTTAGTGTTAGGTTCAGGGTCAGGGTCACTGTAACGGTCAGGGTTAGGTTTCTGGTCTTTGCCTGGGTCGGGGTCAGGGTGAAGTCTAGGGCCAGTGTCAGGTTTACGGTCAGGATCAGGTATTGGTTTAAAGTCCACATTCAGGTCACACAAGGTTATGTAGTGGTCATTGTTCGGGTCATGGTTAGGTTTAGGGTCAGGGCAAGGGTCAGGTTTAGGGTCAGGGTCTGGTATAGGCAAAGTTCAGGGTTAGGGTTATGATCATCGTCAGGTATAGGGTCAGGGTTAATGTTAATGTTTAGGGTTAGTTCTACGTTTAGCGTTAGGTTGACGGTTAGGGTTAGAACTTGTTAGGGTCAGGGTCCGTGGTAGGGTTAGGGGATAGTGTTAGGGTTAGGTTCAGAGATAGGATTCGGGGGAGGGCCCATGTTAGTGTCAGGGTCAGGTTTACATTTAGGGTCAGAGTTAGGTAAAGTCTCCGAGTCAGGGTCAGGTTTAGTGTTCAGTTGATTGTTGGGGTCACTGTAAGGGTCAGGGTTAGGTTATCGTCATGGTCTGGGTCAGGGTCAGGGTGAAGTTTAGCACCAGTGTCCTTTTTAGGGTCAGGTTCAGGTATTGGTTTAAAGTCCACATTCGGGTCAGGGACAGGGCTATGTAGTGGTCAGAGTTAGTGTCAAGGTTAGGATTAGGTTCAGAGTCAGGGTCAGGTAAAGGTCAGGGCCAGGGTCAGGGTGAGGGTCAGGCTTTGGTACAGGGTCAATGTTCGGTTCAGTGTCACAGTTAGGTTTTGGCGGTAGGGTTTGGGATTGGGGTTTGGGTTAGAGTTAGAAGTAGGGTTATGTTTAGGGTTAGGGTTAGGGTTAGATAGCATAAGGTCAGGGTGAGGGTTTGGTTTAGGGTCGGGCTTAGTGTTAGTTCAGGGTCAGCATGAGGTGTAGGTTCAGGGTCCTTATTAGGGTCATGTTTAGAGTTACCATTAGGTTTAGGGTTAGGGTCAAGCACACTGTCAAGGTCAGGTGTAGGGTTAGGGTCCGGGTTTGGATTAGGGTCAGGGTCAGGGTCCTGGTTAGGTTTGAGTCATGGTTACCGTAATGTCAGAGTTAGGTATAGGTTCAGGGTCCACATCAGGGTCAGTGTCAGGCTTAGTTTTAGGTTTAGGTTTCAGGTCAGGGTCACAGTCAGGGTCAGGTTCGGGGTCAGAGTCAGGGCTTGGGTCAGGTTTTGGGGCAGGCTCACAGTCAGTGTCAGGATCAGGGTCAGGGTTAGTGGTTACTGTTAGGGTTAGCCCCGCTCCTGGGTCATGGACCCATCCATTCAGGGTCTCAGGATAAACCCTGGGCAGAAGGGTGTAGACCCTACACCCGATCCCACTTAACCAGCCTTAAACTGGGGTGTGAACATGACTTGCCCACCAGATATCTAAACCCTCATCAGCCGGATCCTGCTTGGGGCATCTCCACCCACGATGGCATAGCAAGGTCCTCTTTACACACAGACACACAGACACCCAGAGGCACTCGCACACACACACACACACACACACACACGCACACAGAGAGAGAGACAGTGAGGAGACCTAGGGCTACACAATTGGATAAGATGTGTGGGACTCTCTGACTCTGAGCCCCCTGGTGTCACCTTTTAATTTTATTAGCCCAAGGGCCTGCGGCATTGGGGAAACCTGATATGACTTGCCAGGGAGGGGACGTGTCTGCCGGGCGAGCTCTCTTTTCCCAGTATCCTCTCGGCTTTAGTACAGCAGAGAACATGTCGCTTCCTTTAGGATGTGCCTAGAAATGAGCTGGGCATGGCGGTTTTCTCTGTAAGGGGTGCCTGGATACGTGGGTTCCAATTCAGTTGGGCTCTGTCGTCAAGGAAGTGAGGTGTCCACTGCCTGGGGGCTCCTTACCGAACTTCCTGCTCCACCAGAGCTCCCTGAGCCGCCGGTCCCCAAGCTGCTCAAGGCTCACACTCCACTCAATGCAGTGCCCATCCGTGACCCCCATACAGCCTCCCCCCAGCCCATGGGAGGCCTGGGTGCAGCTGTTGTCCCCACTGGAGGGAACAGAGCTGGGTTTAGACCAGGTTAGTGTTAGGGTTAGGGTTAAGAATGACTTAGGGTCAGGGTTAGGGTTAGTCGTCTTTGGGGTCAGGGTTTGCATAAGGTTTAGGGTGGGGTCAGGGTCAGGGTTAGGTTCATGGTTATGGTAAGGTCAGCTTTATGTTTAGGATCTGTTTTATGAGTAGGTTCAGGATCAGGGTTAGCTTTAGGGTTACTAATGTGTTCAGGATCACGAATTGGGTCAGAGTTAGGTTTACAGTCAGGGTTAGGGTCAGTGTTAAGGTCAAGGCCAGGGTCAGGTTTAAGGTTAAGTTCGGACATAGGCAAAGTTCAGAGTTAGGGTTATGATCAGGGTCAGTGACAGGGTCAGGATTATTGTTAAAGTGGGGTTAGGTTTAGGGTTAGAGGTAGGTTGCGGGTTAGGGTTAGACCGGGGTAGTGTCAGTGTCAGGGATAATGTTAGGGGTTAGTTTTAGGGTTAGATTCAGCATTAGGTTTCGGGTCAGGGCCTGTGTAAGTGTCAGGGTCAGGGTTACGTTTAGGGTTAGAGATAGGTTCAGGCTCCCATTCAGTGTCAGGGTTAGTGTTAGGTTCAGGGTCAGGGTCACTGTAACGGTCAGGGTTAGGTTTCTGGTCTTTGCCTGGGTCGGGGTCAGGGTGAAGTCTAGGGCCAGTGTCAGGTTTACGGTCAGGATCAGGTATTGGTTTAAAGTCCACATTCAGGTCACACAAGGTTATGTAGTGGTCATTGTTCGGGTCATGGTTAGGTTTAGGGTCAGGGCAAGGGTCAGGTTTAGGGTCAGGGTCTGGTATAGGCAAAGTTCAGGGTTAGGGTTATGATCATCGTCAGGTATAGGGTCAGGGTTAATGTTAATGTTTAGGGTTAGTTCTACGTTTAGCGTTAGGTTGACGGTTAGGGTTAGAACTTGTTAGGGTCAGGGTCCGTGGTAGGGTTAGGGGATAGTGTTAGGGTTAGGTTCAGAGATAGGATTCGGGGGAGGGCCCATGTTAGTGTCAGGGTCAGGTTTACATTTAGGGTCAGAGTTAGGTAAAGTCTCCGAGTCAGGGTCAGGTTTAGTGTTCAGTTGATTGTTGGGGTCACTGTAAGGGTCAGGGTTAGGTTATCGTCATGGTCTGGGTCAGGGTCAGGGTGAAGTTTAGCACCAGTGTCCTTTTTAGGGTCAGGTTCAGGTATTGGTTTAAAGTCCACATTCGGGTCAGGGACAGGGCTATGTGGTGGTCAGAGTTAGTGTCAAGGTTAGGAATAGGTTCAGAGTCAGGGTCAGGTAAAGGTCAGGGCCAGGGTCAGGGTGAGGGTCAGGCTTTGGTACAGGGTCAATGTTCGGTTCAGTGTCACAGTTAGGTTTTGGCGGTAGGGTTTGGGATTGGGGTTTGGGTTAGAGTTAGAAGTAGGGTTATGTTTAGGGTTAGGGTTAGGGTTAGACAGCATAAGGTCAGGGTGAGGGTTTGGTTTAGGGTCGGGCTTAGTGTTAGTTCAGGGTCAGCATGAGGTGTAGGTTCAGGGTCCTTATTAGGGTCATGTTTAGAGTTACCATTAGGTTTAGGGTTAGGGTCAAGCACACTGTCACGGTCAGGTGTAGGGTTAGGGTCCGGGTTTGGTCAGCGTCAGGGTTAGGATTAGGGTCAGGGTCAGGGTCCTGGTTAGGTTTGAGTCATGGTTACGGTAATGTCAGAGTTAGGTTTACGTTCAGGGTCCACATCAGGGTCAGTGTCAGGCTTAGGTTTAATTTTAGGGTTCAGGTCAGGGTCACAGTCAGGGTCAGGTTCGGGGTCAGGGTCAGGGCTTGGGTCAGGTTTTGGGGCAGGCTCACAGTCAGTGTCAGGATCAGGGTCAGGGTTAGTGGTTACTGTTAGGGTTAGCCCCGCTCCTGGGTCATGGACCCATCCGTTCAGGGTCTCAGGATAAACCCTGGGCAGAAGGGTGTAGACCCTACACCCGATCCCACTTAACCAGCCTTAAACTGGGGTGTGAACATGACTTGCCCACCAGATATCTAAACCCTCATCAGCCGGATCCTGCTTGGGGCATCTCCACCCACGATGGCATAGCAAGGTCCTCTTTACACACAGACACACAGACACCCAGAGGCACTCGCACACACACACACACACACACACACACACAGGCACACAGAGAGAGAGACAGTGAGGAGACCTAGGGCTACACAATTGGATAAGATGTATGGGACTCTCTGACTCTGAGCCCCCTGGTGTCACCTTTTAATTTTATTAGCCCAAGGGCCTGCGGCATTGGGGAAACCTGATATGACGTGCCAGGGAGGGGACGTGTCTGCCGGGCGAGCTCTCTTTTCCCAGTATCCTCTCGGCTTTAGTACAGCAGAGAACATGTCGCTTCCTTTAGGATGTGCCTAGAAATGAGCTGGGCATGGCGGTTTTCTCTGTAAGGGGTGCCTGGATACGTGGGTTGCAATTCAGTTGGGCTCTGTCGTCAACGAAGTGAGGTCTCCACTGCCTGGGGGCTCCTTACCGAACTTCCTGCTCCACCAGAGCTCCCTGAGCCGCCGGTCCCCAAGCTGCTCAAGGCTCACACTCCACTCAATGCAGTGCCCATCCGTGACCCCCATACAGCCTCCCCCCAGCCCATGGGAGGCCTGGGTGCAGCTGTTGTCCCCACTGGAGGGAACAGAGCTGGGTTTAGACCAGGTTAGTGTTAGGGTTAGGGTTAAGAATGACTTAGGGTCAGGGTTAGGGTTAGTCGTCTTTGGGGTCAGGGTTTGCATAAGGTTTAGGGTGGGGTCAGGGTCAGGGTTAGGTTCATGGTTATGGTAAGGTCAGCTTTATGTTTAGGATCTGTTTTATGAGTAGGTTCAGGATCAGGGTTAGCTTTAGGGTTACTAATGTGTTCAGGATCACGAATTGGGTCAGAGTTAGGTTTACAGTCAGGGTTAGGGTCAGTGTTAAGGTCAAGGCCAGGGTCACGTTTAAGGTTAAGTTCGGACATAGGCAAAGTTCAGAGTTAGGGTTATGATCAGGGTCAGTGACAGGGTCAGGATTATTGTTAAAGTGGGGTTAGGTTTAGGGTTAGAGGTAGGTTGCGGGTTAGGGTTAGACCGGGGTAGTGTCAGTGTCAGGGATAATGTTAGGGGTTAGTTTTAGGGTTAGATTCAGCATTAGGTTTCGGGTCAGGGCCCGTGTAAGTGTCAGGGTCAGGGTTACGTTTAGGGTTAGAGATAGGTTCAGGCTCCCATTCAGTGTCAGGGTTAGTGTTAGTTTCAGGGTCAGGGTCACTGTTAGGTCAGGGTTAGGTTTCTGGTCTTTGCCTGGGTCGGGGTCAGGGTGAAGTCTAGGGCCAGTGTCAGGTTTACGGTCAGGATCAGGTATTGGTTTAAAGTCCACATTCAGGTCACAGAAGGTTATGTAGTGGTCATTGTTCGGGTCATGGTTAGGTTTAGGGTCAGGGCAAGGGTCAGGTTTAGGGTCAGGGTCTGGTATAGGCAAAGTTCAGGGTTAGGGTTATGATCATCGTCAGGTATAGGGTCAGGGTTAATGTTAATGTTTAGGGTGAGTTCTACGTTTAGCGTTAGGTTGACGGTTAGGGTTAGAACTTGTTAGGGTCAGGGTCCGTGGTAGGGTTAGGGGATAGTGTTAGGGTTAGGTTCAGAGATAGGATTCGGGGGAGGGCCCATGTTAGTGTCAGGGTCAGGTTTACATTTAGGGTCAGAGTTAGGTAACGTCTCCGAGTCAGGGTCAGCTTTAGTGTTCAGTTGATTGTTGGGGTCACTGTAAGGGTCAGGGTTAGGTTATCGTCATGGTCTGGGTCAGGGTCAGGGTGAAGTTTAGCACCAGTGTCCTTTTTAGGGTCAGGTTCAGGTATTGGTTTAAAGTCCACATTCGGGTCAGGGACAGGGCTATGTGGTGGTCAGAGTTAGTGTCAAGGTTAGGATTAGGTTCAGAGTCAGGGTCAGGTAAAGGTCAGGGCCAGGGTCAGGGTGAGGGTCAGGCTTTGGTACAGGGTCAATGTTCGGTTCAGTGTCACAGTTAGGTTTTGGCGGTAGGGTTTGGGATTGGGGTTTGGGTTAGAGTTAGAAGTAGGGTTATGTTTAGGGTTAGGGTTAGGGTTAGACAGCATAAGGTCAGGGTGAGGGTTTGGTTTAGGGTCGGGCTTAGTGTTAGTTCAGGGTCAGCATGAGGTGTAGGTTCAGGGTCCTTATTTAGAGTTACCATTAGGTTTAGGGTTAGGGTCAAGCACACTGTCACTGTCAGGTGTAGGGTTAGGGTCCGGGTTTGGTCAGCGTCAGGGTTAGGATTAGGGTCAGGGTCAGGGTCCTGGTTAGGTTTGAGTCATGGTTACGGTAATGTCAGAGTTAGGTTTACGTTCAGGGTCCACATCAGGGTCAGTGTCAGGCTTAGGTTTAATTTTAGGGTTCAGGTCAGGGTCACAGTCAGGGTCAGGTTCGGGGTCAGGGTCAGGGCTTGGGTCAGGTTTTGGGGCAGGCTCACAGTCAGTGTCAGGATCAGGGTCAGGGTTAGTGGTTACTGTTAGGGTTAGCCCCGCTCCTGGGTCATGGACCCATCCGTTCAGGGTCTCAGGATAAACCCTGGGCAGAAGGGTGTAGACCCTACACCCGATCCCACTTAACCAGCCTTAAACTGGGGTGTGAACATGACTTGCCCACCAGATATCTAAACCCTCATCAGCCGGATCCTGCTTGGGGCATCTCCACCCACGATGGCATAGCAAGGTCCTCTTTACACACAGACACACAGACACCCAGAGGCACTCGCACACACACACACACACACACACACACACAGGCACACAGAGAGAGAGACAGTGAGGAGACCTAGGGCTACACAATTGGATAAGATGTGTGGGACTCTCTGACTCTGAGCCCCCTGGTGTCACCTTTTAATTTTATTAGCCCAAGGGCCTGCGGCATTGGGGAAACCTGATATGACTTGCCAGGGAGGGGACGTGTCTGCCGGGCGAGCTCTCTTTTCCCAGTATCCTCTCGGCTTTAGTACAGCAGAGAACATGTCGCTTCCTTTAGGATGTGCCTAGAAATGAGCTGGGCATGGCGGTTTTCTCTGTAAGGGGTGCCTGGATACGTGGGTTCCAATTCAGTTGGGCTCTGTCGTCAAGGAAGTGAGGTCTCCACTGCCTGGGGGCTCCTTACCGAACTTCCTGCTCCACCAGAGCTCCCTGAGCCGCCGGTCCCCAAGCTGCTCAAGGCTCACACTCCACTCAATGCAGTGCCCATCCGTGACCCCCATACAGCCTCCCCCCAGCCCATGGGAGGCCTGGGTGCAGCTGTTGTCCCCACTGGAGGGAACAGAGCTGGGTTTAGACCAGGTTAGTGTTAGGGTTAGGGTTAAGAATGACTTAGGGTCAGGGTTAGGGTTAGTCGTCTTTGGGGTCAGGGTTTGCATAAGGTTTAGGGTGGGGTCAGGGTCAGGGTTAGGTTCATGGTTATGGTAAGGTCAGCTTTATGTTTAGGATCTGTTTTATGAGTAGGTTCAGGATCAGGGTTAGCTTTAGGGTTACTAATGTGTTCAGGATCACGAATTGGGTCAGAGTTAGGTTTACAGTCAGGGTTAGGGTCAGTGTTAAGGTCAAGGCCAGGGTCACGTTTAAGGTTAAGTTCGGACATAGGCAAAGTTCAGAGTTAGGGTTATGATCAGGGTCAGTGACAGGGTCAGGATTATTGTTAAAGTGGGGTTAGGTTTAGGGTTAGAGGTAGGTTGCGGGTTAGGGTTAGACCGGGGTAGTGTCAGTGTCAGGGATAATGTTAGGGGTTAGTTTTAGGGTTAGATTCAGCATTAGGTTTCGGGTCAGGGCCCGTGTAAGTGTCAGGGTCAGGGTTACGTTTAGGGTTAGAGATAGGTTCAGGCTCCCATTCAGTGTCAGGGTTAGTGTTAGGTTCAGGGTCAGGGTCACTGTAACGGTCAGGGTTAGGTTTCTGGTCTTTGCCTGGGTCGGGGTCAGGGTGAAGTCTAGGGCCAGTGTCAGGTTTACGGTCAGGATCAGGTATTGGTTTAAAGTCCACATTCAGGTCACACAAGGTTATGTAGTGGTCATTGTTCGGGTCATGGTTAGGTTTAGGGTCAGGGCAAGGGTCAGGTTTAGGGTCAGGGTCTGGTATAGGCAAAGTTCAGGGTTAGGGTTATGATCATCGTCAGGTATAGGGTCAGGGTTAATGTTAATGTTTAGGGTTAGTTCTACGTTTAGCGTTAGGTTGACGGTTAGGGTTAGAACTTGTTAGGGTCAGGGTCCGTGGTAGGGTTAGGGGATAGTGTTAGGGTTAGGTTCAGAGATAGGATTCGGGGGAGGGCCCATGTTAGTGTCAGGGTCAGGTTTACATTTAGGGTCAGAGTTAGGTAAAGTCTCCGAGTCAGGGTCAGGTTTAGTGTTCAGTTGATTGTTGGGGTCACTGTAAGGGTCAGGGTTAGGTTATCGTCATGGTCTGGGTCAGGGTCAGGGTGAAGTTTAGCACCAGTGTCCTTTTTAGGGTCAGGTTCAGGTATTGGTTTAAAGTCCACATTCGGGTCAGGGACAGGGCTATGTGGTGGTCAGAGTTAGTGTCAAGGTTAGGATTAGGTTCAGAGTCAGGGTCAGGTAAAGGTCAGGGCCAGGGTCAGGGTGAGGGTCAGGCTTTGGTACAGGGTCAATGTTCGGTTCAGTGTCACAGTTAGGTTTTGGCGGTAGGGTTTGGGATTGGGGTTTGGGTTAGAGTTAGAAGTAGGGTTATGTTTAGGGTTAGGGTTAGGGTTAGACAGCATAAGGTCAGGGTGAGGGTTTGGTTTAGGGTCGGGCTTAGTGTTAGTTCAGGGTCAGCATGAGGTGTAGGTTCAGGGTCCTTATTAGGGTCATGTTTAAAGTTACCATTAGGTTTAGGGTTAGGGTCAAGCACACTGTCACGGTCAGGTGTAGGGTTAGGGTCCGGGTTTGGTCAGCGTCAGGGTTAGGATTAGGGTCAGGGTCAGGGTCCTGGTTAGGTTTGAGTCATGGTTACGGTAATGTCAGAGTTAGGTTTACGTTCAGGGTCCACATCAGGGTCAGTGTCAGGCTTAGGTTTAATTTTAGGGTTCAGGTCAGGGTCAGAGTCAGGGTCAGGTTCGGGGTCAGGGTCAGGGCTTGGGTCAGGTTTTGGGGCAGGCTCACAGTCAGTGTCAGGATCAGGGTCAGGGTTAGTGGTTACTGTTAGGGTTAGCCCCGCTCCTGTGTCATGGACCCATCCGTTCAGGGTCTCAGGATAAACCCTGGGCAGAAGGGTGTAGACCCTACACCCGATCCCACTTAACCAGCCTTAAACTGGGGTGTGAACATGACTTGCCAACCAGATATCTAAACCCTCATCAGCCGGATCCTGCTTGGGGCATCTCCACCCACGATGGCATAGCAAGGTCCTCTTTACACACAGACACACAGACACCCAGAGGCACTCGCACACACACACACACACACACACACACAGGCACACAGAGAGAGAGACAGTGAGGAGACCTAGGGCTACACAATTGGATAAGATGTGTGGGACTCTCTGACTCTGAGCCCCCTGGTGTCACCTTTAATTTTATTAGCCCAAGGGCCTGCGGCATTGGGGAAACCTGATATGACTTGCCAGGGAGGGGACGTGTCTGCCGGGCGAGCTCTCTTTTCCCAGTATCCTCTCGGCTTTAGTACAGCAGAGAACATGTCGCTTCCTTTAGGATGTGTCTAGAAAAGAGCTGGGCATGGCGGTTTTCTCTGTAAGGGGTGCCTGGATACGTGGGTTCCAATTCAGTTGGGCTCTGTCGTCAAGGAAGTGAGGTCTCCACTGCCTGGGGGCTCCTTACCGAACTTCCTGCTCCACCAGAGCTCCCTGAGCCGCCGGTCCCCAAGCTGCTCAAGGCTCACACTCCACTCAATGCAGTGCCCATCCGTGACCCCCATACAGCCTCCCCCCAGCCCATGGGAGGCCTGGGTGCAGCTGTTGTCCCCACTGGAGGGAACAGAGCTGGGTTTAGACCAGGTTAGTGTTAGGGTTAGGGTTAAGAATGACTTAGGGTCAGGGTTAGGGTTAGTCGTCTTTGGGGTCAGGGTTTGCATAAGGTTTAGGGTGGGGTCAGGGTCAGGGTTAGGTTCATGGTTATGGTAAGGTCAGCTTTATGTTTAGGATCTGTTTTATGAGTAGGTTCAGGATCAGGGTTAGCTTTAGGGTTACTAATGTGTTCAGGATCACGAATTGGGTCAGAGTTAGGTTTACAGTCAGGGTTAGGGTCAGTGTTAAGGTCAAGGCCAGGGTCACGTTTAAGGTTAAGTTCGGACATAGGCAAAGTTCAGAGTTAGGGTTATGATCAGGGTCAGTGACAGGGTCAGGATTATTGTTAAAGTGGGGTTAGGTTTAGGGTTAGAGGTAGGTTGCGGGTTAGGGTTAGACCGGGGTAGTGTCAGTGTCAGGGATAATGTTAGGGGTTAGTTTTAGGGTTAGATTCAGCATTAGGTTTCGGGTCAGGGCCCGTGTAAGTGTCAGGGTCAGGGTTACGTTTAGGGTTAGAGATAGGTTCAGGCTCCCATTCAGTGTCAGGGTTAGTGTTAGGTTCAGGGTCAGGGTCACTGTAACGGTCAGGGTTAGGTTTCTGGTCTTTGCCTGGGTCGGGGTCAGGGTGAAGTCTAGGGCCAGTGTCAGGTTTACGGTCAGGATCAGGTATTGGTTTAAAGTCCACATTCAGGTCACACAAGGTTATGTAGTGGTCATTGTTCGGGTCATGGTTAGGTTTAGGGTCAGGGCAAGGGTCAGGTTTAGGGTCAGGGTCTGGTATAGGCAAAGTTCAGGGTTAGGGTTATGATCATCGTCAGGTATAGGGTCAGGGTTAATGTTAATGTTTAGGGTTAGTTCTACGTTTAGCGTTAGGTTGACGGTTAGGGTTAGAACTTGTTAGGGTCAGGGTCCGTGGTAGGGTTAGGGGATAGTGTTAGGGTTAGGTTCAGAGATAGGATTCGGGGGAGGGCCCATGTTAGTGTCAGGGTCAGGTTTACATTTAGGGTCAGAGTTAGGTAAAGTCTCCGAGTCAGGGTCAGGTTTAGTGTTCAGTTGATTGTTGGGGTCACTGTAAGGGTCAGGGTTAGGTTATCGTCATGGTCTGGGTCAGGGTCAGGGTGAAGTTTAGCACCAGTGTCCTTTTTAGGGTCAGGTTCAGGTATTGGTTTAAAGTCCACATTCGGGTCAGGGACAGGGCTATGTGGTGGTCAGAGTTAGTGTCAAGGTTAGGATTAGGTTCAGAGTCAGGGTCAGGTAAAGGTCAGGGCCAGGGTCAGGGTGAGGGTCAGGCTTTGGTACAGGGTCAATGTTCGGTTCAGTGTCACAGTTAGGTTTTGGCGGTAGGGTTTGGGATTGGGGTTTGGGTTAGAGTTAGAAGTAGGGTTATGTTTAGGGTTAGGGTTAGGGTTAGACAGCATAAGGTCAGGGTGAGGGTTTGGTTTAGGGTCGGGCTTAGTGTTAGTTCAGGGTCAGCATGAGGTGTAGGTTCAGGGTCCTTATTAGGGTCATGTTTAGAGTTACCATTAGGTTTAGGGTTAGGGTCAAGCACACTGTCACGGTCAGGTGTAGGGTTAGGGTCCGGGTTTGGTCAGCGTCAGGGTTAGGATTAGGGTCAGTGTCAGGGTCCTGGTTAGGTTTGAGTCATGGTTACGGTAATGTCAGAGTTAGGTTTACGTTCAGGGTCCACATCAGGGTCAGTGTCAGGCTTAGGTTTAATTTTAGGGTTCAGGTCAGGGTCAGAGTCAGGGTCAGGTTCGGGGTCAGGGTCAGGGCTTGGGTCAGGTTTTGGGGCAGGCTCACAGTCAGTGTCAGGATCAGGGTCAGGGTTAGTGGTTACTGTTAGGGTTAGCCCCGCTCCTGTGTCATGGACCCATCCGTTCAGGGTCTCAGGATAAACCCTGGGCAGAAGGGTGTAGACCCTACACCCGATCCCACTTAACCAGCCTTAAACTGGGGTGTGAACATGACTTGCCAACCAGATATCTAAACCCTCATCAGCCGGATCCTGCTTGGGGCATCTCCACCCACGATGGCATAGCAAGGTCCTCTTTACACACAGACACACAGACACCCAGAGGCACTCGCACACACACACACACACACACACACACAGGCACACAGAGAGAGAGACAGTGAGGAGACCTAGGGCTACACAATTGGATAAGATGTGTGGGACTCTCTGACTCTGAGCCCCCTGGTGTCACCTTTAATTTTATTAGCCCAAGGGCCTGCGGCATTGGGGAAACCTGATATGACTTGCCAGGGAGGGGACGTGTCTGCCGGGCGAGCTCTCTTTTCCCAGTATCCTCTCGGCTTTAGTACAGCAGAGAACATGTCGCTTCCTTTAGGATGTGTCTAGAAATGAGCTGGGCATGGCGGTTTTCTCTGTAAGGGGTGCCTGGATACGTGGGTTCCAATTCAGTTGGGCTCTGTCGTCAAGGAAGTGAGGTCTCCACTGCCTGGGGGCTCCTTACCGAACTTCCTGCTCCACCAGAGCTCCCTGAGCCGCCGGTCCCCAAGCTGCTCAAGGCTCACACTCCACTCAATGCAGTGCCCATCCGTGACCCCCATACAGCCTCCCCCCAGCCCATGGGAGGCCTGGGTGCAGCTGTTGTCCCCACTGGAGGGAACAGAGCTGGGTTTAGACCAGGTTAGTGTTAGGGTTAGGGTTAAGAATGACTTAGGGTCAGGGTTAGGGTTAGTCGTCTTTGGGGTCAGGGTTTGCATAAGGTTTAGGGTGGGGTCAGGGTCAGGGTTAGGTTCATGGTTATGGTAAGGTCAGCTTTATGTTTAGGATCTGTTTTATGAGTAGGTTCAGGATCAGGGTTAGCTTTAGGGTTACTAATGTGTTCAGGATCACGAATTGGGTCAGAGTTAGGTTTACAGTCAGGGTTAGGGTCAGTGTTAAGGTCAAGGCCAGGGTCAGGTTTAAGGTTAAGTTCGGACATAGGCAAAGTTCAGAGTTAGGGTTATGATCAGGGTCAGTGACAGAGTCAGGATTATTGTTAAAGTGGGGTTAGGTTTAGGGTTAGAGGTAGGTTGCGGGTTAGGGTTAGACCGGGGTAGTGTCAGAGTCAGGGATAATGTTAGGGGTTAGTTTTAGGGTTAGATTCAGCATTAGGTTTTGGGCCAGGGCCCGTGTAAGTGTCCGGGTCAGGGTTACGTTTAGGGTTAGAGATAGGTTCAGGCTCCCATTCAGTGTCAGGGTTAGTGTTAGGTTCAGGGTCAGGGTCACTGTTAGGTCAGGGTTAGGTTTCTGGTCTTTGCCTGGGTCGGGGTCAGGGTGAAGTCTAGGGCCAGTGTCAGGTTTACGGTCAGGGTCAGGTATTGGTTTAAAGTCCACATTCAGGTCACACAAGGTTATGTAGTGGTCATTGTTCGGGTCATGGTTAGGTTTAGGGTCAGGGCAAGGGTCAGGTTTAGGGTCAGGGTCTGGTATAGGCAAAGTTCAGGGTTAGGGTTATGATCATCGTCAGGTATAGGGTCAGGGTTAATGTTAATGTTTAGGGTGAGTTCTACGTTTAGCGTTAGGTTGACGGTTAGGGTTAGAACTTGTTAGGGTCAGGGTCCGTGGTAGGGTTAGGGGATAGTGTTAGGGTTAGGTTCAGAGATAGGATTCGGGGGAGGGCCCATGTTAGTGTCAGGGTCAGGTTTACATTTAGGGTCAGAGTTAGGTAAAGTCTCCGAGTCAGGGTCAGGTTTAGTGTTCAGTTGATTGTTGGGGTCACTGTAAGGGTCAGGGTTAGGTTATCGTCATGGTCTGGGTCAGGGTCAGGGTGAAGTTTAGCACCAGTGTCCTTTTTAGGGTCAGGTTCAGGTATTGGTTTAAAGTCCACATTCGGGTCAGGGACAGGGCTATGTGGTGGTCAGAGTTAGTGTCAAGGTTAGGATTAGGTTCAGAGTCAGGGTCAGGTAAAGGTCAGGGCCAGGGTCAGGGTGAGGGTCAGGCTTTGGTACAGGGTCAATGTTCGGTTCAGTGTCACAGTTAGGTTTTGGCGGTAGGGTTTGGGATTGGGGTTTGGGTTAGAGTTAGAAGTAGGGTTATGTTTAGGGTTAGGGTTAGGGTTAGACAGCATAAGGTCAGGGTGAGGGTTTGGTTTAGGGTCGGGCTTAGTGTTAGTTCAGGGTCAGCATGAGGTGTAGGTTCAGGGTCCTTATTAGGGTCATGTTTAGAGTTACCATTAGGTTTAGGGTTAGGGTCAAGCACACTGTCACGGTCAGGTGTAGGGTTAGGGTCCGGGTTTGGTCAGCGTCAGGGTTAGGATTAGGGTCAGGGTCAGGGTCCTGGTTAGGTTTGAGTCATGGTTACGGTAATGTCAGAGTTAGGTTTACGTTCAGGGTCCACATCAGGGTCAGTGTCAGGCTTAGGTTTAATTTTAGGGTTCAGGTCAGGGTCAGAGTCAGGGTCAGGTTCGGGGTCAGGGTCAGGGCTTGGGTCAGGTTTTGGGGCAGGCTCACAGTCAGTGTCAGGATCAGGGTCAGGGTTAGTGGTTACTGTTAGGGTTAGCCCCGCTCCTGGGTCATGGACCCATCCGTTCAGGGTCTCAGGATAAACCCTGGGCAGAAGGGTGTAGACCCTACACCCGATCCCACTTAACCAGCCTTAAACTGGGGTGTGAACATGACTTGCCCACCAGATATCTAAACCCTCATCAGCCGGATCCTGCTTGGGGCATCTCCACCCACGATGGCATAGCAAGGTCCTCTTTACACACAGACACACAGACACCCAGAGGCACTCGCACACACACACACACACACACACACACACACACAGGCACACAGAGAGAGAGACAGTGAGGAGACCTAGGGCTACACAATTGGATAAGATGTGTGGGACTCTCTGACTCTGAGCCCCCTGGTGTCACCTTTTAATTTTATTAGCCCAAGGGCCTGCGGCATTGGGGAAACCTGATATGACTTGCCAGGGAGGGGACGTGTCTGCCGGGCGAGCTCTCTTTTCCCAGTATCCTCTCGGCTTTAGTACAGCAGAGAACATGTCGCTTCCTTTAGGATGTGCCTAGAAATGAGCTGGGCATGGCGGTTTTCTCTGTAAGGGGTGCCTGGATACGTGGGTTCCAATTCAGTTGGGCTCTGTCGTCAAGGAAGTGAGGTGTCCACTGCCTGGGGGCTCCTTACCGAACTTCCTGCTCCACCAGAGCTCCCTGAGCCGCCGGTCCCCAAGCTGCTCAAGGCTCACACTCCACTCAATGCAGTGCCCATCCGTGACCCCCATACAGCCTCCCCCCAGCCCATGGGAGGCCTGGGTGCAGCTGTTGTCCCCACTGGAGGGAACAGAGCTGGGTTTAGACCAGGTTAGTGTTAGGGTTAGGGTTAAGAATGACTTAGGGTCAGGGTTAGGGTTAGTCGTCTTTGGGGTCAGGGTTTGCATAAGGTTTAGGGTGGGGTCAGGGTCAGGGTTAGGTTCATGGTTATGGTAAGGTCAGCTTTATGTTTAGGATCTGTTTTATGAGTAGGTTCAGGATCAGGGTTAGCTTTAGGGTTACTAATGTGTTCAGGATCACGAATTGGGTCAGAGTGAGGTTTACAGTCAGGGTTAGGGTCAGTGTTAAGGTCAAGGCCAGGGTCAGGTTTAAGGTTAAGTTCGGACATAGGCAAAGTTCAGAGTTAGGGTTATGATCAGGGTCAGTGACAGGGTCAGGATTATTGTTAAAGTGGGGTTAGGTTTAGGGTTAGAGGTAGGTTGCGGGTTAGGGTTAGACCGGGGTAGTGTCAGTGTCAGGGATAATGTTAGGGGTTAGTTTTAGGGTTAGATTCAGCATTAGGTTTCGGGTCAGGGCCCGTGTAAGTGTCAGGGTCAGGGTTACGTTTAGGGTTAGAGATAGGTTCAGGCTCCCATTCAGTGTCAGGGTTAGTGTTAGGTTCAGGGTCAGGGTCACTGTAACGGTCAGGGTTAGGTTTCTGGTCTTTGCCTGGGTCGGGGTCAGGGTGAAGTCTAGGGCCAGTGTCAGGTTTACGGTCAGGATCAGGTATTGGTTTAAAGTCCACATTCAGGTCACACAAGGTTATGTAGTGGTCATTGTTCGGGTCATGGTTAGGTTTAGGGTCAGGGCAAGGGTCAGGTTTAGGGTCAGGGTCTGGTATAGGCAAAGTTCAGGGTTAGGGTTATGATCATCGTCAGGTATAGGGTCAGGGTTAATGTTAATGTTTAGGGTTAGTTCTACGTTTAGCGTTAGGTTGACGGTTAGGGTTAGATCTTGTTAGGGTCAGGGTCCGTGGTAGGGTTAGGGGATAGTGTTAGGGTTAGGTTCAGAGATAGGATTCGGGGGAGGGCCCATGTTAGTGTCAGGGTCAGGTTTACATTTAGGGTCAGAGTTAGGTAAAGTCTCCGAGTCAGGGTCAGGTTTAGTGTTCAGTTGATTGTTGGGGTCACTGTAAGGGTCAGGGTTAGGTTATCGTCATGGTCTGGGTCAGGGTCAGGGTGAAGTTTAGCACCAGTGTCCTTTTTAGGGTCAGGTTCAGGTATTGGTTTAAAGTCCACATTCGGGTCAGGGACAGGGCTATGTGGTGGTCAGAGTTAGTGTCAAGGTTAGGATTAGGTTCAGAGTCAGGGTCAGGTAAAGGTCAGGGCCAGGGTCAGGGTGAGGGTCAGGCTTTGGTACAGGGTCAATGTTCGGTTCAGTGTCACAGTTAGGTTTTGGCGGTAGGGTTTGGGATTGGGGTTTGGGTTAGAGTTAGAAGTAGGGTTATGTTTAGGGTTAGGGTTAGGGTTAGACAGCATAAGGTCAGGGTGAGGGTTTGGTTTAGGGTCGGGCTTAGTGTTAGTTAAGGGTCAGCATGAGGTGTAGGTTCAGGGTCCTTATTAGGGTCATGTTTAGAGTTACCATTAGGTTTAGGGTTAGGGTCAAGCACACTGTCACGGTCAGGTGTAGGGTTAGGGTCCGGGTTTGGTCAGCGTCAGGGTTAGGATTAGGGTCAGGGTCAGGGTCCTGGTTAGGTTTGAGTCATGGTTACGGTAATGTCAGAGTTAGGTTTACGTTCAGGGTCCACATCAGGGTCAGTGTCAGGCTTAGGTTTAATTTTAGGGTTCAGGTCAGGGTCACAGTCAGGGTCAGGTTCGGGGTCAGGGTCAGGGCTTGGGTCAGGTTTTGGGGCAGGCTCACAGTCAGTGTCAGGATCAGGGTCAGGGTTAGTGGTTACTGTTAGGGTTAGCCCCGCTCCTGGGTCATGGACCCATCCGTTCAGGGTCTCAGGATAAACCCTGGGCAGAAGGGTGTAGACCCTACACCCGATCCCACTTAACCAGCCTTAAACTGGGGTGTGAACATGACTTGCCCACCAGATATCTAAACCCTCATCAGCCGGATCCTGCTTGGGGCATCTCCACCCACGATGGCATAGCAAGGTCCTCTTTACACACAGACACACATACACCCAGAGGCACTCGCACACACAAACACACACACACACACACACAGGCACACAGAGAGAGAGACAGTGAGGAGACCTAGGGCTACACAATTGGATAAGATGTGTGGGGCTCTCTGACTCTGAGCCCCCTGGTGTCACCTTTAATTTTATTAGCCCAAGGGCCTGCGGCATTGGGGAAAACTGATATGACTTGCCAGGGAGGGGACGTGTCTGCCGGGCGAGCTCTCTTTTCCCAGTATCCTCTCGGCTTTAGTACAGCAGAGAACATGTCGCTTCCTTTAGGATGTGTCTAGAAATGAGCTGGGCATGGCGGTTTTCTCTGTAAGGGGTGCCTGGATACGTGGGTTCCAATTCAGTTGGGCTCTGTCGTCAAGGAAGTGAGGTCTCCACTGCCTGGGGGCTCCTTACCGAACTTCCTGCTCCACCAGAGCTCCCTGAGCCGCCGGTCCCCAAGCTGCTCAAGGCTCACACTCCACTCAATGCAGTGCCCATCCGTGACCCCCATACAGCCTCCCCCCAGCCCATGGGAGGCCTGGGTGCAGCTGTTGTCCCCACTGGAGGGAACAGAGCTGGGTTTAGACCAGGTTAGTGTTAGGGTTAGGGTTAAGAATGACTTAGGGTCAGGGTTAGGGTTAGTCGTCTTTGGGGTCAGGGTTTGCATAAGGTTTAGGGTGGGGTCAGGGTCAGGGTTAGGTTCATGGTTATGGTAAGGTCAGCTTTATGTTTAGGATCTGTTTTATGAGTAGGTTCAGGATCAGGGTTAGCTTTAGGGTTACTAATGTGTTCAGGATCACGAATTGGGTCAGAGTTAGGTTTACAGTCAGGGTTAGGGTCAGTGTTAAGGTCAAGGCCAGGGTCAGGTTTAAGGTTAAGTTCGGACATAGGCAAAGTTCAGAGTTAGGGTTATGATCAGGGTCAGTGACAGAGTCAGGATTATTGTTAAAGTGGGGTTAGGTTTAGGGTTAGAGGTAGGTTGCGGGTTAGGGTTAGACCGGGGTAGTGTCAGAGTCAGGGATAATGTTAGGGGTTAGTTTTAGGGTTAGATTCAGCATTAGGTTTTGGGCCAGGGCCCGTGTAAGTGTCCGGGTCAGGGTTACGTTTAGGGTTAGAGATAGGTTCAGGCTCCCATTCAGTGTCAGGGTTAGTGTTAGGTTCAGGGTCAGGGTCACTGTTAGGTCAGGGTTAGGTTTCTGGTCTTTGCCTGGGTCGGGGTCAGGGTGAAGTCTAGGGCCAGTGTCAGGTTTACGGTCAGGATCAGGTATTGGTTTAAAGTCCACATTCAGGTCACACAAGGTTATGTAGTGGTCATTGTTCGGGTCATGGTTAGGTTTAGGGTCAGGGCAAGGGTCAGGTTTAGGGTCAGGGTCTGGTATAGGCAAAGTTCAGGGTTAGGGTTATGATCATCGTCAGGTATAGGGTCAGGGTTAATGTTAATGTTTAGGGTGAGTTCTACGTTTAGCGTTAGGTTGACGGTTAGGGTTAGAACTTGTTAGGGTCAGGGTCCGTGGTAGGGTTAGGGGATAGTGTTAGGGTTAGGTTCAGAGATAGGATTCGGGGGAGGGCCCATGTTAGTGTCAGGGTCAGGTTTACATTTAGGGTCAGAGTTAGGTAAAGTCTCCGAGTCAGGGTCAGGTTTAGTGTTCAGTTAATTGTTGGGGTCACTGTAAGGTTCAGGGTTAGGTTATCGTCATGGTCTGGGTCAGGGTCAGGGTGAAGTTTAGCACCAGTGTCCTTTTTAGGGTCAGGTTCAGGTATTGGTTTAAAGTCCACATTCGGGTCAGGGACAGGGCTATGTGGTGGTCAGAGTTAGTGTCAAGGTTAGGATTAGGTTCAGAGTCAGGGTCAGGTAAAGGTCAGGGCCAGGGTCAGGGTGAGGGTCAGGCTTTGGTACAGGGTCAATGTTCGGTTCAGTGTCACAGTTAGGTTTTGGCGGTAGGGTTTGGGATTGGGGTTTGGGTTAGAGTTAGAAGTAGGGTTATGTTTAGGGTTAGGGTTAGGGTTAGACAGCATAAGGTCAGGGTGAGGGTTTGGTTTAGGGTCGGGCTTAGTGTTAGTTCAGGGTCAGCATGAGGTGTAGGTTCAGGGTCCTTATTAGGGTCATGTTTAGAGTTACCATTAGGTTTAGGGTTAGGGTCAAGCACACTGTCACGGTCAGGTGTAGGGTTAGGGTCCGGGTTTGGTCAGCGTCAGGGTTAGGATTAGGGTCAGGGTCAGGGTCCTGGTTAGGTTTGAGTCATGGTTACGGTAATGTCAGAGTTAGGTTTAGGTTCAGGGTCCACATCAGGGTCAGTGTCAGGCTTAGGTTTAATTTTAGGGTTCAGGTCAGGGTCACAGTCAGGGTCAGGTTCGGGGTCAGGGTCAGGGCTTGGGTCAGGTTTTGGGGCAGGCTCACAGT
Organism: Mustela lutreola; assembly: GCF_030435805.1. NCBI lineage: Eukaryota > Metazoa > Chordata > Mammalia > Carnivora > Mustelidae > Mustela > Mustela lutreola. The sequence continues at coordinate 62,345,051 of NC_081305.1, read as the reverse complement.
CAGTGTCAGGATCAGGGTCAGGGTTAGTGGTTACTGTTAGGGTTAGCCCCGCTCCTGGGTCATGGACCCATCCGTTCAGGGTCTCAGGATAAACCCTGGGCAGAAGGGTGTAGACCCTACACCCGATCCCACTTAACCAGCCTTAAACTGGGGTGTGAACATGACTTGCCCACCAGATATCTAAACCCTCATCAGCCGGACCCTGCTTGGGGCATCTCCACCCACGATGGCATAGCAAGGTCCTCTTTACACACAGACACACAGACACCCAGAGGCACTCGCACACACACACACACACACACACACACAGGCACACAGAGAGAGAGACAGTGAGGAGACCTAGGGCTACACAATTGGATAAGATGTGTGGGACTCTCTGACTCTGAGCCCCCTGGTGTCACCTTTTAATTTTATTAGCCCAAGGGCCTGCGGCATTGGGGAAACCTGATATGACTTGCCAGGGAGGGGACGTGTCTGCCGGGCGAGCTCTCTTTTCCCAGTATCCTCTCGGCTTTAGTACAGCAGAGAACATGTCGCTTCCTTTAGGATGTGTCTAGAAATGAGCTGGGCATGGCGGTTTTCTCTGTAAGGGGTGCCTGGATACGTGGGTTCCAATTCAGTTGGGCTCTGTCGTCAAGGAAGTGAGGTCTCCACTGCCTGGGGGCTCCTTACCGAACTTCCTGCTCCACCAGAGCTCCCTGAGCCGCCGGTCCCCAAGCTGCTCAAGGCTCACACTCCACTCAATGCAGTGCCCATCCGTGACCCCCATACAGCCTCCCCCCAGCCCATGGGAGGCCTGGGTGCAGCTGTTGTCCCCACTGGAGGGAACAGAGCTGGGTTTAGACCAGGTTAGTGTTAGGGTTAGGGTTAAGAATGACTTAGGGTCAGGGTTAGGGTTAGTCGTCTTTGGGGTCAGGGTTTGCATAAGGTTTAGGGTGGGGTCAGGGTCAGGGTTAGGTTCATGGTTATGGTAAGGTCAGCTTTATGTTTAGGATCTGTTTTATGAGTAGGTTCAGGATCAGGGTTAGCTTTAGGGTTACTAATGTGTTCAGGATCACGAATTGGGTCAGAGTTAGGTTTACAGTCAGGGTTAGGGTCAGTGTTAAGGTCAAGGCCAGGGTCAGGTTTAAGGTTAAGTTCGGACATAGGCAAAGTTCAGAGTTAGGGTTATGATCAGGGTCAGTGACAGGGTCAGGATTATTGTTAAAGTGGGGTTAGGTTTACGGTTAGAGGTAGGTTGCGGGTTAGGGTTAGACCGGGGTAGTGTCAGTGTCAGGGATAATGTTAGGGGTTAGTTTTAGGGTTAGATTCAGCATTAGGTTTCGGGTCAGGGCCCGTGTAAGTGTCAGGGTCAGGGTTACGTTTAGGGTTAGAGATAGGTTCAGGCTCCCATTCAGTGTCAGGGTTAGTGTTAGTTTCAGGGTCAGGGTCACTGTTAGGTCAGGGTTAGGTTTCTGGTCTTTGCCTGGGTCGGGGTCAGGGTGAAGTCTAGGGCCAGTGTCAGGTTTACGGTCAGGATCAGGTATTGGTTTAAAGTCCACATTCAGGTCACACAAGGTTATGTAGTGGTCATTGTTCGGGTCATGGTTAGGTTTAGGGTCAGGGCAAGGGTCAGGTTTAGGGTCAGGGTCTGGTATAGGCAAAGTTCAGGGTTAGGGTTATGATCATCGTCAGGTATAGGGTCAGGGTTAATGTTAATATTTAGGGTTAGTTCTACGTTTAGCGTTAGGTTGACGGTTAGGGTTAGAACTTGTTAGGGTCAGGGTCCGTGGTAGGGTTAGGGGATAGTGTTAGGGTTAGGTTCAGAGATAGGATTCGGGGGAGGGCCCATGTTAGTGTCAGGGTCAGGGTTACATTTAGGGTCAGAGTTAGGTAAAGTCTCCGAGTCAGGGTCAGCTTTAGTGTTCAGTTGATTGTTGGGGTCACTGTAAGGGTCAGGGTTAGGTTATCGTCATGGTCTGGGTCAGGGTCAGGGTGAAGTTTAGCCCCAGTGTCCTTTTTAGGGTCAGGTTCAGGTATTGGTTTAAAGTCCACATTCGGGTCAGGGACAGGGCTATGTGGTGGTCAGAGTTAGTGTCAAGGTTAGGATTAGGTTCAGAGTCAGGGTCAGGTAAAGGTCAGGGCCAGGGTCAGGGTGAGGGTCAGGCTTTGGTACAGGGTCAATGTTCGGTTCAGTGTCACAGTTAGGTTTGGGCGGTAGGGTTTGGGATTGGGGTTTGGGTTAGAGTTAGAAGTAGGGTTATGTTTAGGGTTAGGGTTAGGGTTAGACAGCATAAGGTCAGGGTGAGGGTTTGGTTTAGGGTCGGGCTTAGTGTTAGTTCAGGGTCAGCATGAGGTGTAGGTTCAGGGTCCTTATTAGGGTCATGTTTAGAGTTACCATTAGGTTTAGGGTTAGGGTCAAGCACACTGTCACGGTCAGGTGTAGGGTTAGGGTCCGGGTTTGGTCAGCGTCAGGGTTAGGATTAGGGTCAGGGTCAGGGTCCTGGTTAGGTTTGAGTCATGGTTACGGTAATGTCAGAGTTAGGTTTACGTTCAGGGTCCACATCAGGGTCAGTGTCAGGCTTAGGTTTAATTTTAGGGTTCAGGTCAGGGTCACAGTCAGGGTCAGGTTCGGGGTCAGGGTCAGGGCTTGGGTCAGGTTTTGGGGCAGGCTCACAGTCAGTGTCAGGATCAGGGTCAGGGTTAGTGGTTACTGTTAGGGTTAGCCCCGCTCCTGGGTCATGGACCCATCCGTTCAGGGTCTCAGGATAAACCCTGGGCAGAAGGGTGTAGACCCTACACCCGATCCCACTTAACGAGCCTTAAACTGGGGTGTGAACATGACTTGCCCACCAGATATCTAAACCCTCATCAGCCGGATCCTGCTTGGGGCATCTCCACCCACGATGGCATAGCAAGGTCCTCTTTACACACAGACACACAGACACCCAGAGGCACTCGCACACACACACACACACACACACACACACACAGGCACACAGAGAGAGAGACAGTGAGGAGACCTAGGGCTACACAATTGGATAAGATGTGTGGGACTCTCTGACTCTGAGCCCCCTGGTGTCACCTTTTAATTTTATTAGCCCAAGGGCCTGCGGCATTGGGGAAACCTGATATGACTTGCCAGGGAGGGGACGTGTCTGCCGGGCGAGCTCTCTTTTCCCAGTATCCTCTCGGCTTTAGTACAGCAGAGAACATGTCGCTTCCTTTAGGATGTGCCTAGAAATGAGCTGGGCATGGCGGTTTTCTCTGTAAGGGGTGCCTGGATACGTGGGTTCCAATTCAGTTGGGCTCTGTCGTCAAGGAAGTGAGGTCTCCACTGCCTGGGGGCTCCTTACCGAACTTCCTGCTCCACCAGAGCTCCCTGAGCCGCCGGTCCCCAAGCTGCTCAAGGCTCACACTCCACTCAATGCAGTGCCCATCCGTGACCCCCATACAGCCTCCCCCCAGCCCATGGGAGGCCTGGGTGCAGCTGTTGTCCCCACTGGAGGGAACAGAGCTGGGTTTAGACCAGGTTAGTGTTAGGGTTAGGGTTAAGAATGACTTAGGGTCAGGGTTAGGGTTAGTCGTCTTTGGGGTCAGGGTTTGCATAAGGTTTAGGGTGGGGTCAGGGTCAGGGTTAGGTTCATGGTTATGGTAAGGTCAGCTTTATGTTTAGGATCTGTTTTATGAGTAGGTTCAGGATCAGGGTTAGCTTTAGGGTTACTAATGTGTTCAGGATCACGAATTGGGTCAGAGTTAGGTTTACAGTCAGGGTTAGGGTCAGTGTTAAGGTCAAGGCCAGGGTCAGGTTTAAGGTTAAGTTCGGACATAGGCAAAGTTCAGAGTTAGGGTTATGATCAGGGTCAGTGACAGGGTCAGGATTATTGTTAAAGTGGGGTTAGGTTTAGGGTTAGAGGTAGGTTGCGGGTTAGGGTTAGACCGGGGTGGTGTCAGTGTCAGGGATAATGTTAGGGGTTAGTTTTAGGGTTAGATTCAGCATTAGGTTTCGGGTCAGGGCCCGTGTAAGTGTCAGGGTCAGGGTTACGTTTAGGGTTAGAGATAGGTTCAGGCTCCCATTCAGTGTCAGGGTTAGTGTTAGGTTCAGGGTCAGGGTCACTGTAACGGTCAGGGTTAGGTTTCTGGTCTTTGCCTGGGTCGGGGTCAGGGTGAAGTCTAGGGCCAGTGTCAGGTTTACGGTCAGGATCAGGTATTGGTTTAAAGTCCACATTCAGGTCACAGAAGGTTATGTAGTGGTCATTGTTCGGGTCATGGTTAGGTTTAGGGTCAGGGCAAGGGTCAGGTTTAGGGTCAGGGTCTGGTATAGGCAAAGTTCAGGGTTAGGGTTATGATCATCGTCAGGTATAGGGTCAGGGTTAATGTTAATGTTTAGGGTTAGTTCTACGTTTAGCGTTAGGTTGACGGTTAGGGTTAGAACTTGTTAGGATCAGGGTCCGTGGTAGGTTTAGGGGATAGTGTTAGGGTTAGGTTCAGAGATAGGATTCGGGGGAGGGCCCATGTTAGTGTCAGGGTCAGGTTTACATTTAGGGTCAGAGTTAGGTAAAGTCTCCGAGTCAGGGTCAACTTTAGTGTTCAGTTGAATGTTAGGGTCACTCTAAGGGTCAGGGTTAGGTTATCGTCATGGTCTGGGTCAGGGTCAGGGTGAAGTTTAGCCCCAGTGTCCTTTTTAGGGTCAGGTTCAGGTATTGGTTTAAAGTCCACATTCGGGTCAGGGACAGGGCTATGTGGTGGTCAGAGTTAGTGTCAAGGTTAGGATTAGGTTCAGAGTCAGGGTCAGGTAAAGTTCAGGGCCAGGGTCAGGGTGAGGGTCAGGCTTTGGTACAGGGTCAATCTTCGGTTCAGTGTCACAGTTAGGTTTTGGCGGTAGGGTTTGGGATTGGGGTTTGGGTTAGAGTTAGAAGTAGGGTTATGTTTAGGGTTAGGGTTAGGGTTAGACAGCATAAGGTCAGGGTGAGGGTTTGGTTTAGGGTCGGGCTTAGTGTTAGTTCAGGGTCAGCATGAGGTGTAGGTTCAGGGTCCTTATTAGGGTCATGTTTAGAGTTACCATTAGGTTTAGGGTTGGGGTCAAGCACACTGTCACGGTCAGGTGTAGGGTTAGGGTCCGGGTTTGGTCAGCGTCAGGGTTAGGATTAGGGTCAGGGTCAGGGTCCTGGTTAGGTTTGAGTCATGGTTACGGTAATGTCAGAGTTAGGTTTAGGTTCAGGGTCCACATCAGGGTCAGTGTCAGGCTGAGGTTTAATTTTAGGGTTCAGGTCAGGGTCACAGTCAGGGTCAGGTTCGGGGTCAGGGTCAGGGCTTGGGTCAGGTTTTGGGGCAGGCTCACAGTCAGTGTCAGGATCAGGGTCAGGGTTAGTGGTTACTGTTAGGGTTAGCCCCGCTCCTGGGTCATGGACCCATCCGTTCAGGGTCTCAGGATAAACCCTGGGCAGAAGGGTGTAGACCCTACACCCGATCCCACTTAACCAGCCTTAAACTGGGGTGTGAACATGACTTGCCCACCAGATATCTAAACCCTCATCAGCCGGATCCTGCTTGGGGCATCTCCACCCACGATGGCATAGCAAGGTCCTCTTTACACACAGACACACAGACACCCAGAGGCACTCGCACACACACACACACACACACACACACACGCACACAGAGAGAGAGACAGTGAGGAGACCTAGGGCTACACAATTGGATAAGATGTGTGGGACTCTCTGACTCTGAGCCCCCTGGTGTCACCTTTTAATTTTATTAGCCCAAGGGCCTGCGGCATTGGGGAAACCTGATATGACTTGCCAGGGAGGGGACGTGTCTGCCGGGCGAGCTCTCTTTTCCCAGTATCCTCTCGGCTTTAGTACAGCAGAGAACATGTCGCTTCCTTTAGGATGTGCCTAGAAATGAGCTGGGCATGGCGGTTTTCTCTGTAAGGGGTGCCTGGATACGTGGGTTCCAATTCAGTTGGGCTCTGTCGTCAAGGAAGTGAGGTCTCCACTGCCTGGGGGCTCCTTACCGAACTTCCTGCTCCACCAGAGCTCCCTGAGCCGCCGGTCCCCAAGCTGCTCAAGGCTCACACTCCACTCAATGCAGTGCCCATCCGTGACCCCCATACAACATCCCCCCAGCCCATGGGAGGCCTGGGTGCAGCTGTTGTCCCCACTGGAGGCAACAGAGCTGGGTTTAGACCAGGTTAGTGTTAGGGTTAGGGTTAAGAATGACTTAGGGTCAGGGTTAGGGTTGGTCGTCTTTGGGGTCAGGGTTTGCATAAGGTTTAGGGTGGGGTCAGCGTCAGGGTTAGGTTCATGGTTATGGTAAGGTCACCTTTATGTTTAGGATCTGTTTTATGGGTAGGTTCAGGATCAGGGTTAGCTTTAGGGTTACTAATGTGTTCAGGATCACGAATTGGGTCAGAGTTAGGTTTACAGTCAGGGTTAGGGTCAGTGTTAAGGTCAAGGCCAGGGTCAGGTTTAAGGTTAAGTTCGGACATAGGCAAAGTTCAGAGTTAGGGTTATGATCAGGGTCAGTGACAGGGTCAGGATTATTGTTAAAGTGGGGTTAGGTTTAGGGTTAGAGGTAGGTTGCGGGTTAGGGTTAGACCGGGGTGGTGTCAGTGTCAGGGATAATGTTAGGGGTTAGTTTTAGGGTTAGATTCAGCATTACGTTTCGGGTCAGGGCCCGTGTAAGTGTCAGGGTCAGGGTTACGTTTAGGGTTAGAGATAGGTTCAGGCTCCCATTCAGTGTCAGGGTTAGTGTTAGGTTCAGGGTCAGGGTCACTGTAACGGTCAGGGTTAGGTTTCTGGTCTTTGCCTGGGTCGGGGTCAGGGTGAAGTCTAGGGCCAGTGTCAGGTTTACGGTCAGGATCAGGTATTGGTTTAAAGTCCACATTCAGGTCACACAAGGTTATGTAGTGGTCATTGTTCGGGTCATGGTTAGGTTTAGGGTCAGGGCAAGGGTCAGGTTTAGGGTCAGGGTCTGGTATAGGCAAAGTTCAGGGTTAGGGTTATGATCATCGTCAGGTATAGGGTCAGGGTTAATGTTAATGTTTAGGGTTAGTTCTACGTTTAGCGTTAGGTTGACGGTTAGGGTTAGAACTTGTTAGGGTCAGGGTCCGTGGTAGGGTTAGGGGATAGTGTTAGGGTTAGGTTCAGAGATAGGATTCGGGGGAGGGCCCATGTTAGTGTCAGGGTCAGGGTTACATTTAGGGTCAGAGTTAGGTAAAGTCTCCGAGTCAGGGTCAGCTTTAGTGTTCAGTTGATTGTTGGGGTCACTGTAAGGGTCAGGGTTAGGTTATCGTCATGGTCTGGGTCAGGGTCAGGGTGAAGTTTAGCACCAGTGTCCTTTTTAGGGTCAGGTTCAGGTATTGGTTTAAAGTCCACATTCGGGTCAGGGACAGGGCTATGTGGTGGTCAGAGTTAGTGTCAAGGTTAGGATTAGGTTCAGAGTCAGGGTCAGGTAAAGGTCAGGGCCAGGGTCAGGGTGAGGGTCAGGCTTTGGTACAGGGTCAATGTTCGGTTCAGTGTCACAGTTAGGTTTGGGCGGTAGGGTTTGGGATTGGGGTTTGGGTTAGAGTTAGAAGTAGGGTTATGTTTAGGGTTAGGGTTAGGGTTAGACAGCATAAGGTCAGGGTGAGGGTTTGGTTTAGGGTCGGGCTTAGTGTTAGTGCAGGGTCAGCATGAGGTGTAGGTTCAGGGTCCTTATTAGGGTCATGTTTAGAGTTACCATTAGGTTTAGGGTTAGGGTCAAGCACACTGTCACGGTCAGGTGTAGGGTTAGGGTCCGGGTTTGGTCAGCGTCAGGGTTAGGATTAGGGTCAGGGTCAGGGTCCTGGTTAGGTTTGAGTCATGGTTACGGTAATGTCAGAGTTAGGTTTACGTTCAGGGTCCACATCAGGGTCAGTGTCAGGCTTAGGTTTAATTTTAGGGTTCAGGTCAGGGTCACAGTCAGGGTCAGGTTCGGGGTCAGGGTCAGGGCTTGGGTCAGGTTTTGGGGCAGGCTCACAGTCAGTGTCAGGATCAGGGTCAGGGTTAGTGGTTACTGTTAGGGTTAGCCCCGCTCCTGGGTCATGGACCCATCCGTTCAGGGTCTCAGGATAAACCCTGGGCAGAAGGGTGTAGACCCTACACCCGATCCCACTTAACCAGCCTTAAACTGGGGTGTGAACATGACTTGCCCACCAGATATCTAAACCCTCATCAGCCGGATCCTGCTTGGGGCATCTCCACCCACGATGGCATAGCAAGGTCCTCTTTACACACAGACACACAGACACCCAGAGGCACTCGCACACACACACACACACACACACACACACACGCACACAGAGAGAGAGACAGTGAGGAGACCTAGGGCTACACAATTGGATAAGATGTGTGGGACTCTCTGACTCTGAGCCCCCTTGTGTCACCTTTTAATTTTATTAGCCCAAGGGCCTGCGGCATTGGGGAAACCTGATATGACTTGCCAGGGAGGGGACGTGTCTGCCGGGCGAGCTCTCTTTTCCCAGTATCCTCTCGGCTTTAGTACAGCAGAGAACATGTCGCTTCCTTTAGGATGTGCCTAGAAATGAGCTGGGCATGGCGGTTTTCTCTGTAAGGGGTGCCTGGATACGTGGGTTCCAATTCAGTTGGGCTCTGTCGTCAAGGAAGTGAGGTCTCCACTGCCTGGGGGCTCCTTACCGAACTTCCTGCCCCACCAGAGCTCCCTGAACCGCCGGTCCCCAAGCTGCTCAAGGCTCACACTCCACTCAATGCAGTGCCCATCCGTGACCCCCATACAGCCTCCCCCCAGCCCAAGGGAGGCCTGGGTGCAGCTGTTGTCCCCACTGGAGGGAACAGAGCTGGGTTTAGACCAGATTAGTGTTAGGGTTAGGGTTAAGAATGACTTAGGGTCAGGGTTAGGGTTAGTCGTCTTTGGGGTCAGGGTTTGCATAAGGTTTAGGGTGGGGTCAGGGTCAGGGTTAGGTTCATGGTTATGGTAAGGTCAGCTTTATGTTTAGGATCTGTTTTATGAGTAGGTTCAGGATCAGGGTTAGCTTTAGGGTTACTAATGTGTTCAGGATCACGAATTGGGTCAGAGTTAGGTTTACAGTCAGGGTTAGGGTCAGTGTTAAGGTCAAGGCCAGGGTCAGGTTTAAGGTTAAGTTCGGACATAGGCAAAGTTCAGAGTTAGGGTTATGATCAGGGTCAGTGACAGGGTCAGGATTATTGTTAAAGTGGGGTTAGGTTTAGGGTTAGAGGTAGGTTGCGGGTTAGGGTTAGACCGGGGTAGTGTCAGTGTCAGGGATAATGTTAGGGGTTAGTTTTAGGGTTGGATTCAGCATTAGGTTTCGGGTCAGGGCCCGTGTAAGTGTCAGGGTCAGGGTTACGTTTAGGGTTAGAGATAGGTTCAGGCTCCCATTCAGTGTCAGGGTTAGTGTTAGGTTCAGGGTCAGGGTCACTGTAACGGTCAGGGTTAGGTTTCTGGTCTTTGCCTGGGTCGGGGTCAGGGTGAAGTCTAGGGCCAGTGTCAGGTTTACGGTCAGGATCAGGTATTGGTTTAAAGTCCACATTCAGGTCACACAAGGTTATGTAGTGGTCATTGTTCGGGTCATGGTTAGGTTTAGGGTCAGGGCAAGGGTCAGGTTTAGGGTCAGGGTCTGGTATAGGCAAAGTTCAGGGTTAGGGTTATGATCATCGTCAGGTATAGGGTCAGGGTTAATGTTAATGTTTAGGGTTAGTTCTACGTTTAGCGTTAGGTTGACGGTTAGGGTTAGAACTTGTTAGGGTCAGGGTCCGTGGTAGGGTTAGGGGATAGTGTTAGGGTTAGGTTCAGAGATAGGATTCGGGGGAGGGCCCATGTTAGTGTCAGGGTCAGGGTTACATTTAGGGTCAGAGTTAGGTAAAGTCTCCGAGTCAGGGTCAGCTTTAGTGTTCAGTTGATTGTTGGGGTCACTGTAAGGGTCAGGGTTAGGTTATCGTCATGGTCTGGGTCAGGGTCAGGGTGAAGTTTAGCACCAGTGTCCTTTTTAGGGTCAGGTTCAGGTATTGGTTTAAAGTCCACATTCGGGTCAGGGACAGGGCTATGTGGTGGTCAGAGTTAGTGTCAAGGTTAGGATTAGGTTCAGAGTCAGGGTCAGGTAAAGGTCAGGGCCAGGGTCAGGGTGAGGGTCAGGCTTTGGTACAGGGTCAATGTTCGGTTCAGTGTCACAGTTAGGTTTGGGCGGTAGGGTTTGGGATTGGGGTTTGGGTTAGAGTTAGAAGTAGGGTTATGTTTAGGGTTAGGGTTAGGGTTAGACAGCATAAGGTCAGGGTGAGGGTTTGGTTTAGGGTCGGGCTTAGTGTTAGTGCAGGGTCAGCATGAGGTGTAGGTTCAGGGTCCTTATTAGGGTCATGTTTAGAGTTACCATTAGGTTTAGGGTTAGGGTCAAGCACACTGTCACGGTCAGGTGTAGGGTTAGGGTCCGGGTTTGGTCAGCGTCAGGGTTAGGATTAGGGTCAGGGTCAGGGTCCTGGTTAGGTTTGAGTCATGGTTACGGTAATGTCAGAGTTAGGTTTACGTTCAGGGTCCACATCAGGGTCAGTGTCAGGCTTAGGTTTAATTTTAGGGTTCAGGTCAGGGTCAGAGTCAGGGTCAGGTTCGGGGTCAGGGTCAGGGCTTGGGTCAGGTTTTGGGGCAGGCTCACAGTCAGTGTCAGGATCAGGGTCAGGGTTAGTGGTTACTGTTAGGGTTAGCCCCGCTCCTGGGTCATGGACCCATCCGTTCTGGGTCTCAGGATAAACCCTGGGCAGAAGGGTGTAGACCCTACACCCGATCCCACTTAACCAGCCTTAAACTGGGGTGTGAACATGACTTGCCCACCAGATATCTAAACCCTCATCAACCGGATCCTGCTTGGGGCATCTCCACCCACGATGGCATAGCAAGGTCCTCTTTACACACAGACACACAGACACCCAGAGGCACTCGCACACACACACACACACACACACACACACACACACACACAGAGAGAGACAGTGAGGAGACCTAGGGCTACACAATTGGATAAGATGTGTGGGACTCTCTGACTCTGAGCCCCCTGGTGTCACCTTTTAATTTTATTAGCCCAAGGGCCTGCGGCATTGGGGAAACCTGATATGACTTGCCAGGGAGGGGACGTGTCTGCCGGGCGAGCTCTCTTTTCCCAGTATCCTCTCGGCTTTAGTACAGCAGAGAACATGTCGCTTCCTTTAGGATGTGCCTAGAAATGAGCTGGCCATGGCGGTTTTCTCTGTAAGGGGTGCCTGGATACGTGGGTTCCAATTCAGTTGGGCTCTGTCGTCAAGGAAGTGAGGTCTCCACTGCCTGGGGGCTCCTTACCGAACTTCCTGCTCCACCAGAGCTCCCTGAACCGCCGGTCCCCAAGCTGCTCAAGGCTCACACTCCACTCAATGCAGTGCCCATCCGTGACCCCCATACAGCCTCCCCCCAGCCCAAGGGAGGCCTGGGTGCAGCTGTTGTCCCCACTGGAGGGAACAGAGCTGGGTTTAGACCAGATTAGTGTTAGGGTTAGGGTTAAGAATGACTTAGGGTCAGGGTTAGGGTTAGTCGTCTTTGGGGTCAGGGTTTGCATAAGGTTTAGGGTGGGGTCAGGGTCAGGGTTAGGTTCATGGTTATGGTAAGGTCAGCTTTATGTTTAGGATCTGTTTTATGAGTAGGTTCAGGATCAGGGTTAGCTTTAGGGTTACTAATGTGTTCAGGATCACGAATTGGGTCAGAGTTAGGTTTACAGTCAGGGTTAGGGTCAGTGTTAAGGTCAAGGCCAGGGTCAGGTTTAAGGTTAAGTTCGGACATAGGCAAAGTTCAGAGTTAGGGTTATGATCAGGGTCAGTGACAGGGTCAGGATTATTGTTAAAGTGGGGTTAGGTTTAGGGTTAGAGGTAGGTTGCGGGTTAGGGTTAGACCGGGGTAGTGTCAGTGTCAGGGATAATGTTAGGGGTTAGTTTTAGGGTTGGATTCAGCATTAGGTTTCGGGTCAGGGCCCGTGTAAGTGTCAGGGTCAGGGTTACGTTTAGGGTTAGAGATAGGTTCAGGCTCCCATTCAGTGTCAGGGTTAGTGTTAGGTTCAGGGTCAGGGTCACTGTAACGGTCAGGGTTAGGTTTCTGGTCTTTGCCTGGGTCGGGGTCAGGGTGAAGTCTAGGGCCAGTGTCAGGTTTACGGTCAGGATCAGGTATTGGTTTAAAGTCCACATTCAGGTCACACAAGGTTATGTAGTGGTCATTGTTCGGGTCATGGTTAGGTTTAGGGTCAGGGCAAGGGTCAGGTTTAGGGTCAGGGTCTGGTATAGGCAAAGTTCAGGGTTAGGGTTATGATCATCGTCAGGTATAGGGTCAGGGTTAATGTTAATGTTTAGGGTTAGTTCTACGTTTAGCGTTAGGTTGACGGTTAGGGTTAGAACTTGTTAGGGTCAGGGTCCGTGGTAGGGTTAGGGGATAGTGTTAGGGTTAGGTTCAGAGATAGGATTCGGGGGAGGGCCCATGTTAGTGTCAGGGTCAGGGTTACATTTAGGGTCAGAGTTAGGTAAAGTCTCCGAGTCAGGGTCAGCTTTAGTGTTCAGTTGATTGTTGGGGTCACTGTAAGGGTCAGGGTTAGGTTATCGTCATGGTCTGGGTCAGGGTCAGGGTGAAGTTTAGCACCAGTGTCCTTTTTAGGGTCAGGTTCAGGTATTGGTTTAAAGTCCACATTCGGGTCAGGGACAGGGCTATGTGGTGGTCAGAGTTAGTGTCAAGGTTAGGATTAGGTTCAGAGTCAGGGTCAGGTAAAGGTCAGGGCCAGGGTCAGGGTGAGGGTCAGGCTTTGGTACAGGGTCAATGTTCGGTTCAGTGTCACAGTTAGGTTTTGGCGGTAGGGTTTGGGATTGGGGTTTGGGTTAGAGTTAGAAGTAGGGTTATGTTTAGGGTTAGGGTTAGGGTTAGACAGCATAAGGTCAGGGTGAGGGTTTGGTTTAGGGTCGGGCTTAGTGTTAGTGCAGGGTCAGCATGAGGTGTAGGTTCAGGGTCCTTATTAGGGTCATGTTTAGAGTTACCATTAGGTTTAGGGTTAGGGTCAAGCACACTGTCACGGTCAGGTGTAGGGTTAGGGTCCGGGTTTGGTCAGCGTCAGGGTTAGGATTAGGGTCAGGGTCAGGGTCCTGGTTAGGTTTGAGTCATGGTTACGGTAATGTCAGAGTTAGGTTTACGTTCAGGGTCCACATCAGGGTCAGTGTCAGGCTTAGGTTTAATTTTAGGGTTCAGGTCAGGGTCAGAGTCAGGGTCAGGTTCGGGGTCAGGGTCAGGGCTTGGGTCAGGTTTTGGGGCAGGCTCACAGTCAGTGTCAGGATCAGGGTCAGGGTTAGTGGTTACTGTTAGGGTTAGCCCCGCTCCTGGGTCATGGACCCATCCGTTCAGGGTCTCAGGATAAACCCTGGGCAGAAGGGTGTAGACCCTACACCCGATCCCACTTAACCAGCCTTAAACTGGGGTGTGAACATGACTTGCCCACCAGAAATCTAAACCCTCATCAGCCGGATCCTGCTTGGGGCATCTCCACCCACGATGGCATAGCAAGGTCCTCTTTACACACAGACACACAGACACCCAGAGGCACTCGCACACACACACACACACACACACACACACACACACACAGAGAGAGAGACAGTGAGGAGACCTAGGGCTACACAATTGGATAAGATGTGTGGGACTCTCTGACTCTGAGCCCCCTGGTGTCACCTTTTAATTTTATTAGCCCAAGGGCCTGCGGCATTGGGGAAACCTGATATGACTTGCCAGGGAGGGGACGTGTCTGCCGGGCGAGCTCTCTTTTCCCAGTATCCTCTCGGCTTTAGTACAGCAGAGAACATGTCGCTTCCTTTAGGATGTGCCTAGATATGAGCTGGCCATGGCGGTTTTCTCTGTAAGGGGTGCCTGGATACGTGGGTTCCAATTCAGTTGGGCTCTGTCGTCAAGGAAGTGAGGTCTCCACTGCCTGGGGGCTCCTTACCGAACTTCCTGCTCCACCAGAGCTCCCTGAACCGCCGGTCCCCAAGCTGCTCAAGGCTCACACTCCACTCAATGCAGTGCCCATCCGTGACCCCCATACAGCCTCCCCCCAGCCCAAGGGAGGCCTGGGTGCAGCTGTTGTCCCCACTGGAGGGAACAGAGCTGGGTTTAGACCAGATTAGTGTTAGGGTTAGGGTTAAGAATGACTTAGGGTCAGGGTTAGGGTTAGTCGTCTTTGGGGTCAGGGTTTGCATAAGGTTTAGGGTGGGGTCAGGGTCAGGGTTAGGTTCATGGTTATGGTAAGGTCAGCTTTATGTTTAGGATCTGTTTTATGAGTAGGTTCAGGATCAGGGTTAGCTTTAGGGTTACTAATGTGTTCAGGATCACGAATTGGGTCAGAGTTAGGTTTACAGTCAGGGTTAGGGTCAGTGTTAAGGTCAAGGCCAGGGTCAGGTTTAAGGTTAAGTTCGGACATAGGCAAAGTTCAGAGTTAGGGTTATGATCAGGGTCAGTGACAGGGTCAGGATTATTGTTAAAGTGGGGTTAGGTTTAGGGTTAGAGGTAGGTTGCGGGTTAGGGTTAGACCGGGGTAGTGTCAGTGTCAGGGATAATGTTAGGGGTTAGTTTTAGGGTTGGATTCAGCATTAGGTTTCGGGTCAGGGCCCGTGTAAGTGTCAGGGTCAGGGTTACGTTTAGGGTTAGAGATAGGTTCAGGCTCCCATTCAGTGTCAGGGTTAGTGTTAGGTTCAGGGTCAGGGTCACTGTAACGGTCAGGGTTAGGTTTCTGGTCTTTGCCTGGGTCGGGGTCAGGGTGAAGTCTAGGGCCAGTGTCAGGTTTACGGTCAGGATCAGGTATTGGTTTAAAGTCCACATTCAGGTCACACAAGGTTATGTAGTGGTCATTGTTCGGGTCATGGTTAGGTTTAGGGTCAGGGCAAGGGTCAGGTTTAGGGTCAGGGTCTGGTATAGGCAAAGTTCAGGGTTAGGGTTATGATCATCGTCAGGTATAGGGTCAGGGTTAATGTTAATGTTTAGGGTTAGTTCTACGTTTAGCGTTAGGTTGACGGTTAGGGTTAGAACTTGTTAGGGTCAGGGTCCGTGGTAGGGTTAGGGGATAGTGTTAGGGTTAGGTTCAGAGATAGGATTCGGGGGAGGGCCCATGTTAGTGTCAGGGTCAGGGTTACATTTAGGGTCAGAGTTAGGTAAAGTCTCCGAGTCAGGGTCAGCTTTAGTGTTCAGTTGATTGTTGGGGTCACTGTAAGGGTCAGGGTTAGGTTATCGTCATGGTCTGGGTCAGGGTCAGGGTGAAGTTTAGCACCAGTGTCCTTTTTAGGGTCAGGTTCAGGTATTGGTTTAAAGTCCACATTCGGGTCAGGGACAGGGCTATGTGGTGGTCAGAGTTAGTGTCAAGGTTAGGATTAGGTTCAGAGTCAGGGTCAGGTAAAGGTCAGGGCCAGGGTCAGGGTGAGGGTCATGCTTTGGTACAGGGTCAATGTTCGGTTCAGTGTCACAGTTAGGTTTTGGCGGTAGGGTTTGGGATTGGGGTTTGGGTTAGAGTTAGAAGTAGGGTTATGTTTAGGGTTAGGGTTAGGGTTAGACAGCATAAGGTCAGGGTGAGGGTTTGGTTTAGGGTCGGGCTTAGTGTTAGTGCAGGGTCAGCATGAGGTGTGGGTTCAGGGTCCTTATTAGGGTCATGTTTAGAGTTACCATTAGGTTTAGGGTTAGGGTCAAGCACACTGTCACGGTCAGGTGTAGGGTTAGGGTCCGGGTTTGGTCAGCGTCAGGGTTAGGATTAGGGTCAGGGTCAGGGTCCTGGTTAGGTTTGAGTCATGGTTACGGTAATGTCAGAGTTAGGTTTACGTTCAGGGTCCACATCAGGGTCAGTGTCAGGCTTAGGTTTAATTTTAGGGTTCAGGTCAGGGTCAGAGTCAGGGTCAGGTTCGGGGTCAGGGTCAGGGCTTGGGTCAGGTTTTGGGGCAGGCTCACAGTCAGTGTCAGGATCAGGGTCAGGGTTAGTGGTTACTGTTAGGGTTAGCCCCGCTCCTGGGTCATGGACCCATCCGTTCAGGGTCTCAGGATAAACCCTGGGCAGAAGGGTGTAGACCCTACACCCGATCCCACTTAACCAGCCTTAAACTGGGGTGTGAACATGACTTGCCCACCAGATATCTAAACCCTCATCAGCCGGATCCTGCTTGGGGCATCTCCACCCACGATGGCATAGCAAGGTCCTCTTTACACACAGACACACAGACACCCAGAGGCACTCGCACACACACACACACACACACACACACACACACACACACAGAGACAGTGAGGAGACCTAGGGCTACACAATTGGATAAGATGTGTGGGACTCTCTGACTCTGAGCCCCCTGGTGTCACCTTTTAATTTTATTAGCCCAAGGGCCTGCGGCATTGGGGAAACCTGATATGACTTGCCAGGGAGGGGACGTGTCTGCCGGGCGAGCTCTCTTTTCCCAGTATCCTCTCGGCTTTAGTACAGCAGAGAACATGTCGCTTCCTTTAGGATGTGCCTAGAAATGAGCTGGGCATGGCGGTTTTCTCTGTAAGGGGTGCCTGGATACGTGGGTTCCAATTCAGTTGGGCTCTGTCGTCAAGGAAGTGAGGTCTCCACTGCCTGGGGGCTCCTTACCGAACTTCCTGCTCCACCAGAGCTCCCTGAACCGCCGGTCCCCAAGCTGCTCAAGGCTCACACTCCACTCAATGCAGTGCCCATCCGTGACCCCCATACAGCCTCCCCCCAGCCCATGGGAGGCCTGGGTGCAGCTGTTGTCCCCACTGGAGGGAACAGAGCTGGGTTTAGAGCAGGTTAGTGTTAGGGTTAGGGTTAAGAATGACTTAGGGTCAGGGTTAGGGTTAGTCGTCTTTGGGGTCAGGGTTTGCATAAGGTTTAGGGTGGGGTCAGGGTCAGGGTTAGGTTCATGGTTATGGTAAGGTCAGCTTTATGTTTAGGATCTGTTTTATGAGTAGGTTCAGGATCAGGGTTAGCTTTAGGGTTACTAATGTGTTCAGGATCACGAATTGGGTCAGAGTTAGGTTTACAGTCAGGGTTAGGGTCAGAGTTAAGGTCAAGGCCAGGGTCAGGTTTAAGGTTAAGTTCGGACATAGGCAAAGTTCAGAGTTAGGGTTATGATCAGGGTCAGTGACAGGGTCAGGATTATTGTTAAAGTGGGGTTAGGTTTAGGGTTAGAGGTAGGTTGCGGGTTAGGGTTAGACCGGGGTAGTGTCAGTGTCAGGGATAATGTTAGGGGTTAGTTTTAGGGTTGGATTCAGCATTAGGTTTCGGGTCAGGGCCCGTGTAAGTGTCAGGGTCAGGGTTACGTTTAGGGTTAGAGATAGGTTCAGGCTCCCATTCAGTGTCAGGGTTAGTGTTAGGTTCAGGGTCAGGGTCACTGTAACGGTCAGGGTTAGGTTTCTGGTCTTTGCCTGGGTCGGGGTCAGGGTGAAGTCTAGGGCCAGTGTCAGGTTTACGGTCAGGATCAGGTATTGGTTTAAAGTCCACATTCAGGTCACACAAGGTTATGTAGTGGTCATTGTTCGGGTCATGGTTAGGTTTAGGGTCAGGGCAAGGGTCAGGTTTAGGGTCAGGGTCTGGTATAGGCAAAGTTCAGGGTTAGGGTTATGATCATCGTCAGGTATAGGGTCAGGGTTAATGTTAATGTTTAGGGTTAGTTCTACGTTTAGCGTTAGGTTGACGGTTAGGGTTAGAACTTGTTAGGGTCAGGGTCCGTGGTAGGGTTAGGGGATAGTGTTAGGGTTAGGTTCAGAGATAGGATTCGGGGGAGGGCCCATGTTAGTGTCAGGGTCAGGGTTACATTTAGGGTCAGAGTTAGGTAAAGTCTCCGAGTCAGGGTCAGCTTTAGTGTTCAGTTGATTGTTGGGGTCACTGTAAGGGTCAGGGTTAGGTTATCGTCATGGTCTGGGTCAGGGTCAGGGTGAAGTTTAGCACCAGTGTCCTTTTTAGGGTCAGGTTCAGGTATTGGTTTAAAGTCCACATTCGGGTCAGGGACAGGGCTATGTGGTGGTCAGAGTTAGTGTCAAGGTTAGGATTAGGTTCAGAGTCAGGGTCAGGTAAAGGTCAGGGCCAGGGTCAGGGTGAGGGTCAGGCTTTGGTACAGGGTCAATGTTCGGTTCAGTGTCACAGTTAGGTTTGGGCGGTAGGGTTTGGGATTGGGGTTTGGGTTAGAGTTAGAAGTAGGGTTATGTTTAGGGTTAGGGTTAGGGTTAGACAGCATAAGGTCAGGGTGAGGGTTTGGTTTAGGGTCGGGCTTAGTGTTAGTTCAGGGTCAGCATGAGGTGTAGGTTCAGGGTCCTTATTAGGGTCATGTTTAGAGTTACCATTAGGTTTAGGGTTAGGGTCAAGCACACTGTCACGGTCAGGTGTAGGGTTAGGGTCCGGGTTTGGTCAGCGTCAGGGTTAGGATTAGGGTCAGGGTCAGGGTCCTGGTTAGGTTTGAGTCATGGTTACGGTAATGTCAGAGTTAGGTTTAGGTTCAGGGTCCACATCAGGGTCAGTGTCAGGCTTAGGTTTAATTTTAGGGTTCAGGTCAGGGTCACAGTCAGGGTCAGGTTCGGGGTCAGGGTCAGGGCTTGGGTCAGGTTTTGGGGCAGGCTCACAGTCAGTGTCAGGATCAGGGTCAGGGTTAGTGGTTACTGTTAGGGTTAGCCCCGCTCCTGGGTCATGGACCCATCCGTTCAGGGTCTCAGGATAAACCCTGGGCAGAAGGGTGTAGACCCTACACCCGATCCCACTTAACCAGCCTTAAACTGGGGTGTGAACATGACTTGCCCACCAGATATCTAAACCCTCATCAGCCGGATCCTGCTTGGGGCATCTCCACCCACGATGGCATAGCAAGGTCCTCTTTACACACAGACACACATACACCCAGAGGCACTCGCACACACACACACACACACACGCACACAGAGAGAGAGACAGTGAGGAGACCTAGGGCTACACAATTGGATAAGATGTGTGGGACTCTCTGACTCTGAGCCCCCTGGTGTCACCTTTTAATTTTATTAGCCCAAGGGCCTGCGGCATTGGGGAAACCTGATATGACTTGCCAGGGAGGGGACGTGTCTGCCGGGCGAGCTCTCTTTTCCCAGTATCCTCTCGGCTTTAGTACAGCAGAGAACATGTCGCTTCCTTTAGGATGTGCCTAGAAATGAGCTGGGCATGGCGGTTTTCTCTGTAAGGGGTGCCTGGATACGTGGGTTCCAATTCAGTTGGGCTCTGTCGTCAAGGAAGTGAGGTCTCCACTGCCTGGGGGCTCCTTACCGAACTTCCTGCTCCACCAGAGCTCCCTGAACCGCCGGTCCCCAAGCTGCTCAAGGCTCACACTCCACTCAATGCAGTGCCCATCCGTGACCCCCATACAGCCTCCCCCCAGCCCATGGGAGGCCTGGGTGCAGCTGTTGTCCCCACTGGAGGGAACAGAGCTGGGTTTAGAGCAGGTTAGTGTTAGGGTTAGGGTTAAGAATGACTTAGGGTCAGGGTTAGGGTTAGTCGTCTTTGGGGTCAGGGTTTGCATAAGGTTTAGGGTGGGGTCAGGGTCAGGGTTAGGTTCATGGTTATGGTAAGGTCAGCTTTATGTTTAGGATCTGTTTTATGAGTAGGTTCAGGATCAGGGTTAGCTTTAGGGTTACTAATGTGTTCAGGATCACGAATTGGGTCAGAGTTAGGTTTACAGTCAGGGTTAGGGTCAGAGTTAAGGTCAAGGCCAGGGTCAGGTTTAAGGTTAAGTTCGGACATAGGCAAAGTTCAGAGTTAGGGTTATGATCAGGGTCAGTGACAGGGTCAGGATTATTGTTAAAGTGGGGTTAGGTTTAGGGTTAGAGGTAGGTTGCGGGTTAGGGTTAGACCGGGGTAGTGTCAGTGTCAGGGATAATGTTAGGGGTTAGTTTTAGGGTTGGATTCAGCATTAGGTTTCGGGTCAGGGCCCGTGTAAGTGTCAGGGTCAGGGTTACGTTTAGGGTTAGAGATAGGTTCAGGCTCCCATTCAGTGTCAGGGTTAGTGTTAGGTTCAGGGTCAGGGTCACTGTAACGGTCAGGGTTAGGTTTCTGGTCTTTGCCTGGGTCGGGGTCAGGGTGAAGTCTAGGGCCAGTGTCAGGTTTACGGTCAGGATCAGGTATTGGTTTAAAGTCCACATTCAGGTCACACAAGGTTATGTAGTGGTCATTGTTCGGGTCATGGTTAGGTTTAGGGTCAGGGCAAGGGTCAGGTTTAGGGTCAGGGTCTGGTATAGGCAAAGTTCAGGGTTAGGGTTATGATCATCGTCAGGTATAGGGTCAGGGTTAATGTTAATGTTTAGGGTTAGTTCTACGTTTAGCGTTAGGTTGACGGTTAGGGTTAGAACTTGTTAGGGTCAGGGTCCGTGGTAGGGTTAGGGGATAGTGTTAGGGTTAGGTTCAGAGATAGGATTCGGGGGAGGGCCCATGTTAGTGTCAGGGTCAGGGTTACATTTAGGGTCAGAGTTAGGTAAAGTCTCCGAGTCAGGGTCAGCTTTAGTGTTCAGTTGATTGTTGGGGTCACTGTAAGGGTCAGGGTTAGGTTATCGTCATGGTCTGGGTCAGGGTCAGGGTGAAGTTTAGCACCAGTGTCCTTTTTAGGGTCAGGTTCAGGTATTGGTTTAAAGTCCACATTCGGGTCAGGGACAGGGCTATGTGGTGGTCAGAGTTAGTGTCAAGGTTAGGATTAGGTTCAGAGTCAGGGTCAGGTAAAGGTCAGGGCCAGGGTCAGGGTCAGGGTCAGGCTTTGGTACAGGGTCAATGTTCGGTTCAGTGTCACAGTTAGGTTTGGGCGGTAGGGTTTGGGATTGGGGTTTGGGTTAGAGTTAGAAGTAGGGTTATGTTTAGGGTTAGGGTTAGGGTTAGACAGCATAAGGTCAGGGTGAGGGTTTGGTTTAGGGTCGGGCTTAGTGTTAGTTCAGGGTCAGCATGAGGTGTAGGTTCAGGGTCCTTATTAGGGTCATGTTTAGAGTTACCATTAGGTTTAGGGTTAGGGTCAAGCACACTGTCACGGTCAGGTGTAGGGTTAGGGTCCGGGTTTGGTCAGCGTCAGGGTTAGGATTAGGGTCAGGGTCAGGGTCCTGGTTAGGTTTGAGTCATGGTTACGGTAATGTCAGAGTTAGGTTTACGTTCAGGGTCCACATCAGGGTCAGTGTCAGGCTTAGGTTTAATTTTAGGGTTCAGGTCAGGGTCACAGTCAGGGTCAGGTTCGGGGTCAGGGTCAGGGCTTGGGTCAGGTTTTGGGGCAGGCTCACAGTCAGTGTCAGGATCAGGGTCAGGGTTAGTGGTTACTGTTAGGGTTAGCCCCGCTCCTGGGTCATGGACCCATCCGTTCAGGGTCTCAGGATAAACCCTGGGCAGAAGGGTGTAGACCCTACACCCGATCCCACTTAACCAGCCTTAAACTGGGGTGTGAACATGACTTGCCCACCAGATATCTAAACCCTCATCAGCCGGATCCTGCTTGGGGCATCTCCACCCACGATGGCATAGCAAGGTCCTCTTTACACACAGACACACATACACCCAGAGGCACTCGCACACACACACACACACACACGCACACAGAGAGAGAGACAGTGAGGAGACCTAGGGCTACACAATTGGATAAGATGTGTGGGACTCTCTGACTCTGAGCCCCCTGGTGTCACCTTTTAATTTTATTAGCCCAAGGGCCTGCGGCATTGGGGAAACCTGATATGACTTGCCAGGGAGGGGACGTGTCTGCCGGGCGAGCTCTCTTTTCCCAGTATCCTCTCGGCTTTAGTACAGCAGAGAACATGTCGCTTCCTTTAGGATGTGCCTAGAAATGAGCTGGCCATGGCGGTTTTCTCTGTAAGGGGTGCCTGGATACGTGGGTTCCAATTCAGTTGGGCTCTGTCGTCAAGGAAGTGAGGTGTCCACTGCCTGGGGGCTCCTTACCGAACTTCCTGCTCCACCAGAGCTCCCTGAGCCGCCGGTCCCCAAGCTGCTCAAGGCTCACACTCCACTCAATGCAGTGCCCATCCGTGACCCCCATACAGCCTCCCCCCAGCCCATGGGAGGCCTGGGTGCAGCTGTTGTCCCCACTGGAGGGAACAGAGCTGGGTTTAGACCAGGTTAGTGTTAGGGTTAGCGTTAAGAATGACTTAGGGTCAGGGTTAGGGTTAGTCGTCTTTGGGGTCAGGGTTTGCATAAGGTTTAGGGTGGGGTCAGGGTCAGGGTTAGGTTCATGGTTATGGTAAGGTCAGCTTTATGTTTAGGATCTGTTTTATGAGTAGGTTCAGGATCAGGGTTAGCTTTAGGGTTACTAATGTGTTCAGGATCACGAATTGGGTCAGAGTTAGGTTTACACTCAGGGTTAGGGTCAGTGTTAAGATCAAGGCCAGGGTCAGGTTTAAGGTTAAGTTCGGACATAGGCAAAGTTCAGAGTTAGGGTTATGATCAGGGTCAGTGACAGGGTCAGGATTATTGTTAAAGTGGGGTTAGGTTTAGGGTTAGAGGTAGGTTGCGGGTTAGGGTTAGACCGGGGTAGTGTCAGTGTCAGGGATAATGTTAGGGGTTAGTTTTAGGGTTAGATTCAGCATTAGGTTTCGGGTCAGGGCCCGTGTAAGTGTCAGGGTCAGGGTTACGTTTAGGGTTAGAGATAGGTTCAGGCTCCCATTCAGTGTCAGGGTTAGTGTTAGGTTCAGGGTCAGCGTCACTGTAACGGTCAGGGTTAGGTTTCTGGTCTTTGCCTGGGTCGGGGTCAGGGTGAAGTCTAGGGCCAGTGTCAGGTTTACGGTCAGGATCAGGTATTGGTTTAAAGTCCACATTCAGGTCACACAAGGTTATGTAGTGGTCATTGTTCGGGTCATGGTTAGGTTTAGGGTCAGGGCAAGGGTCAGGTTTAGGGTCAGGGTCTGGTATAGGCAAAGTTCAGGGTAAGGGTGATGATCATCGTCAGGTATAGGGTCAGGGTTAATGTTAATGTTTAGGGTTAGTTCTACGTTTAGCGTTAGGTTGACGGTTAGGGTTAGAACTTGTTAGGGTCAGGGTCCGTGGTAGGGTTAGGGGATAGTGTTAGGGTAAGGTTCAGAGATAGGATTCGGGGGAGGGCCCATGTTAGTGTCAGGGTCAGGGTTACATTTAGGGTCAGAGTTAGGTAAAGTCTCCGAGTCAGGGTCAGCTTTAGTGTTCAGTTGATTGTTGGGGTCACTGTAAGGGTCAGGGTTAGGTTATCGTCATGGTCTGGGTCAGGGTCAGGGTGAAGTTTAGCACCAGTGTCCTTTTTAGGGTCAGGTTCAGGTATTGGTTTAAAGTCCACATTCGGGTCAGGGACAGGGCTATGTGGTGGTCAGAGTTAGTGTCAAGGTTAGGATTAGGTTCAGAGTCAGGGTCAGGTAAAGGTCAGGGCCAGGGTCAGGGTGAGGGTCAGGCTTTGGTACAGGGTCAATGTTCGGTTCAGTGTCACAGTTAGGTTTGGGCGGTAGGGTTTGGGATTGGGGTTTGG
Organism: Mustela lutreola; assembly: GCF_030435805.1. Lineage (NCBI taxonomy): Eukaryota > Metazoa > Chordata > Mammalia > Carnivora > Mustelidae > Mustela > Mustela lutreola. The sequence goes on along the minus strand of NC_081305.1, from coordinate 62,321,559 downwards.
GTTAGAGTTAGAAGTAGGGTTATGTTTAGGGTTAGGGTTAGGGTTAGACAGCATAAGGTCAGGGTGAGGGTTTGGTTTAGGGTCGGGCTTAGTGTTAGTTCAGGGTCAGCATGAGGTGTAGGTTCAGGGTCCTTATTAGGGTCATGTTTAGAGTTACCATTAGGTTTAGGGTTAGGGTCAAGCACACTGTCACGGTCAGGTGTAGGGTTAGGGTCCGGGTTTGGTCAGCGTCAGGGTTAGGATTAGGGTCAGGGTCAGGGTCCTGGTTAGGTTTGAGTCATGGTTACGGTAATGTCAGAGTTAGGTTTACGTTCAGGGTCCACATCAGGGTCAGTGTCAGGCTTAGGTTTAATTTTAGGGTTCAGGTCAGGGTCACAGTCAGGGTCAGGTTCGGGGTCAGGGTCAGGGCTTGGGTCAGGTTTTGGGGCAGGCTCACAGTCAGTGTCAGGATCAGGGTCAGGGTTAGTGGTTACTGTTAGGGTTAGCCCCGCTCCTGGGTCATGGACCCATCCGTTCAGGGTCTCAGGATAAACCCTGGGCAGAAGGGTGTAGACCCTACACCCGATCCCACTTAACCAGCCTTAAACTGGGGTGTGAACATGACTTGCCCACCATATATCTAAACCCTCATCAGCCGGATCCTGCTTGGGGCATCTCCACCCACGATGGCATAGCAAGGTCCTCTTTACACACAGACACACATACACCCTGAGGCACTCGCACACACACACACACACACACACACACACACACACAGAGAGAGACAGTGAGGAGACCTAGGGCTACACAATTGGATAAGATGTGTGGGACTCTCTGACTCTGAGCCCCCTGGTGTCACCTTTTAATTTTATTAGCCCAAGGGCCTGCGGCATTGGGGAAACCTGATATGACTTGCCAGGGAGGGGACGTGTCTGCCGGGCGAGCTCTCTTTTCCCAGTATCCTCTCGGCTTTAGTACAGCAGAGAACATGTCGCTTCCTTTAGGATGTGCCTAGAAATGAGCTGGGCATGGCGGTTTTCTCTGTAAGGGGTGCCTGGATACGTGAGTTCCAATTCAGTTGGGCTCTGTCGTCAAGGAAGTGAGGTCTCCACTGCCTGGGGGCTCCTTACCGAACTTCCTGCCCCACCAGAGCTCCCTGAACCGCCGGTCCCCAAGCTGCTCAAGGCTCACACTCCACTCAATGCAGTGCCCATCCGTGACCCCCATACAGCCTCCCCCCAGCCCAAGGGAGGCCTGGGTGCAGCTGTTGTCCCCACTGGAGGGAACAGAGCTGGGTTTATACCAGATTAGTGTTAGGGTTAGGGTTAAGAATGACTTAGGGTCAGGGTTAGGGTTAGTCGTCTTTGGGGTCAGGGTTTGCATAAGGTTTAGGGTGGGGTCAGGGTCAGGGTTAGGTTCATGGTTATGGTAAGGTCAGCTTTATGTTTAGGATCTGTTTTATGAGTAGGTTCAGGATCAGGGTTAGCTTTAGGGTTACTAATGTGTTCAGGATCACGAATTGGGTCAGAGTTAGGTTTACACTCAGGGTTAGGGTCAGTGTTAAGGTCAAGGCCAGGGTCAGGTTTAAGGTTAAGTTCGGACATAGGCAAAGTTCAGAGTTAGGGTTATGATCAGGGTCAGTGACAGGGTCAGGATTATTGTTAAAGTGGGGTTAGGTTTAGGGTTAGAGGTAGGTTGCGGGTTAGGGTTAGACCGGGGTAGTGTCAGTGTCAGGGATAATGTTAGGGGTTAGTTTTAGGGTTGGATTCAGCATTAGGTTTCGGGTCAGGGCCCGTGTAAGTGTCAGGGTCAGGGTTACGTTTAGGGTTAGAGATAGGTTCAGGCTCCCATTCAGTGTCAGGGTTAGTGTTAGGTTCAGGGTCAGGGTCACTGTAACGGTCAGGGTTAGGTTTCTGGTCTTTGCCTGGGTCGGGGTCAGGGTGAAGTCTAGGGCCAGTGTCAGGTTTACGGTCAGGATCAGGTATTGGTTTAAAGTCCACATTCAGGTCACACAAGGTTATGTAGTGGTCATTGTTCGGGTCATGGTTAGGTTTAAGGTCAGGGCAAGGGTCAGGTTTAGGGTCAGGGTCTGGTATAGGCAAAGTTCAGGGTTAGGGTTATGATCATCATCAGGTATAGGGTCAGGGTTAATGTTAATGTTTAGGGTTAGTTCTACGTTTAGCGTTAGGTTGACGGTTAGGGTTAGAACTTGTTAGGGTCAGGGTCCGTGGTAGGGTTAGGGGATAGTGTTAGGGTAAGGTTCAGAGATAGGATTCGGGGGAGGGCCCATGTTAGTGTCAGGGTCAGGGTTACATTTAGGGTCAGAGTTAGGTAAAGTCTCCGAGTCAGGGTCAGCTTTAGTGTTCAGTTGATTGTTGGGGTCACTGTAAGGGTCAGGGTTAGGTTATCGTCATGGTCTGGGTCAGGGTCAGGGTGAAGTTTAGCCCCAGTGTCCTTTTTAGGGTCAGGTTCAGGTATTGGTTTAAAGTCCACATTCGGGTCAGGGACAGGGCTATGTGGTGGTCAGAGTTAGTGTCAAGGTTAGGATTAGGTTCAGAGTCAGGGTCAGGTAAAGGTCAGGGCCAGGGTCAGGGTGAGGGTCAGGCTTTGGTACAGGGTCAATGTTCGGTTCAGTGTCACAGTTAGGTTTGGGCGGTAGGGTTTGGGATTGGGGTTTGGGTTAGAGTTAGAAGTAGGGTTATGTTTAGGGTTAGGGTTAGGGTTAGACAGCATAAGGTCAGGGTGAGGGTTTGGTTTAGGGTCGGGCTTAGTGTTAGTTCAGGGTCAGCATTAGGTGTAGGTTCAGGGTCCTTATTAGGGTCATGTTTAGAGTTACCATTAGGTTTAGGGTTAGGGTCAAGCACACTGTCACGGTCAGGTGTAGGGTTAGGGTCCGGGTTTGGTCAGCGTCAGGGTTAGGATTAGGGTCAGGGTCAGGGTCCTGGTTAGGTTTGAGTCATGGTTACGGTAATGTCAGAGTTAGGTTTACGTTCAGGGTCCACATCAGGGTCAGTGTCAGGCTTAGTTTTAATTTTAGGGTTCAGGTCAGGGTCACAGTCAGGGTCAGGTTCGGGGTCAGGGTCAGGGCTTGGGTCAGGTTTTGGGGCAGGCTCACAGTCAGTGTCAGGATCAGGGTCAGGGTTAGTGGTTACTGTTAGGGTTAGCCCCGCTCCTGGGTCATGGACCCATCCGTTCAGGGTCTCAGGATAAACCCTGGGCAGAAGGGTGTAGACCCTACACCCGATCCCACTTAACCAGCCTTAAACTGGGGTGTGAACATGACTTGCCCACCAGATATCTAAACCCTCATCAGCCGGATCCTGCTTGGGGCATCTCCACCCACGATGGCATAGCAAGGTCCTCTTTACACACAGACACACAGACACCCAGAGGCACTCGCACACACACACACACACACACACACACACACAGGCACACAGAGAGAGAGACAGTGAGGAGACCTAGGGCTACACAATTGGATAAGATGTGTGGGACTCTCTGACTCTGAGCCCCCTGGTGTCACCTTTTAATTTTATTAGCCCAAGGGCCTGCGGCATTGGGGAAACCTGATATGACTTGCCAGGGAGGGGACGTGTCTGCCGGGCGAGCTCTCTTTTCCCAGTATCCTCTCGGCTTTAGTACAGCAGAGAACATGTCGCTTCCTTTAGGATGTGCCTAGAAATGAGCTGGCCATGGCGGTTTTCTCTGTAAGGGGTGCCTGGATACGTGGGTTCCAATTCAGTTGGGCTCTGTCGTCAAGGAAGTGAGGTCTCCACTGCCTGGGGGCTCCTTACCGAACTTCCTGCTCCACCAGAGCTCCCTGAGCCGCCGGTCCCCAAGCTGCTCAAGGCTCACACTCCACTCAATGCAGTGCCCATCCGTGACCCCCATACAGCCTCCCCCCAGCCCATGGGAGGCCTGGGTGCAGCTGTTGTCCCCACTGGAGGGAACAGAGCTGGGTTTAGACCAGGTTAGTGTTAGGGTTAGGGTTAAGAATGACTTAGGGTCAGGGTTAGGGTTAGTCGTCTTTGGGGTCAGGGTTTGCATAAGGTTTAGGGTGGGGTCAGGGTCAGGGTTAGGTTCATGGTTATGGTAAGGTCAGCTTTATGTTTAGGATCTGTTTTATGAGTAGGTTCAGGATCAGGGTTAGCTTTAGGGTTACTAATGTGTTCAGGATCACGAATTGGGTCAGAGTTAGGTTTACACTCAGGGTTAGGGTCAGTGTTAAGATCAAGGCCAGGGTCAGGTTTAAGGTTAAGTTCGGACATAGGCAAAGTTCAGAGTTAGGGTTATGATCAGGGTCAGTGACAGGGTCAGGATTATTGTTAAAGTGGGGTTAGGTTTAGGGTTAGAGGTAGGTTGCGGGTTAGGGTTAGACCGGGGTAGTGTCAGTGTCAGGGATAATGTTAGGGGTTAGTTTTAGGGTTGGATTCAGCATTAGGTTTCGGGTCAGGGCCCGTGTAAGTGTCAGGGTCAGGGTTACGTTTAGGGTTAGAGATAGGTTCAGGCTCCCATTCAGTGTCAGGGTTAGTGTTAGGTTCAGGGTCAGGGTCACTGTAACGGTCAGGGTTAGGTTTCTGGTCTTTGCCTGGGTCGGGGTCAGGGTGAAGTCTAGGGCCAGTGTCAGGTTTACGGTCAGGATCAGGTATTGGTTTAAAGTCCACATTCAGGTCACACAAGGTTATGTAGTGGTCATTGTTCGGGTCATGGTTAGGTTTAGGGTCAGGGCAAGGGTCAGGTTTAGGGTCAGGGTCTGGTATAGGCAAAGTTCAGGGTTAGGGTTATGATCATCGTCAGGTATAGGGTCAGGGTTAATGTTAATGTTTAGGGTTAGTTCTACGTTTAGCGTTAGGTTGACGGTTAGGGTTAGAACTTGTTAGGGTCAGGGTCCGTGGTAGGGTTAGGGGATAGTGTTAGGGTAAGGTTCAGAGATAGGATTCGGGGGAGGGCCCATGTTAGTGTCAGGGTCAGGGTTACATTTAGGGTCAGAGTTAGGTAAAGTCTCCGAGTCAGGGTCAGCTTTAGTGTTCAGTTGATTTTTGGGGTCACTGTAAGGGTCAGGGTTAGGTTATCGTCATGGTCTGGGTCAGGGTCAGGGTGAAGTTTAGCCCCAGTGTCCTTTTTAGGGTCAGGTTCAGGTATTGGTTTAAAGTCCACATTCGGGTCAGGGACAGGGCTATGTGGTGGTCAGAGTTAGTGTCAAGGTTAGGATTAGGTTCAGAGTCAGGGTCAGGTAAAGGTCAGGGCCAGGGTCAGGGTGAGGGTCAGGCTTTGGTACAGGGTCAATGTTCGGTTCAGTGTCACAGTTAGGTTTGGGCGGTAGGGTTTGGGATTGGGGTTTGGGTTAGAGTTAGAAGTAGGGTTATGTTTAGGGTTAGGGTTAGGGTTAGACAGCATAAGGTCAGGGTGAGGGTTTGGTTTAGGGTCGGGCTTAGTGTTAGTTCAGGGTCAGCATGAGGTGTAGGTTCAGGGTCCTTATTAGGGTCATGTTTAGAGTTACCATTAGGTTTAGGGTTAGGGTCAAGCACACTGTCACGGTCAGGTGTAGGGTTAGGGTCCGGGTTTGGTCAGCGTCAGGGTTAGGATTAGGGTCAGGGTCAGGGTCCTGGTTAGGTTTGAGTCATGGTTACGGTAATGTCAGAGTTAGGTTTACGTTCAGGGTCCACATCAGGGTCAGTGTCAGGCTTAGTTTTAATTTTAGGGTTCAGGTCAGGGTCACAGTCAGGGTCAGGTTCGGGGTCAGGGTCAGGGCTTGGGTCAGGTTTTGGGGCAGGCTCACAGTCAGTGTCAGGATCAGGGTCAGGGTTAGTGGTTACTGTTAGGGTTAGCCCCGCTCCTGGGTCATGGACCCATCCGTTCAGGGTCTCAGGATAAACCCTGGGCAGAAGGGTGTAGACCCTACACCCGATCCCACTTAACCAGCCTTAAACTGGGGTGTGAACATGACTTGCCCACCAGATATCTAAACCCTCATCAGCCGGATCCTGCTTGGGGCATCTCCACCCACGATGGCATAGCAAGGTCCTCTTTACACACAGACACACAGACACCCAGAGGCACTCGCACACACACACACACACACACACACACACACACAGGCACACAGAGAGAGAGACAGTGAGGAGACCTAGGGCTACACAATTGGATAAGATGTGTGGGACTCTCTGACTCTGAGCCCCCTGGTGTCACCTTTTAATTTTATTAGCCCAAGGGCCTGCGGCATTGGGGAAACCTGATATGACTTGCCAGGGAGGGGACGTGTCTGCCGGGCGAGCTCTCTTTTCCCAGTATCCTCTCGGCTTTAGTACAGCAGAGAACATGTCGCTTCCTTTAGGATGTGCCTAGAAATGAGCTGGCCATGGCGGTTTTCTCTGTAAGGGGTGCCTGGATACGTGGGTTCCAATTCAGTTGGGCTCTGTCGTCAAGGAAGTGAGGTGTCCACTGCCTGGGGGCTCCTTACCGAACTTCCTGCTCCACCAGAGCTCCCTGAGCCGCCGGTCCCCAAGCTGCTCAAGGCTCACACTCCACTCAATGCAGTGCCCATCCGTGACCCCCATACAGCCTCCCCCCAGCCCATGGGAGGCCTGGGTGCAGCTGTTGTCCCCACTGGAGGGAACAGAGCTGGGTTTAGACCAGGTTAGTGTTAGGGTTAGGGTTAAGAATGACTTAGGGTCAGGGTTAGGGTTAGTCGTCTTTGGGGTCAGGGTTTGCATAAGGTTTAGGGTGGGGTCAGGGTCAGGGTTAGGTTCATGGTTATGGTAAGGTCAGCTTTATGTTTAGGATCTGTTTTATGAGTAGGTTCAGGATCAGGGTTAGCTTTAGGGTTACTAATGTGTTCAGGATCACGAATTGGGTCAGAGTTAGGTTTACACTCAGGGTTAGGGTCAGTGTTAAGATCAAGGCCAGGGTCAGGTTTAAGGTTAAGTTCGGACATAGGCAAAGTTCAGAGTTAGGGTTATGATCAGGGTCAGTGACAGGGTCAGGATTATTGTTAAAGTGGGGTTAGGTTTAGGGTTAGAGGTAGGTTGCGGGTTAGGGTTAGACCGGGGTAGTGTCAGTGTCAGGGATAATGTTAGGGGTTAGTTTTAGGGTTAGATTCAGCATTAGGTTTCGGGTCAGGGCCCGTGTAAGTGTCAGGGTCAGGGTTACGTTTAGGGTTAGAGATAGGTTCAGGCTCCCATTCAGTGTCAGGGTTAGTGTTAGGTTCAGGGTCAGGGTCACTGTAACGGTCAGGGTTAGGTTTCTGGTCTTTGCCTGGGTCGGGTTCAGGGTGAAGTCTAGGGCCAGTGTCAGGTTTACGGTCAGGATCAGGTATTGGTTTAAAGTCCACATTCAGGTCACACAAGGTTATGTAGTGGTCATTGTTCGGGTCATGGTTAGGTTTAGGGTCAGGGCAAGGGTCAGGTTTAGGGTCAGGGTCTGGTATAGGCAAAGTTCAGGGTAAGGGTGATGATCATCGTCAGGTATAGTGTCAGGGTTAATGTTAATGTTTAGGGTTAGTTCTACGTTTAGCGTTAGGTTGACGGTTAGGGTTAGAACTTGTTAGGGTCAGGGTCCGTGGTAGGGTTAGGGGATAGTGTTAGGGTAAGGTTCAGAGATAGGATTCGGGGGAGGGCCCATGTTAGTGTCAGGGTCAGGGTTACATTTAGGGTCAGAGTTAGGTAAAGTCTCCGAGTCAGGGTCAGCTTTAGTGTTCAGTTGATTGTTGGGGTCACTGTAAGGGTCAGGGTTAGGTTATCGTCATGGTCTGGGTCAGGGTCAGGGTGAAGTTTAGCACCAGTGTCCTTTTTAGGGTCAGGTTCAGGTATTGGTTTAAAGTCCACATTCGGGTCAGGGACAGGGCTATGTGGTGGTCAGAGTTAGTGTCAAGGTTAGGATTAGGTTCAGAGTCAGGGTCAGGTAAACGTCAGGGCCAGGGTCAGGGTGAGGGTCATGCTTTGGTACAGGGTCAATGTTCGGTTCAGTGTCACAGTTAGGTTTTGGCGGTAGGGTTTGGGATTGGGGTTTGGGTTAGAGTTAGAAGTAGGGTTATGTTTAGGGTTAGGGTTAGGGTTAGACAGCATAAGGTCAGGGTGAGGGTTTGGTTTAGGGTCGGGCTTAGTGTTAGTGCAGGGTCAGCATGAGGTGTGGGTTCAGGGTTCTTATTAGGGTCATGTTTAGAGTTACCATTAGGTTTAGGGTTAGGGTCAAGCACACTGTCACGGTCAGGTGTAGGGTTAGGGTCCGGGTTTGGTCAGCGTCAGGGTTAGGATTAGGGTCAGGGTCAGGGTCCTGGTTAGGTTTGAGTCATGGTTACGGTAATGTCAGAGTTAGGTTTACGTTCAGGGTCCACATCAGGGTCAGTGTCAGGCTTAGGTTTATTTTAGGGTTCAGGTCAGGGTCAGAGTCAGGGTCAGGTTCGGGGTCAGGGTCAGGGCTTGGGTCAGGTTTTGGGGCAGGCTCACAGTCAGTGTCAGGATCAGGGTCAGGGTTAGTGGTTACTGTTAGGGTTAGCCCCGCTCCTGGGTCATGGACCCATCCGTTCAGGGTCTCAGGATAAACCCTGGGCAGAGGGTGTAGACCCTACACCCGATCCCACTTAACCAGCCTTAAACTGGGGTGTGAACATGACTTGCCCACCAGATATCTAAACCCTCATCAGCCGGATCCTGCTTGGGGCATCTCCACCCACGATGGCATAGCAAGGTCCTCTTTACACACAGACACACAGACACCCAGAGGCACTCGCACACACACACACACACACACACACACACACACACACACACAGAGAGACAGTGAGGAGACCTAGGGAAACACAATTGGATAAGATGTGTGGGACTCTCTGACTCTGAGCCCCCTGGTGTCACCTTTTAATTTTATTAGCCCAAGGGCCTGCGGCATTGGGGAAACCTGATTTGACTTGCCAGGGAGGGGACGTGTCTGCCGGGCGAGCTCTCTTTTCCCAGTATCCTCTCGGCTTTAGTACAGCAGAGAACATGTCGCTTCCTTTAGGATGTGCCTAGAAATTAGCTGGGCATGGCGGTTTTCTCTGTAAGGGGTGCCTGGATACGTGGGTTCCAATTCAGTTGGGCTCTGTCGTCAAGGAAGTGAGGTCTCCACTGCCTGGGGGCTCCTTACCGAACTTCCTGCTCCACCAGAGCTCCCTGAACCGCCGGTCCCCAAGCTGCTCAAGGCTCACACTCCACTCAATGCAGTGCCCATCCATGACCCCCATACAGCCTCCCCCCAGCCCATGGGAGGCCTGGGTGCAGCTGTTGTCCCCACTGGAGGGAACAGAGCTGGGTTTAGACCAGGTTAGTGTTAGGGTTAGGGTTAAGAATGACTTAGGGTCAGGGTTAGGGTTAGTCGTCTTTGGGGTCAGGGTTTGCATAAGGTTTAGGGTGGGGTCAGGGTCAGGGTTAGGTTCATGGTTATGGTAAGGTCAGCTTTATGTTTAGGATCTGTTTTATGAGTAGGTTCAGGATCAGGGTTAGCTTTAGGGTTACTAATGTGTTCAGGATCACGAATTGGGTCAGAGTTAGGTTTACAGTCAGGGTTAGGGTCAGTGTTAAGGTCAAGGCCAGGGTCAGGTTTAAGGTTAAGTTCGGACATAGGCAAAGTTCAGAGTTAGGGTTATGATCAGGGTCAGGGAGAGGGTCAGGATTATTGTTAAAGTGGGGTTAGGTTTAGGGTTAGAGGTAGGTTGCGGGTTAGGGTTAGACCGGGGTAGTGTCAGTGTCAGGGATCATGTTAGGGGTTAGTTTTAGGGTTAGATTCAGCATTAGGTTTCGGGTCAGGGCCCGTGTAAGTGTCAGGGTCAGGGTTACGTTTAGGGTTAGAGATAGGTTCAGGCTCCCATTCAGTGTCAGGGTTAGTGTTAGTTTCAGGGTCAGGGTCACTGTAACGGTCAGGGTTAGGTTTCTGGTCTTTGCCTGGGTCGGGGTCAGGGTGAAGTCTAGGGCCAGTGTCAGGTTTACGGTCAGGATCAGGTATTGGTTTAAAGTCCACATTCAGGTCAAAAAAGGTTATGTAGTGGTCATTGTTCGGGTCATGGTTAGGTTTAGGGTCAGGGCAAGGGTCAGGTTTAGGGTCAGGGTCTGGTATAGGCAAAGTTCAGGGTTAGGGTTATGATCATCGTCAGGTATAGGGTCAGGGTTAATGTTAATGTTTAGGGTTAGTTCTACGTTTAGCGTTAGGTTGACGGTTAGGGTTAGAACTTGTTAGGGTCAGGGTCCGTGGTAGGGTTAGGGGATAGTGTTAGGGTTAGGTTCAGAGATAGGATTCGGGGGAGGGCCCATGTTAGTGTCAGGGTCAGGGTTACATTTAGGGTCAGAGTTAGGTAAAGTCTCCGAGTCAGGGTCAGCTTTAGTGTTCAGTTGATTGTTGGGGTCACTGTAAGGGTCAGGGTTAGGTTATCGTCATGGTCTGGGTCAGGGTCAGGGTGAAGTTTAGCACCAGTGTCCTTTTTAGGGTCAGGTTCAGGTATTGGTTTAAAGTCCACATTCGGGTCAGGGACAGGGCTATGTGGTGGTCAGAGTTAGTGTCAAGGTTAGGATTAGGTTCAGAGTCAGGGTCAGGTAAAGGTCAGGGCCAGGGTCAGGGTGAGGGTCAGGCTTTGGTACAGGGTCAATGTTCGGTTCAGTGTCACAGTTAGGTTTGGGCGTTAGGGTTTGGGATTGGGGTTTGGGTTAGAGTTAGAAGTAGGGTTATGTTTAGGGTTAGGGTTAGGGTTAGACAGCATAAGGTCAGGGTGAGGGTTTGGTTTAGGGTCGGGCTTAGTGTTAGTTCAGGGTCAGCATGAGGTGTAGGTTCAGGGTCCTTATTAGGGTCATGTTTAGAGTTACCATTAGGTTTAGGGTTAGGGTCAAGCACACTGTCACGGTCAGGTGTAGGGTTAGGGTCCGGGTTTGGTCAGCGTCAGGGTTAGGATTAGGGTCAGGGTCAGGGTCCTGGTTAGGTTTGAGTCATGGTTACGGTAATGTCAGAGTTAGGTTTACGTTCAGGGTCCACATCAGGGTCAGTGTCAGGCTTAGGTTTAATTTTAGGGTTCAGGTCAGGGTCACAGTCAGGGTCAGGTTCGGGGTCAGGGTCAGGGCTTGGGTCAGGTTTTGGGGCAGGCTCACAGTCAGTGTCAGGATCAGGGTCAGGGTTAGTGGTTACTGTTAGGGTTAGCCCCGCTCCTGGGTCATGGACCCATCCGTTCAGGGTCTCAGGATAAACCCTGGGCAGAAGGGTGTAGACCCTACACCCGATCCCACTTAACCAGCCTTAAACTGGGGTGTGAACATGACTTGCCCACCAGATATCTAAACCCTCATCAGCCGGATCCTGCTTGGGGCATCTCCACCCACGATGGCATAGCAAGGTCCTCTTTACACACAGACACACATACACCCAGAGGCACTCGCACACACACACACACACACACACACACACACACACACACAGAGAGACAGTGAGGAGACCTAGGGCTACACAATTGGATAAGATGTGTGGGACTCTCTGACTCTGAGCCCCCTGGTGTCACCTTTTAATTTTATTAGCCCAAGGGCCTGCGGCATTGGGGAAACCTGATATGACTTGCCAGGGAGGGGACGTGTCTGCCGGGCGAGCTCTCTTTTCCCAGTATCCTCTCGGCTTTAGTACAGCAGAGAACATGTCGCTTCCTTTAGGATGTGCCTAGAAATGAGCTGGGCATGGCGGTTTTCTCTGTAAGGGGTGCCTGGATACGTGGGTTCCAATTCAGTTGGGCTCTGTCGTCAAGGAAGTGAGGTCTCCACTGCCTGGGGGCTCCTTACTGAACTTCCTGCTCCACCAGAGCTCCCTGAACCGCCGGTCCCCAAGCTGCTCAAGGCTCACACTCCACTCAATGCAGTGCCCATCCGTGACCCCCATACAGCCTCCCCCCAGCCCATGGGAGGCCTGGGTGCAGCTGTTGTCCCCACTGGAGGGAACAGAGCTGGGTTTAGAGCAGGTTAGTGTTAGGGTTAGGGTTAAGAATGACTTAGGGTCAGGGTTAGGGTTAGTCGTCTTTGGGGTCAGGGTTTGCATAAGGTTTAGGGTGGGGTCAGGGTCAGGGTTAGGTTCATGGTTATGGTAAGGTCAGCTTTATGTTTAGGATCTGTTTTATGAGTAGGTTCAGGATCAGGGTTAGCTTTAGGGTTACTAATGTGTTCAGGATCACGAATTGGGTCAGAGTTAGGTTTACAGTCAGGGTTAGGGTCAGAGTTAAGGTCAAGGCCAGGGTCAGGTTTAAGGTTAAGTTCGGACATAGGCAAAGTTCAGAGTTAGGGTTATGATCAGGGTCAGTGACAGGGTCAGGATTATTGTTAAAGTGGGGTTAGGTTTAGGGTTAGAGGTAGGTTGCGGGTTAGGGTTAGACCGGGGTAGTGTCAGTGTCAGGGATAATGTTAGGGGTTAGTTTTAGGGTTGGATTCAGCATTAGGTTTCGGGTCAGGGCCCGTGTAAGTGTCAGGGTCAGGGTTACGTTTAGGGTTAGAGATAGGTTCAGGCTCCCATTCAGTGTCAGGGTTAGTGTTAGGTTCAGGGTCAGGGTCACTGTAACGGTCAGGGTTAGGTTTCTGGTCTTTGCCTGGGTCGGGGTCAGGGTGAAGTCTAGGGCCAGTGTCAGGTTTACGGTCAGGATCAGGTATTGGTTTAAAGTCCACATTCAGGTCACACAAGGTTATGTAGTGGTCATTGTTCGGGTCATGGTTAGGTTTAGGGTCAGGGCAAGGGTCAGGTTTAGGGTCAGGGTCTGGTATAGGCAAAGTTCAGGGTTAGGGTTATGATCATCGTCAGGTATAGGGTCAGGGTTAATGTTAATGTTTAGGGTTAGTTCTACGTTTAGCGTTAGGTTGACGGTTAGGGTTAGAACTTGTTAGGGTCAGGGTCCGTGGTAGGGTTAGGGGATAGTGTTAGGGTTAGGTTCAGAGATAGGATTCGGGGGAGGGCCCATGTTAGTGTCAGGGTCAGGGTTACATTTAGGGTCAGAGTTAGGTAAAGTCTCCGAGTCAGGGTCAGCTTTAGTGTTCAGTTGATTGTTGGGGTCACTGTAAGGGTCAGGGTTAGGTTATCGTCATGGTCTGGGTCAGGGTCAGGGTGAAGTTTAGCACCAGTGTCCTTTTTAGGGTCAGGTTCAGGTATTGGTTTAAAGTCCACATTCGGGTCAGGGACAGGGCTATGTGGTGGTCAGAGTTAGTGTCAAGGTTAGGATTAGGTTCAGAGTCAGGGTCAGGTAAAGGTCAGGGCCAGGGTCAGGGTGAGGGTCAGGCTTTGGTACAGGGTCAATGTTCGGTTCAGTGTCACAGTTAGGTTTGGGCGGTAGGGTTTGGGATTGGGGTTTGGGTTAGAGTTAGAAGTAGGGTTATGTTTAGGGTTAGGGTTAGGGTTAGACAGCATAAGGTCAGGGTGAGGGTTTGGTTTAGGGTCGGGCTTAGTGTTAGTTCAGGGTCAGCATGAGGTGTAGGTTCAGGGTCCTTATTAGGGTCATGTTTAGAGTTACCATTAGGTTTAGGGTTAGGGTCAAGCACACTGTCACGGTCAGGTGTAGGGTTAGGGTCCGGGTTTGGTCAGCGTCAGGGTTAGGATTAGGGTCAGGGTCAGGGTCCTGGTTAGGTTTGAGTCATGGTTACGGTAATGTCAGAGTTAGGTTTACGTTCAGGGTCCACATCAGGGTCAGTGTCAGGCTTAGTTTTAATTTTAGGGTTCAGGTCAGGGTCACAGTCAGGGTCAGGTTCGGGGTCAGGGTCAGGGCTTGGGTCAGGTTTTGGGGCAGGCTCACAGTCAGTGTCAGGATCAGGGTCAGGGTTAGTGGTTACTGTTAGGGTTAGCCCCGCTCCTGGGTCATGGACCCATCCGTTCAGGGTCTCAGGATAAACCCTGGGCAGAAGGGTGTAGACCCTACACCCGATCCCACTTAACCAGCCTTAAACTGGGGTGTGAACATGACTTGCCCACCAGATATCTAAACCCTCATCAGCCGGATCCTGCTTGGGGCATCTCCACCCACGATGGCATAGCAAGGTCCTCTTTACACACAGACACACAGACACCCAGAGGCACTCGCACACACACACACACACACACACACACACACACAGGCACACAGAGAGAGAGACAGTGAGGAGACCTAGGGCTACACAATTGGATAAGATGTGTGGGACTCTCTGACTCTGAGCCCCCTGGTGTCACCTTTTAATTTTATTAGCCCAAGGGCCTGCGGCATTGGGGAAACCTGATATGACTTGCCAGGGAGGGGACGTGTCTGCCGGGCGAGCTCTCTTTTCCCAGTATCCTCTCGGCTTTAGTACAGCAGAGAACATGTCGCTTCCTTTAGGATGTGCCTAGAAATGAGCTGGCCATGGCGGTTTTCTCTGTAAGGGGTGCCTGGATACGTGGGTTCCAATTCAGTTGGGCTCTGTCGTCAAGGAAGTGAGGTGTCCACTGCCTGGGGGCTCCTTACCGAACTTCCTGCTCCACCAGAGCTCCCTGAGCCGCCGGTCCCCAAGCTGCTCAAGGCTCACACTCCACTCAATGCAGTGCCCATCCGTGACCCCCATACAGCCTCCCCCCAGCCCATGGGAGGCCTGGGTGCAGCTGTTGTCCCCACTGGAGGGAACAGAGCTGGGTTTAGACCAGGTTAGTGTTAGGGTTAGGGTTAAGAATGACTTAGGGTCAGGGTTAGGGTTAGTCGTCTTTGGGGTCAGGGTTTGCATAAGGTTTAGGGTGGGGTCAGGGTCAGGGTTAGGTTCATGGTTATGGTAAGGTCAGCTTTATGTTTAGGATCTGTTTTATGAGTAGGTTCAGGATCAGGGTTAGCTTTAGGGTTACTAATGTGTTCAGGATCACGAATTGGGTCAGAGTTAGGTTTACACTCAGGGTTAGGGTCAGTGTTAAGATCAAGGCCAGGGTCAGGTTTAAGGTTAAGTTCGGACATAGGCAAAGTTCAGAGTTAGGGTTATGATCAGGGTCAGTGACAGGGTCAGGATTATTGTTAAAGTGGGGTTAGGTTTAGGGTTAGAGGTAGGTTGCGGGTTAGGGTTAGACCGGGGTAGTGTCAGTGTCAGGGATAATGTTAGGGGTTAGTTTTAGGGTTAGATTCAGCATTAGGTTTCGGGTCAGGGCCCGTGTAAGTGTCAGGGTCAGGGTTACGTTTAGGGTTAGAGATAGGTTCAGGCTCCCATTCAGTGTCAGGGTTAGTGTTAGGTTCAGGGTCAGGGTCACTGTAACGGTCAGGGTTAGGTTTCTGGTCTTTGCCTGGGTCGGGGTCAGGGTGAAGTCTAGGGCCAGTGTCAGGTTTACGGTCAGGATCAGGTATTGGTTTAAAGTCCACATTCAGGTCACACAAGGTTATGTAGTGGTCATTGTTCGGGTCATGGTTAGGTTTAGGGTCAGGGCAAGGGTCAGGTTTAGGGTCAGGGTCTGGTATAGGCAAAGTTCAGGGTAAGGGTGATGATCATCGTCAGGTATAGTGTCAGGGTTAATGTTAATGTTTAGGGTTAGTTCTACGTTTAGCGTTAGGTTGACGGTTAGGGTTAGAACTTGTTAGGGTCAGGGTCCGTGGTAGGGTTAGGGGATAGTGTTAGGGTAAGGTTCAGAGATAGGATTCGGGGGAGGGCCCATGTTAGTGTCAGGGTCAGGGTTACATTTAGGGTCAGAGTTAGGTAAAGTCTCCGAGTCAGGGTCAGCTTTAGTGTTCAGTTGATTGTTGGGGTCACTGTAAGGGTCAGGGTTAGGTTATCGTCATGGTCTGGGTCAGGGTCAGGGTGAAGTTTAGCACCAGTGTCCTTTTTAGGGTCAGGTTCAGGTATTGGTTTAAAGTCCACATTCGGGTCAGGGACAGGGCTATGTGGTGGTCAGAGTTAGTGTCAAGGTTAGGATTAGGTTCAGAGTCAGGGTCAGGTAAAGGTCAGGGCCAGGGTCAGGGTGAGGGTCAGGCTTTGGTACAGGGTCAATGTTCGGTTCAGTGTCACAGTTAGGTTTGGGCGGTAGGGTTTGGGATTGGGGTTTGGGTTAGAGTTAGAAGTAGGGTTATGTTTAGGGTTAGGGTTAGGGTTAGACAGCATAAGGTCAGGGTGAGGGTTTGGTTTAGGGTCGGGCTTAGTGTTAGTTCAGGGTCAGCATGAGGTGTAGGTTCAGGGTCCTTATTAGGGTCATGTTTAGAGTTACCATTAGGTTTAGGGTTAGGGTCAAGCACACTGTCACGGTCAGGTGTAGGGTTAGGGTCCGGGTTTGGTCAGCGTCAGGGTTAGGATTAGGGTCAGGGTCAGGGTCCTGGTTAGGTTTGAGTCATGGTTACGGTAATGTCAGAGTTAGGTTTACGTTCAGGGTCCACATCAGGGTCAGTGTCAGGCTTAGTTTTAATTTTAGGGTTCAGGTCAGGGTCACAGTCAGGGTCAGGTTCGGGGTCAGGGTCAGGGCTTGGGTCAGGTTTTGGGGCAGGCTCACAGTCAGTGTCAGGATCAGGGTCAGGGTTAGTGGTTACTGTTAGGGTTAGCCCCGCTCCTGGGTCATGGACCCATCCGTTCAGGGTCTCAGGATAAACCCTGGGCAGAAGGGTGTAGACCCTACACCCGATCCCACTTAACCAGCCTTAAACTGGGGTGTGAACATGACTTGCCCACCAGATATCTAAACCCTCATCAGCCGGATCCTGCTTGGGGCATCTCCACCCACGATGGCATAGCAAGGTCCTCTTTACACACAGACACACAGACACCCAGAGGCACTCGCACACACACACACACACACACACACACACACACAGGCACACAGAGAGAGAGACAGTGAGGAGACCTAGGGCTACACAATTGGATAAGATGTGTGGGACTCTCTGACTCTGAGCCCCCTGGTGTCACCTTTTAATTTTATTAGCCCAAGGGCCTGCGGCATTGGGGAAACCTGATATGACTTGCCAGGGAGGGGACGTGTCTGCCGGGCGAGCTCTCTTTTCCCAGTATCCTCTCGGCTTTAGTACAGCAGAGAACATGTCGCTTCCTTTAGGATGTGCCTAGAAATGAGCTGGCCATGGCGGTTTTCTCTGTAAGGGGTGCCTGGATACGTGGGTTCCAATTCAGTTGGGCTCTGTCGTCAAGGAAGTGAGGTGTCCACTGCCTGGGGGCTCCTTACCGAACTTCCTGCTCCACCAGAGCTCCCTGAGCCGCCGGTCCCCAAGCTGCTCAAGGCTCACACTCCACTCAATGCAGTGCCCATCCGTGACCCCCATACAGCCTCCCCCCAGCCCATGGGAGGCCTGGGTGCAGCTGTTGTCCCCACTGGAGGGAACAGAGCTGGGTTTAGACCAGGTTAGTGTTAGGGTTAGGGTTAAGAATGACTTAGGGTCAGGGTTAGGGTTAGTCGTCTTTGGGGTCAGGGTTTGCATAAGGTTTAGGGTGGGGTCAGGGTCAGGGTTAGGTTCATGGTTATGGTAAGGTCAGCTTTATGTTTAGGATCTGTTTTATGAGTAGGTTCAGGATCAGGGTTAGCTTTAGGGTTACTAATGTGTTCAGGATCACGAATTGGGTCAGAGTTAGGTTTACACTCAGGGTTAGGGTCAGTGTTAAGATCAAGGCCAGGGTCAGGTTTAAGGTTAAGTTCGGACATAGGCAAAGTTCAGAGTTAGGGTTATGATCAGGGTCAGTGACAGGGTCAGGATTATTGTTAAAGTGGGGTTAGGTTTAGGGTTAGAGGTAGGTTGCGGGTTAGGGTTAGACCGGGGTAGTGTCAGTGTCAGGGATAATGTTAGGGGTTAGTTTTAGGGTTAGATTCAGCATTAGGTTTCGGGTCAGGGCCCGTGTAAGTGTCAGGGTCAGGGTTACGTTTAGGGTTAGAGATAGGTTCAGGCTCCCATTCAGTGTCAGGGTTAGTGTTAGGTTCAGGGTCAGGGTCACTGTAACGGTCAGGGTTAGGTTTCTGGTCTTTGCCTGGGTCGGGGTCAGGGTGAAGTCTAGGGCCAGTGTCAGGTTTACGGTCAGGATCAGGTATTGGTTTAAAGTCCACATTCAGGTCACACAAGGTTATGTAGTGGTCATTGTTCGGGTCATGGTTAGGTTTAGGGTCAGGGCAAGGGTCAGGTTTAGGGTCAGGGTCTGGTATAGGCAAAGTTCAGGGTAAGGGTGATGATCATCGTCAGGTATAGTGTCAGGGTTAATGTTAATGTTTAGGGTTAGTTCTACGTTTAGCGTTAGGTTGACGGTTAGGGTTAGAACTTATTAGGGTCAGGGTCCGTGGTAGGGTTAGGGGATAGTGTTAGGGTTAGGTTCAGAGATAGGATTCGGGGGAGGGCCCATGTTAGTGTCATGGTCAGGGTTACATTTAGGGTCAGAGTTAGGTAAAGTCTCCGAGTCAGGGTCAGCTTTAGTGTTCAGTTGATTGTTGGGGTCACTGTAAGGGTCAGGGTTAGGTTATCGTCATGGTCTGGGTCAGGGTCAGGGTGAAGTTTAGCACCAGTGTCCTTTTTAGGGTCAGGTTCAGGTATTGGTTTAAAGTCCACATTCGGGTCAGGGACAGGGCTATGTGGTGGTCAGAGTTAGTGTCAAGGTTAGGATTAGGTTCAGAGTCAGGGTCAGGTAAAGGTCAGGGCCAGGGTCAGGGTGAGGGTCAGGCTTTGGTACAGGGTCAATGTTCGGTTCAGTGTCACAGTTAGGTTTGGGCGGTAGGGTTTGGGATTGGGGTTTGGGTTAGAGTTAGAAGTAGGGTTATGTTTAGGGTTAGGGTTAGGGTTAGACAGCATAAGGTCAGGGTGAGGGTTTGGTTTAGGGTCGGGCTTAGTGTTAGTTCAGGGTCAGCATGAGGTGTAGGTTCAGGGTCCTTATTAGGGTCATGTTTAGAGTTACCATTAGGTTTAGGGTTAGGGTCAAGCACACTGTCACGGTCAGGTGTAGGGTTAGGGTCCGGGTTTGGTCAGCGTCAGGGTTAGGATTAGGGTCAGGGTCAGGGTCCTGGTTAGGTTTGAGTCATGGTTACGGTAATGTCAGAGTTAGGTTTACGTTCAGGGTCCACATCAGGGTCAGTGTCAGGCTTAGGTTTAACTTTAGGGTTCAGGTCAGGGTCACAGTCAGGGTCAGGTTCGGGGTCAGGGTCAGGGCTTGGGTCAGGTTTTGGGGCAGGCTCACAGTCAGTGTCAGGATCAGGGTCAGGGTTAGTGGTTACTGTTAGGGTTAGCCCCGCTCCTGGGTCATGGACCCATCCGTTCAGGGTCTCAGGATAAACCCTGGGCAGAAGGGTGTAGACCCTACACCCGATCCCACTTAACCAGCCTTAAACTGGGGTGTGAACATGACTTGCCCACCAGATATCTAAACCCTCATCAGCCGGATCCTGCTTGGGGCATCTCCACCCACGATGGCATAGCAAGGTCCTCTTTACACACAGACACACAGACACCCAGAGGCACTCGCACACACACACACACACACACACACACACACACACACACACACACAGAGAGAGACAGTGAGGAGACCTAGGGCTACACAATTGGATAAGATGTGTGGGACTCTCTGACTCTGAGCCCCCTGGTGTCACCTTTTAATTTTATTAGCCCAAGGGCCTGCGGCATTGGGGAAACCTGATATGACTTGCCAGGGAGGGGACGTGTCTGCCGGGCGAGCTCTCTTTTCCCAGTATCCTCTCGGCTTTAGTACAGCAGAGAACATGTCGCTTCCTTTAGGATGTGCCTAGAAATGAGCTGGGCATGGCGGTTTTCTCTGTAAGGGGTGCCTGGATACGTGGGTTCCAATTCAGTTGGGCTCTGTCGTCAAGGAAGTGAGGTCTCCACTGCCTGGGGGCTCCTTACCGAACTTCCTGCTCCACCAGAGCTCCCTGAACCGCCGGTCCCCAAGCTGCTCAAGGCTCACACTCCACTCAATGCAGTGCCCATCCGTGACCCCCATACAGCCTCCCCCCAGCCCATGGGAGGCCTGGGTGCAGCTGTTGTCCCCACTGGAGGGAACAGAGCTGGGTTTAGAGCAGGTTAGTGTTAGGGTTAGGGTTAAGAATGACTTAGGGTCAGGGTTAGGGTTAGTCGTCTTTGGGGTCAGGGTTTGCATAAGGTTTAGGGTGGGGTCAGGGTCAGGGTTAGGTTCATGGTTATGGTAAGGTCAGCTTTATGTTTAGGATCTGTTTTATGAGTAGGTTCAGGATCAGGGTTAGCTTTAGGGTTACTAATGTGTTCAGGATCACGAATTGGGTCAGAGTTAGGTTTACAGTCAGGGTTAGGGTCAGTGTTAAGGTCAAGGCCAGGGTCAGGTTTAAGGTTAAGTTCGGACATAGGCAAAGTTCAGAGTTAGGGTTATGATCAGGGTCAGTGACAGGGTCAGGATTATTGTTAAAGTGGGGTTAGGTTTAGGGTTAGAGGTAGGTTGCGGGCTAGGGTTAGACCGGGGTAGTGTCAGTGTCAGGGATAATGTTAGGGGTTAGTTTTAGGGTTGGATTCAGCATTAGGTTTCGGGTCAGGGCCCGTGTAAGTGTCAGGGTCAGGGTTACGTTTAGGGTTAGAGATAGGTTCAGGCTCCCATTCAGTGTCAGGGTTAGTGTTAGGTTCAGGGTCAGGGTCACTGTAACGGTCAGGGTTAGGTTTCTGGTCTTTGCCTGGGTCGGGGTCAGGGTGAAGTCTAGGGCCAGTGTCAGGTTTACGGTCAGGATCAGGTATTGGTTTAAAGTCCACATTCAGGTCACACAAGGTTATGTAGTGGTCATTGTTCGGGTCATGGTTAGGTTTAGGGTCAGGGCAAGGGTCAGGTTTAGGGTCAGGGTCTGGTATAGGCAAAGTTCAGGGTTAGGGTTATGATCATCGTCAGGTATAGGGTCAGGGTTAATGTTAATGTTTAGGGTTAGTTCTACGTTTAGCGTTAGGTTGACGGTTAGGGTTAGAACTTGTTAGGGTCAGGGTCCGTGGTAGGGTTAGGGGATAGTGTTAGGGTAAGGTTCAGAGATAGGATTCGGGGGAGGGCCCATGTTAGTGTCAGGGTCAGGGTTACATTTAGGGTCAGAGTTAGGTAAAGTCTCCGAGTCAGGGTCAGCTTTAGTGTTCAGTTGATTGTTGGGGTCACTGTAAGGGTCAGGGTTAGGTTATCGTCATGGTCTGGGTCAGGGTCAGGGTGAAGTTTAGCCCCAGTGTCCTTTTTAGGGTCAGGTTCAGGTATTGGTTTAAAGTCCACATTCGGGTCAGGGACAGGGCTATGTGGTGGTCAGAGTTAGTGTCAAGGTTAGGATTAGGTTCAGAGTCAGGGTCAGGTAAAGGTCAGGGCCAGGGTCAGGGTGAGGGTCAGGCTTTGGTACAGGGTCAATGTTCGGTTCAGTGTCACAGTTAGGTTTGGGCGGTAGGGTTTGGGATTGGGGTTTGGGTTAGAGTTAGAAGTAGGGTTATGTTTAGGGTTAGGGTTAGGGTTAGACAGCATAAGGTCAGGGTGAGGGTTTGGTTTAGGGTCGGGCTTAGTGTTAGTTCAGGGTCAGCATGAGGTGTAGGTTCAGGGTCCTTATTAGGGTCATGTTTAGAGTTACCATTAGGTTTAGGGTTAGGGTCAAGCACACTGTCACGGTCAGGTGTAGGGTTAGGGTCCGGGTTTGGTCAGCGTCAGGGTTAGGATTAGGGTCAGGGTCAGGGTCCTGGTTAGGTTTGAGTCATGGTTACGGTAATGTCAGAGTTAGGTTTACGTTCAGGGTCCACATCAGGGTCAGTGTCAGGCTTAGTTTTAATTTTAGGGTTCAGGTCAGGGTCACAGTCAGGGTCAGGTTCGGGGTCAGGGTCAGGGCTTGGGTCAGGTTTTGGGGCAGGCTCACAGTCAGTGTCAGGATCAGGGTCAGGGTTAGTGGTTACTGTTAGGGTTAGCCCCGCTCCTGGGTCATGGACCCATCCGTTCAGGGTCTCAGGATAAACCCTGGGCAGAAGGGTGTAGACCCTACACCCGATCCCACTTAACCAGCCTTAAACTGGGGTGTGAACATGACTTGCCCACCAGATATCTAAACCCTCATCAGCCGGATCCTGCTTGGGGCATCTCCACCCACGATGGCATAGCAAGGTCCTCTTTACACACAGACACACAGACACCCAGAGGCACTCGCACACACACACACACACACACACACACACACACAGGCACACAGAGAGAGAGACAGTGAGGAGACCTAGGGCTACACAATTGGATAAGATGTGTGGGACTCTCTGACTCTGAGCCCCCTGGTGTCACCTTTTAATTTTATTAGCCCAAGGGCCTGCGGCATTGGGGAAACTTGATATGACTTGCCAGGGAGGGGACGTGTCTGCCGGGCGAGCTCTCTTTTCCCAGTATCCTCTCGGCTTTAGTACAGCAGAGAACATGTCGCTTCCTTTAGGATGTGCCTAGAAATGAGCTGGCCATGGCGGTTTTCTCTGTAAGGGGTGCCTGGATACGTGGGTTCCAATTCAGTTGGGCTCTGTCGTCAAGGAAGTGAGGTGTCCACTGCCTGGGGGCTCCTTACCGAACTTCCTGCTCCACCAGAGCTCCCTGAGCCGCCGGTCCCCAAGCTGCTCAAGGCTCACACTCCACTCAATGCAGTGCCCATCCGTGACCCCCATACAGCCTCCCCCCAGCCCATGGGAGGCCTGGGTGCAGCTGTTGTCCCCACTGGAGGGAACAGAGCTGGGTTTAGACCAGGTTAGTGTTAGGGTTAGGGTTAAGAATGACTTAGGGTCAGGGTTAGGGTTAGTCGTCTTTGGGGTCAGGGTTTGCATAAGGTTTAGGGTGGGGTCAGGGTCAGGGTTAGGTTCATGGTTATGGTAAGGTCAGCTTTATGTTTAGGATCTGTTTTATGAGTAGGTTCAGGATCAGGGTTAGCTTTAGGGTTACTAATGTGTTCAGGATCACGAATTGGGTCAGAGTTAGGTTTACACTCAGGGTTAGGGTCAGTGTTAAGATCAAGGCCAGGGTCAGGTTTAAGGTTAAGTTCGGACATAGGCAAAGTTCAGAGTTAGGGTTATGATCAGGGTCAGTGACAGGGTCAGGATTATTGTTAAAGTGGGGTTAGGTTTAGGGTTAGAGGTAGGTTGCGGGTTAGGGTTAGACCGGGGTAGTGTCAGTGTCAGGGATAATGTTAGGGGTTAGTTTTAGGGTTAGATTCAGCATTAGGTTTCGGGTCAGGGCCCGTGTAAGTGTCAGGGTCAGGGTTACGTTTAGGGTTAGAGATAGGTTCAGGCTCCCATTCAGTGTCAGGGTTAGTGTTAGGTTCAGGGTCAGGGTCACTGTAACGGTCAGGGTTAGGTTTCTGGTCTTTGCCTGGGTCGGGGTCAGGGTGAAGTCTAGGGCCAGTGTCAGGTTTACGGTCAGGATCAGGTATTGGTTTAAAGTCCACATTCAGGTCACACAAGGTTATGTAGTGGTCATTGTTCGGGTCATGGTTAGGTTTAGGGTCAGGGCAAGGGTCAGGTTTAGGGTCAGGGTCTGGTATAGGCAAAGTTCAGGGTAAGGGTGATGATCATCGTCAGGTATAGTGTCAGGGTTAATGTTAATGTTTAGGGTTAGTTCTACGTTTAGCGTTAGGTTGACGGTTAGGGTTAGAACTTGTTAGGGTCAGGGTCCGTGGTAGGGTTAGGGGATAGTGTTAGGGTAAGGTTCAGAGATAGGATTCGGGGGAGGGCCCATGTTAGTGTCAGGGTCAGGGTTACATTTAGGGTCAGAGTTAGGTAAAGTCTCCGAGTCAGGGTCAGCTTTAGTGTTCAGTTGATTGTTGGGGTCACTGTAAGGGTCAGGGTTAGGTTATCGTCATGGTCTGGGTCAGGGTCAGGGTGAAGTTTAGCACCAGTGTCCTTTTTAGGGTCAGGTTCAGGTATTGGTTTAAAGTCCACATTCGGGTCAGGGACAGGGCTATGTGGTGGTCAGAGTTAGTGTCAAGGTTAGGATTAGGTTCAGAGTCAGGGTCAGGTAAAGGTCAGGGCCAGGGTCAGGGTGAGGGTCAGGCTTTGGTACAGGGTCAATGTTCGGTTCAGTGTCACAGTTAGGTTTGGGCGGTAGGGTTTGGGATTGGGGTTTGGGTTAGAGTTAGAAGTAGGGTTATGTTTAGGGTTAGGGTTAGGGTTAGACAGCATAAGGTCAGGGTGAGGGTTTGGTTTAGGGTCGGGCTTAGTGTTAGTTCAGGGTCAGCATGAGGTGTAGGTTCAGGGTCCTTATTAGGGTCATGTTTAGAGTTACCATTAGGTTTAGGGTTAGGGTCAAGCACACTGTCACGGTCAGGTGTAGGGTTAGGGTCCGGGTTTGGTCAGCGTCAGGGTTAGGATTAGGGTCAGGGTCAGGGTCCTGGTTAGGTTTGAGTCATGGTTACGGTAATGTCAGAGTTAGGTTTACGTTCAGGGTCCACATCAGGGTCAGTGTCAGGCTTAGTTTTAATTTTAGGGTTCAGGTCAGGGTCACAGTCAGGGTCAGGTTCGGGGTCAGGGTCAGGGCTTGGGTCAGGTTTTGGGGCAGGCTCACAGTCAGTGTCAGGATCAGGGTCAGGGTTAGTGGTTACTGTTAGGGTTAGCCCCGCTCCTGGGTCATGGACCCATCCGTTCAGGGTCTCAGGATAAACCCTGGGCAGAAGGGTGTAGACCCTACACCCGATCCCACTTAACCAGCCTTAAACTGGGGTGTGAACATGACTTGCCCACCAGATATCTAAACCCTCATCAGCCGGATCCTGCTTGGGGCATCTCCACCCACGATGGCATAGCAAGGTCCTCTTTACACACAGACACACAGACACCCAGAGGCACTCGCACACACACACACACACACACACACACACACACACAGGCACACAGAGAGAGAGACAGTGAGGAGACCTAGGGCTACACAATTGGATAAGATGTGTGGGACTCTCTGACTCTGAGCCCCCTGGTGTCACCTTTTAATTTTATTAGCCCAAGGGCCTGCGGCATTGGGGAAACCTGATATGACTTGCCAGGGAGGGGACGTGTCTGCCGGGCGAGCTCTCTTTTCCCAGTATCCTCTCGGCTTTAGTACAGCAGAGAACATGTCGCTTCCTTTAGGATGTGCCTAGAAATGAGCTGGCCATGGCGGTTTTCTCTGTAAGGGGTGCCTGGATACGTGGGTTCCAATTCAGTTGGGCTCTGTCGTCAAGGAAGTGAGGTGTCCACTGCCTGGGGGCTCCTTACCGAACTTCCTGCTCCACCAGAGCTCCCTGAGCCGCCGGTCCCCAAGCTGCTCAAGGCTCACACTCCACTCAATGCAGTGCCCATCCGTGACCCCCATACAGCCTCCCCCCAGCCCATGGGAGGCCTGGGTGCAGCTGTTGTCCCCACTGGAGGGAACAGAGCTGGGTTTAGACCAGGTTAGTGTTAGGGTTAGGGTTAAGAATGACTTAGGGTCAGGGTTAGGGTTAGTCGTCTTTGGGGTCAGGGTTTGCATAAGGTTTAGGGTGGGGTCAGGGTCAGGGTTAGGTTCATGGTTATGGTAAGGTCAGCTTTATGTTTAGGATCTGTTTTATGAGTAGGTTCAGGATCAGGGTTAGCTTTAGGGTTACTAATGTGTTCAGGATCACGAATTGGGTCAGAGTTAGGTTTACACTCAGGGTTAGGGTCAGTGTTAAGGTCAAGGCCAGGGTCAGGTTTAAGGTTA
Source organism: Mustela lutreola (assembly GCF_030435805.1). Classification (NCBI taxonomy): domain Eukaryota; kingdom Metazoa; phylum Chordata; class Mammalia; order Carnivora; family Mustelidae; genus Mustela; species Mustela lutreola. The sequence goes on along the minus strand of NC_081305.1, from coordinate 62,296,003 downwards.
AGTTCGGACATAGGCAAAGTTCAGAGTTAGGGTTATGATCAGGGTCAGTGACAGGGTCAGGATTATTGTTAAAGTGGGGTTAGGTTTAGGGTTAGAGGTAGGTTGCGGGCTAGGGTTAGACCGGGGTAGTGTCAGTGTCAGGGATAATGTTAGGGGTTAGTTTTAGGGTTAGATTCAGCATTAGGTTTCGGGTCAGGGCCCGTGTAAGTGTGAGGGTCAGGGTTACGTTTAGGGTTAGAGATAGGTTCAGGCTCCCATTCAGTGTCAGGGTTAGTGTTAGGTTCAGGGTCAGGGTCACTGTAACGGTTAGGGTTAGGTTTCTGGTCTTTGCCTGGGTCGGGGTCAGGGTGAAGTCTAGGGCCAGTGTCAGGTTTACGGTCAGGATCAGGTATTGGTTTAAAGTCCACATTCAAGTCACACAAGGTTATGTAGTGGTCATTGTTCGGGTCATGGTTAGGTTTAGGGTCAGCGCAAGGGTCAGGTTTAGGGTCAGGGTCTGGTATAGGCAAAGTTCAGGGTTAGGGTTATGATCATCGTCAGGTATAGGGTCAGGGTTAATGTTAATGTTTAGGGTTAGTTCTACATTTAGCGTTAGGTTGACGGTTAGGGTTAGAACTTGTTAGGGTCAGGGTCCGTGGTAGGGTTAGGGGATAGTGTTAGGGTTAGGTTCAGAGATAGGATTCGGGGGAGGGCCCATGTTAGTGTCAGGGTCAGGGTTACATTTAGGGTCAGAGTTAGGTAAAGTCTCCGAGTCAGGGTCAGCTTTAGTGTTCAGTTGATTGTTGGGGTCACTGTAAGGGTCAGGGTTAGGTTATCGTCATGGTCTGGGTCAGGGTCCGGGTGAAGTTTAGCCCCAGTGTCCTTTTTAGGGTCAGGTTCAGGTATTGGTTTAAAGTCCACATTCGGGTCAGGGACAGGGCTATGTGGTGGTCAGAGTTAGTGTCAAGGTTAGGATTAGGTTCAGAGTCAGGGTCAGGTAAAGGTCAGGGCCAGGGTCAGGGTGAGGGTCAGGCTTTGGTACAGGGTCAATGTTCGGTTCAGTGTCACAGTTAGGTTTGGGCGGTAGGGTTTGGGATTGGGGTTTGGGTTAGAGTTAGAAGTAGGGTTATGTTTAGGGTTAGGGTTAGGGTTAGACAGCATAAGGTCAGGGTGAGGGTTTGGTATAGGGTCGGGCTTAGTGTTAGTGCAGGGTCAGCATGAGGTGTAGGTTCAGGGTCCTTATTAGGGTCATGTTTAGAGTTACCATTAGGTTTAGGGTTAGGGTCAAGCACACTGTCACGGTCAGGTGTAGGGTTAGGGTCCGGGTTTGGTCAGCGTCAGGGTTAGGATTAGGGTCAGGGTCAGGGTCCTGGTTAGGTTTGAGTCATGGTTACGGTAATGTCAGAGTTAGGTTTACGTTCAGGGTCCACATCAGGGTCAGTGTCAGGCTTAGGTTTAATTTTAGGGTTCAGGTCAGGGTCACAGTCAGGGTCAGGTTCGGGGTCAGGGTCAGGGCTTGGGTCAGGTTTTGGAGCAGGCTCACAGTCAGTGTCAGGATCAGGGTCAGGGTTAGTGGTTACTGTTAGGGTTAGCCCCGCTCCTGGGTCATGGACCCATCCGTTCAGGGTCTCAGGATAAACCCTGGGCAGAAGGGTGTAGACCCTACACCCGATCCCACTTAACCAGCCTTAAACTGGGGTGTGAACATGACTTGCCCACCAGATATCTAAACCCTCATCAGCCGGATCCTGCTTGGGGCATCTCCACCCACGATGGCATAGCAAGGTCCTCTTTACACACAGACACACAGACACCCAGAGGCACTCGCACACACACACACTCACACACACACACAGGCACACAGAGAGAGAGACAGTGAGGAGACCTAGGGCTACACAATTGGATAAGTTGTGTGGGACTCTCTGACTCTGAGACCCCTGGTGTCACCTTTTAATTTTATTAGCCCAAGGGCCTGCGGCATTGGGGAAACCTGATATGACTTGCCAGGGAGGGGACGTGTCTGCCGGGCGAGCTCTCTTTTCCCAGTATCCTCTCGGCTTTAGTACAGCAGAGAACATGTCGCTTCCTTTAGGATGTGCCTAGAAATGAGCTGGGCATGGCGGTTTTCTCTGTAAGGGGTGCCTGGATACGTGGGTTCCAATTCAGTTGGGCTCTGTCGTCAAGGAAGTGAGGTCTCCACTGCCTGGGGGCTCCTTACCGAACTTCCTGCTCCACCAGAGCTCCCTGAGCCGCCGGTCCCCAAGCTGCTCAAGGCTCACACTCCACTCAATGCAGTGCCCATCCGTGACCCCCATACAGCCTCCCCCCAGCCCATGGGAGGCCTGGGTGCAGCTGTTGTCCCCACTGGAGGGAACAGAGCTGGGTTTAGACCAGGTTAGTGTTAGGGTTAGGGTTAAGAATGACTTAGGGTCAGGGTTAGGGTTAGTCGTCTTTGGGGTCAGGGTTTGCATAAGGTTTAGGGTGGGGTCAGGCTCAGGGTTAGGTTCATGGTTATGGTAAGGTCAGCTTTATGTTTAGGATCTGTTTTATGAGTAGGTTCAGGATCAGGGTTAGCTTTAGGGTTACTAATGTGTTCAGGATCACGAATTGGGTCAGAGTTAGGTTTACAGTCAGGGTTAGGGTCAGTGTTAAGGTCAAGGCCAGGGTCAGGTTTAAGGTTAAGTTCGGACATAGGCAAAGTTCAGAGTTAGGGTTATGATCAGGGTCAGTGACAGGGTCAGGATTATTGTTAAAGTGGGGTTAGGTTTAGGGTTAGAGGTAGGTTGCGGGTTAGGGTTAGACCGGGGTAGTGTCAGTGTCAGGGATAATGTTAGGGGTTAGTTTTAGGGTTAGATTCAGCATTAGGTTTCGGGTCAGGGCCCGTGTAAGTGTCAGGGTCAGGGTTACGTTTAGGGTTAGAGATAGGTTCAGGCTCCCATTCAGTGTCAGGGTTAGTGTTAGGTTCAGGGTCAGGGTCACTGTAACGGTCAGGGTTAGGTTTCTGGTCTTTGCCTGGGTCGGGGTCAGGGTGAAGTCTAGGGCCAGTGTCAGGTTTACGGTCAGGATCAGGTATTGGTTTAAAGTCCACATTCAGGTCACACAAGGTTATGTAGTGGTCATTGTTCGGGTCATGGTTAGGTTTAGGGTCAGGGCAAGGGTCAGGTTTAGGGTCAGGGTCTGGTATAGGCAAAGTTCAGGGTTAGGGTTATGATCATCGTCAGGTATAGGGTCAGGGTTAATGTTAATGTTTAGGGTTAGTTCTACGTTTAGCGTTAGGTTGACGCTTAGGGTTAGAACTTGTTAGGGTCAGATTCCGTGGTAGGGTTAGGGGATAGTGTTAGGGTAAGGTTCAGAGATAGGATTCGGGGGAGGGCCCATGTTAGTGTCAGGGTCAGGGTTACATTTAGGGTCAGAGTTAGGTAAAGTGTCTGAGTCAGGGTCAGCTTTAGTGTTCAGTTGATTGTTGGGGTCACTGTAAGGGTCAGGGTTAGGTTATCGTCATGGTCTGGGTCAGGGTCAGGGTGAAGTTTAGCACCAGTGTCCTTTTTAGGGTCAGGTTCAGGTATTGGTTTAAAGTCCACATTCGGGTCAGGGACAGGGCTATGTGGTGGTCAGAGTTAGTGTCAAGGTTAGGATTAGGTTTAGAGTCAGGGTCAGGTAAAGGTCAGGGCCAGGGTCAGGGTGAGGGTCAGGCTTTGGTACAGGGTCAATGATCGGTTCAGTGTCACAGTTAGGTTTTGGCGGTAGGGTTTGGGATTGGGGTTTGGGTTAGAGTTAGAAGTAGGGTTATGTTTAGGGTTAGGGTTAGGGTTAGACAGCATAAGGTCAGGGTGAGGGTTTGGTTTAGGGTCGGGCTTAGTGTTAGTTCAGGGTCAGCATGAGGTGTAGGTTCAGGGTCCTTATTAGGGTCATGTTTAGAGTTACCATTAGGTTTAGGGTTAGGGTCAAGCACACTGTCACGGTCAGGTGTAGGGTTAGGGTCCGGGTTTGGTCAGCGTCAGGGTTAGGATTAGGGTCAGGGTCAGGGTCCTGGTTAGGTTTGAGTCATGGTTACGGTAATGTCAGAGTTAGGTTTACGTTCAGGGTCCACATCAGGGTCAGTGTCAGGCTTAGGTTTAATTTTAGGGTTCAGGTCAGGGTCAGGTTCGGGGTCAGGGTCAGGGCTTGGGTCAGGTTTTGGGGCAGGCTCACAGTCAGTGTCAGGATCAGGGTCAGGGTTAGTGGTTACTGTTAGGGTTAGCCCCGCTCCTGGGTCATGGACCCATCCGTTCAGGGTCTCAGGATAAACCCTGGGCAGAAGGGTGTAGACCCTACACCCGATCCCACTTAACCAGCCTTAAACTGGGGTGTGAACATGACTTGCCCACCATATATCTAAACCCTCATCAGCCGGATCCTGCTTGGGGCATCTCCACCCACGATGGCATAGCAAGGTCCTCTTTACACACAGACACACATACACCCAGAGGCACTCGCACACACACACACACACACACACACACACACACAGAGAGAGACAGTGAGGAGACCTAGGGCTACACAATTGGATAAGATGTGTGGGACTCTCTGACTCTGAGCCCCCTGGTGTCACCTTTTAATTTTATTAGCCCAAGGGCCTGCGGCATTGGGGAAACCTGATATGACTTGCCAGGGAGGGGACGTGTCTGCCGGGCGAGCTCTCTTTTCCCAGTATCCTCTCGGCTTTAGTACAGCAGAGAACATGTCGCTTCCTTTAGGATGTGCCTAGAAATGAGCTGGGCATGGCGGTTTTCTCTGTAAGGGGTGCCTGGATACGTGGGTTCCAATTCAGTTGGGCTCTGTCGTCAAGGAAGTGAGGTCTCCACTGCCTGGGGGCTCCTTACCGAACTTCCTGCTCCACCAGAGCTCCCTGAACCGCCGGTCCCCAAGCTGCTCAAGGCTCACACTCCACTCAATGCAGTGCCCATCCGTGACCCCCATACAGCCTCCCCCCAGCCCATGGGAGGCCTGGGTGCAGCTGTTGTCCCCACTGGAGGGAACAGAGCTGGGTTTAGAGCAGGTTAGTGTTAGGGTTAGGGTTAAGAATGACTTAGGGTCAGGGTTAGGGTTAGTCGTCTTTGGGGTCAGGGTTTGCATAAGGTTTAGGGTGGGGTCAGGGTCAGGGTTAGGTTCATGGTTATGGTAAGGTCAGCTTTATGTTTAGGATCTGTTTTATGAGTAGGTTCAGGATCAGGGTTAGCTTTAGGGTTACTAAAGTGTTCAGGATCACGAATTGGGTCAGAGTTAGGTTTACAGTCAGGGTTAGGGTCAGTGTTAAGGTCAAGGCCAGGGTCAGGTTTAAGGTTAAGTTCGGACATAGGCAAAGTTCAGAGTTAGGGTTATGATCAGGGTCAGTGACAGGGTCAGGATTATTGTTAAAGTGGGGTTAGGTTTAGGGTTAGAGGTAGGTTGCGGGTTAGGGTTAGACCGGGGTAGTGTCAGTGTCAGGGATCATGTTAGGGGTTAGTTTTAGGGTTAGATTCAGCATTAGGTTTCGGGTCAGGGCCCGTGTAAGTGTCAGGGTCAGGGTTACGTTTAGGGTTAGAGATAGGTTCAGGCTCCCATTCAGTGTCAGGGTTAGTGTTAGGTTCAGGGTCAGGGTCACTGTAACGGTCAGGGTTAGGTTTCTGGTCTTTGCCTGGGTCGGGGTCAGGGTGAAGTCTAGGGCCAGTGTCAGGTTTACGGTCAGGATCAGGTATTGGTTTAAAGTCCACATTCAGGTCACACAAGGTTATGTAGTGGTCATTGTTCGGGTCATGGTTAGGTTTAGGGTCAGGGCAAGGGTCAGGTTTAGGGTCAGGGTCTGGTATAGGCAAAGTTCAGGGTTAGGGTTATGATCATCGTCAGGTATAGGGTCAGGGTTAATGTTAATGTTTAGGGTTAGTTCTACGTTTAGCGTTAGGTTGACGGTTAGGGTTAGAACTTGTTAGGGTCAGGGTCCGTGGTAGGGTTAGGGGATAGTGTTAGGGTTAGGTTCAGAGATAGGATTCGGGGGAGGCCCATGTTAGTGTCAGGGTCAGGGTTACATTTAGGGTCAGAGTTAGGTAAAGTCTCCGAGTCAGGGTCAGGTTTAGTGTTCAGTTGATTGTTGGGGTCACTGTAAGGGTCAGGGTTAGGTTATCGTCATGGTCTGGGTCAGGGTCAGGGTGAAGTTTAGCACCAGTGTCCTTTTTAGGTCAGGTTCAGGTATTGGTTTAAAGTCCACATTCAGGTCAGGGACAGGGCTATGTGGTGGTCAGAGTTAGTGTCAAGGTTAGGATTAGGTTCAGAGTCAGGGTCAGGTAAAGGTCAGGGCCAGGGTCAGGGTGAGGGTCAGGCTTTGGTACAGGGTCAATGTTCGGTTCAGTGACACAGTTAGGTTTTGGCGGTAGGGTTTGGGATTGGGGTTTGGGTTAGAGTTAGAAGTAGGGTTATGTTTAGGGTTAGGGTTAGGGTTAGACAGCATAAGGTCAGGGTGAGGGTTTGGTTTAGGGTCGGGCTTAGTGTTAGTTCAGGGTCAGCATGAGGTGTAGGTTCAGGGTCCTTATTAGGGTCATGTTTAGAGTTACCATTAGGTTTAGGATTAGGGTCAAGCACACTGTCACGGTCAGGTGTAGGGTTAGGGTCCGGGTTTGGTCAGATCAGGGTTAGGATTAGGGTCAGGGTCAGGGTCCTGGTTAGGTTTGAGTCATGGTTACGGTAATGTCAGAGTTAGGTTTACGTTCAGGGTCCACATCAGGGTCAGTGTCAGGCTTAGGTTTAATTTTAGGGTTCAGGTCAGGGTCACAGTAAGGGTCAGGTTCGGGGTCAGGATCAGGGCTTGGGTCAGGTTTTGGGGCAGGCTCACAGTCAGTGTCAGGATCAGGGTCAGGGTTAGTGGTTACTGTTAGGTTTAGCCCCGCTCCTGGGTCATGGACCCATCCGTTCAGGGTCTCAGGATAAACCCTGGGCAGAAGGGTGTAGACCCTACACCCGATCCCACTTAACCAGCCTTAAACTGGGGTGTGAACATGACTTGCCCACCAGATATCTAAACCCTCATCAGCCGGATCCTGCTTGGGGCATCTCCACCCACGATGGCATAGCAAGGTCCTCTTTACACACAGACACACAGACACCCAGAGGCACTCGCGCACACACACACACACACACACACACACACACACACACACACAGAGAGACAGTGAGGAGACCTAGGGCTACACAATTGGATAAGATGTGTGGGACTCTCTGACTCTGAGCCCCCTGGTGTCACCTTTTAATTTTATTAGCCCAAGGGCCTGCGGCATTGGGGAAACCTGATATGACTTGCCAGGGAGGGGACGTGTCTGCCGGGCGAGCTCTCTTTTCCCAGTATCCTCTCGGCTTTAGTACAGCAGAGAACATGTCGCTTCCTTTAGGATGTGCCTAGAAATGAGCTGGCCATGGCGGTTTTCTCTGTAAGGGGTGCCTGGATACGTGGGTTCCAATTCAGTTGGGCTCTGTCGTCAAGGAAGTGAGGTCTCCACTGCCTGGGGGCTCCTTACCGAACTTCCTGCTCCACCAGAGCTCCCTGAGCCGCCGGTCCCCAAGCTGCTCAAGGCTCACACTCCACTCAATGCAGTGCCCATCCGTGACCCCCATACAGCCTCCCCCCAGCCCATGGGAGGCCTGGGTGCAGCTGTTGTCCCCACTGGAGGGAACAGAGCTGGGTTTAGACCAGGTTAGTGTTAGTGTTAGGGTTAAGAATGACTTAGAGTCAGGGTTAGGGTTAGTCGTCTTTGGGGTCAGGGTTTGCATAAGGTTTAGGGTGGGGTCAGGGTCAGGGTTAGGTTCATGGTTATGGTAAGGTCAGCTTTATGTTTAGGATCTGTTTTATGAGTAGGTTCAGGATCAGGGTTAGCTTTAGGGTTACTAATGTGTTCAGGATCACGAATTGGGTCAGAGTTAGGTTTACAGTCAGGGTTAGGGTCAGTGTTAAGGTCAAGGCCAGGGTCAGGTTTAAGGTTAAGTTCGGACATAGGCAAAGTTCAGAGTTAGGGTTATGATCAGGGTCAGTGACAGGGTCAGGATTATTGTTAAAGTGGGGTTAGGTTTAGGGTTAGAGGTAGGTTGCGGGTTAGGGTTAGACCGGGGTAGTGTCAGTGTCAGGGATAATGTTAGGGGTTAGTTTTAGGGTTAGATTCAGCATTAGGTTTCGGGACAGGGCCCGTGTAAGTGTCAGGGTCAGGGTTACGTTTAGGGTTAGAGATAGGTTCAGGCTCCCATTCAGTGTCAGGGTTAGTGTTAGGTTCAGGGTCAGGGTCACTGTAACGGTCAGGGTTAGGTTTCTGGTCTTTGCCTGGGTCGGGGTCAGGGTGAAGTCTAGGGCCAGTGTCAGGTTTACGGTCAGGATCAGGTATTGGTTTAAAGTCCACATTCAGGTCACACAAGGTTATGTAGTGGTCATTGTTCGGGTCATGGTTAGGTTTAGGGTCAGGGCAAGGGTCAGGTTTAGGGTCAGGGTCTGGTATAGGCAAAGTTCAGGGTTAGGGTTATGATCATCGTCAGGTATAGGGTCAGGGTTAATGTTAATGTTTAGGGTTAGTTCTACGTTTAGCGTTAGGTTGACGGTTAGGGTTAGAACTTGTTAGGGTCAGGGTCCGTGGTAGGGTTAGGGGATAGTGTTAGGGTTAGGTTCAGAGATAGGATTCGGGGGAGGGCCCATGTTAGTGTCAGGGTCAGGGTTACATTTAGGGTCAGAGTTAGGTAAAGTGTCTGAGTCAGGGTCAGCTTTAGTGTTCAGTTGATTGTTGGGGTCACTGTAAGGGTCAGGGTTAGGTTATCGTCATGGTCTGGGTCAGGGTCAGGGTGAAGTTTAGCACCAGTGTCCTTTTTAGGGTCAGGTTCAGGTATTGGTTTAAAGTCCACATTCGGGTCAGGGACAGGGCTATGTGGTGGTCAGAGTTAGTGTCAAGGTTAGGATTAGGTTCAGAGTCAGGGTCAGGTAAAGGTCAGGGCCAGGGTCAGGTTGAGGGTCAGGCTTTGGTACAAGGTCAATGTTCGGTTCAGTGTCACAGTTAGGTTTTGGCGGTAGGGTTTGGGATTGGGGTTTGGGTTAGAGTTAGAAGTAGGGTTATGTTTAGGGTTAGGGTTAGGGTTAGACAGCATAAGGTCAGGGTGAGGGTTTGGTTTAGGGTCGGGCTTAGTGTTAGTGCAGGGTCAGCATGAGGTGTAGGTTCAGGGTCCTTATTAGGGTCATGTTTAGAGTTACCATTAGGTTTAGGGTTAGGGTCAAGCACACTGTCACGGTCAGGTGTAGGGTTAGGGTCCGGGTTTGGTCAGCGTCAGGGTTAGGATTAGGGTCAGGGTCAGGGTCCTGGTTAGGTTTGAGTCATGGTTACGGTAATGTCAGAGTTAGGTTTACGTTCAGGGTCCACATCAGGGTCAGTGTCAGGCTTAGGTTTAATTTTAGGGTTCAGGTCAGGGTCAGGTTCGGGGTCAGGGTCAGGGCTTGGGTCAGGTTTTGGGGCAGGCTCACAGTCAGTGTCAGGATCAGGGTCAGGGTTAGTGGTTACTGTTAGGGTTAGCCCCGCTCCTGGGTCATGGACCCATCCGTTCAGGGTCTCAGGATAAACCCTGGGCAGAAGGGTGTAGACCCTACACCCGATCCCACTTAGCCAGCCTTAAACTGGGGTGTGAACATGACTTGCCCACCAGATATCTAAACCCTCATCAGCCGGATCCTGCTTGGGGCATCTCCACCCACGATGGCATAGCAAGGTCCTCTTTAAACACAGACACACAGACACCCAGAGGCACTCGCACACACACACACACACACACACACACACAAACACACAGAGAGACAGTGAGGAGACCTAGGGCTGCACAATTGGATAAGATGTGTGGGACTCTCTGACTCTGAGCCCCCTGGTGTCACCTTTTAATTTTATTAGCCCAAGGGCCTGCGGCATTGGGGAAACCTGATATGACTTGCCAGGGAGGGGACGTGTCTGCCGGGCGAGCTCTCTTTTCCCAGTATCCTCTCGGCTTTAGTACAGCAGAGAACATGTCGCTTCCTTTAGGATGTGCCTAGAAATGAGCTGGGCATGGCGGTTTTCTCTGTAAGGGGTGCCTGGATACGTGGGTTCCAATTCAGTTGGGCTCTGTCGTCAAGGAAGTGAGGTCTCCACTGCCTGGGGGCTCCTTACCGAACTTCCTGCTCCACCAGAGCTCCCTGAGCCGCCGGTCCCCAAGCTGCTCAAGGCTCACACTCCACTCAATGCAGTGCCCATCCGTGACCCCCATACAGCCTCCCCCCAGCCCATGGGAGGCCTGGGTGCAGCTGTTGTCCCCACTGGAGGGAACAGAGCTGGGTTTAGACCAGGTTAGTGTTAGTGTTAGGGTTAAGAATGACTTAGAGTCAGGGTTAGGGTTAGTCGTCTTTGGGGTCAGGGTTTGCATAAGGTTTAGGGTGGGGTCAGGGTCAGGGTTAGGTTCATGGTTATGGTAAGGTCAGCTTTATGTTTAGGATCTGTTTTATGAGTAGGTTCAGGATCAGGGTTAGCTTTAGGGTTACTAATGTGTTCAGGATCACGAATTGGGTCAGAGTTAGGTTTACACTCAGGGTTAGGGTCAGTGTTAAGGTCAAGGCCAGGGTCAGGTTTAAGGTTAAGTTCGGACATAGGCAAAGTTCAGAGTTAGGGTTATGATCAGGGTCAGTGACAGGGTCAGGATTATTGTTAAAGTGGGGTTAGGTTTAGGGTTAGAGGTAGGTTGCGGGTTAGGGTTAGACCGGGGTAGTGTCAGTGTCAGGGATAATGTTAGGGGTTAGTTTTAGGGTTAGATTCAGCATTAGGTTTCGGGACAGGGCCCGTGTAAGTGTCAGGGTCAGGGTTACGTTTAGGGTTAGAGATAGGTTCAGGCTCCCATTCAGTGTCAGGGTTAGTGTTAGGTTCAGGGTCAGGGTCACTGTAACGGTCAGGGTTAGGTTTCTGGTCTTTGCCTGGGTCGGGGTCAGGGTGAAGTCTAGGGCCAGTGTCAGGTTTACGGTCAGGATCAGGTATTGGTTTAAAGTCCACATTCAGGTCACACAAGGTTATGTAGTGGTCATTGTTCGGGTCATGGTTAGGTTTAGGGTCAGGGCAAGGGTCAGGTTTAGGGTCAGGGTCTGGTATAGGCAAAGTTCAGGGTTAGGGTTATGATCATCGTCAGGTATAGGGTCAGGGTTAATGTTAATGTTTAGGGTTAGTTCTACGTTTAGCGTTAGGTTGACGGTTAGGGTTAGAACTTGTTAGGGTCAGGGTCCGTGGTAGGGTTAGGGGATAGTGTTAGGGTTAGGTTCAGAGATAGGATTCGGGGGAGGGCCCATGTTAGTGTCAGGGTCAGGTTTACATTTAGGGTCAGAGTTAGGTAAAGTCTCCGAGTCAGGGTCAGCTTTAGTCTTCAGTTGATTGTTGGGGTCACTGTAAGGGTCAGGGTTAGGTTATCGTCATGGTCTGGGTCAGGGTCAGGGTGAAGTTTAGCACCAGTGTCCTTTTTAGGGTCAGGTTCAGGTATTGGTTTAAAGTCCACATTCGGGTCAGGGACAGGGCTATGTGGTGGTCAGAGTTAGTGTCAAGGTTAGGATTAGGTTCAGAGTCAGGGTCAGGTAAAGGTCAGGGCCAGGGTCAGGTTGAGGGTCAGGCTTTGGTACAAGGTCAATGTTCGGTTCAGTGTCACAGTTAGGTTTTGGCGGTAGGGTTTGGGATTGGGGTTTGGGTTAGAGTTAGAAGTAGGGTTATGTTTAGGGTTAGGGTTAGGGTTAGACAGCATAAGGTCAGGGTGAGGGTTTGGTTTAGGGTCGGGCTTAGTGTTAGTGCAGGGTCAGCATGAGGTGTAGGTTCAGGGTCCTTATTAGGGTCATGTTTAGAGTTACCATTAGGTTTAGGGTTAGGGTCAAGCACACTGTCACGGTCAGGTGTAGGGTTAGGGTCCGGGTTTGGTCAGCGTCAGGGTTAGGATTAGGGTCAGGGTCAGGGTCCTGGTTAGGTTTGAGTCATGGTTACGGTAATGTCAGAGTTAGGTTTACGTTCAGGGTCCACATCAGGGTCAGTGTCAGGCTTAGGTTTAATTTTAGGGTTCAGGTCAGGGTCAGGTTCGGGGTCAGGGTCAGGGCTTGGGTCAGGTTTTGGGGCAGGCTCACAGTCAGTGTCAGGATCAGGGTCAGGGTTAGTGGTTACTGTTAGGGTTAGCCCCGCTCCTGGGTCATGGACCCATCCGTTCAGGGTCTCAGGATAAACCCTGGGCAGAAGGGTGTAGACCCTACACCCGATCCCACTTAGCCAGCCTTAAACTGGGGTGTGAACATGACTTGCCCACCAGATATCTAAACCCTCATCAGCCGGATCCTGCTTGGGGCATCTCCACCCACGATGGCATAGCAAGGTCCTCTTTAAACACAGACACACAGACACCCAGAGGCACTCGCACACACACACACACACACACACACACAAACACACAGAGAGACAGTGAGGAGACCTAGGGCTGCACAATTGGATAAGATGTGTGGGACTCTCTGACTCTGAGCCCCCTGGTGTCACCTTTTAATTTTATTAGCCCAAGGGCCTGCGGCATTGGGGAAACCTGATATGACTTGCCAGGGAGGGGACGTGTCTGCCGGGCGAGCTCTCTTTTCCCAGTATCCTCTCGGCTTTAGTACAGCAGAGAACATGTCGCTTCCTTTAGGATGTGCCTAGAAATGAGCTGGGCATGGCGGTTTTCTCTGTAAGGGGTGCCTGGATACGTGGGTTCCAAGTCAGTTGGGCTCTGTCGTCAAGGAAGTGAGGTCTCCACTGCCTGGGGGCTCCTTACCGAACTTCCTGCTCCACCAGAGCTCCCTGAGCCGCCGGTCCCCAAGCTGCTCAAGGCTCACACTCCACTCAATGCAGTGCCCATCCGTGACCCCCATACAGCCTCCCCCCAGCCCATGGGAGGCCTGGGTGCAGCTGTTGTCCCCACTGGAGGGAACACAGCTGGGTTTAGACCAGGTTAGTGTTAGGGTTAGGGTTAAGAATGACTTAGGGTCAGGGTTAGGGTTAGTCGTCTTTGGGGTCAGGGTTTGCATAAGGTTTAGGGTGGGGTCAGGGTCAGGGTTAGGTTCATGGTTATGGTAAGGTCAGCTTTATGTTTAGGATCTGTTTTATGAGTAGGTTCAGGATCAGGGTTAGCTTTAGGGTTACTAATGTGTTCAGGATCACGAATTGGGTCAGAGTTAGGTTTACAGTCAGGGTTAGGGTCAGTGTTAAGGTCAAGGCCAGGGTCAGGTTTAAGGTTAAGTTCGGACATAGGCAAAGTTCAGAGTTAGGGTTATGATCAGGGTCAGTGACAGGGTCAGGATTATTGTTAAAGTGGGGTTAGGTTTAGGGTTAGAGGTAGGTTGCGGGTTAGGGTTAGACCGGGGTAGTGTCAGTGTCAGGGATAATGTTAGGGGTTAGTTTTAGGGTTAGATTCAGCATTAGGTTTCGGGTCAGGGCCCGTGTTAGTGTCAGGGTCAGGGTTACGTTTAGGGTTAGAGATAGGTTCAGGCTCCCATTCAGTGTCAGGGTTAGTGTTAGGTTCAGGGTCAGGGTCACTGTTAGGTCAGGGTTAGGTTTCTAGTCTTTGCCTGGGTCGGGGTCAGGGTGAAGTCTAGGGCCAGTGTCAGGTTTACGGTCAGGATAGGTATTGGTTTAAAGTCCACATTCAGGTCACACAAGGTTATGTAGTGGTCATTGTTCGGGTCATGGTTAGGTTTAGGGTCAGGGCAAGGTTCAGGTTTAGGGTCAGGGTCTGGTATAGGCAAAGTTCAGGGTTAGGGTTATGATCATCGTCAGGTATAGGGTCAGGGTTAATGTTAATGTTTAGGGTTAGTTCTACGTTTAGCGTTAGGTTGACGGTTAGGGTTAGAACTTGTTAGGGTCAGGGTCCGTGGTAGGGTTAGGGGATAGTGTTAGGGTTAGGTTCAGAGATAGGATTCGGGGGAGGGCCCATGTTAGTGTCAGGGTCAGGGTTACATTTAGGGTCAGAGTTAGGTAAAGTCTCCGAGTCAGGGTCAGGTTTAGTGTTCAGTTGATTGTTGGGGTCACTGTAAGGGTCAGGGTTAGGTTATCGTCATGGTCTGGGTCAGGGTCAGGGTGAAGTTTAGCACCAGTGTCCTTTTTAGGGTCAGGTTCAGGTATTGGTTTAAAGTCCACATTCGGGTCAGGGACAGGGCTATGTGGTGGTCAGAGTTAGTGTCAAGGTTAGGATTAGGTTCAGAGTCAGGGTCAGGTAAAGGTCAGGGCCAGGGTCAGGGTGAGGGTCAGGCTTTGGTACAGGGTCAATGTTCGGTTCAGTGTCACAGTTAGGTTTTGGCGGTAGGGTTTGGGATTGGGGTTTGGGTTAGAGTTAGAAGTAGGGTTATGTTTAGGGTTAGGGTTAGGGTTAGACAGCATAAGGTCAGGGTGAGGGTTTGGTTTAGGGTCGGGCTTAGTGTTAGTTCAGGGTCAGCATGAGGTGTAGGTTCAGGGTCCTTATTAGGGTCATGTTTAGAGTTACCATTAGGTTTAGGGTTAGGGTCAAGCACACTGTCACGGTCAGGTGTAGGGTTAGGGTCCGGGTTTGGTCAGCGTCAGGGTTAGGATTAGGGTCAGGGTCAGGGTCCTGGTTAGGTTTGAGTCATGGTTACGGTAATGTCAGAGTTAGGTTTACGTTCAGGGTCCACATCAGGGTCAGTGTCAGGCTTAGGTTTAATTTTAGGTTTCAGGTCAGGGTCACAGTCAGGGTCAGGTTCGGGGTCAGGGTCAGGGCTTGGGTCAGGTTTTGGGGCAGGCTCACAGTCAGTGTCAGGATCAGGGTCAGGGTTAGTGGTTACTGTTAGGGTTAGCCCCGCTACTGGGTCATGGACCCATCCGTTCAGGGTCTCAGGATAAACCCTGGGCAGAAGGGTGTAGACCCTACACCCGATCCCACTTAACCAGCCTTAAACTGGGGTGTGAACATGACTTGCCCACCAGATATCTAAACCCTCATCAGCCGGATCCTGCTTGGGGCATCTCCACCCACGATGGCATAGCAAGGTCCTCTTTACACACAGACACACAGACACCCAGAGGCACTCGCACACACACACACACACACACACACACACACACACGCACACAGAGAGAGAGACAGTGAGGAGACCTAGGGCTGCACAATTGGATAAGATGTGTGGGACTCTCTGACTCTGAGCCCCCTGGTGTCACCTTTTAATTTTATTAGCCCAAGGGCCTGCGGCATTGGGGAAACCTGATATGACTTGCCAGGGAGGGGACGTGTCTGCCGGGCGAGCTCTCTTTTCCCAGTATCCTCTCGGCTTTAGTACAGCAGAGAACATGTCGCTTCCTTTAGGATGTGCCTAGAAATGAGCTGGGCATGGCGGTTTTCTCTGTAAGGGGTGCCTGGATACGTGGGTTCCAATTCAGTTGGGCTCTGTCGTCAAGGAAGTGAGGTCTCCACTGCCTGGGGGCTCCTTACCGAACTTCCTGCTCCACCAGAGCTCCCTGAGCCGCCGGTCCCCAAGCTGCTCAAGGCTCACACTCCACTCAATGCAGTGCCCATCCGTGACCCCCATACAGCCTCCCCCCAGCCCATGGGAGGCCTGGGTGCAGCTGTTGTCCCCACTGGAGGGAACAGAGCTGGGTTTAGACCAGGTTAGTGTTAGGGTTAGGGTTAAGAATGACTTAGGGTCAGGGTTAGGGTTAGTCGTCTTTGGGGTCAGGGTTTGCATAAGGTTTAGGGTGGGGTCAGGGTCAGGGTTAGGTTCATGGTTATGGTAAGGTCAGCTTTATGTTTAGGATCTGTTTTATGAGTAGGTTCAGGATCAGGGTTAGCTTTAGGGTTACTAATGTGTTCAGGATCACGAATTGGGTCAGAGTTAGGTTTACACTCAGGGTTAGGGTCAGTGTTAAGGTCAAGGCCAGGGTCAGGTTTAAGGTTAAGTTCGGACATAGGCAAAGTTCAGAGTTAGGGTTATGATCAGGGTCAGTGACAGGGTCAGGATTATTGTTAAAGTGGGGTTAGGTTTAGGGTTAGAGGTAGGTTGCGGGTTAGGGTTAGACCGGGGTAGTGTCAGTGTCAGGGATAATGTTAGGGGTTAGTTTTAGGGTTAGATTCAGCATTAGGTTTCGGGACAGGGCCCGTGTAAGTGTCAGGGTCAGGGTTACGTTTAGGGTTAGAGATAGGTTCAGGCTCCCATTCAGTGTCAGGGTTAGTGTTAGGTTCAGGGTCAGGGTCACTGTAACGGTCAGGGTTAGGTTTCTGGTCTTTGCCTGGGTCGGGGTCAGGGTGAAGTCTAGGGCCAGTGTCAGGTTTACGGTCAGGATCAGGTATTGGTTTAAAGTCCACATTCAGGTCACACAAGGTTATGTAGTGGTCATTGTTCGGGTCATGGTTAGGTTTAGGGTCAGGGCAAGGGTCAGGTTTAGGGTCAGGGTCTGGTATAGGCAAAGTTCAGGGTTAGGGTTATGATCATCGTCAGGTATAGGGTCAGGGTTAATGTTAATGTTTAGGGTTAGTTCTACGTTTAGCGTTAGGTTGACGGTTAGGGTTAGAACTTGTTAGGGTCAGGGTCCGTGGTAGGGTTAGGGGATAGTGTTAGGGTTAGGTTCAGAGATAGGATTCGGGGGAGGGCCCATGTTAGTGTCAGGGTCAGGTTTACATTTAGGGTCAGAGTTAGGTAAAGTCTCCGAGTCAGGGTCAGCTTTAGTGTTCAGTTGATTGTTGGGGTCACTGTAAGGGTCAGGGTTAGGTTATCGTCATGGTCTGGGTCAGGGTCAGGGTGAAGTTTAGCACCAGTGTCCTTTTTAGGGTCAGGTTCAGGTATTGGTTTAAAGTCCACATTCGGGTCAGGGACAGGGCTATGTGGTGGTCAGAGTTAGTGTCAAGGTTAGGATTAGGTTCAGAGTCAGGGTCAGGTAAAGGTCAGGGCCAGGGTCAGGTTGAGGGTCAGGCTTTGGTACAAGGTCAATGTTCGGTTCAGTGTCACAGTTAGGTTTTGGCGGTAGGGTTTGGGATTGGGGTTTGGGTTAGAGTTAGAAGTAGGGTTATGTTTAGGGTTAGGGTTAGGGTTAGACAGCATAAGGTCAGGGTGAGGGTTTGGTTTAGGGTCGGGCTTAGTGTTAGTGCAGGGTCAGCATGAGGTGTAGGTTCAGGGTCCTTATTAGGGTCATGTTTAGAGTTACCATTAGGTTTAGGGTTAGGGTCAAGCACACTGTCACGGTCAGGTGTAGGGTTAGGGTCCGGGTTTGGTCAGCGTCAGGGTTAGGATTAGGGTCAGGGTCAGGGTCCTGGTTAGGTTTGAGTCATGGTTACGGTAATGTCAGAGTTAGGTTTACGTTCAGGGTCCACATCAGGGTCAGTGTCAGGCTTAGGTTTAATTTTAGGGTTCAGGTCAGGGTCAGGTTCGGGGTCAGGGTCAGGGCTTGGGTCAGGTTTTGGGGCAGGCTCACAGTCAGTGTCAGGATCAGGGTCAGGGTTAGTGGTTACTGTTAGGGTTAGCCCCGCTACTGGGTCATGGACCCATCCGTTCAGGGTCTCAGGATAAACCCTGGGCAGAAGGGTGTAGACCCTACACCCGATCCCACTTAACCAGCCTTAAACTGGGGTGTGAACATGACTTGCCCACCAGATATCTAAACCCTCATCAGCCGGATCCTGCTTGGGGCATCTCCACCCACGATGGCATAGCAAGGTCCTCTTTACACACAGACACACAGACACCCAGAGGCACTCGCACACACACACACACACACACACACACACACACACGCACACAGAGAGAGAGACAGTGAGGAGACCTAGGGCTGCACAATTGGATAAGATGTGTGGGACTCTCTGACTCTGAGCCCCCTGGTGTCACCTTTTAATTTTATTAGCCCAAGGGCCTGCGGCATTGGGGAAACCTGATATGACTTGCCAGGGAGGGGACGTGTCTGCCGGGCGAGCTCTCTTTTCCCAGTATCCTCTCGGCTTTAGTACAGCAGAGAACATGTCGCTTCCTTTAGGATGTGCCTAGAAATGAGCTGGGCATGGCGGTTTTCTCTGTAAGGGGTGCCTGGATACGTGGGTTCCAATTCAGTTGGGCTCTGTCGTCAAGGAAGTGAGGTCTCCACTGCCTGGGGGCTCCTTACCGAACTTCCTGCTCCACCAGAGCTCCCTGAGCCGCCGGTCCCCAAGCTGCTCAAGGCTCACACTCCACTCAATGCAGTGCCCATCCGTGACCCCCATACAGCCTCCCCCCAGCCCATGGGAGGCCTGGGTGCAGCTGTTGTCCCCACTGGAGGGAACAGAGCTGGGTTTAGACCAGGTTAGTGTTAGGGTTAGGGTTAAGAATGACTTAGGGTCAGGGTTAGGGTTAGTCGTCTTTGGGGTCAGGGTTTGCATAAGGTTTAGGGTGGGGTCAGGGTCAGGGTTAGGTTCATGGTTATGGTAAGGTCAGCTTTATGTTTAGGATCTGTTTTATGAGTAGGTTCAGGATCAGGGTTAGCTTTAGGGTTACTAATGTGTTCAGGATCACGAATTGGGTCAGAGTTAGGTTTACAGTCAGGGTTAGGGTCAGTGTTAAGGTCAAGGCCAGGGTCAGGTTTAAGGTTAAGTTCGGACATAGGCAAAGTTCAGAGTTAGGGTTATGATCAGGGTCAGTGACAGGGTCAGGATTATTGTTAAA
Source organism: Mustela lutreola (assembly GCF_030435805.1). Lineage (NCBI taxonomy): Eukaryota > Metazoa > Chordata > Mammalia > Carnivora > Mustelidae > Mustela > Mustela lutreola. Next base: position 62,277,357 of record NC_081305.1, on the reverse strand, counting down.
GTGGGGTTAGGTTTAGGGTTAGAGGTAGGTTGCGTGTTAGGGTTAGACCGGGGTAGTGTCAGTGTCAGGGATAATGTTAGGGGTTAGTTTTAGGGTTAGATTCAGCATTAGGTTTCGGGACAGGGCCCGTGTAAGTGTCAGGGTCAGGGTTACGTTTAGGGTTAGAGATAGGTTCAGGCTCCCATTCAGTGTCAGGGTTAGTGTTAGGTTCAGGGTCAGGGTCACTGTAACGGTCAGGGTTAGGTTTCTGGTCTTTGCCTGGGTCGGGGTCAGGGTGAAGTCTAGGGCCAGTGTCAGGTTTACGGTCAGGATCAGGTATTGGTTTAAAGTCCACATTCAGGTCACACAAGGTTATGTAGTGGTCATTGTTCGGGTCATGGTTAGGTTTAGGGTCAGGGCAAGGGTCAGGTTTAGGGTCAGGGTCTGGTATAGGCAAAGTTCAGGGTTAGGGTTATGATCATCGTCAGGTATAGGGTCAGGGTTAATGTTAATGTTTAGGGTTAGTTCTACGTTTAGCGTTAGGTTGACGGTTAGGGTTAGAACTTGTTAGGGTCAGGGTCCGTGGTAGGGTTAGGGGATAGTGTTAGGGTTAGGTTCAGAGATAGGATTCGGGGGAGGGCCCATGTTAGTGTCAGGGTCAGGTTTACATTTAGGGTCAGAGTTAGGTAAAGTCTCCGAGTCAGGGTCAGCTTTAGTGTTCAGTTGATTGTTGGGGTCACTGTAAGGGTCAGGGTTAGGTTATCGTCATGGTCTGGGTCAGGGTCAGGGTGAAGTTTAGCACCAGTGTCCTTTTTAGGGTCAGGTTCAGGTATTGGTTTAAAGTCCACATTCGGGTCAGGGACAGGGCTATGTGGTGGTCAGAGTTAGTGTCAAGGTTAGGATTAGGTTCAGAGTCAGGGTCAGGTAAAGGTCAGGGCCAGGGTCAGGGTGAGGGTCAGGCTTTGGTACAGGGTCAATGTTCGGTTCAGTGTCACAGTTAGGTTTGGGCGGTAGGGTTTGGGATTGGGGTTTGGGTTAGAGTTAGAAGTAGGGTTATGTTTAGGGTTAGGGTTAGGGTTAGACAGCATAAGGTCAGGGTGAGGGTTTGGTTTAGGGTCGGGCTTAGTGTTAGTTCAGGGTCAGCATGAGGTGTAGGTTCAGGGTCCTTATTAGGGTCATGTTTAGAGTTACCATTAGGTTTAGGGTTAGGGTCAAGCACACTGTCACGGTCAGGTGTAGGATTAGGGTCCGGGTTTGGTCAGCGTCAGGGTTAGGATTAGGGTCAGGGTCAGGGTCCTGGTTAGGTTTGAGTCATGGTTACGGTAATGTCAGAGTTAGGTTTACGTTCAGGGTCCACATCAGGGTCAGTGTCAGGCTTAGGTTTAATTTTAGGGTTCAGGTCAGGGTCACAGTCAGGGTCAGGTTCGAGGTCAGGGTCAGGGCTTGGGTCAGGTTTTGGGGCAGGCTCACAGTCAGTGTCAGGATCAGGGTCAGGGTTAGTGGTTACTGTTAGGGTTAGCCCCGCTCCTGGGTCATGGACCCATCCGTTCAGGGTCTCAGGATAAACCCTGGGCAGAAGGGTGTAGACCCTACACCCGATCCCACTTAGCCAGCCTTAAACTGGGGTGTGAACATGACTTGCCCACCAGATATCTAAACCCTCATCAGCCGGATCCTGCTTGGGGCATCTCCACCCACGATGGCATAGCAAGGTCCTCTTTACACACAGACACACATACACCCAGAGGCACTCGCACACACACACACACACACACACAAACACACAGAGAGACAGTGAGGAGACCTAGGGCTGCACAATTGGATAAGATGTGTGGGACTCTCTGACTCTGAGCCCCCTGGTGTCACCTTTTAATTTTATTAGCCAAAGGGCCTGCGGCATTGGGGAAACCTGATATGACTTGCCAGGGAGGGGACGTGTCTGCCGGGCGAGCTCTCTTTTCCCAGTATCCTCTCGGCTTTAGTACAGCAGAGAACATGTCGCTTCCTTTAGGATGTGCCTAGAAATGAGCTGGCCATGGCGGTTTTCTCTGTAAGGGGTGCCTGGATACGTGGGTTCCAATTCAGTTGGGCTCTGTCGTCAAGGAAGTGAGTTCACCACTGCCTGGGGGCTCCTTACCGAACTTCCTGCTCCACCAGAGCTCCCTGAGCCGCCGGTCCCCAAGCTGCTCAAGGCTCACACTCCACTCAATGCAGTGCCCATCCGTGACCCCCATACAGCCTCCCCCCAGCCCATGGGAGGCCTGGGTGCAGCTGTTGTCCCCACTGGAGGGAACACAGCTGGGTTTAGAGCAGGTTAGTGTTAGGGTTAGGGTTAAGAATGACTTAGGGTCAGGGTTAGGGTTAGTCGTCTTTGGGGTCAGGGTTTGCATAAGGTTTAGGGTGGGGTCAGGGTCAGGGTTAGGTTCATGGTTATGGTAAGGTCAGCTTTATGTTTAGGATCTGTTTTATGAGTAGGTTCAGGATCAGGGTTAGCTTTAGGGTTACTAATGTGTTCAGGATCACGAATTGGGTCAGAGTTAGGTTTACAGTCAGGGTTAGGGTCAGTGTTAAGGTCAAGGCCAGGGTCAGGTTTAAGGTTAAGTTCGGACATAGGCAAAGTTCAGAGTTAGGGTTATGATCAGGGTCAGGGAGAGGGTCAGGATTATTGTTAAAGTGGGGTTAGGTTTAGGGTTAGAGGTAGGTTGCGGGTTAGGGTTAGACCGGGGTAGTGTCAGTGTCAGGGATCATGTTAGGGGTTAGTTTTAGGGTTAGATTCAGCATTAGGTTTCGGGTCAGGGCCCGTGTAAGTGTCAGGGTCAGGGTTACGTTTAGGGTTAGAGATAGGTTCAGGCTCCCATTCAGTGTCAGGGTTAGTGTTACGTTCAGGGTCAGGGTCACTGTTAGGTCAGGGTTAGGTTTCTAGTCTTTGCCTGGGTCGGGGTCAGGGTGAAGCCTAGGGCCAGTGTCAGGTTTACGGTCAGGATCAGGTATTGGTTTAAAGTCCACATTCAGGTCACACAAGGTTATGTAGTGGTCATTGTTCGGGTCATGGTTAGGTTTAGGGTCAGGGCAAGGGTCAGGTTTAGGGTCAGGGTCTGGTATAGGCAAAGTTCAGGGTTAGGGTTATGATCATCGTCAGGTATAGGGTCAGGGTTAATGTTAATGTTTAGGGTTAGTTCTACGTTTAGCGTTAGGTTGACGGTTAGGGTTAGAACTTGTTAGGATCAGGGTCCGTGGTAGGTTTAGGGGATAGTGTTAGGGTTAGGTTCAGTGATAGGATTCGGGGGAGGGCCCATGTTAGTGTCAGGGTCAGGGTTACATTTAGGGTCAGAGTTAGGTAAAGTCTCCGAGTCAGGGTCAGCTTTAGTGTTCAGTTGATTGTTGGGGTCCCTGTAAGGGTCAGGGTTAGGTTATCGTCATGGTCTGGTTCAGGGTCAGGGTGAAGTTTAGCCCCAGTGTCCTTTTTAGGGTCAGGTTCAGGTATTGGTTTAAAGTCCACATTCGGGTCAGGGACAGGGCTATGTGGTGGTCAGAGTTAGTGTCAAGGTTAGGATTAGGTTCAGAGTCAGGGTCAGGTAAAGGTCAGGGCCAGGGTCAGGGTGAGGGTCAGGCTTTGGTACAGGGTCAATGTTCGGTTCAGTGTCACAGTTAGGTTTTGGCGGTAGGGTTTGGGATTGGGGTTTGGGTTAGAGTTAGAAGTAGGGTTATGTTTAGGGTTAGGGTTAGGGTTAGACAGCATAAGATCAGGGTGAGGGTTTGGTTTAGGGTCGGGCTTAGTGTTAGTTCAGGGTCAGCATGAGGTGTAGGTTCAGGGTCCTTGTTAGGGTCATGTTTAGAGTTACCATTAGGTTTAGGGTTAGGGTCAAGCACACTGTCACGGTCAGGTGTAGGGTTAGGGTCCGGGTTTGGTCAGCGTCAGGGTTAGGATTAGGGTCAGGGTCAGGGTCCTGGTTAGGTTTGAGTCATGGTTACGGTAATGTCAGAGTTAGGTTTACGTTCAGGGTCCACATCAGGGTCAGTGTCAGGCTTAGGTTTAATTTTAGGGTTCAGGTCAGGGTCACAGTCAGGGTCAGGTTCGGGGTCAGGGTCAGGGCTTGGGTCAGGTTTTGGGGCAGGCTCACAGTCAGTGTCAGGATCAGGGTCAGGGTTAGTGGTTACTGTTAGGGTTAGCCCCGCTCCTGGGTCATGGACCCATCCGTTCAGGGTCTCAGGATAAACCCTGGGCAGAAGGGTGTAGACCCTACACCCGATCCCACTTAGCCAGCCTTAAACTGGGGTGTGAACATGACTTGCCCACCAGATATCTAAACCCTCATCAGCCGGATCCTGCTTGGGGCATCTCTACCCACGATGGCATAGCAAGGTCCTCTTTACACACAGACACACAGACACCCAGAGGCACTCGCACACACACACACACACACACACACAAACACACAGAGAGAGAAAGTGAGGAGACCTAGGGCTACACAATTGGATAAGATGTGTGGGACTCTCTGACTCTGAGCCCCATGGTGTCACCTTTTAATTTTATTAGCCCAAGGGCCTGCGGCATTGGGGAAACCTGATATGACTTGCCAGGGAGGGGACGTGTCTGCCGGGCGAGCTCTCTTTTCCCAGTATCCTCTCGGCTTTAGTACAGCAGAGAACATGTCGCTTCCTTTAGGATGTGCCTAGAAATGAGCTGGGCATGGCGGTTTTCTCTGTAAGGGGTGCCTGGATACGTGGGTTCCAATTCAGTTGGGCTCTGTCGTCAAGGAAGTGAGGTCTCCACTGCCTGGGGGCTCCTTACCGAACTTCCTGCTCCACCAGAGCTCCCTGAGCCGCCGGTCCCCAAGCTGCTCAAGGCTCACACTCCACTCAATGCAGTGCCCATCCGTGACCCCCATACAGCCTCCCCCCAGCCCATGGGAGGCCTGGGTGCAGCTGTTGTCCCCACTGGAGGGAACAGAGCTGGGTTTAGACCAGGTTAGTGTTAGGGTTAGGGTTAAGAATGACTTAGGGTCAGGGTTAGGGTTAGTCGTCTTTGGGGTCAGGGTTTGCATAAGGTTTAGGGTGGGGTCAGGGTCAGGGTTAGGTTCATGGTTATGGTAAGGTCAGCTTTATGTTTAGGATCTGTTTTATGAGTAGGTTCAGGATCAGGGTTAGCTTTAGGGTTACTAATGTGTTCAGGATCACGAATTGGATCAGAGTTAGGTTTACAGTCAGGGTTAGGGTCAGTGTTAAGGTCAAGGCCAGGGTCAGCTTTAAGGTTAAGTTCGGACATAGGCAAAGTTCAGAGTTAGGGTTATGATCAGGGTCAGTGACAGGGTCAGGATTATTGTTAAAGTGGGGTTAGGTTTAGGGTTAGAGGTAGGTTGCGGGTTAGGGTTAGACCGGGGTAGTGTCAGTGTCAGGGATAATGTTAGGGGTTAGTTTTAGGGTTAGATTCAGCATTAGGTTTCGGGTCAGGGCCCGTGTTAGTGTCAGGGTCAGGGTTACGTTTAGGGTTAGAGATAGGTTCAGGCTCCCATTCAGTGTCAGGGTTAGTGTTAGTTTCAGGGTCAGGGTCACTGTTAGGTCAGGGTTAGGTTTCTAGTCTTTGCCTGGGTCGGGGTCAGGGTGAAGTCTAGGGCCAGTGTCAGGTTTACGGTTAGGATCAGGTATTGGTTTAAAGTCCACATTCAGGTCACACAAGGTTATGTAGTGGTCATTGTTCGGGTCATGGTTAGGTTTAGGGTCATGGCAAGGGTCAGGTTTAGGGTCAGGGTCTGGTATAGGCAAAGTTCAAGGTTAGGGTTATGATCATCGTCAGGTATAGGGTCAGGGTTAATGTTAATGTTTAGGGTTAGTTCTACGTTTAGCGTTAGGTTGACGCTTAGGGTTAGAACTTGTTAGGGTCAGGGTCCGTGGTAGGTTTAGGGCATAGTGTTAGGGTTAGGTTCAGAGATAGGATTCGGGGGAGGGCCCATGTTAGTGTCAGGGTCAGGGTTACATTTAGGGTCAGAGTTAGGTAAAGTCTCCGAGTCAGGGTCAGCTTTAGTGTTCAGTTGATTGTTGGGGTCACTGTAAGGGTCAGGGTTAGGTTATCGTCATGGTCTGGGTCAGGGTCAGGGTGAAGTTTAGCCCCAGTGTCCTTTTTAGGGTCAGGTTCAGGTATTGGTTTAAAGTCCACATTCGGGTCAGGGACAGGGCTATGTGGTGGTCAGAGTTAGTGTCAAGGTTAGGATTAGGTTCAGAGTCAGGGTCAGGTAAAGGTCAGGGCCAGGGTCAGGGTGAGGGTCAGGCTTTGGTACAGGGTCAATGTTCGGTTCAGTGTCACAGTTAGGTTTTGGCGGTAGGGTTTGGGATTGGGGTTTGGGTTAGAGTTAGAAGTAGGGTTATGTTTAGGGTTAGGGTTAGGGTTAGACAGCATAAGGTCAGGGTGAGGGTTTGGTTTAGGGTCGGGCTTAGTGTTAGTTCAGGGTCAGCATGAGGTGTAGGTTCAGGGTCCTTATTAGGGTCATGTTTAGAGTTACCATTAGGTTTAGGGTTAGGGTCAAGCACACTGTCACGGTCAGGTGTAGGGTTAGGGTCCGGGTTTGGTCAGCGTCAGGGTTAGGATTAGGGTCAGGGTCAGGGTCCTGGTTAGGTTTGAGTCATGGTTACGGTAATGTCAGAGTTAGGTTTACGTTCAGGGTCCACATCAGGGTCAGTGTCAGGCTTAGGTTTAATTTTAGGGTTCAGGTCAGGGTCACAGTCAGGGTCAGGTTCGGGGTCAGGGTCAGGGCTTGGGTCAGGTTTTGGGGCAGGCTCACAGTCAGTGTCAGGATCAGGGTCAGGGTTAGTGGTTACTGTTAGGGTTAGCCCCGCTCCTGGGTCATGGACCCATCCGTTCAGGGTCTCAGGATAAACCCTGGGCAGAAGGGTGTAGACCCTACACCCGATCGACTTAACCAGCCTTAAACTGGGGTGTGAACATGACTTGCCCACCAGATATCTAAACCCTCATCAGCCGGATCCTGCTTAGGGCATCTCCTCCCACGATGGCATAGCAAGGTCCTCTTTACACACAGACACACAGACACCCAGAGGCACTCACACAAACACACACACACACACACAAACACACAGAGAGAGACAGTGAGGAGACCTAGGGCTACACAATTGGATAAGATGTGTGGGACTCTCTGACTCTGAGCCCCCTGGTGTCACCTTTTAATTTTATTAGCCAAAGGGCCTGCGGCCTTGGGGAAACCTGATATGACTTGCCAGGGAGGGGACGTGTCTGCCGGGCGATCTCTCCTTTCCCTGCATCCTCTCGGCTTTAGTACAGCAGAGAACATGTCGCTTCCTTTAGTATGTGCCTAGAAATGAGCTGGGCATGGCGGATTTTTCTGCAGGGGGGTGCCTGGATACGTGGGTTCCAATTCAGTTGGGCTCTGTTGTCAAGGAAGTGAGGTCTCCACTGCCTGGGGGCTCCTTACCGAACTTCCTGCTCTACCAGAGCTTCCTGAGCCGCCGTTCCCCAAGCTGCTCAAGGCTCACACTCCACTCAATGCAGTGCCCATCCGTGACCCCCATACAGCCTCCCCCCAGCCCATGGGAGGCCTGGGTGCAGCTGTTGTCCCCGCTGGAGATATAGGAGCTGGGTTTAGACAAGGTTAGTGTTAGGGTTAGGATTAAGAATGACTTAGGGTCAGGGTTAGGGTTAGACATCTTTGGGTTCAGGGTTAGCGTAAGGTTTAGGGTGTGGTCAGGGTTAGGGTTAAGTTCATGGTTAGGTTTAGGGTCAGGACACAGTAGATTCAGGGTTGACCTTACGGTCAGAGTCAGGCTCAGGGTTAGTGTTAGGCTGATGATTAGGTTTAGGGTCAGGGTCAGGGTCATGGACAGTTTTAGGGTCAGGTTCAATTTTGGTTTGGGGGCAAGTTCATGTCAGCTCAGGGTTAGGTTTGGGACAGGTTTAGTGTCAGGGTTATGGTCAGGGTCAGGGTTAGGTTCATGGTTATGGTAAGGTCAGCCCTATGTTTAGGTTCTGTTTTATGAGTAGGTTCAGGATCAGGGTTAGCTTTAGGGTTACTAATGTGTTCAGGATCACGGATTGGGTCAGAGTTAGGTTTACAGTCAGGGTTAGGGTCAGTGTTAAGTTCAAGGCCAGGGTCAGTTTTAAGGTTAAGTTCTGACGTAGACAAAGTTCAGAGTTAGGGTTATGATCAGGTTCAGGGAGAGGGTCAGGAGAATTGTTAAATTGGGGTTAGGGTTAGGTTACGGGTAGGTTGAGGGTTAGGATTAGACCGGGTTTGGGTCAGTGTCAGGGATAATGTTAGGGGTTAGTTTTAGGGTTAGGTTCAGCGTTAGGTTTCAGGTCAGGGCCCGTGTTAGTGTCAGGGTCAGGGTTACGTTTAGGGTTAGAGTTAGGTTCAGGCTCACATTCAGTGTCAGGGTTAGTGTTAGGGTCAGTGTTAGATCAGCATCAGGGTTAGGATTAGGGTCAGGGTCTGGGTCATGGTTAAGTATTAGTCATATTTACGGTAATGTCAGAGTTAGTTTTAGGTTCAGGGTCCACATCAGGGTCCTTGCCATGGTTAGGTTTTGTTTTGGGTTCAGGTAAGGATCACAGTCAGGGTCAGGGTCAGAGTCAGGGTCAGGGCTTGGGTTAGGGTTTGGGGCGCCAATCCTATCCAAGGTGATAGGCTAGGTCAAATATCTACTAAAAGATAAGTTGTAATTCAATTGTTCACCTAGCATCACTGTGCAGCTTTCTCTGTGTGTTACAATTTCATTGGCCACCTGTGCATGACCAGGACCAACCACATGGCCTATGTCCTTAAAAGCTAGTCCGTAAAGGATAATGGGGTTGACTTCTCTGTAAGAAAAGCGGCCCTGGCTGGTCAGTTTGATTCTTGATGCTTGGTGCGAAATAAAGCTTTATTTGACCTTCGCTTTGTATCAGTCTCGCTCTTTTAATCATGGACCCATTATTGGGGCATAACAGGTGGGACTGTGGAGTACGTACATAGCGGAGGTGACAGCCCACTGTGGGTATCCACCATTCCTTGCCTCCTCATTTGCATGTACTGCTCGCCCTGCCCAGTGAGCACAGCATGGAAATGGACACCTCATGAGTGGTGGTCAACGAGATTCGCTGACCACGTGACGTCTATGACCAAGTCAACCGGAGCTCGCCTTCCCTACAGACCAGAGCTTGCACTGAGCTCCGGCAGGAGGCGGTGGCCTCTTATGAGCAGCCCAGAACCCTGTCTTGTCCTTTCTCACTCATGTCAACTCCCTGTGTTAGCCAAGCCTTGGAAGTGGTGACTTAGGAGGGAAGGTAAAGAAAGGCAGCCCCCGGCTCCTGATCCTGTCAAGTTCCTTACTCATCAGGAAGCCGAGGGAGACAGGGTCGGTGGAACATGTGTGAGTCCCCAGGTGAGGTAAAGATGGCAGATCTGGTCTTGTTCAGGATTTCCACGGTTCTGATAAGAAGAGGGCACGTGGTTGTGCCCCAGCTGTGGAATCCCTGCATGAATTATTTAACACTGACATTGCACCCTGCGAAGATGAATGGCAAGAATCATGCCCATAATCACATTTTAAAATTTTTATTTGCTTGGAATGACATTAAATGCAAATAGAAAACAGCATCCATGCCCCTTCAGAAGACAGACCATGGAGGAAATGAGCTTTCTATTTTAGTACCTTTAACAAACACTTCCTCCCTGTTTTTGCCCAAAGGGCCCTATATCTTCATTTTGCATGGGGCTTGTAAATTATGTAGCCAGCCCTGGGGACAGCTGTGCAGTGTCTCAATGACCCAGTGCAGGGAATGGCAGGAGCCTCCTTCCTTGATACAGTAGTATTACACAAGCCCCTGAAGCTGAAACAGAACTTCAGGATAAAGTCTGGGGGGGGAGGTCTTCAAATTTCTGAGTCATGGGCTGTCGTAAACAAAATATCAACAGCCGGGTGGCTTAGGCAACTTGCAATTTATTTTTTCATGGTTCTGGGCGCTGGAAGTCCAAGATCAAGGTGGCCATAGGGTTCGATTCCTCAAACGTCTCTCCTTCGCTTGCAGATAGCTGTGTTCTCCACTCTGTCTTCAAACTATTGTCCTTCAGTCTGTACTGTCTGTGTCCTAATCGCTTCTTCCTGTAAGCACAACAGTCCTGTTGGCTTGATGCCCACCCCCAGTGAGCTCGTTTTCCCTTTATCACCTCTTTAAAAATCCTGTCTCTGAATACTGCCACATTCTGAGATGCTGGGTGTTAGGACGTCAATGTAGGAATCTGGGGGCATCCAACTAAGCGCAGAACAATAGTCAAAACTGGATCCAAAACTGAAATTTAGACACATTTTAAAATGCTAAAAGTGTATATATATATATATATATATATATATATATATATATATAATTTTTGTGGTAGGCCTGAGATGGTTGGTAGGCTGAGATGTATTTGTAACCTTTGAGGGAAACATCCTTTAGAATGATCAAAGAGAGCTTCTATGTAATTCCATACACCCACAATTAAACCCCAGAGCTTTCTAATTTGGAATTTGGCTGTTTTGTGCTTGGTGGCAACCAAAACCAGCCTAGGGCTTTTCTTTTGTTTTGACAGAAAAGTAGGAGGCAGAGGACTTGAGCATTTAGACATCTTGCTGCTCTTTGGTTTAATCATACTCTACTGAGTTGCCTGAAACTAATTAAGCTCTTGGCTCTGTAGAAGAAAGATGATGTTCATTACATGTCATTGGCCACATTGTTCCTTTTTTTAATTGTTGTTAACATTTGTGTTATTTTTCAGTATAAGAGGCAAGCTTTATCTTAGTTTGGGCTGATGTAACAAGAGCACCATAAACTAGGTGCTTTAAAGACATACTTATTTCTCTCAGTTCTGGAAGCTGGGAAGTCTACGATCAAGACCCTGGAAGATTCCGTGTCTGTTCAAGTGCCCACTTCCTGGGTCACAGATGACCATCTTCTCCCTATAACCTCCAAGGTGGAGGAGGCGAGGGATCTCTGTGGGGTCTCTCTTATGGAGACACTAATCTCGCCCATGAGGACTCCACCCTCATGACCTAAACATCTCCCAAGGACCCCATCTCCTAGTTATGTCCCTTTGGACATTGAGTTTTCAACTTATGAATCCTGGAGGGATACACTGTCTACAGTGAGCTTCGTCAAACATTTTTATGTTCAAGGCACTGTTTTTTGGCAAAATCAATCATTTCCTACACATCCTTTGAAGCAAGAGTATTCCTGCACTTTGCCTTCCTTTAGAACCTTTCTCTAGAGAGGATCCTAAAAAGTTCAGAAAAGACGCAGAAGAAACCTGCTGGTTAGCTCGTTTTTCACAGTAGAGCAGAATTCATTTTGAAGTAGGTTAATCTTAGAAATCCAGGCAAAGACACTTCGCTTGAAAATCATCTCAAATGATCAGTTTTGTTAGTATGAGTAATAGTAACTATAAGATCAATAGAACAACTTTTTGCTCTACTATGGGCCTACTGTGTGCTGGGTACCTCGGAGCATCTGAATCGAACCATCTCGTGATCCTTTCAACAGCCCACTGAGGGTCACACTGTCTTCTCCTCCACGTTATGGATGAGCCTTAAGTCTGGGCCAGAAATGACACAACTTTCCCAAAGCCATATTGCTACTGAGGGGCCAGATGGGATCTACGCCCACTCTGTTGCCAGAGCCTGTGATTGCAAACGTGGGCTGCACTAGCTGTTCAGAACAAAGGACTGTTCATGGAGGTGACACAGCTAACCCATGAGACCCACCACCCTTTTCCCTAGGGTCATCCCTGTACAGCCTGCAGTGATGGCCCGAGTTAAGCATTCGAACTTGGTGCTGCAGAGGGCGTGTTTTAGGGACAAGATTGGTGTTAAGGGGGTCTAATGAAGCCCAGAGGGAATGGGAGGAAACAGGACTTAGGGAAATATCTGGGTCCCTGGAGCAGTGATCTCCTTTTATTACTGTGCACCTCTCTTTCACAAAAATAAATACGTAAATACATACATACAAAAATATTTGCGTACATACCACCAATTTAAGCAAATTTTTGATAAATTATAGACTCTACTAAATTATTATGCACATTATAAATGACATGCAAAAGCTAAACAGTTAAATGGATGACATGAAATATGAATAAAACTTATAATATTTTCTTCCAGCCCCTTACTGGACTATTTCTCAAACTCCTTTTGGAGAAGACTTTTTAAAGATTTGTTTATTTATTTATTGAGAGAGAGACAGCACGTGTGTGCACATGTGAGTAGGGGGGTGGGGCAAAGGGAAAAGGAGAGAAGCAGACTCCCCATTGAGCACAGAGGCCTCACTAGGGCTCAATCCCATGACCCTGAGATCATGACTTGAGCCAAAATTTTGAGTCAGACATTTAATCAACTGAGACACACAGGTGCCCTGGAGTAGACTTTTTAAGAAAGAGATAGGACACTTGGAATTATAGCAATAATTCCTAGAATTAATCTTTAAAAGTGGGAAGATAGAAATGGTTTTTTAAAATTTTTTAAAAGATTTTCTTTTTTTATTCATAAGAGATGGGAGGCAGAGGCAGAAGCAGGCTTCCCGCAGAGCAGGAAGTCCAGAGTGGGACTTGATCCCAGGACCTGGGATCATGACCCTAGCTGGAGATAGACACTGGAGATACTGATAAACCAAACTTTAGGGAAAAATACTGAACTTTACTGGGAAGATGAAGCAGAACAACAGCATATGGCAGCAACATGAGTTTTAGATACTGTTGGTCACCCAGAAGGCTTAAGGTGGAGAGAAAAACAAAAGACTGTAGTGACCCAAAATTGTCCGAGTTGTGTAATTTGACCCAGGAACTTCCGGGTGACATAAAGATTTGTTTATTTATTTCACGGACAGCGCCATGTGGGGAAAGAGCGAGGGGGAATGAGGATTCCATACAAACGTGTGAGTGGCTCTTCTCCCATCTCCAGGGGGGAAGGAAGAGATTGGGTTTACTCCAGTAAGCATGGTGATGAGTTGGTGAGGTAGGTTGACTAGATGTCTGGACACCTGAAAAAGCCAGCTAAGGCTGGCTTCCTGGCAATCTTGTCAGTGTCTTATTGAAAGCTTGTCATGTGCAAGACTTTCTTTTAACAGGTTGCCAGGTGAATCAGACTACCGGCCGCCATGTGTCATTGCTCAGGTGGTCCATGACACAATGTCCTGCAACTAAGGGGATGTACATAGCATTACAGACATCGTGCTGTCTTTGTTATTTTGAAATTTAGAAAATATCTTATTAATTTGTTCACTCCAAAGAGGCAATTTATTGCTTACTATGACGTCTTTTGGTAGAAGACACAAAACTGCTTTCTTTGTTATGAAAATCAATGTGTTACACCAATTTTCTGAAAGATGGAAATGAAGTGCCTCCTTCCAGCTGGGTCAGGACATAACTGTACCCTATGTATTGGTTTTTCAATAGAGTCCATTTACAGAATGTACATGTCTCTCAATACAGAAGACATTTGCTCACATTTATGTGTAGAACATTCCCGAACCTGGTCCAGGTTGTGGATGAAACCGTCACTCTGACTGGCAAGGCATAACGAAGAAGAGTTTTCCTGTAAACAATATGTGGTCATGGAAGGAATCAGCACTGCAATTCGTGGCTGATTCCAAAAGCTCTAAGAGGTGGTAGATGCACAGGCAAAGTGGTGACTTTTGCAGAGGAAGCAGGCTGGGGAGAGATAGCAAAACAGAAGTTTGAGAGGGCCCTAAAATCTCCTCCTGTGGGATTATTGGCCATTGAGCTTGAGAAAGGCTATGGGGAAAACTTGAAAGAGCATCAGATCAAACCCTTGGCCACTGGAGGTTGAAACTGACATGAGCAGCACTATCTCTATTCTTGACCCAAGGCCACAGGATGACAAGCTTTGCTTTTTCAATGTGGTCTCATGTCTCTATACTGCCCTATAAAGAAATTAATACAAATAAATGCTGAGAGTGTAAAGTGTAAGCAGAGCTCCCCTTGGCCATTTCTTAAGTTTTGTCCACTCCGAAGTGAGTATCACTTTGGTGAGTGCATTGCAGGAAATGGCCTTAATGATCAATGGCAGACCTCCACTCCAGAGTGACATAAAAAGCAATATGCACCTCCTTCCTGATTTGTCTGTAATGAAACTTGCTTTCCTCAGGTCCCAGCATTCGAGGCAGATAAATATGTTCCCTTTTGTTGGCTCTTAACCATACTTCAGCAAGATTTCCCATGTGCTTTCCTTGGCTGGCTGGGAAACTGGACCACAATTTATGGCATCTTAGGGGACAGGCGCATAGAATTCCAGTGGGATCCCAGAACAGAACCTAATTGGAGATTAGAGACCATTGCGGTGCGAAGCTTTTCTTTGAGATCGAAAGAGGTGCATGTTATGCAAATATAGCAAGTGTAAGTTGACACTGTCTATTGAAAATTTATAGACTCATTATGGTCAAGAAGGCTGGAAGATAAGTAGATTTTGGGAAAGATGCAGGTAAATTCAGGGAGGTGGCAAATTACCCCAGGGAAAGTAGAATGGCTAAAGAGTATGGCCCAAGCTTTTTAAAAATATTTTATTCACTTATTTGACACACAGAGAGCCAGAAAGCACAAGTGGGGGGAATGGCAGAGGGAGAAGGAGAAGCAGGCTCCCCGCTGAGCAGGGAGGCAAATGTGTGGGACTCCATCCCAGGACCTGGGATCATGACCTGAGCTGAAGGCAGACACTTAACCGACTGAGCCACCTAGGCGCCCCCTGGCTCCAACTTCCAAAGATGGTGTATGAGATACCTTTGGTGGGAAGGAATGAAGATCAGCAACTGTCCTTGATTCTGCTTCTCAGGAAGGCATTGTGATGTGGTGCCCAGGACTTTGGAGACAGACACACGCTTGGTGCCCTCCGGCTCTGCCGCAAAAGCAACACCTTCCAGAGGACAGCTGCAGGCACCGGGTGGCGTCACACAGGGTCAGACCCGGGAGGCACTCAGCCATGTACCCATTCCACCATCCTGCTGGGTTTGGAAGAGCGCGATCAAAGTCCCTGCTGCCGAAGGACCATCCAGAGTG
Source organism: Mustela lutreola (assembly GCF_030435805.1). Lineage (NCBI taxonomy): Eukaryota > Metazoa > Chordata > Mammalia > Carnivora > Mustelidae > Mustela > Mustela lutreola. The sequence goes on along the minus strand of NC_081305.1, from coordinate 62,262,331 downwards.
ACATGTCCCATGGGGCACGCCGGCATTCCTTTACCCCTTCAGGTTATTGGCAGCAAGGCTGGAAATTTTTTAAATTGCCTGGGAAAATGATAGCAAATGGCTCCAAAAAGGAGTTTCAAAATGCAGACTTCATACTATGTTTTGAGTACATTTCAATCATTTGGCAGGTACTGACAGGGTGCTCAAGTGCCAGGTGCTGCTGCATTAGAAACGGACTTGAGGAGTTAACAGGAGGGGGCTCCAGCCTTCAACCAGCACAAAGTCGATCAATGGATGCATGTGACAGACAGAGCACTGTGACGGGGAGTACTAGGTGCTCTCATAAGAAGGGTGTGCTAGGGAGGAGTCAAGATGGCGGAGAAGTAGCAGGCCGAGACTACTTCAGCTAGCTGGAGATCAGCTAGATAGCTTATCTAAAGATTGCAAACACCTGAAAATCCATCGGTAGATCGAAGAGAAGAAGAACAGCAATTCTGGAAACAGAAAACAACCACTTTCTGAAAGGTAGGACCGGCGGAGAAGTGAATCCAAAGCGACGGGAAGATAGACCCCGGGGGGAGGGGCCGGCTGCCGGCAAGCGGCGGAGCAACCGTGAACAAAATCAGGACTTTTAAAAGTCTGTTCCGCTGAGGGACATCGCTCCAGAGGCTACCCGGGGCAAAGCCCACACGGGGTCAGCGTGGCCTCAGGTCCCGCAGGGTCACAGAAGGATCGGGGGTGTCTGAGTGTCGCAGAGCTTGCGGGTATTGGAACGGGAAAGCCGGCTACAGAGACAGAGCCGACAGTAAGCTCGCAGCTCGGGGTGACCTTGAACCGGTCGCAGGCTCGGTGAGCTCGGAGCGCTGCCGGAGGTCAGGCAGACGGGAGTAACTGGGCGCGGTTCTCTGAGCGCGCACTGAGGAGTGCGGCCCTGGGCTCTCGGCTCCTCCGGGCCGGAGACCAGGAGGCCGCCATTTGTATTCCCGTCCTCCGAACTCTACAGAAAGCGCTTAGGGAACAAAAGCTCCTGAAAGCAAACCCAAGCGGATTACTCACCCCGGCCCCGGGTAAGGGCGGTGCAATTCCGCCTGGGGCAAAGACACTTGAGAATCACTCCACCAGGCCCCTCCCCCAGAAGATCAACAAGAAATCCAGCCGAGACCAAGTTCACCTACCAAGGAGTGCTGTTTCAATACCAGGGAGAGCAGCAGAATTCTAGAGGAGGAGAAAGCAAAGCACGGAACTCATGGCTTTTGCCCTGTGATTTTTTTTAGTCTTGCGGTTAATTTAATTTTTTTCTTTTTCATTTTTTGTTTTTTTTTCTCGCCTTCGGGTAAAATTTTTTTTTAACTGTTACCTTTTTCTTTTTTAACGATTTTTTACTAGTTTATCTAATACATATATTTTTTCTTTTTTATATTTTTCTTAGGTGTTTTCTTTTTTTTTAAATTCTTTTTTTTTTCTTTCTTTTTTCTTTTTTTTCTTTCTTCCTTTTTGAACCTCTTTTTATCCGCTTTCTCCCCCCTCACGATTTGGGATCTCTTCTAATTTGGTTAAAGCATATTTTCCTGGGGTTGTTGCCACCCTTTTAGTATTTTACTTGCCCCCTCATATACTCTTCTCTGGACAAAATGACAAGACGGAAAAATTCAACACAAAAAAAAGAACAAGAGGCAGTACCGAAGGCTAGGGACCTAATCAATACAGACATTGGTAATATGTCAGATCTAGACTTCAGAAGGACAATTCTCAAGGTTCTAGCCAGGCTCGAAAAAGGCATGGAAGATATTAGAGAAACCCTCTTGAGAGATATGAAAGCCCTTTCTGGAGAAATAAAAGAACTAAAATCTAACCAAGTTGAAATCAAAAAAGCTATTAATGAGGTGCAATCAAAAATGGAGGCTCTCACTGCTAGGATAAATGAGGCAGAAGAAAGAATTAGTGATATAGAAGACCAAATGACAGAGAAAAAAGAAGCTGAGCAAAAGAGGGACAAACAGATACTGGACCACGAGGGGAGAATTCGAGAGATAAGTGACACCATAAGATGAAACAACATTAGAATAATTGGGATTCCAGAAGAAGAAAAAAGAGAGAGGGGAGCAGAAGGTATACTGGAGAGAATTATTGGGGAGAATTTCCCCAATATGGCAAAGGGAACGAGCATCAAAATTCAGGAGGTTCAGAGAACGCCCCTCAAAATCAATAAGAATAGGCCCACACCCCGTCACCTAATAGTAAAATTTACAAGTCTCAGTGACAAAGAGAAAATCCTGAAAGCAGCCCGGGAAAAGAAGTCTGTAACATACAATGGTAAAAAATATTAGATTGGCAGCTGACTTATCCACAGAGACCTGGCAGGCCAAAAAGAGCTGGCATGATATTTTCAGAGCACTAAATGAGAAAAACATGCAGCCCAGAATACTATACCCAGCTAGGCTATCATTGAAAATAGAAGGAGAGATTAAAAGCTTTCAGGACAAACAACAACTGAAAGAATTTGCAAACACCAAACCAGCTCTACAGGAAATCTTGAAAGGGGTCCTCTAAGCAAAGAGAGAGCCTACAAGTGGTAGATCAGAAAGGAACAGAGACCATATACAGTAACAGTCACCTTACAGGCAAAACAATGGCACTAAATTCATATCTCTCAATAGTTACCCTGAATGTTAATGGGCTAAATGCCCCTGTCAAAAGACACAGGGTATCAGAATGGATAAAAAAACAAAACCCATCTATATGTTACGTCCAAGAAACTCATTTTAAGCCCGAAGACACCTCCAGATTTAAAGTGAGGGGGTGGAAAAGTATTTACCATGCTAATGGACATCAGATGAAAGCAGGAGTGGCAATCCTTATATCAGATCAATTAGATTTTAAGCCAAAGACTATAATAAGAGATGAGGAAGGACACTATATTCATACTCAAAGGGTCTGTCCAACAAGAAGATTTAACAATTTTAAATATCTATGCCCCCAACGTGGGAGCAGCCAACTATATAAACCAATTAATAACAAAATCAAAGAAACACATCAAGAATAATACAATAATAGTAGGGGACTTTAACACTCCCCTCACTGAAATGGACAGATCATCCAAGCAAAAGATCAGCAAGGAAATAAAGGCCTTAAAGGACACACTGGACCAGATGGACATCACAGATATATTCAGAACATTTCATCCCAAAGCAACAGAATACACATTCTTCTCAAGTGCACATGGAACATTCTCCAGAATAAATCACATCCTGGGTCCTAAATCAGGACTCAACCGGTATCAAAAGATTGGGATCATTCCCTGCATATTTTCAGACCACAATGCTCTAAAGCTAGAACTCAACCACAAAAGGAAGTTTGAAAAGAACCAAATTACATGGAGACTAAACAGTATCCTTCTAAAGAATGAATGGGTCAACCGGGAAATTAAAGAAGAATTGAAAAAAATCATGGAAACAAATGATAATGAAAATACAACGGTTCAAAATCTGTGGGACACAACAAAGGCAGTCCTGAGAGGAAAATATATAGCGGTACAGGCCTTTCTCAAGAAACAAGAAAGGTCTCAGGTACACAATCTAACGCTACACCTAAAGGAGCTGAAGAAAGAACAAGAAAGAAACCCTAAGCCTAGCAGGAGAAGAGAAATCATAAAGATCAGAGCAGAAATCAATGAAATAGAAACCAAAAAAACAATAGAACAAATCAACGAAAGTAGGAGCTGGTTCTTTGAAAGAATTAATAAAATTGATAAACCCCTGGCCAGACTTATCAAAAATAAAAGAGAAGGGACCCAAATAAATAAAATCATGAATGAAAGAGGAGAGATCACAACTAACACCAAAGAAATACAAACTATTATAAGAACATACTATGAGCAACTCTACGGCAATAAATTTGACAATCTGGAAGAAATGGATGCATTCCTAGAAACATATAAACTACCACAACTGAACCAGCAAGAAATAGAAAGCCTGAACAGACCCATAACCAGTAAGGAGACTGAAACAGTCATTAAAAATCTCCAAACAAACAAAAGCCCAGGGACAGACGGCTTCCCGGGGGAATTCTACCAAACATTTAAAGAAGAACTAATTCCTATTCTCCTAAAACTGTTCCAAAAAATAGAAATGGAAGGAAAACTTCCAAACTCATTTTATGAGGCCAGCATCACCTTGATCCCAAAACCAGACAAGGATCCCACCAAAAAAGAGAGCTATAGACCAATATCCTTGATGAACACAGATGCGAAAATACTCAACAAAATACTAGCCAATAGGATTCAACAGTACATTAAAAAGATTATTCACCACGACCAAGTGGGATTTATTCCAGGGCTGCAAGGTTGGTTCAACATCCTCAAATCAATGTGATACAACACATCAATAAAAGTAAGAACAAGAACCATATGATACTCTCAATAGATGCTGAAAAAGCATTTGACAAAGTACAGCATCCCTTCCTGATCAAAACTCTTCAAAGTGTAGGGATAGAGGGCACATACCTCAATATCATCAAAGCCATCTATGAAAAACCCACCGCAAATATCATTCTCAATGGAGAAAAACTGAAAGCTTTTCCGCTAAGGTCAGGAACACGGCAGGGATGTCCATTATCACCACTGCTATTCAACATAGTACTAGAGGTCCTAGCCTCAGCAATCAGACAACAAAAGGAAATTAAAGGCATCCAAATCGGCAAAGAAGAAGTGAAATTATCACTCTTCGCAGATGATATGATACTATATGTGGAAAACCCAAAAGACTCCACTCCAAAACTGCTAGAACTTATACAGGAATTCAGTAAAGTGTCAGGATATAAAATCAATGCACAGAAATCAGTTGCATTTCTCTACACCAACAGCAAGACAGAAGAAAGGGAAATTAAGGAGTCAATCCCATTTACAATTGCACCCAAAACCATAAGATACCTAGGAATAAACCTAACCAAAGAGACACAGAATCTACACTCAGAAAACTATAAAGTACTCATGAAAGAAATTGAGGAAGACACAAAGAAATGGAAAAATGTTCCATGCTCCTGGATTGGAAGAATAAATATTGTGAAAATGTCTATGCTACCTAAAGCAATCTACACATTTAATGCAATTCCTATCAAAGTACCATCCATCTTTTTCAAAGAAATGGAACAAATAATGCTAAAATTTATATGGAACCAGAAAAGACCTCGAATAGCTAAAGGGATATTGAAAAAGAAAGCCAACGTTGGTGGCATCACAATCCCGGACTTCAAGCTCTATTACAAAGCTGTCATCATCAAGACAGCATGGTACTGGCACAAATACAGACCCATAGATCAATGGAACAGAATAGAGAGCCCAGAAATAGACTCTCAACTCTATGGTCAACTAATCTTCGACAAAGCAGGAATGAATGTCCAATGGAAAAAAGACAGCCTCTTCAATAAATGGTGCTGGGAAAATTGGACAGCCACATGCAGAAAAATGAAATTGGACCATTTCCTTACACCACACACAAAAATAGACTCAAAATGGATGAAGGACCTCAATGTGCGAAAGGAATCCATCAAAATCCTTGAGGAGAACACAGGCAGCAACCTCTTTGACCTCAGCCGCAGCAACATCTTCCTAGGAACAACGCCAAAGGCAAGGGAAGCAAGGGCAAAAATGAACTATTGGGATTTCATCAAGATCAAAAGCTTTTGCACAGCAAAGGAAACAGTTCACAAAATCAAAAACAACTGACAGAATGGGAGAAGATATTTGCAAACGACATATCAGATAAAGGACTAGTGTCCAGAATCTATAAAGAACTTAGCAAACTCAACACCCAAAGAACAAATAATCCAATCAAGAAATGGGCAGAGGACATGAGCAGACATTTCTGCAAAGAAGACATCCAGATGGCCAACAGACACATGAAAAAGTGCTCCATATCACTCGGCATCAGGGAAATACAAATCAAAACCACAATGCGATATCACCTCACACCAGTCAGAATGGCTAAAATCAACAAGTCAGGAAATGACAGATGCTGGCGAGGATGCGGAGAAAGGGGAACCCTCCTACACTGTTGGTGGGAATGCAAGCTGGTGCAACCTCTCTGGAAAACAGCATGGAGGTTCCTCAAAATGTTGAAAATAGAACTGCCCTATGACCCAACAATGGCACTATTGGGCATTTACCCTAAAGATACAAACGTAGTGATCCAAAGGGGCACGTGTACTCGAATGTTTATAGCAGCAATGTCCACAATAGCCAAACTATGGAAAGAACTGAGATGTCCATCAACAGATGAATGGATCAAGAAGATGTGGTATATATACACAATGGAATACTATGCAGCCATCAAAAGAAATGAAATCTTGCCATTTGCGACAACATGGATGGAACTAGAGCGTATCATGCTTAGCGAAATAAGTCAAGCGGAGAAAGACAACTATCATATGATCTCCCTGATATGAGGAAGTGGTGATGCAACATGGGGGCTTAAGTGGGTACGAGAAGAATAAATGAAAGAAGATGGGATTGGGAGGGAGACAAACCATAAGTGACTCTTAATCTCACAAAACAAACTGAGGGTTGTTGGGGGGAGGGGGTTTGGGAGAAGGGGGTGGTATTATGGACATTGGGGAGGGTATGTGTTTTGGTGAGTGCTGTGAAGTGTGTAAACCTGGTGATTCACAGACCTGTACCCCTGGGGATAAAAATATATGTTTATAAAAAATAAAAAATTATATTAAAAAAAAACTGATAATCATGTCCAAAAAATGGGCAGAAGACATGAACAGACACTTTTCCAAAAAAGGCATACAAATGGCTATCAGACACATGAAAAAATGCTCATCATCACTAGCCATCAGGGAGATTCAAATCAAAACCACATTGAGATACCACCTTACACCAGTCAGAATGCCCAAAATCAACAAGACAAGAAACAAGTGTTGGAGAGGATGTGGAGAAAGGGGAACCCTCTTACACTATTGGTGGGAATGCAAGTTGGTACAGCCACTTTGGAAAACAGTGTGGAGATCCCTTAAGAAATTAAAAATAGAGCTACCCTATGACCCTGCAATTGCACTACTGGGTATTTACCACAAAGATACAGATGTAGTGAAAAGAAGGGCCATCTGTACCCCAATGATCATAGCAGCAATGGCCATGGTTACCAAACTGTGGAAAGAACCAAGATGCCCCTCAACAGACGAATGGATAAAGAAGATGTGGTCCATATATACAATGGAGTATTATGCTTCCATCGGAAGGGATGAATACCCAACTTTTGTCTCAACATGGATGGGACTGGAAGAGATTATGCCGAGTGAAGTAAGTCAAGCAGAGAGAGTCAATTATCATATGGTTTCACTTACTTGTGGAGCATAAGGAATAACATGAAGGGCACTGGGAAATGGGAGAGGAAAAGTGAGTTGGGGGATATTGGAGGGGGAGACAAGCCATTAGGGACTGTGGGCTCTGAGAAACAAACTGAGGGCTCTGGAGGAGGGGGGTGCAGGGGCTTGGGGGAGCCTGGTAGTCGGTATTAAGGAGTGCATGTATTGCATGGAGCGCTGGGTGTGGTGTATAAACAATGAATCTTGGAACACTGAATAATTACTGAATATAACACTGAATAATTAAACAAAGTTTAAAAAAAAAAAAAAGGTGACACCAGGGGGCTCAGAGTCAGAGAGTCTCACACATCTTATCTAATTGTGTAACCCTAGGTCTCCTCCCAGTCTCTGTGTGTGTGTGTGCGACTTTAAACCAATACCTGATCCTGACCGTAAACCTGACACAGGTCCTAGTCTTCACACTGACCCCGACCCAGGCTAAGACCAAAAACCTAAGCCTGACCCTAACAGTGACCCTGACCCTGAACCTAACACTAACCCTGACACTGAATGGGAGCCTGACCCTATCTCTAACCCTAAACGTAAGCCTGACCCTGACACTAACACGGGCCCGACCCGAAATCTAACGCTGAACCTAACCCTAAAAATAACCCCTAACATTATCCCTGACACTGACCCTAACCCGGCCTAACCCTCACCTGCAACCTACCTCTAACCCTAAACCTAATCACATTTTAACAATAATCCTGACCCTCTCCCTAACCCTGACCCTACTGTGATCCTGATCCTAAACCTAACCATGAGCCTAACCCTTACCCTGACCCCTACCCTAAGCATTACACTAACCCTGACCGTAAACACGTCTAACCCTAACCCTGACCATACATCTTTCTTAGCCCTAACCCTAACACTAAACTGGTCTAAACCCAGCTCTGTTCCCTCCAGCGGGGACAACAGCTGCACCCAGGCCTCCCAGGGTCTGGGAGGAGGCTGTATGGGGGTCACTGGATGGGCACTGCATTGAGTGGAGTGTGAGCCTTGAGCAGCTTGGGGACCGGCGGCTCAGGGAGCTCTGGTGGAGCAGGAAGTTCAGTAAGGAGCACCGAGGCAGTGGTGACCTCACTTCCCTGATGACATAGCCCAACGGAATTGGAACCCACATATCACGGCACCCCATAACAGAGAAAAACCCCTGTGCAGCTCATTTCTAGGCACATCCTAAAGGAAGCGACATGTTCTGCTGTACTGAAGCCGAGAGGATGCAGGGAGAAGTGAGCTCGCAAGCCAGAAATGTCCCCACCCTGGCAGGTCATATCATTATTCCCCTACGCCTCAGGCCCTTTGGCTAATAAAATCAAAAGTGACACCAGTGGGCTCAGAGTCAGAGAGTCCCACACCTTCTGATATATGGGTGTAGCCTTAGGTCTCCTCCCTGTCTGTCTGTGTGTGTGTGTGTGTGTGTGTGTGAGTGCCTCTGGGTGTCTGTGTGTCTGTGTGTAAAGTGGACCTGGCCACGCCATTGTGGGTGGGGATGCCCCAAGCAAGATTAGGCTGATGAGGGTTTAGATGTTTGATGGGTAAGTCATGTTCACAACCCAGTTTCAGGCTGCTTAAGTGGGATCAGTAGTAGGGTCTACACCCTTCTGCCCAGGGTTTATCCTGAGACCCTGAATGGATGGGTCCATGATGCAGGAGCGGGGCTAACCCTAACAGTAACCACTAACCCTGTCGTGACACTGACTGTGAGCCTTCCCAAACCCTCACCCAAGCCCTGACCATGACTCTGACCCTGAACCTGAATGTGATCCTGACCTAAACCCAAAACCTAAACCTAAGCCTGACACTGACCCTGATGTGGACCCTGAACCTAAACCTAACTCTGACATTACCGTAACCATGACTCAAACCTAACCAGGACCCTGACCCTGACCCTAATCCTAACCCTGACGCTGACCTATCCCGGACACTAACCCTACACCTGACCGTGACAGTGTGCTTGACCCTAACCCTAAACCTAATGGTAACTCTAACCATGACCCTAATAAGGACCCTGAACCTACACATCATGCTAATCCTGACCCTAACACTAATCCCTAACCTAAACCAAACCCTAACCCTGACCATACTCTGTTTATCCCTAATCCTAACCATAACCCTACTTCTAACTCTAACCCTAACCCCAATCAGAAACCCTACCGCCAAAACCTAACTGTACACTGAACCGAACATTGACCCAATACCAAAGCCTGACCCTAAACCAGACCCGGGCCCTGACCTTTACCTGACCCTGACCCTGACCGTAATCCTAACCATGACACTAACACTAACCACTACATAACCCTGTCCCTGACCCGAATGTGGACTTTAAACCAATACCTGAACCTGACCCTAAACCGGACACTGGCGCTAAACTTCACCCTGACCCTGACCCACACCATGATGATAACCTAACCCTGACGCTTACAGTGACCCCGACAATCAATTGAACACTAAACCTGACCCTGACTTTGAGACTGAACCCTACTCAAACCCTAAATGTAACCCTGACCCAGACACTAACATTGGCCCTCCCCCGAATCCTATCTCTGAACCTAACCCTAACACTAACCCCTAGCCCTAACACGGACCCTGACCCTAACAAGTTCTAACCCTAACCGTCAACCTAACGCTAAACGTAAAACTAACCCTAAACTTTAACAATAACCCTGACCCTATACCTGACTAAGATCATAACCCTAACCCTGATCTTTGCTTATACCAGACGCTGACCCTAATCCGGGCCCTGAGCTTTGCCTATACGAGACCGAGACCCTAAACCTGACCCTGGCCCTGACCCTAAACCCAACCATGACCCTAACAATGACCACTATATAAGCCTGTCCCTTACCTGAATGTGGACTTTAAACCAATACCTGAACCTGACCGTAAAACTGACACTGACCCTAGACTTCACGCTGACCCTGACCCAGATAAAGAACATAAACCTAACCCGGACCCTAACAGTGACCCGGACCCTGACCCTAACACTAACCCTGACACTGAATGGGAGCCTGACCCTAACTCTAACCCTAAACGTAACCCTGACCCTGACACTAACACGGGCCCTGACCCGAAACCTAACGCTAACCTAACCCTAAAACTAACCCCTAACATTATCCCTGACACTGACCCTAACCCGGTCTAACCCTCACCTGCAACCTACCTCTAACCCTAACCCTAACCCCACTTAACAATAATCCTGACCCTCTCCCTGACCCAAATCATAACCCGAACTCTGAACTTTGCCTATATCAGACCCTAAACTTAAACCTGACCCTGGCCTTGACCTTAACACTGACCCTAACCCTGACTGTAAACCTAAATCTGACCCAATCCGTGAGCCTGAACAGAATCGTAACCCTAAAGCTAACCCTGATTCTGAACCTACTCATAAAACAGAATCTACAAAAGCTGACCTTACCATAATCATGAACCTAACCCTGACCCTGACCCTAACCCTGACACTAAACCTGTCCCACACCTAACCCTGACCCTGACATGAACCTTGCCCCCAAACCAAAACTTGAACCTGACCCTAAATCTGATCATGACCCTTAACCTGACCCTAAACCTAACCATCACCCTAACACTGACCCTGTCCCTGACTCTGACTGTAATGCTAACCCTGACCCTACTGTGAGCCTGACCCTAAACCTAACCATGAAACTAACCCTAACCCTGACCCCTACCATAAGCGATCCGCGAACCCTGACGCCAACGACATCTAACCCTAAACCTGACCCTAATTATTTCTTAACCCTAAACCTTTCCCTAACCCTAACACTGACCCTAAGTATTTCTTAACCCTAACCCTAACACTAACGTAGTCTAATCCCAGCTCTGTTCCCTCCAGCGGGGATAACAGCTGCACCCAGGCCTCCTAGGGGCAGGTGGGAGGCTGTATGAGTGTCACTTGGAGGGGCACTGCATTGAGTGGATTGTGAGCCATGAGCAGCTTGGGGACCAGTGGCTCAGGGAGCTCTGGTGCATCAGGAAGTTTGGTAAGGAGCCCCCAGGCAGTGGTGAACTCACTTCCCAGACGACAGAGCCCAACGGAATTGGAACCCACGTATCCAGGCACCCCAATACAGAGAAAACCCCCCTGCCCAGCTCATTTCTAGGCACATCCTAAAGGAAGCAACATGTTCTTCCGCTGTACTGAAGCCAAGAGGATGCAGGGAGAAGAGAGCTGGCCCGTCAGACACATCCCTTCCCTGGCAGGTCATATCAGGTTTCCCCAACGCCTCAGGCCCTTTGGCTAATAAAATCAAAAGGTCACACCAGGGGGCTCAGAGTCAGAGAGGCCCACACCTTATGAACAACCAGTGTAGCCCTAGGTCTCCTCCGCATATCTCTTTGAGTGTGTGTGTGTGTGTGTGTGTGTGTGTGTGTGTGTGTGTCAAGAGGATCTGGCCATGCCATCATGGGTGGAGATGCCCCAATCAGTATCAGGCGATGAGGGGTTAGATGTCTGGTGGGCAAGTCATGTTCACACCCCAGTTAAAGGCTGGTTAAGTGGGATGGGGTGTAGGGTCTACACCCTTCTGCCCAGGGTTTACCCTGAGACCCTGAAGGGATGGGTCCATGACCCAGAAGAGGGGCTAACCCTAACATTAACCACTAACCCTGATCCTGACACTTACTGTGAGCCTTCCCCAACCCAAAACCAGCCTTGACCCTGACACTGACCCTGACACTGGCTGTGATGCTGACCTGAACCCTAAACCTAAACCTAAGCCTGACACTGACGCTGATGTGGACTCTGAACCTAAACCTAACTCTGACAATACCATAACCATGTCTCATACCTAACCATGACACTGACCCTGACCCTAATCCTAACCCTGACGCTGACCTAACCCTCACCCTAACCCTAACCCTGACTGTGACTGTGATCCTGACCCTAACTCTAAACCTAATGGTAACTCTAACCATGACCCTAAAAAGGACCCTGAACCTAAACCTAACGCTGACCCTGACCCTAACAATAACCCCTACCCTAAACCAAACCTTATCCCTGACCTTGCGCTGTCAATCCTAAACCTAAACATAACCCTATTTCTAACTCTAACCCTAACCCCAATCCCAAACCCCCCCGCCAAAACCTAACTGTGACACTGCACCGAACATTGACCCTAAACCAAAGCCTGAACCTAAACCTGACCTTGACCCTGACCTTCACCTGACCCTGACCCTGTCCCTAATCCTAAACATGACACTAACACTGACCACTACATAACCCTGTCCCTGACCCGAATGTGGACTTTAAACCAATAACTGAACCTGACTGTAAACCTGACACTGGCGCTATCTTCACCCTGACCCTGATCCAGACCATGACCATAAACCTAACCCTGACCCTAACAGTGACCCCGACCCTGACATGAACACTAAACCTGACCCTGACTGTGAGCCTGAACCTAACTTTAACCCTAAATGTAACCCAGACCCTGACACTAACACAGGCCATACCCCGAATCCTATCGCTGAACCTAACCCTAACACTAACCCCTAACCCTACCACGGACCCTGACCCTAACAAATTCTAACCCTAACAGTCAACGTAACGCTAACCCTAACACTAACTCTAAACTTTAACAATAACCCTGACCCTATACCTGACTATGATCATAACCCTACCCCTGAACTTTGCCTATACCAGACCGTGACCCTAAACCTGTCCCTGGCCCTAACCCTAAACGTAACCATGACGCTAACAATGACCACTATATAACCCTGTCCCAGACCCGAATGTGGACTTTAAACCAATATCTGTCTTGACCGTAAAGCTGTCACTGGCCCTAGTCTTCAAACTGACCATGACCCTGACAAAGACCATAAACCTTACCCTGAACCTAACAGTGACGCTGACCCTGACCCTAACACTAACCCTGACACTGAATGGGAGCCTGGCACTAACTCTAACCCTAAACGTAACCCTGACCCTGACACTAACACGGGCCCTGACCAGAAACCTAACGCTGAATCTAACCCTAAAACTAACCCCTAACATTATCCCTGAAACTGACCCTAACCCGGTCTAACCCTACCCCTCAACCTACCTCTAACCCTAACCATAACCCCACTTTAACAATAATCCTGACCCTGTCCCTGACCCTGATCATAACCCTAACTCTGAACTTTGCCTTTGTCAGACCTTAACCTTAAACCTGACCCTGGCCTTGAACTTAACACTGACCCTAACCCTGTCTGTCAACCTAACTCGGACCCAATCCGTAATTCTGAACAGAATCGTAACCCTAAATCTAACCCTGATCTTGAGCCTACTCATAAAACAGAACCTAAACATAAAGCTGACCTAACCCTAACCCTGACACTAAACCTGTCCCAAACCTAACCCTGACCGTGACATGAACCTTGCCCCCAAACCAAAACTTGAACCTGACCCTAAATCTGACCATGACCCTGAACCTGACCCTAAACCTAACCATCACCCTAACACTGACCCTGTCCCTGACTCTGACTGTAATGCTAACCCTGACCCTACTAAGAGCCTGACCCTAAACCTAACCATGAACCTAACCCTAACCCTGACCCCTACCCTAAGCCTTACGCTAACCCTGACCACAACGACATCTAACCCTAACCCTCTGCCTGTCCTCCGTCCACTTGTGATCTCTCTCTGTCAAATAAATAATAAATAAAACCTTAAAAAAAAAGAATGACTCTACTTTTAAATAATATCTTAAAAGGGGCACCTGGGTGGCTCAGTGGGTTAAAAAGACTTGTAGACCAGTGGATTAGAGTAGAGTGCCCAGATATGGACCATCAACTCTATGGTCAAAAAATCTTTGACAAAGCAGAGAAAATTACACAGTGGAAAAAAGACAGCCCCTTCAATCAATGGTGCTGGAAAAATTGGACAGCTATGTATGGAAGAATGACACTCAACCATTCTCTTATACCATACATAAAGATAAATTCGAAATGGACAAAAGACCTCAATGGGAGGCAGGAATCTATCAAAATCCTCGAGGAGAACATAGGCAGTAACCTCTTGGACACTGGCCACAGCAAATTCTTTCAAGACATGTCCCCAAAGACAAAGGAAACAAAAGCAAAAATGAACTTTTGGGACTTCATCAAGATCAAAAGTTTCTGCACAGCAAAGGAAACCATCAACAAAATGAAGAGACAACCCACGGAATGGGAGAAGATTTTCACAAAGGACATTACAGATAAAGGGCTGATATCCAAGATCTATAAAGAACTCCTCAAACTCATCACACAAAAAAACAGATAATCATGTCAAAAAATGGGCAGAAGACATGAACAGACACTTCTCCAAAGAAGACATACAAATGGCAAACAGATGCATGAGAAAATGTTCATCATCATTAGCCACCAGGGAGATTCAAATCAAAAGCACATTGGGATACCACCTTACACAGTTAGAAGGGCCAAAATTAACAAGGCAATAAACAACAAGTGTTGGAGAGGATGTAGAGAATGGGAACCCTCTTACACTATTGGTGAGAATGCCAGTTGGTGCAGCTACTTTGGGATACAGTGTGGAGACTCCTTAAGAAATTAAAATTAGAGCTACCCTATGACCCTGCAATTGCACTACTGAGTATTTACCCCTAAGATACAGATGCAGTGAAAAGAAGGAACATCTGTACCCTAATGTTTATAGCAGCAATGGCCACAGTCATTAAACTTTGGAAAGAACCAAGATGACCTTCAATGGATGAACGGATAAAGAAGATATGATCCATTTTTACAATGGAGTATTATGCTTCCTTCTGAAAGGAAGGATACCCAACTTTTGTATCAACATGGGCGGGACTGGAGGAGATAATCCTGAGTGGAATAATTCAAGCAGAGATTGTCAATTTTCATATGGTTTCACTTAATTGTGGAGCATAAAGAATAACACAGAAAACACTGGGTGATCAAGAGGAGAAGTGAGTGGGGAGAAATTGGAGGGGGGGACAAACCATGAGAGACTCTGAGAAACAAACTGAGAGTTTTGAGGGGAGGGGGCAGAGGGTTGGGTAAGCCTGTTAATGGGAGTTATGGAGGGCACATATTGCATGGAGCACTGGATGTGGTGCATAAACAGTGAATTTTGGAACCCTGAAAAAAATAAAATAAAAATGACAACAACTCCTTTTCCCAACATGTGGTAGGATTCCCCCAAATGATTGGATGCAGCCTCCATTAGAGATCAATCCACTGCATGTTGAAGGTCCTCCCACTTCAAAAAGACCAAGAAATATCCAATCCCAAAACAAAGTAAGGGCCAGCTCCAACTCATGGAATACCACCTGCTCTCCCTTAGATAGTGTGCTGTTGCTTTAATAAACCCGCCTTCTGCTTTCACTTGGGCATTGATCTCTAATTCTCACGGGCCAACAATAAAAATAATGATGGTTTACCATTACAATTCATAGAAAAGGAGGTACAGGGAAATTGAATGAAAGGGAATAACAAAGTAGGTTCATAAGTCAATCTTCCTTGTAAAAAAATTAACCTGAAAGTGCATTCTGCCACCTCTCTCCTGTTTGATATGATAAAGAATGACCACGATACATGAATTATAGTTCGGGATTTTGAAAAGCATAATAGCTTTATACCAACACTTGAGCTTTTATTTATTTATTTATTTATTTATTGCTAACAAGATAGCTCTATTTGATATGCGGTTCCTGATAACCAACCTCAGAAGTAATTCCATCTTCATGAGAAGTCAGAAAGAACCACAAACCAAACCTCAAAATAGATTCAAAGAGAAAATACTCTTTAAAAAATTTCCCTTCCTGGGGCACCCGAGTAGCTCAGTGAGTTTGCCTCCCTGGGCCTTTGCATTCAGCTGAGGTCATGATCCTAGGGTCCTCGGATTGAGCCCCATGTCTGGCACTCTGCTCAGCAGGGAGCCTGCTTCCACTTCTCTCTCTGCCTGCTCTCTGCCTACTTGTGATCTCTGTCTGTCAAATAAATAAATAAAATCTTAAAAAAAAAATTTCCCTTGGGCACCTGGGTGGCAGAGTGAGTTAAAGCCTCTGCCTTTGGCTCAGGTCATGATTCCAGGGTCCTGGGATCGAGCCCCACATCAGGCTCACTCCTCAGTAGGGAGCCTGTTTCTTCCTCTCTCTCTGCCTGCCTCTCTTCCTACTTGTGATCTCTATCAAATAAATAAATAAAATCTTTAAAACTAAAATTTCCCTTCCTATCAGAAGCAGACCAAACCACTAACAAATTCCCCAGAAAGCTTCATCTAAAAGGTTGTACTTTCTTCAGACACCCAGCAGGACCTTCTTCTCTGGGCCTGGTATTTCTTCAATGGCCTATTCCAGAGAATAAGACACTAAACTACTGAGCGCCAAGGACCTCAGAACCACGAAAGAGATGATGAGGGGCACAAAGCATGCCTCTGGTTACCAAGAGGGTATGTAAACGTTTGCTGCTTTTCTGCATTTTTCAAAGCTGAGTTTTTAGCTGGAGGCCGCTCCTTTAGGATAATTTGCTGATACCGTATAGTAAAAGCTATTATATGATCTTTTACAAACCATTTCCTATCTTTGCATTCTCATGTGCCAAGACAGACACAGATTATTTAAAACCCTGAAGAGAGTGCTATTGCATTTAAATTGCCTGTAACCTTCGTGCAATAGATTTATGATTGATGATAGATTTAGTTAAAATATAACTGTTTTAAATATTTATTCTCAGTAAACGATTTCAAACTATGCTCATTTAAGTAAGTTGGTGCATAATCCCTTTTCTATTAAACCATAGTGCAAGGACCAATGCCGCGCTTCCGAGAGAACCCCAAGCTCTTTTTCTAGAATGGCCATATGCGTATGTATCAGGCGTCCTCTTTTCACTCCCTTTGTGGAGCACCTACCATGGAGGTCATGTAATAACCAATAACCAAAAAACAAACAAAAAACCCAAACATCCAGGTCTAAGTGATTCGCGGGTGCCATTATGCAATGGCGGACCCTGCCTGAGGACTAGGAGTCTGCTCAAACAGATCACGGGCAGGCTCTCAGCTCAGGCCTGTGCTGGGGAAGCTGGCTCCCGGCTTTGGGCACAATCAGGAAACCAGCAAAGTGACCCGAGAGTGCAGCCGTGGTTTAGGTCTGATGATCATTTTGCAGCCAGGCAGCGCTCGGACACCCGCTCGGGGAGCCAGGCTAGGAGGCCGCTCAGCACCGTCGCTGGCCACGCTCGCAGGCCCCCAGGGCTTCGCCGGCGCCCGTGCCCCGGGCCGCGCCTCAGGACGGAGTGGGAGGGGGTCGAGGGCGGGGGCGGCTGGGAGAAGGGGCTTTGCTAATTGTGGTTCTGGAAGTGAGCTGGCGGAGGACCTGGCGGAGAGTCTGAGAGGAGGTGGAGGGGCTGGCGGAGGAGGGGCGCGCAGCGCTGCGTTGCTGTGCTGTGGCCCAGGACCTGAGCTAAAGGCTCAGGCGTTTAACTGACTGAGCCACCCACGTGTCCCAATCTGAGAAGAGTTCTGTATGTTATTCCTATTCATATGCAGTTTAAAGTCTAGGTGATTAACTTAATATTTTAGTGGCTATTACATAGATAGCACTATGTTCCAGGCAGAGAGTAAGAAAGAAATATTAAATCAACCATATTCTATGCATTCTAAATGAAAATAATTAATCAATCATAATAAATCCTTCTATTTATGGAATATCAACTTATAAGCTTTCCTCCATATGAACAATGCCAAATACCAGAATAAAGGGTCATCTAATACAAATAAAGGATAGAATTAAAGAATTCTGGTAAGCCATTTAATTTTGAAAAATGGTGCTATATTGTTGCTGAGTTGTGGTTTTCAGTTACATAATATCTGATAAGTGTAGAAGTAACATGAGTGTTACGTGAGATGAGAAATGGTATATAATTAAGATCTTTTTAAAGGTACAGATAAATACAAATTTGTAAACACAGCATTATGGAGGAATAAAAATAAATGATAGCTACACACTCTAAAGTGAATAAATCTTGGAAAGTTAATAGAGAATTAAAACAAGGACAGTGCAAAAAGTATGGTACATTTTTATGAAGTTCAAACAAATTCTGTGAAACCATAGAAGGACTTAAAGATACTATTATGTGTCAAATATTGTAAAAATTAAGCAAGGAAATAGCAAACATAAAATAACCAAAGCATACAAACTTGGGTAGATACAATAGGTGTGATCATGTTCTACTTCATAAAGAGATGAGTTAATAGATAAATAAAAGTAACTAGACTTTTTAGAAGTTAATATAACTTTGCCTGTTATTTCTTAGTAATATAAAATATATGGTTTTCTAACAAAATCGCTTATCTTAAAAATATTTAAAAATAAATTTCAGGCTACTCATAATGTTATATTTACTTTTCCACTGAAGGAAAAGCTGGTTGTTGTAGTTGTAGTTGTTTGTTTGTTTTAGTCTCCTAGTTTTTATTATTATAATGTGGAATGAGGAATGTTAGATTGAAAAGTGAATTATTTTATAGACAAAAATCATTACTTGATTCACCTCCTGGTACAGCAGATGGAACTCCTGAAAACATGCCCTTTTGCCTTACAGAAGAGTAACAGTTATGCTTACTTCTGAAACATGCTTCGTGGTGGCCCTAAATAGTGACACCATAGTAGATATTTTGAATATTTGCAATTAATTTTTATAGTCATAGAGCTCCAACAGGCACTGCTGGTATCTTAGCAGGTATTTCAATAAAGCTAAAAGTTGCCTGACTGTTTACAAATATTAACAAGGCACAAAACATGGCAGAAGTACTGTCCTCAGGTATTATTTTTTTCCATATGCTCCTGATTCCATACATGAAAGTTATTTTTTAAAATTTTTTTATAATAGATTTTATTTATTTATTTGACAGAGATCACAAGTAGGCAGAGTCAGGCAGAGAGAGAGGAGAAAGCAGGCTCCCTGTTGAGCTGAGATCGGGATGTGGGACTTGATACAAGGATCCTGGGATCATGACCTGAGACGAAGGCAGAGGCTTTAACCCACTGAGCCACCCTGCACCCCCATGACAAGTTATTTTTGATAGATATATATACAATGTATTTTCCAGTTATAAGAAAAATGGTTCTGCTATTTTTAACCGTTTTTAAAAATTACATATGTTTTTTAATTAAAATTTTATTTTTAATGTTTTACTTTTCTTTTCTTTTTTTAAAAGATTTTATTTATTTATTTGACAGACAGAGATCACAAGTAGGCAGAGAGGCATGCAGAGAGAGAGAGAGAGAGAGAGAGGGAAGCGGAGCAGGAAGCCTGATTCAGGTCTCGATCCCAGGACCCTGAGATCATGACCCGAGCCAAAGGCAGCAGCCCAAACCACTGAGCCACCCAGGAACCCCAATGTTTTACTTTTCAATATACTACTTAGAATATAAAACCTATTCCAGTTGGGAAGAAGTTTACCGTTTAAAAAATGGTAATTTTCTCATTGTGTCTTCCCCTCTCATTGCTTTATTTTGAATAAAAAATTTCACAATAAACATAACTGATGCTTTCCTTTTGATAGTCCCTCTGTTGGTCATATTGTATATGAGCCATGACAATATGTTTTACAAAATTTATTCATATTTGTTGATATGTTTTATCATAACTAATTTTTCCTCCCTTATCTAGATTCCCCAGCTTTCAGACAGGTGGACACTTCAATAAACCATACCCAAGGGATGTATCAAGAACTTCTTAGACAACTCTCAGATCCTTGAGGTCTCATTTTGCTTAATATTAACAAACTTATTTTAAAGTTTATATGGAGAGGCAAAGACTCACAATAGTCAACATAGTGTTGAAGGAGAACAAAGACTGAGGACAGACTTCAAAGTTTACCATAACGATGGGGTGCCTGGGTGGCTCAGTGGGTTAAGCCTCTACCTTCGGCTCAGGTCATGATCCCAGGGGCCTGGGATCGAGTCCCGCATAGGGCTCTCTGCTCAGCAGGAAGCAGGGAGCATGCTTCTCCTCATCTCTCTCTCTGTCTGTCTCTCTGCCTATTTGTGATCTCTCTCTCTGTCAAATAAATAAATGAAATCTTTTTAAAAAAGTATACCATAATGATAATTGTGAGCAAGATATTGTAATATCACAGAAAGACTAGAATAAAGGAACGGAATATATATTATCAATTATATTTTATATTTAATATAAAAGCAAAAGCAATACAAGAGAGCAAAATACAATCTTTTAAACAAAAGGTTCTGGAGTAATGGTGAAGCTAAATGTAAAAATATAAATAAAATAAAATAAAATAAAATAAAATAAAATAATAAAATAAAATAAATCCAGGCAGATATCATACACTCTTCACAAAAATTAACTCAGATTGGATTATAAACCTAAACATGAAACATGTAGAAGGTAATATAGAAGAAAATTTAAATGACCTTGGTTTTGGAAATAACTTTAGCTACAAAAGCACAAGCACTGAATTTAAAAATGTCTACTCTGTGAAACACAATGCCAAGAGAATGAAAAGGCAAAGCACAGACTAAGAAAAAATTTGCAAAATACACATCTGGCAAAGGACTATTAATCAAAAATACACAAAGACCCCTTAAATCTCAACAATGGGGGAAAAACCTGATTGAAAATGACCTTAGCAGATACCTCACAAAGACCAAAGACATTAGCAGATACCTCACAAAAGAAAATATTACAGATGGCAAATAAGCATATGAAAAGATGCTTCACATCATATTTCATCAGGAAATTGCAAATTAAAACAAAAAAGAGACAGCAGTGCATACCCAGAATCCAGAACACTGACAACAGAACACGAAATGTTGGTGAGGATGTGGAGCAACAGGAATGTCTTCCATGTCTATTGAGAATAAAGAATGGAAAACAACTTGGCAGTTTCTTACAAAACTAAACATATTCTTGCCAGATGATTCAGCAGTAGAAGTTCTTGGTATTTATCCAAAGAAGATGAAATCTATACCCACAAAGATGTGTATAGTATTTTTATTCATAACTGACAAAAGCTTGGAAGCAGCCAAGATATCCTTCCATAGGTGAAAGGTCAAATAAAGTGTAGTACATGCAAACAATGGAATAGTATTTAATGCTAGAGAAATGAATTACCACGCCATGAAAAGATATGGATATAAATATTTAATAAATATTTGATTTTAGGCTTCTACCAGTCTATCAATAGTATTAGTATATTTTAACAGTGAATGCTCAGCATTCATGAATTTACCTAATAAAATATTTTGGGTTAAATATTTTAAATACTTCAACCTCTATGATTATATTCCTAATAATTTTGAATTGGGGTAAATAAACCTTAATTTTTTGTAACTTGTATCTTATTGCAAAAGAGCTCAATGAAATTTTAGAAAATAAAAATTTCCAAAAAATGTTTAGTTTACTATTGCCAAATAATTTAAAATTTACCTTCTATTCATATACATATATTTTTCTAAATTGATTTATATGCTACTAAAACCAAAAACTTTTAGTTATATTAGATTTCATATCATGCAATCAATGCCAGAAAGCCATCTGGTGATGACTTGTCTTAAATAGAGTTAAGGTGGGTGTTATTACAATGCAATTGGAAACAAAGATAGTATAACAATTGAGTGTTACATAACTTTTCTGTTTTGATCAAGTTACTAATCTACAAAAGGCTTTTATTGGTGACAGACTTGGGAATTTAACAAAACTTTTAAACTATCATGTGTGACTCATTCCTAGAAAACAACACAATCAATAACACTTTATTTAGATTAAATCATGACTATTTCTCCATTTGAATAAAAAAGGTAGCAACCCCAATAAGTTTATTGAACAGGAAAAGTTGAAATGCTCTAATTCTCCTAAGGAATTAAATGATCCGGTCATGAATTACAAAAAAAGGATATAAATTACCAAAGTGTTTGTATAATTGGAATGTACAACTGCCCATTATCGTACAATAGTGTAGGCTTGTACAAGAACTCTATAAAAGAACTCCACTTCTAAACTGTGGAAAAAATGTTCCCTTTCCCCTATATACAACTATTAAGCCATTCATTTAGCTTTTAAAATATCCACTTAATACAGGCTTTTTACTCATTTGAACAGGAAGCAGGGCTCTATTCTTATTGCTTACATCTGAAGGATAGACTTCTAGCGTAAGAGGTAAAGCCCATAAAGGAGCCCAATAATAACAACAAAATACAGTTTAGTGAGCCCTTACAATCTGCCAGCTACATTTCTGAGAATACTTCAATTAATAAAACATATAAAATACCTGACCACAAAGAGCTTACATTCTTTTGAAATATAATAGTGAAATAAACCAATAATAGAGGGGCACCTCGGTGGCTCAGTCCATTGAGTGACTGCCTTTGGCTTGGGTCATGATCTCAGGGTCCTGGGATGTAACTCCCCAGCAGGCTTTCTAGGCAGTGGGGTGTTTTCTTCTTCCTCTGCGCCCCCTCCCAATTCTCTCTCTCTCTATCTCCAAAAAGAAAATAAACCAGGAATAGAATAATGATTGATGGTTGATGGTGATAAGTGTTACAAAGAAATACAAGAAAGGTAAAAGCCATTGGAGAATGCTGGGATGAAAGTTAATTTTATTTTGTGTTGGGTGGTTATATCTCATTTATGAGATGTTATTTAAACAAAGACCCAGGAAGTGAAGAAGGGTGTTATACACATATTAAAGGAAAAGATTGCTCTAGGCAGAGCAAGTAAGTATATAGACTTTGTGTGAACAGCTGGTCTGTTACTTTTGAGGAAAAGCAAGGAGGCCAATGAGGAGTTCATAGTGGTGGAGAGAGGAAGAACGTATTGATGCATGACCTTCTAGTACATTGAAACACCTTCAGTTTTTATTTAATATGAAAGGGGAAGATACCAAAAGACTTTCGACAGCAGAATAAAATCATCTGACTTGATTTTTACGTTAAGTTGCTGTACCAAAATAAATTTGCAGGGAGAAAGGAGTGCAGTATGTGTGGAAGTGGGGTTATCAATCAAGTCAATAATTCAGGAACATATGATGGTGTTTTTAGCATGCTGGGTGGTAATAGAAGTGGTGAGGTATGGTTTTTATTTTGTATATATTTTGATGGTGAATATTCTGGTGAACAGGATGGAGTATGTGCAGGACAGACAATATCAACATTTATTTTACCTGCACAAACAGAAGGGTGGAGTCTTCATTCCCTGATATGGAGAGAACTCTGAGTTCAAATGTTCTTTCTGATTAAATGGCATAGTGATGATGAGGATTTAGTCAGACAGTGAAAGAGAGCAGTAAGCATAGTGTTAAGCGGTAAGACATTATAATATATTTGAACATCAAAAAACGTTGTGTTGGATCATGTGTTTATGTGAGTAAATAAATAAATAAAGCTTCCTGGGGTTCTGATAGAGGTAAAGAAGACTACTATATGATCCAAAGGGGCACGTGCACCAAATGTTATAGCAGCAATATCCACAATAGCCAAACTATGGAAAGAACCTAGATGTCCATCAACAAATGAATTATATATATATATATATATATATATATATATATATATATATATGCGATGGAATACTATGCAGCCATCAAAAGAAATGAAATCTTGCCATTTGCGATGACATGGATGGAACTAGAGGGTATTATGCTTAGCAAAATAAGTCAACCAGAGAAAGACACTATCATATGATCTCACTGATATGAGGAAATGGAGGTGCAATATGGGGGACAGGAAAAGAGTAAATGAAACAAGTTGGGATCGGGAGGGAGACAAACCATGAGAGACTCTTAATTTCACAAAACAAACTGAGAGTTGCCGGGGGGGTGGGGAGGGTATGGAGAGGGTGGTTGGGTTATGAACATTGGGGAAGGTATGTGCTGTGGTGAGTGCTGTGAAGTGTGTAAACCTGGCGATTCACAGACCTGTACCCCTGGGGCTAATAATAATTATATGTTAATTAAAAAAAAAGAAGAAGAAGAAGACTACTATAAATCAAATGCTATGGTTTTCAGCAAAGTGTGTGTAATCAGGCATATTTTATTAAAGTAACCAAGTAAAATGATGGTCGAAAATTGGAATAACAGAAAACATAAAAATCAGAAATTTTAAAAAGAGATATGGGACAGTGTAGAGAATATAGTCAATGATATTATAATAGTGTTATATGGTGACAGATGGTGGCTATATTTGTAGTGATCATAGAATAATGTATGGAGATATTGAAAACCTGAAACCAATGTAACACTGAATATCAAATATATTCAAATAAAAGAATAGTAAAAATAAAACATTTTAATTTAAAAAGATAAAAAGAGGGACAAGAATTTGAAAAGTGAATTTCAAAAAGAGTAAAGATGAGGCTAAGACATACTCTGAACCTTGAGGAAAACACCATTTTGAAAATTCTTCCCATTTTGAGAAAACTCAAATGAATCAATACCATAAAAGAACCCATTTTAACTGAGAGATGTAATGAATGCTCAAGAAATAATTTTATGACAGGATAATTCTTCCCTATGAAACAGCATACAGAAACCAGAGGAAACACCTGGAAGCAAAATAAACTATACTGAAAATAAGAATTAGGAAAAAGATAAATGATGAAAGATAAGAAAATTAGACCTGCGACAGAGACCTAGTGAAGAGAATTTTTAGCTTGTGGTTTAATGTTTTTGAGGATAATCTAGAGTTCATAACTGCCTTGAGGCAGGCTGGTTGTAGGCAGTTTAGGCAGACCCCTAAGACAGGCCTACTTTGGGCAGGTGGTGTTGAAGGAGACCATTGGGCTGGACAAAGACAAATCCAACCATTTGACTAAAGTGTCTGTGAAGATGTTGAAGTCAGATGCAACAGAGAAAGACCTGTCAAACCTAATCTCAGAAATGGAGATGATGAAGATGATTGGACAGCACAAGGACACCATCAACCTGCTGGGTCCTGCACACAGGACTGTCCTTGTACACTCTCATGGAATATGCCTCCAAAGACAACATAAAGGAGTACCTGCAGCCCAGAGGCCTCCTGACCTGGAGTACTGTTACAATATCAGCCACAATGCAGCAGAGCAACTCTCCTCCAAGGACCTGGTATCCTGTGCCTATCAGGTAGCCTGAGGCATGGAGTACCTTGCCTCCAAGAAGTGCATATACCAAGACCTGGCCACCAGGGAAGTGCTGGTGACAAAGGACAACATGATGAAGATCTCAGACTTCAGCCTTGCCAGAGATATCACCACATCAGTTACTATAAAAAGACAACCAACAGTGGACTGCCTGTAAAGTGGATGGTCCCTAAGGCCATGTTTGACCAGATCTACCTCGACCAGAGTGACTTCTGGTCTTTTGGGGTGATCCTGTGCAAAATCTTCACTCTGGAAGCCTCCCATATCCTGGAGTGCCTGTGGAGGTGGTTTTCAAGCTGCTGAAGGAGTCATTTGATGGATAAGCCAATAAGTGCACCAGAGAGTTATACACAATAATGAGGGGTGGCTGGCATGTGGTACCTTCAAGCTGGTGGTAGGAGACCTGGATCATACTGTGGCCTTAACCTCCAACCAGGAGTACCCGGACCTGTCCTTGGCCCTGGAACAATACTGTCTATGCTTTCCCAACACCCAAAGCTCCACCTGCTCCTCAGAGAAGAATTCCACCTTCTCTCATGTGCCGTTGCCCAGGGAGGCCTATCTGCCCTGACACCCAGCCCAGCTTGCCAATGATGGACTCAAATGACTAGTATGCCTATTACTCCTGTCCAGATTCCATCATAAGCTGTAACCCTTACCCCCCACCCTCCCTGCAAGACTCACTGCCTTCTCCTTTGTCCGTTTCCTAATGGCAGGAGCCAGCTGCCTACCTGAGGCCTTCACCCCTTGAAGTTCACCTCTCTTCCCCTTCCTCTTCCTCCTCCTTACAACCTGCTCATGAAAGAAAGGCACAGAGAGGCAGGTACTTGCTCGTGGCTACTTCCTTCCCTCCCATATGTTGGACCAAGACCCCTCCCTGGCATCTGGTACTGCCTGGACGTCGAGGGAGTGGGAGATGAGGCATGCCAGTGAAAGGTGTGGGAGCTTTCCTGTTTTTGTTTTGTCTGCTTAGCATAATATGTAAGACTGAGTTCTGGTGGCAGGGACCTAGTCCTTGGGGCTTTAGCACTAGCGAGGGGAGGTCAACTGCTCTGGGCCTTGGCCAAGAGCAACCCCTGCTCCAGAGATATGGTGCCAAGGGCTTATTAATTTTGATACTAATTTGCTTTGCTGACCAAATACCTGGTATCAAAAGATGGGAAAGCAAAGACTGGAAGCAGTGTTGTGACCATGGGGTCCAGCCCCAAACTATGAAGAAAACACAAAGTGTATAAATCTAAGTAAGTGTATATTTACACACCTTTGTAAATAGGTTGTTATCAAAGATTTAATCAATGGGTAATATGCTCCTCGTGGCTGGGAAGCATCAGTTGCCATATATTAAAAACAAAGAAAAGAGGTGTCTGGGTGGCTTCCTCCATAAGTGTCCCTTCTTTTCAGGTCATGATCCCAGGGTCCTTGGATGGAGCCCCACATCAGGCTCTCTGCTCAGTGGGAAAACCTGCTTCTCCTTTTCCCTCTGCCCTGCTTATAGTTCCTCTTCCTGTCTCTCTGTCTTTCAAATAAATAAAATATTTTAAAAAAAAGAAACAAAATGTTTTTAAAATGTCTTTTTTTTGGTAATTTTCTAGGGGTGCCTGGCGACTCAGTTGTTTAAGCAGATGTTTGCCTTTGGCTGAGGTCATGATTCCAGTGTACAGGGATCCAGCCCTGCATGGGACTACTTGCACCACAAGGAGCTTGCTTCTTCCTCTCCCTTTGCATGTGATTACACCCGCTTGTGGGTTACCTCTCTCTCTCTCTCTCTCTCTCTCTCTCTCTCTCTCTCTCGCTGTCAATAAACAAAATAAAATCTTTTACTAAATAAATAAATAAAGTTCTAAACCTACTTTCAGTTTAGGTCCCTTAACAAAAATTGCTACTGATTCATTTAAAAAAAAAGAAAAGATAATTAGAAAGATGCTTCCAGGGCTAAAAAGCTGTTTATTTTTCTCAGGATTAAATATAGAAGTGCTTTATAAAGTAAAAGAAAAAATATGCTATATTAACACTAATCACACTATAACTTTGGTGGTTATATCAAGATAATGAAAAGTGATTTTAAAGCAAATTTCATTATCAGACATCAAGATCAACTCAAAATTACAGAAGAATAAACTAATGAATTCATCAGGGAGTATAATAATTCTTGACTTTAATACTTAATAACAGATTTGGGGATATATAGGGAAAAACTAAGAACAAAAATCATAACTTCTACCTTAGAAGAAAAATGGAAAAAAATTTCAACACCTTTATTTTAAGATTATATAGACAAATGGTCATCAAATTGGTAAGATATGTAAGACTTGAACAAAATTATCAACTAACTAGATATGCTTGATATTACAGAACACTCTCAACAACTGCAGACGACATATATCTTAAGCCATGATTTTCTTAGCAAAGGTCAACATTGATAATGTTCTAGTCATACCTCCGTGTACCAGGAAAGAAGTAGCATATTTCTTGAAAAACACAGCTATCAAAGCTCCATTGAGAAACCGTAAAGATGGAGAAGGGATTTGCAAATTATATATCTGATAATGGACATCAACTCTGATTATTAAAAAATGAATAAAAATAAAAAACCTTACTAATAACCAAACAGAGTATCCAATTTTACATGTGAAGAAAATTATTGAAGAGGCATGTCACCAAAAGGATATAAGCACATGACAAATTTATCAACATTTAGACATTAAAGAAATACAAATTAAAATCATGAGACATGCTTACATATCTATTAGAATGGCTAAAATTATAAAGGCTAATTGTACTTCGTCTGGGCTAGATTGAGAAGCAACAAAAAATCTAAACTGTTGTTGGCATATATCATGATACCACCACTTTGGAAAATAGTTTGGAAATTTTTTTAAATGCAAAATATGTTGCAGTTACACGAATAGCCATTTTACTTCTAGGCATTTAACCAAGAGAAACAAACCCTATGATCATGCAAGGACTTGTTTATGAATTACATAGCAGCTTTACTTTTAAGAATTGAAAACAGTGGAAATGTTCATCAATGTCCATCAATAGAGCAAAGACAAATGATGATCTATTCTTAAAGAGATTACTATTCAACATCACAATGAACTATTTACAATTGGAGATTCTCAAAGTAATGGTGCTGAGAAAAGAAAAGCCAGGCAATGAATAGTATATACTGTGTGATTCCATGACTATTAAAAAATCTAGAAAATACAAATTTATATATAGTCACAGTCATCAAATATATTGGTGTGATTTTAGTGCCTTCTTCTGTGCTCCCATAGCTTCCTACACTTGGATCTCCGAGCATTTGTTACACCATTTGAAAATATGAACTCTTTTTCTTTATTCTGTCTTACTAGAATAAGAATCCTTGAAATTTTATGGACATTTGAACTCTCAGTTATTAGCAGAAATTCTATCACACAGTAAATTTCCAAATATAAAAGCCAGAGTTTTACAATGACTTCTAAGCTTTTACATGATCTAGCCACTCATTTAACCTCTGTGACCTCTTTCCCTGCTACTCTTCAGTCCCTCACAGTGGCCTCCTTGCTATTCCTCGGATATGCCAGGCACAATCCAACCTTATGGCCTTCAAGATAGCCAATTCCTTTGTCTGGAGTGACCTTATTGCTGATAGTTCTGGGCAAATTCATCACCTTTCCATACCTTTGTTCAATTGTCAGCTTCATTGTAACTACCCTGATCTTCCTATTAAAATTTTTAACTCCCCATCCCCTGCCTAGCAACCTTGATTTTTCTCACCCTGATCTAAATTTTCTTTTTCCCCATTGTACTCATCATTTTTGAAAGCACTATGCAATTTCTGTTAAGGTTTATAGCTTTTAATTGTCTCACCCTTTAAATAAAAGTTCTACAAAGCCAAGTATTTCATTTACCAGTGTAGTCTGAAGTAATATCTGCCATATAATAGATTCAGTAGACAATTGGTTAATTTCAGAAAAAATTAATGTTGAGAGTATACTGAATTTCATAAGTCATTTCAATATTTTTTCCAAAAAATAAACTATGTAAAACATACCTTAAATTTACTTTCAAAATATTTTATAGCATATAATGGACAATATACATAAGCCTTAAAGAAACAATCATATAAATAACCATTTCATACCTACTTAAAAATTGCCTAATACCACACTCCTAGATCCTCTCTGAATGCTCTAAAATAACCCTTCAAAGGAAATACATTTTTAAAAATAACAGATATTTTGGCAAATAATTTAATAAAATAAAAGTTTCATTCATCTATGTAGATCATAATAAATGTTTTTAATAAGCATGAAATTATAACTCTGAAGTGTGCTAAAATGAAACCACCTGCTAAGGGTGAGAGAACAAAAATAAACATCATTTTTCCAAATAAGAGGAATTTATTACCTTTGAATCAAAGCATGTGGATTTGTTCAAACTGCAATAAAGGAATATGGAAACACAAACCATAGAATGTCATATTTTAGATTTCTAAAAGACTTCAAAGTGAAGAGTATACATTTTTTAAAAGCTATATAATGCTACATAATGACAAGATGACATGGTGTGACAAATAGCATTTTAAAAGCTCTACTCATAATGGAACGGAAGGTGTCATTTCCCTATAATTTTATATATGTCATTAATTTACTGTATCTGGATACAACATATTACCAAACAGATGTTCATCAAAGACTAAATCATTTTTAATGGAACATAATATTTTGAAGCTACATCTATCAATCATTTTTTCGATCTAACATTTATAGTCTCGCTAAACAATTTAGCAGTTGTCGACAAAATTAAAAAAAAATAGGATAAAAAGTCGTGTTTGGAAAAGTAGATTTTCTTTGAAATTTGCATTTAAATGAAAATATTTGCTGATAGTTTTAAAACTTTAAATGTAATTTTATATATATCTGACCTATCAGATGATATAAAATTTTTGGAGAAAATATGACATATTTTTTTGATCTTGGTTGAAGGTATTAATAAAGAGCAACTGTTTGTATTATTTGTATTGTGATATCTTATTTAATAAACATGAATAACTGGTATAAAATATGTTTTTTTTTAAATTTTATTTATTTACTTGACAGAGATCACAGGAAGGCAGAGAGGCAGGCAGAGAGAGAGGAATGGAAGCAGGCTCCCTGCTAAGAGGAGAGCCCACTGTGGGACTCAATCCCAGGAACCTGGAATCATAACCTGAGCCGAAGGCAGAGATTTTAACCCACTGAGCCACCCAGGAACCCTAAAATATGTTCTTTTTTTATATAGAATTATAGTTCTTGCCAAAATATGGAACTAGCTGGAACTGAATGCCTCCTTCAAAGTCAGCTCTGGAGAAATTATGCAAGTGTAATATATAACTATTTCGGATATGTACCAAAAACAAAGAAATGATGATAAATTCCTTAAAAGACTCAAAGTTGCTCTTGCCTGGTATGTTTAATGCTCTATTCCTGGTTTGAGGACAGTTTTTAACAGGCCTGTCACTGTAGAAATCAGCTGGATGTTTAGAGGCTATCAGAACTGTGCAAAAACCTTGAAGGGGTAAAGACTTGAAAATTCTTTAGAGAGATTAGCTCACTAAGGCATTATTCATCCACACATTTTCCTCCAAACAATTAAGACTGATGAATGAGGGGCACCTGAGGGGCTCTCTCATCACGTGGGTGGTGGGTTAAGCCTCTGCCTTCATCTCAAGTCATGTTCTCTGGGTCCTGGGATCCAGCCCCACATCGGGCTCTGCTCAAAAGGAAGCCTGCTTCCCTCACTGATTGCTTGCCTCTCTGCTTACTTGTAATCTCTCTCTCTCTCTCTCTCTCTCTGTGTCCAATAAATAAATAAAATCTTTTAAAAAAAGGCTGATGGATGCTAAATTATGAAAACTGCTCCCTCCAAATGATGCTTCTTCATAAGGATTTAAGAATTAAAAATTGTAAGAATTTAAAATTGAATCTTGATCGTAGGATTTGTGTTACAGAATAACATCAAGTGCAGGCAGTTATTATTAGATCTGAAGTATTTGTGATTCTGAATTCTTGGCCGCATTAGTAAATTTATTTTTAAATTCTTCCATGGAGTGGTGATCGGCCTTCAGTCTTTCATTGATGTACATCATTGGGTCAAATGAGATGTGTGTGCCCAGAACTATATATAGTCTTCTTTGTATTTCACTGGAGATGGCATTTCTGAGTTTTGTTCAATTGAATTTGGACAGATGTTTTAATAGTCACTTCTAGAGTTGGCCCTGGAGAATATCTTCCTTTTTTTTTTCTCTTCCTGATTCTCTGAAAAACCCTGACTAATTCACATTATCACAGTGATATCACAATTCAAGTTTTTCCAAACACTACAGCTTCAAAATAGAAGGAAGCTACTCAGAATGTAATGCTATTGTGAATGATTGAGAAAGAAAACATTATTATAATTAAGCTACCAGGTTTCAATGTATTTTATTGTTGCTTAGAAAATACTACCATACCCAGACTTTATAGAGATTTGATGATCCTAAGAGGAGCTGAACTCATGGACCAAAATAACTATGCACATAAAAAGTACAATTACTTACCTAAAAAAGATGATGTGGTTAACTTTATATGGCAATCCAAGTGTTATTGGAACAGGAATTTAAAAAATAGCTTTGGGGCGCCTAGGTGGCTCAGTGGATTAAGCCACTGCCTTCAGCTCAGGTCATGATCTCAGGGTCCTGGGATCAAATCCTGCATCAGGCTCTTTGCTCAGCAGAGAGTCTGCTTCTCTCTCTCTCTCTCTCTCTCTCTGCCTGCCCTCCGTCTACTTGTGATCTCTCTCTGTCAAATAAATAAATAAATAAATATTAAAAAAAAAAGAATGACTGTAGTTTTAAAAAATAGCTTAAAAAGGGCACCTGGGTGGCTCAGTGGGTTAAGCCGCTGCCTTTGGTTCAATTCATGATCTCAGGGTCCTGGGATCAAGCCCCACATCAGGCTTTCTGCACAGCAGGTAGCCTGCTTCCCTTCCTCTCTCTCTGCCCGCCTCTCTGCCTACTTGTGATTTCTCACTGTCAAATATATAAATAAAATATTTTTAAAAATAGCTTAAAAGTATATGATAAAATAATGATATACATATACAAAGAAAAGAAAGATACTATACTGTGAATATAAATTAAGTGAAAATTGTTGAAATAAAGAATACAATAAATGGAGACTAAGATGAATATAGCTGTAAAATGAATAAGTGAGTTGGGAAAAACAAACAAACCAACAAATTAATGACTTCTGCCCAAATGCAGCAGAAGAGAAAAAAAAAAAAGAAAATATTTAAATAAGTACTGAGATAAATTTTGGAGAATTAAAGAAAGATAAAAGATACCAGACTTAAAATGATGCCAAACATCAGAAATCAGAAACAAAACAAAACAAAAACCACACACAAAAAAAACCACTCATATAGGGCGCCTGGGTGGCTCAGTGGGTTAAGCCGCTGCATTCGGCTCAGGTCATGATCTCAGGGTCCTGGGATCGAGTCCCGCATGGGGCTCTCTGCTCGGCGGGGAGCCTGCTTCCTCCTCTCTCTCTCTCTGCCTGCCTCTCCAACTACTTGTGATTTCTCTCTGTCAAATAAATGCATAAAATCTTTTAAAAAAACACTCATATATATTATCGTGAGTCTTAAGAATATCAAAAACAGAGAAGAGCATAAATGATGCCCAAGAGAAGAACAGATCACCTAAAATGTACAAGAATAATACTGACAGCAGAATTCTCAATAGTAATAGCATATAAAGGAGACAGCTGGGTGTTT
The DNA here is from genome assembly GCF_030435805.1 of Mustela lutreola. NCBI lineage: Eukaryota > Metazoa > Chordata > Mammalia > Carnivora > Mustelidae > Mustela > Mustela lutreola. Next base: position 62,229,109 of record NC_081305.1, on the reverse strand, counting down.
GTATAGATGGGAAAGATATTTGAAACTAGATATTCTACATCAAGCCAAATTATTGATTAAATTTGAAAGCGCAGTAAAAATACAATGAAGCATGTTAGGTCTTAGAACATTTATCACACAGAGACACACACTTTAGAAAACTTCCTTGGAGGACAGCTCAATTTAGATAGAGAAAACAGAATTATGTACTCAAAGGCACATTTTGAAGGAAGGATTGAATATAGTCTGCACTGCAAATATTCTTTAATCGTATGTTCTGAATTTCCTAAATTTAAGAAGTATTTGTTCCAATATTTATCTTTAAATAAACCCTAGGAGACTTTTTCTTGGATTCTGGAAAATCAGTCCATTTGGATACAAATCTTTTTGTCACTGATGGAAATTTTGATAGCCCTTAACTGTGGAATGTCTAATGTATTGTTACAGCAATTGTGATTTGCCAAAACATGGGTGATGTGTGTGTGTTGTGCGTGTTTATTTTTATTTTTGATGGTTTTACTCTTCTATGAGATTTTTAAATAGACATAATTTTAATAAATTATGATTTGTTTAAATCTATCTGAGGTTATATATAATAAAATGAAATTTGTGTGAACTGAAGAAGTGCGTCTCCATTTTTTTTTTTTTAAGAGTAGACTGGTCTTTAAAAATTGTCCAAAGAAGTACATTATATTCATTATTAAATTTGATAATATACAATAAAGGATTTATGGTCATATGGAACCATATCAAATTCTACTATTAATTCATATTAATAATTACCATAAGGGGAAAAAGGGATATTTTTCAAAATGAAAATTAGTGTATTTTTCAAAATATGATATAGTGTTATTCACTGAAGAGAGGGAACAAATGTCAAAGTTTAACACAGTTTACAGAATGTTTTAACATAAATTGAAATTTAAATCTGACCAAATTTCACAGTTTTAAGTAAAATGATATCACTTTAAATCCTTGAAAAGTGGTAAGTGACCCAAAACATTGCTTAGAAAAACAAATTTAACACTACACTAGTCTGAGATGGTTAAGTTATGGTACAACTTGCCATTGTGTATCATCAAATGGTATATATTTTTCTTTTGGTCTTGTCATTATATTTTATTTTAGCCATTCTGATAAGTGTGTAGTGATATCTCAGTGTCATTTTGATTGCATTTCCTTGATGTCTAATTATGTCAAATTATATTATTTTGATGTTTAATGTTCTGAGCTTTCTCAGTTCAAGACCATGAAGCCACTTAGGAAAAATACAGTTGCAGAGGCACTCATAGACCAACTCTTATTTAGAAATAAGAACAAACATTACTACCCATTCCAACAAAAAATAGATTTGTTATGCAGTAGGGATTTTATAAATTACTTGACACAACTTATATAGTAAGATGAAATGGGACAGGTAGCTTCTTGCAGCTATATACAACATCATTTTAATTTCAATTTTCAGTATAATTTTTCCAAGGTATACACAGAATATATATTTAATGTAAATTGTGAACATTTTAAACTCTGTATATGGAAATGAATCAATTTTAAGTTTATAACAATCAAAATTAACGGAAGTTAAATTTAAATTAATTAGCTTTCTCTGCATTGCAAGACAGAAAAATCAAGAATTGGTAAGAAAAAAATAATCTCTGTAAAATTACTGGGGGTGCATTATAAAGTGTTTGGTACCCGATCAAACTCACAATTTGGATTGAATGGCAAGTGACTTTTAAAATCTGGAACTCATTGTCAATTTTTTTTCTTCATTGTGTCTTAAATGTGGAACAACAATGAGGTATTTCAAAGAGGTGAATCACAGATAAATTTCTCTAAGGGTGGGGTGAGGGTTACTCAAAAAGGAACTTGACAAGGCTTTTAAAGATATCGACAATCATTATAACATAACGTGACTGATTGTTACCGTGCTCTTAACTGGGCAAACACTTGTTGGCTTCCAAGATAAACTAACATAGTTGAGATGGTTCTAGCGGCCTTCTAGTACATGGTTTCATGAGGCAGGGATTCTAGCCACTGGCTGTGCAAGGCATGAGGCCTGTTAGTGATTCTATTTTTTCCTCTGCAGAATGGGTCTTTCTACATTCCAGGTCCTTTCTACCCCAATAAATAATGCGGCGAATCTCTCAGTGAGTTGTACTTTTGGTTTAAACAGCCAACTGTCTCTTAAAAAGGAATTTTGTGTAAATTCCTTTAAAAAAATTTCTTTCAAAAAAATATTTCTTTTTATTTTTTATTTTTTAATCCCATAGGTTTACTCTGATCCTGGAACTTTGTCATTTTGACCTTCTCTGCTGATTAAAATATTCTTCATCATCAGCACCTACTGCTCTCCTCTCCTGGTGGGTCTCCAGAAGGGGTCTTCTCTAGCTCTTCTAGCAGGAGATGGGCATTTCCCCTCTACCCTTGTTGCCGGACCAACCTAACCTATCCTGCAGCGTCAGGTCGTCCTGCCCTTTTATCTGTTGTTCTCTTCTGAGTGGTTAGTTTTTCATAGATACCGTGCTTTGCTTTTGTCAGGATTTACCCTGGACTATCAAAACCCTTTTCTTGTGCCAGTGAAGCCTAAGAAACAGTCCTGATGAGAGAACCAGGAACTCGAACAGATCATATTTATCCTGAATGTTCCATCCAAAATTAAGAATACATTTCTGAGGAGCCTCAAGATCTCTGAGAAGGGAAGATTCACCAACTCTGTCATGTAGGGGCATCAATTCCGATTCTGTGTCAATTTTCGTCCTTTCCCAGCTAATAATTCTCTACCTCAGAAAGCCCACTCTCAACCGTTTCCTCTCTCAAAGGCAGTTGCTCTTAGAGTCTGCACATGGCACTTGGGGCATGCTGGTCGTTGGCTACTGCCCTCTGTACCTTGGGTCTAACAGCTGCGGGTCATCAAGATGAGAACGTCTCTTGTTCTAAGACATAATATAGTTTGGGGCACATGGGAAGCAATAATCACTTTTTTTGTTGATCCAAGTGTTCGACCTTTCTTAATTATTCTAGTACCACAGTTTACTTGTTCTAAGATTTGTCCCCCCCCCCATTTTAATATCTCTTCAGGTGGCACTCACCTTGCACTTGATGACATATCCTAGTTTAACTGACAGCATTTCCCTTTCTTAGTCGAACATAAACTATAGGGCATCTTACCCTTGATGAAAGCTAGGATGCAATTAAATACTCTATTATGGTTACAATTCTGATATTTGAAATCCTCCGGTAGCTCCCTGTGCCCCCACAGTGTAGTACCTCACCTCCTCAGCATAGTATACAAACCATCTCAGCCCCAGTGTTAACCCCGGGGCTCAGCCTCCATCCCCAGGTGATGCTGCCAGATCAGCTGTCGGTTGACATGAACTTGCTGTAGTTTCCCGAATGAACTGTGATGCCACCTGGCATTTTGAAACTTGACACACTCATCCTCATTCTTCACATTGCCCTTGTCTATCACCTCCCCTGAAAATCTGTTCCTAAGTGGCTTTTTCCAGCTCCAAAATTCCCTTGGCAGTCTTTTATCTCCCTGTGGTAAAACCTGTCACACTGCACCATGGACATGCCCGTTGTCCCCCTGAGAAGAGAAAAGGGACAGTGAGGGCCCCCCAGCATTTGCAGCTCTAGTGCAGAGCCCCATGCCTGGCTTGCAGGAATGCCAGATCATGAAGGCAAACGGAGATCATCCTCTGGCTAAAACCAGCTCTTCTTTGCCTACCGCAGGATCTGGTTCAATAAAGAGCAGCCAGTTATTATTGCTGTTTTTCTAGGGATTTTTTCCCCCATATATTTCCCAGGTCTTTACTCTTTTTATAGCACTTTAATTCAGGCTTCAACCACTTCCTAATCAGATCAGGTGAAATCATTTTCCTTCCCATACCCCCAATGTATTTCACACCTAGTAATTGTTTTTTTTAAGGATTTTATTTATTTATTTGACAGAGAGAGATCACAAGTTGGGAGAGGCAGGCAGCGACAGAAAGAAGAGGAAGCAGGCTCCCTGCTGAGCAGAGAGCCCGATGCGGGACTCGATCCCAGGACCCTGAGATCAGGACCTGAGCCGCAGACAGAGGCCTAATCCACTGAGTTCCCCAGGAGCCCCTATATCTGGTAATTTTTAATCAACGTGGATTTGCTGCATCAAATAGTTCCTTCTTCTTCATATATAAATATATAAATTTATTGATCAAGTCACACGCATGTCTTAGGAGAATGTCATACCTTTAGTAGCAAACTTGAAATCTTGGCCATTGGTTTTGATTTTTGTTTTGGTTTGATTTGGTTCGGTTTTTGTAATTTTAAAAATCCCTTCAGCCCTTGGCTCTGTCTGACCTGATTACTTTCAGCTGTTTCTGCAACAAAATTTTCCCGGCAGCGAAAACTCTCATTGTTTACAGTGGCGCCCCCTTCTGAACAATTTGTTAATAAAAAGCTTTTTTTTTTTTTGGCTATGGTAAATGTGGAACAACAATGAGGTATTTCAAAGAGGTGAACCACAGATAAATTTCTCTAAGGTTGGGGTGAGGTTTACTCAAAAAGGAACTTGACAAGGCTTTTAAAGATATCGACAATCATTATAACATAACGTGACTGATTGTTACCGTGCTCTTAACTGGGCAAACACTTGTTGGCTTCCAAGATAGACTAACATAGTTGAGATGGTTCTAGCGGCCTTCTAGCACAGGGTCTCATGAGGCAGGGATTCTAGCCACTGGCTGTGCAAGGCATGAGGCCTGTTAGTGATTTTTTTTTTCCTCTGCAGAATGGGTCTTTCTACATTCCAGGTCCTTTCTACCCCAATAAATAATGCGGCGAATCTCTCAGTGAGTTGTACTTTTGGTTTAAACAGCCAACTGTCTCTTAAAAAGGACTTTTGTTTAAAGTCCTTTAAAAAAAAGTCCTTTCAAAAAAATCTTTTTTTTAAATTTTTTATTTTTTAATCCCATATGTTTACTCTGATCCTGGAACTTTGTCATTTTGACCTTCTCTGCTGATTAAAATATTCTCTCCAATATGTCAGTTATTTGCAGGTAATTGCACTGTAGACATTCTTTACATATTTTTTAAATAATCCATTCACGATTCTTAGTGAAAATCCCGGGAATCGGAAAGACTACCATTTGCTATTCATCGAACAGTTACTGTCTCCACTAAGTGACAGGGTTTCAGAGAACGTGAGCTCACAAGAGATGTAACCTTTTTTCCACTTTCTGCTACCATGTTCATTTCTATGTTACTCAGAGAAGCCTTCTTTGTAGAAACATATTATCCAATCTTTTATAAAGCTGAATTTAAATTCTGTCCCTTCATTCCCCACAAAGCTTAAAAAGCCAAGCAAATTTTGTTCCATTTTTTAAGAGCCCATAAATGGCATTTTTTTAATGTTGCGTTTTTGAGTTTCCATCACTCTTTATGTTACTTCTACTTCACAGATAAACAATTGCTAATGACAATGTGAACTTCCTACAAATGTGCAATCAAAATCCCTAGTACACATTACTGAAGTTCTTCGTTCCCTTTAAACATTATTTCTCTCTTGATGTGCATTCTTGTTTTGTATTATATTGCATTATAAAGTTTTTTAACAGACTGCATTTTTTAGAGTAGTTTGGAGATCAAAGTAAAATTCCCTTTCCCCACATACACACAGCCTTCCCCATTATCCACATCCTGTACCACGGTGATAATTTTTCACTCTCACTGACCCTACACTGACACATCATTATCACCCCAAAGTCCACAGTTTACATTAGAGTTCACTCTTGGTGGGGCACCAGGGTGGCTCAGTGGGTTAAGGCTTCTGCCTTCGTCTCAGGTCATAATCTCTTGGTCCTGGCATCGAGCCCCAGACCAGACTCTCTGCTTGGCAGGGAGCCTGCTTTCCCCCAACCCCTGCTTTCCCCGTCTGCCTCTCTGCCTGCTTTGATGCCTGTCAAATAAATAAATAAAATCTTAAAAAAACCTTTTCTCATAGAGTTCACTCTTGGTATAGTATCTTATGCATTTTGACAACTGTGTAGCGATATATATCTAAAATATCATACATGTCATACAGAACATTTTCACTGGCCTAAAACTCCTCTGTGCTCTGCCTGCTCATCCTGCTCCTCTCCTAACTGCTACAAACCGCTGACCTTTATACCATTTGCATAGTTCTGCCTTTTCTAGAAGGTCATATAGTTGGAACCTTGCAACATGAAGCTTTTTCAAATTGACTTCTTTCACTTATTATGACGGATTTTAAGTTTGTTCCATGTCTTTTCATTGCTTGATAGCCATTTCTCTTTATCGCTGAATCATATCCCATTGTTTCAATGGACCACAGTTTATCTATCCATTCTCCTCCTGAAGGACATCTTGGTTACTTCCAACTCTTGGCACTTATGGGTAAAGCTGTTACAAACACAGGTTTATATGCAGGATTCTGTGTACACAAAGTTTTCGCTCTTTTGGGTGAGGACCAAGGAGCACGATTGCTGGATCATATGGTAAGAATATGTTTAGTTTCGTAAGAAACTGCCCAACTGTCTTCCAAAGTGGTAGCACCATTTTGGTGTTCTCACCAGAATGAATGAGAGTTTCTCTTGTTCCTCATCGTCAAAAGCATTTTATGTTGTTAGTATTTTGAATTTTAGCCATTCTAATAGATGTGTAGTGATATATCATTTATTTATTTATTTATTTATTTATTTTTAAAAGATTTTATTTATTTATTTGACAGAGAGAGATCACAAGAAGACGGAGAGGCAGTCAGAGAGAGAGAGAAAGGGAAGCAGGCTTCTGCTGAGCAGAGAGCCCAACGTGGAACTCGATCCCAGGACCCTGAGATCATGACCTGAGCCAAAGGCAGCGGCTTAATCCACTGAGCCATCCAGGCACTCCTCTTTGTTCTTTTAATTTACAATTCCTTAATTAGACATGCTGTGGATCATCACAGCATCTTTTCCTATCATTATTGCCATCTCAATATCTTCTTCAGTGAGGTGTCTGTTCCAGTACTTTCCAATTTTTCAATCAGGTCATTCATTTTCTTGTGTTTGAGTTAATAAATAAATACATAATGATAATAAATAAATAAATAATAAATAAATAATAAATAAATGAATGAATTTTTTATATATATTATATATGTTATATATGTTACATATAGTATATTATATATATTATTATATATTAAATAATAATTTATTAAAAATAAATTTACTAATGAGGCCAAGAATTCAGAATCACAAATACTTCAGAACTAATAATAACTGCCTTCACTTGATGTTATTCTATAAGATAATCCTACGATCAAGTTTCAATTTTAAATTCTTACAATTTTTAATTCTTAAATCCTTATGAAGAAGCATCATTTGGAGGGAGCAGTTTTCATAATTTAGCATCCATCAGCCATTTTTTTAAAGATTTTATTTATTTATTGGACACAGAGAGAGAGAGACAGAGAGAGAGAGATCACAAGTAAGCAGAGAGGCAGGCAAGCAGGGAGGGAAGCAGTCTTCCTTTTGAGCAGAACCCGATGTGGGGCTGGATCCCAGGACCCAGAGACCATGACTTGAGATGAAGGCATAGGCTTAACCCACCACCCACGTGATGAGAGAGCCCCTCAGGTGCCCCTCATCCATCAGTCTTAATTGTTTGGAGGAAAATGTGTGGATGAATAATGCCTTAGGGAGCTAATCTCTCTAAAGAATTTTCAAGTCTTTACCCCTTCAAGGTTTTTGCACAGTTCTGATAGCCTCTAAACATCCAGCTGATTTCTACAGTGACAGGCCTGTAAAAACCTGTCCTCAAACTAGGAATAGAGCTTGAAACATACAAGTCAAGAGCAACTTTGAGTCTTTTAAGGAATTTATCATCATTTCTTTGTTTTTGGTTAATATCTGAAATAGTTCCATATTACACTTGCATAATTTCTCCAGAGCTGACTTTGAAGGAGGCATTCAGTTCCAGCTAGTTCCATATTTTGGCAAGAACTATGATTCTATATATATAAAAAAAAAACATATTTTAGGGCACCTGGGTGGCTCAATGGGTTAAAATCTCTTCCTTCGGCTCAGGTTATGATTCCAGGTTCCTGGGATTGAGTCCCACAGTGGGCTCTCTTCTCAGCAGGGAGCCTGCTTCCATTCCTCTCTCTCTGCCTGCCTCTCTGCCTTCCTGTGATCTCTGTCAAGTAAATAAATAAAATTTTTTTAAAAACATATTTTATACCAGTTATTCATGTTTATTAACTAAGGTATCACAATACAAATAAAACAAACAGTTGCTCTTTATTAATACCTTCAACCAAGATCAAAAAAATATGTCATATTTTCTCCAAAAATTTTATATCATCTGATAGGTCAGATATATATAAAATTACATTTAAAGTTTTTAAAATATCAGCAAATATTTTCATTTAAATGCAAATTTCAAAGAAAATCTACTTTTCCAAACATGACTTTTTATCCTATATTTTTGAATTTTGTCAACAACTGATAAATTGTTTAGCGAGACTATAAATGTTAGATTGAAAAAAATGATTAATAAATGTAGGTTCAAATTATTATGTTCCATTAAAAATGATTTAGTCTTTGATGAACATCTGTTTGGTAATGTGTTGTATCCAGATATAGTAAATTAATGACATATATAAAATTATAGGTAAATGACACCTTCCGTTCCATTATGAGTAGAGCTTTCAAAATGCTATTTGTCACACCATGTCATCTTGTCATTATGTAGCATTATATAGCTTTTAAAAAATGTATACTCTTCACTTTGAAGTCTTTTAGAAATCTAAAATATGACATTCTATGGTTTATGTTTCCATATTCCTTTATTGCCAGTTTGAACAAATCCACACGCTTTGATTCAAAGGTAATAAATTCCTCTTATTTGGAAAAATTATGTTTATTTTTGTTCTCTCACCCTTAGCAGGTGGTTTCATTTAAGCACTCTTCAGAGTTATAATTTCATGCTTATTAAAAACATTTTTATGATCTACATAGATGAATGAAACTTTTATTTTATTAAATTATTTATATGATTGTTTCTTTATGGATTTTGTCTTATTTTGGGTTTTTTTTTGTCTTATTTTGTCCATTATATGCTAAGAAATATTTTGAAAGTAAATTTAAGGTATGTTTTACATAGTTTATTTTTTGGAAAAAAATATTGAAATGACTTATGAAATTCTGTATACTCTCAACTTTAATTTATTCTGAAATTTACCAATTGTCCACTGAACCTATTATATGGCAGATATTACTTCAGACTACACTGGTAAATGAAATACTTGGCTTTGTAGAACGTTTATTTTAATGGGTGAGACAATTAAAAGCTATAAACCTTAACAGAAATTGCATAGTGCTTTCAAAAATGATGAGTACAATGGGGAAAAAGAAAATTTAGATTAGGGTGAGAAAAATCAAGGTTGCTAGGCAGGGGATGGGGAGTTAAAAATTTTAATAGGAAGATCAGGGTAGTTACAATGAAGCTGACAATTGAACAAAGGTATGGAAAGGTGATGAATTTGCCCAGAACTATCAGCAATAAGGTCACTCCAGACAAAGGAATTGGCTACCTTGAAGGCCATAAGGTTGGATCGTGCCTGGCATATCTGAGGAGTAGCAAGGAGGCCACTGTGAGGGACTGAAGAGTAGCAGGGAAAGAGGTCACAGAGGTTAAATGAGTGGCTAGATCATGTAAAAGCTTAGAAGTCATTGTAAAACTCTGGCTTTTATATTTGGAAATTTACTGTGTGATAGAATTTCTGCTAATAACTGAGAGTTCAAATGTCCATAAAATTTCAAGGATTCTTATTCTAGTAAGACAGAATAAAGAAAAAGAGTTCATATTTTCAAATGGTGTAACAAATGCTCGGAGATCCAAGTGTAGGAAGCTATGGGAGCACAGAAGAAGGCACTAAAATCACACCAATATATTTGATGACTGTGACTATATATAAATTTGTATTTTCTAGATTTTTTAATAGTCATGGAATCACACAGTATATACTATTCATTGCCTGGCTTTTCTTTTCTCAGCACCATTACTTTGAGAATCTCCAATTGTAAATAGTTCATTTTGATGTTGAATAGTAATCTCGTTAATGAATAGATCATCATTTGTATTTGCTCTATTGATGGACATTGATGAACATTTCCACTGTTTTCAATTCTTAAAAATAAAGCTGCTATGTAATTCATAAACAAGTCATTGCATGATCATAGGGATTGTTTCTTTTGGTTAAATGCCTAGAAGTAAAATGGCTATTCGTGTAACTGCAACATATTTTGCATTTAAAAAAATTTCCAAACTATTTTCCAAAGTGGTGGTATCATGATATATGCCAACAACAGTTTAGATTTTTTGTTGCTTCTCAATCTAGCTCAGACGAAGTACAATTAGCCTTTATAATTTTAGCCATTCTAATAGATATGTAAGCATGTCTCATTATGATTTTAATTTGTATTTCTTTAATGTCTAAATGTTGAGAAATTTGTCATGTGCTTATAAGCCATCCATATCCTTTTGGTGACATGTCTCTTCAATAATTTTCTTCACATGTAAAATTGGATACTCTGTTTGGTTATTGGTAAGGTTTTTTATTTTTATTCATTTTTTAATAATCAGAGTAGATGTCCATTATCAGATATATAATTTGCAAATCCCTTCTCCATCTTTATGGTTTCTCAATGGAGCTTTGATAGCTGTATCTTTCAAGAAATATGCTACTTCTTTCCTGGTACACGGAGGTATGACTAGAACATTATTAATGTTGACCTTTGCAAAGAAAATCATGGCTTAAGATATATGTAGTCTGCGGTTCTTGGGAGTGTTCTGTAATATCAAGATATCTAGTTAGTTGATAATTTTGTTCAAGTCTTACATATCTTACCAATTTGATGACCATTTGTCTATATAATCTTAAAATAAGGTGTTGAATTTTTTTTCCATTTCTCTTCTAAGGTAGAAGTTATGATTTTTGTTCTTAGTTTTTCCCTATATATCCCCAAATCTGTTATTAAGTATTAAAAGTCAAGAATTATTATACTCCCTGATGAATTCATCCTTTTACTCTTCTGTAATTTTGACTTAATCTTTATGTCTGATAATGAAATTTGCTTTAAAATCACTTTTCATTAACTTGATATAACCACCAAAGTTATAGTGTGATTAGTGTTAATATACCATAGTTTTTCTTTTACTTTATAAAGCACTTCTATATTTAATCCTGAAAAAAATAAACAGCTTTTTAGCTCTGGAAGCATCTTTCTAATTATATTTTCTTTTTTTTTTAATGAATCAGTAGCAATTTTTCTTAAGGGACCTAAACTGAAAGTAGGTTTAGAACTTTATTTATTTATTTATTTATTTAGTAAAAGATTTTAATTTGTTTATTGACAGCGAGAGAGAGAGAGAGAGAAAGAGAGGGAGAGAGGAAGCTCACAAGCGGGGTAAATCACGTGCAGAGGGAGAGGAAGAAGCAAGCTCCTTGGGGTGCAAGTAGTCCCATGCAGGGCTGGATCCCTGTACACTGGAATCATGACCTCAGCCAAAGGCAAACATCTGCTTAAACAACTGAGTCATCCAGGCACCCCTAGAAAATTTAAAAAAAAAAAAGACCTTTTAAAAACATTTTTTTAAATATTTTATTTTTTTGACAGACAGAGAGACAGGAAGAGGAACTATAAGCAGGGCAGAGGGAAAAGGAGAAGCAGGTTTTCCCACTGAGCAGAGAGCCTAATGTGGGGCTCCATCCCAGGACCCTGGGATCATGACCTGAAAAGAAGGGACACTTATGGAGGAAGCCACCCAGACACCTCTTTTCTTTGTTTTTAATATATGGCAACTGATGCTTCCCAGCCACGAGGAGCATATTACCCATTGATTAAATCTTTGATAACAACCTATTTACAAAGGTGTGTAAATATATACTTACTCAGATTTATACACTTTGTGTTTTCTTCATAGTTTGGGGCTGGACCTCATGGTCACAACACTGCTTCCAGTCTTTGCCTTCCCATCTTTGGATACCAGGTATTTGGTCAGCAAAGCAAATTAGTATCAAAATTAATAAGCCCTTGGCACCATATCTCTGGAGCAGGGGTTGCTCTTGGCCAAGGCCCAGAGCAGTAGATTTCCCCTCGCTAGTGCTATAGCCCCAAGGACTAGTTCCCTGCCACCAGAACTCAGTCTTATATGTTATGCTAAGCAGACAAAACCAAAACAGGAAAGCTCCCACACCTTTCACTGGCATGCCTCATCTCCCACTCCCTCGACGTCCAGGCAGTACCAGAATCTAGGGAGGGGTCTTGGTCCAACATATGGGAGGGAAGGAAGTAGCTGCAAGCAAGTACCTGCCTCTCTGTGCCTCTCTTTCATGAGCAGGTTGTAAGGAGGAGGAAGAGGAAGGGGAAGAGAGGTGAAATTCAAGGGGTGAAGGCCTCAGGTAGGCAGCTGGCTCCTGCCATTAGGAAACGGACAAAGGAGAAGGCAGTGAGTCTTGCAGGGAGGGTGGGGGATAAGGGTTACAGCTTATGATGGAATCTGGACAGGAGTAATAGGGATACTAGTCATTTGAGTCCACCATTGGCAAGCTGGGCTGGGTGTCAGGGCAGATAGGCCTCCCTGGGCAACGGCACATGAGAGAAGGTGGAATTCTTCTCTGAGGAGCAGGTGGAGCTTTGGGTGTTGGGAAAGCATAGACAGTATTGTTCCAGGGCCAAGGACAGGTCCGGGTACTCCTGGTTGGAGGTTAAGGCCACAGTATGATCCAGGTCTCCTACCACCAGCTTGAAGGTACCACATGCCAGCCACCCCTCATTATTGTGTATAACTCTCTGGTGCACTTATTGGCTTATCCATCAAATGACTCCTTCAGCAGCTTGAAAACCACCTCCACAGGCACTCCAGGATATGGGAGGCTTCCAGAGTGAAGATTTTGCACAGGATCACCCCAAAGGACCAGAAGTCACTCTGGTGGATGTAGATCTGGTCAAACATGGCCTTAGCGACCATCCACTTCACAGGCAGTCCACTGTTGGTTGTCTTTTTATAGTAACTGATGTGGTGATATCTCTGGCAAGGCTGAAGTCTGAGATCTTCATCATGTTGTCCTTTGTCACCAGCACTTCCCTGGTGGCCAGGTCTTGGTGTATGCACTTCTTGGAGGCAAGGTACTCCATGCCTCAGGCTACCTGATAGGCACAGGATACCAGGTCCTTGGAGGAGAGTTGCTCTGCTGCATTGTGGCTGATATTGTAACAGTACTCCAGGTCAGGAGGCCTCTGGGCCTGCAGGTACTCTTGTATGTTGTCTTTGGAGGCATATTCCATGAGAGTGTACAAAGGACCTTCCTGTGTGCAGGACCCAGCAGGTTGATGGTGTCCTTGTGCTGTCCAATCATCTTCATCATCTCCATTTCTGAGATTAGGTTTGACAGGTCTTTCTCTGTTGCATCTGACTTCAACATCTTCACAGACACTTTAGTCAAATGGTTGGATTTGTCTTTGTCCAGCCCAATGGCCTCCTCCAACACCACCTGCCCAAAGTAGGCCTGTCTTAGGGGTCTGCCTAAACTGCCTACAACCAGCCTGCCTCAAGGCAGTTATGAACTCTAGATTATCCTCAAAAACATTAAACCAGAAGCTAAAAATTCTCTTCACTAGGTCTCTGTCGCAGGTCTAATTTTCTTATCTTTCATCATTTATCTTTTTCCTAATTCTTATTTTCAGTATAGTTTATTTTGCTTCCAGGTGTTTCCCCTGGTTTCTGTATGCTGTTTCATAGGGAAGAATTATCCTGTCATAAAATTATTTCTTGAGCATTCATTACATCTCTCAGTTAAAATGGGTTCTTTTATGGTATTGATTCATTTGAGTTTTCTCAAAATGGGAAGAATTTTCAAAATGGTGTTTTCCTCAAGGTTCAGAGTATGTCTTAGCCTCATCTTTACTCTTTTTGAAATTCACTTTTCAAATTCTTGTCCCTCTTTTTATCTTTTTAAATTAAAATGTTTTATTTTTACTATTCTTTTATTTGAATATATTTGATATTCAGTGTTACATTGGTTTCAGGTTTTCAATAACTCCATACATTATTCTATGATCACTACAAATATAGCCACCATCTGTCACCATATAACACTATTATAATATCATTGACTATATTCTCTACACTGTCCCATATCTCTTTTTAAAATCTCTGATATTTATGTTTTCTGTTATTCCAATTTTCGACCATCATTTTACTTGGTTACTTTAATAAAATATGCCTGATTACACACACTTTGCTGAAAACCATAGCATTTGATTTATAGTAGTCTTCTTCTTTTTTTTTTTTTTAATTAACATATAATGTATTATTAGCCCCAGGGGTACAGGTCTGTGAATCGCCAGGTTTACACACTTCACAGCACTCACCACAGCACATACCCTCCCCAATGTTCATAACCCCACAACCCTCTCCCTACCCTCCCCACCCCCCCGGCAACTCTCAGTTTGTTTTGTGAAATTAAGAGTCTCTTATGGTTTGTCTCCCTCCCGATCACAACTTATTTCATTTACTCTTTTCCTGTCCCCCATATTGCACCTCCATTTCCTCATATCAGGGAGATCATATGATAGTGTCTTTCTCTGGTTGACTTATTTTACTAAGCATAATACCCTCTAGTTCCATCCATGTCATCGCAAATGGCAAGATTTCATTTCTTTTGATGGCTGCATTGTATTCCATCGCGCATATATATATATATATATATATATATATATATATATATAATTCATTTGTTGATGGACATCTAGGTTCTTTCCATAGTTTGGCTATTGTGGATATTGCTTCTATAAACATTTGGTGCACGTGCTCCTTTGGATCTTATAGTAGTATTCTTTACCTCTATCAGAACCCAAGGAAGCTTTATTTATTTATTTACTCACATAAACACATGATCCAACACAACGTTTTTTGATGTTCAAATATATTATAATGTCTTACCGCTTAACACTATGCTTACTGCTCTCTTTCACTGTCTGACTAAATCCTCATCATCACTATGCCATTTAATCAGAAAGAACATTTGAACTCAGAGTTCTCTCCATATCAGGGAATGAAGACTCCACCCTTCTGTTTGTGCAGGTAAAATAAATGTTGATATTGTCTGTCCTGCACATACTCCATCCTGTTCACCAGAATATTCACCATCAAAATATATACAAAATAAAAACCATACCTCACCACTTCTATTACCACCCAGCATGCTAAAAACACCATCATATGTTCCTGAATTATTGACTTGATTGATAACCCCACTTCCACACATACTGCACTCCTTTCTCCCTGCAAATTTATTTTGGTACAGCAACTTAACGTAAAAATCAAGTCAGATGATTTTATTCTGCTGTCGAAAGTCTTTTGGTATCTTCCCCTTTCATATTAAATAAAAACTGAAGGTGTTTCAATGTACTAGAAGGTCATGCATCAATACGTTCTTCCTCTCTCCACCACTATGAACTCCTCATTGGCCTCCTTGCTTTTCCTCAAAAGTAACAGACCAGCTGTTCACACAAAGTCTATATACTTACTTGCTCTGCCTAGAGCAATCTTTTCCTTTAATATGTGTATAACACCCTTCTTCACTTCCTGGGTCTTTGTTTAAATAACATCTCATAAATGAGATATAACCACCCAACACAAAATAAAATTAACTTTCATCCCAGCATTCTCCAATGGCTTTTACCTTTCTTGTATTTCTTTGTAACACTTATCACCATCAACCATCAATCATTATTCTATTCCTGGTTTATTTTCTTTTTGGAGATAGAGAGAGAGAGAATTGGGAGGGGGCGCAGAGGAAGAAGAAAACACCCCACTGCCTAGAAAGCCTGCTGGGGAGTTACATCCCAGGACCCTGAGATCATGACCCAAGCCAAAGGCAGTCACTCAATGGACTGAGCCACCGAGGTGCCCCTCTATTATTGGTTTATTTCACTATTATATTTCAAAAGAATGTAAGCTCTTTGTGGTCAGGTATTTTATATGTTTTATTAATTGAAGTATTCTCAGAAATGTAGCTGGCAGATTGTAAGGGCTCACTAAACTGTATTTTGTTGTTATTTTTGGGCTCATTTATGGGCTTTACCTCTTACGCTAGAAGTCTATCCTTCAGATGTAAGCAATAAGAATAGAGCCCTGCTTCCTGTTCAAATGAGTAAAAAGCCTGTATTAAGTGGATATTTTAAAAGCTAAATGAATGGCTTAATAGTTGTATATAGAGGGAAAGGGAACATATTTTCCACGGTTTAGAAGTGGAGTTCTTTTATAGAGTTCTTGTACAAGCCTACACTATTGTACGATAATGGGCAGTTGTACATTCCAATTATACAAACACTTTGGTAATTTATATCCTTTTTTTGTAATTCATGATTGGATCATTTAATTCCTTAGGAGAATTATAGCATTTCAACTTTTCCTGTTCAATAAACTTATTGGGGTTGCTACCTTTTTTATTCAAATGGAGAAATAGTCATGATTTAATCTAAATAAAGTGTTATTGATTGTTTTGTTTTCTAGGAATGAGTCGCACATGCTAGTTTAAAAGTTTTGTTAAATTCCCAAGTCTGTCACCGATAAAAGCCTTTTGTAGATTAGTAACTTGATCAAAACAGAAAAGTTATGTAACACTCAATTGTTATACTATCTTTGTTTCCATCTTGCATTGCAATAACGCCCATCTTAACTCTATTTAAGACAAGTCATCGCCAGATGGCTTTCTGGCATTGATTGCATGATATGAAATCAAATATAACTAAAAGTTTTCGGTTTTAGTAGCATATAAATCAATTTAGAAAAATATATGTATTTGAATATAAGGTAAAGTTTTAAATTATTTGGCAATGGTAAACTAAACTTTTCTTTGTAAATTTTTATTTTCTAAAATTTCATTGAGCTCTTTTACAATAAGAAACAAGTTACAAAAAATTAAGGTTTATTTACCCCAATTCAAAATTATTAGGAATATAATCATAGAGGTTGAAGTATTTAAAATATTGAACCCAAAACATTTTATTAGGTAAATTCGTGAATGCTGAGCATTCACTGTTAAAATATACTAATACTATTGATAGACTGGTAGAAGCCTAAAATCAAATATTTATTAAATATTTATATCCATATCTTTTCATGGCGTGGTAATTCATTTCTCTAGCATTAAATAATATTCCATTGATTGCATGTACTACACTTTATTTGACCTTTCACCTATGGAAGGATATCTTGGTTGCTTCCAAGCTTTTGTCAGTTATGAATAAAACTACTATAGACATCTTTGTGGGTATAGATTTCATCTTCTTTGGATAGATACCAAGAACTGCTACTGCTGAATCATCTGGCAAGAATATGTTTAGTTTTGTAAGAAACTGCCAAGTTGTTTTCCATTCTTTATTCTCAATAGACATGGAAGAACATTCCTGTTGCTCCACATCCTCACCAACACTTCATGTTCTGTTGTCAGTTTTCTGGATTCTGGGTATGTACTGGTGTCTCTTTTTTGTTTTAATTTGCATTTTCCTGATGACATATGATGTGAAGCATCTTTTGTGAGGTATCTGCTAATGTCTTTGGCTCATTTTTAATCAGGTTTTTCCCCCATTGTTGAGATTTAAGGGGTCTTTGTGTATTTTTGATTAACAGTCCTTTGCCAGATGTGTATTATGCAAATTTTTTCTCATAGTCTGTGCTTTGCCTTTTCATTCTCTTGGCATTGTGTTTCACAGAGTAGACATTTTTAAGTTCAGTGCTTGTGCTTTTGTAGCTAAAGTTATTTCCAAAACAATGGTCATTTAAATTTTCTTCTATATTACCTTCTACATGTTTCATGTTTAGGTTTATAATCCAATCTGAGTTAATTTTTGTGAAGAGTGTATGATATCTGCCTGGATTTATTTTATTTTATTATTTTATTTTATTTTTATATTATATTTTTACATTTAGCTTCACCATTACTCCAGAACCATTTGTTTAAAAGATTGTATTTTTCTCTCTTGTATTGCTTTTGCTTTTATATTAAATATAAAATATAATTGATAATATATATTCTGTTCCTTTAATCTAGTCTTTCTGTGGTATTACAATATCTTGCTTACAATTATCATTATGGTATACTTTTTTTAAAGATTTTATTTATTTATTTGACAGAGAGAGAGATCACAAATAGGCAGAGAGACAGACAGAGAGAGAGATCAGGAGAAGCAGGCTCCCTGTTGAGCAGAGAGCCCTATGCGGGACTCGATCCCAGGCCCCTGGGATCATGACCTGAGCCGAAGGCAGAGGCTTAACCCACTGAGCCACCCAGGCACCCCATCGTTATGGTAAACTTTGAAGTCTGTCCTCAGTCTTTGTTCTCCTTCAACACTATGTTGACTATTGTGAGTCTTTGCCTCTCCATATAAACTTTAAAATATGTTTGTTAATAGTAAAAAAAAAAGAACTTGCTGGAATGCATTAATTGTATAGATAAACTTGGAAACCAGTGAGCTCTTGAGCTTAGCAGGAGATAGACCATGGACATCAGTTGTCACAGTGGTGCCTCTGGCAGAACCTATTGCAAATCCCTAGGGAAAATGAGACCTCAAGGATCTGAGAGAATGTCTAAGAAGTACTTGATACATCCCTTGGGTATGGTTTATTGAAGTATCCACCTGTCTGAAAGCTGGGGAATCTAGATAAGGGAGGAAAATTAGTTATGATAAAACATATCAACAAACATGAATAAATTTTGTAAAACTAATTGTCATGGCTCATATACAATTAGACCAACAGAGGGACCATCAAAAGGAAAGCATCAGTTATGTTTATTGTGAAATTTTTTATTCAAAATAAAGCAATGAGATGGGAAGACACAATGAGAAAATTACCATTTTTTAAACGGTAAACTTCTTACCAACAGGAATAGGTTTTATATTCTAAGTAGTATATTGAAAAGTGAAATATTGGGGCGCCTGGGTGGCTCAGTGGTTTGGGCTGCTGCCTTTGGCTCGGGTCATGATCTCAGGGTCCTGGGATCGAGCCCTGCATCGGGCTCTCTGCTCTGTAGGAAGCCTGCTTCTCTCTCTCTCTCTCTCTCTCTGCCTGCCTCTCTGCCTACTTGTGATCTCTGTCTGTCAAATAAATAAATAAAATCTTTTAAAAAAAGAAAAGTAAAGTAAAACATTAAAAAATAAAATTTTAATTTAAAAAAATTATGTAATTTTTAAAAAAGGATAAAAATAGCAGAACCATTTTTCTTATAACTGGAAAATACATTGTATATATATCTATCAAAAATAACTTGTCGGGCGCCTGGGTGGCTCAGTGGGTTAAGCCACTGCCTTCAGGTCAGTTCATGAACTCAGGGTCCTGGGATGGAGCCCCACTTCGGGCTCTCTGCTCATCGGGGTGCCTGCTACCTCCTCTCTATCTCTGCCTGCCTCTCTGCCAACTTGTAATCTCTCTCTGTCAAATAAATAAATAAAATCTCAAAAAACTTGTCATGGGGGCGCCTGGGTGGCTCAGTGGGTTAAAGCCTCTGCCTTCGGCTCAGGTCATGATCCCAGGATCCTTGGATCCAGTCTCACATCGGGCTCTCAGCTCATCAGGGAGTGTGCTTCCTCCTCTCTCTCTGCCTGACCCTGCCTACTTGTGATCTCTGTCAAATAAATAAA
Source organism: Mustela lutreola (assembly GCF_030435805.1). Classification (NCBI taxonomy): domain Eukaryota; kingdom Metazoa; phylum Chordata; class Mammalia; order Carnivora; family Mustelidae; genus Mustela; species Mustela lutreola. The sequence goes on along the minus strand of NC_081305.1, from coordinate 62,209,433 downwards.
TAAAATCTCTTGTAAAAAATTTAAAAAAATAACTTGTCATGTCTTGAATCAGGAGCATATGGAAAAAAATAATATCTGAGGACAATACTTCTTCCATGTTTTGTGCCTTGTTAATATTTTTAAACAGTCAGGCAACTTTTAGCTTTATTGAAATACAAGCTATGATACCAGCAGTGCCTTTTGGAGCCCTATGACTATAAAAATTAATTGCAAATATTCAAAATGTTTACTATGGTGTCACTATTTAAGGCCACCACCAAGCATGTTTCAGAAGTAAGCATAACTGTTACACTTCTGTAAGGCAAAAGGGCATGTTTTCAGGAGTTCAATCTGCTGTACCAGGAGGTGAATCAAGTAATAATTTTTGTCTATAAAATAATTCACTTTTCAATCTAACATTCGTCATTCCACATTATAATAATAAAAACTAGGAGGAGACTAAAACAAACAAACAACTACAACTACAACAACCAGCTTTTCCTTCAGTGGAAAAGGAAATAGAACCTTATGAGTACCCTGAAATTTATTTTTAAATATTTTTAAGATAAGCGTTTTTGTTAGAAAACCATATATTTTATATTACTAAGAAATAACAGGCAAAGTTTTAGTAACTTCTAAAAAGTCTAGTTACTTCTATTTATCTATTAACTCATCTCTTTATGAAATAGAACATGATCACAACTATTGTATCTACCCAAGTTTGTATGCTTTGGTCATTTTATGTTTGCTATTTCCTTGCTTAATTTTTACAATATTTGATACATAATAGTATCTTTAAGTCCATCTATGGTTTCACAGAATTTGTCTGAACTTCATAAAAATGTACCATACTTTCGCACCGTTCTTGTTTTACTTCTCTATTAACTTTCCAAGATTTATTCACTTTAGAGTGTGTAGCTATCATTTATTTTTATTCCTCCATAATGCTATGTTTACAAATTTGTATTTATCTGTACTTTTAAAAATATCTTAATTATAAACCATTTCTCATCTCACGTAACACTCATGTTACTTCTACACTTATCAGATATTATGTAACTGAAAACCACAACTCAGCAACAATATAGCACCATTTTTCAAAATTAAATGGCTTACCAGAATTCTTTAATTCTATCCTTTATTTGTATTAGATGACCCTTTATTCTGGTATTTGGCATTGTTCATATGGAGGAAAGCTTATAAGTTGATATTCCATAAATAGAAGGATTTATTATGATTGATTAATTATTTTCATTTAGAATGCATAGAATATGGTTGATTTAATATTTCTTTCTTACTCTCTGCCTGGAACATAGTGTTATCTATGTAATAGCCACTAAAATATTAAGTTAATTACCTAGACTTTAAACTTCATATGAATAGGAATAACATACAGAACTCTTCTCAGATTGGGACACCTGGGTTGCTCAGTCAGTTAAAAGCCTGAGCCTTTAGCTCAGGTCCTGGGACTCAGTTCTGCAACAGATTCCCCGCTTAGCCGGGAGTTTGCTTCTCCCTCACCCTGCTGCTGCCCTTGCTTGTGCTCTCTCTCACTCTCTCTCTTACAAATAAATAAAATTTAAAAAATGAATTCTTCTCAGATAGCTAATATAGAATATCGTCTTTGTATTCATCAAAGGGAAAGTGCCATATAATAATGAAATTCAGATTACTTCAAATTCATTTTTTAACCAGTAAGAAAGTACTGGAAACAAGCCAAAAATGTCTTTAATGAATTAAAGAAATAGATTGATTTTCAATATCTTAATGTTTCTAAATTAAATTGCAAAATTTTTATACTAGATATCAGTGTAAATATTCATTATACAAGGATATTCTAAAAATAAACGTGAGAAAACTACTTGACATATATGATGACAAAAACGAGTTTGACAAAAGTCAGTTTGGGTAAAACTTACAACACCTACCACCTGAAACTCTTGTTCTATAATTTAATTATTTTAATTTACAAAAGTACAAAAATAATATATCAGAGTAAGTCTATTGATAGCTTTGAAGGTATGCTCTGGTCGTGCACTGTTTACTATTGAAAGGGGAATCAAATATGTGATGCTTATGGTGTGACTATATTAAAATTCAACAAGTTCAGAAGCATACGAGGAATAGAATAAAGACAAAAGATGACCCTTACTTATCCTAAAGATAGACAATGGTATATATGTGCTAGTTGGGGAGAGAATCCAGTCAGTAGATGGAGGATGTGGTAGTGGAAAAAAAAAAAGACACAACGTTTTGGTTGAACGTTTAGCACTATATTTAACAAAGTGAAATTGTGTGTTAATAGCCTTGAGTAAAATCCAAAAAATATTTTCAATTCATTGAAGATTATTTACGAAAAACTTGATAAATACAACTTGATAAGGATTCCAATAAAAGATTCTTAAGCAATACAAGTTTCAGAATTTTTAGTATATTTTCCCTAAAAAGCCATTTGATTTAAATTAAAAAGAATTCTATTTACCTGCCACTTAAATAAGAGGAAATTATTTGGTTTTGTAATAAGTCAATAAAATAAATTAACATATCTTGAGAAAACAGATATGCACACTAAGTTAAAAATAATAGTGCTTAAGCTGTTCAGCAAACATTTGCAAAATTCCTTGCCATCAGCTAGCTCTGGAGTTCTGCTAGGTGAGTAAGGCCATGTATGTTACTGCTCAGAGTACTGACGCAAAGCAATTGTCCCCTTCACATCCATTTTTTGCCATTGATATGTCATGCTATGTTGTTTAGAGTTACATAGATGGCCCTACATGAAGGCCTTTTTTTGTGTGTATATGGGTGACTGTGATTTAACTCTCAAATCAGATGGCTCCTGATTTACAATGATTCAACTTATGATATATTTGGCAATGATGTGAAAGTGAAAGTGATTCAGTAGAAACTGTACTTTGAATTTTGAATTTGTGTCTTTATAAAAAGGGCCAGTGACATGTGGTATGGTGCCGTCTTGTGATGCTGGGCAGGGGCAGTGAGCCACAGCTCTCAGTCAGCTAGAAGTTTACAGGGGTGAACACCTGATATTCTTACAACCACTCTATATATAACAATTCTTCTTTGTTTTTTAGTGTAATATTTAATAAATTGCATGTGATATTTGATACTTTGTTTAAAATAGGCTTTGCTTAAGATGATTTTGCCCAAATGCAGCAAATGTAAGTGTTCTGAGTATGTTTAAATAAGGTTAAGGTAAGCTATGATATTTGATAGTTTAGGGGTATTAAATGCATTTTCAATTTTTTATGTGTTTCTCTGTACATAGCCCCATTGTAAGCTGAGGAACATCTCTATATGTATATGTAGCCTTGGTATGGCTTACATATTATTGGCATGAAACATCTAGAACAGTACATGTGCCATATGATTGTCTACAACATCAAACAAGTTTCTTGAAAACTTGTGCCAAAGGGGTTATGTCTTTAAGGAATCTTATTTCAGAAGGGTTCTCTCAAATGTAAGATTTTTCAGAAGTTAAGTGAAAATCTGACCAAACTAAACATTTTTCCATTTTCCCTAGTGAGCAAAGATAGCTAAAATCTATCTGCCATTTTCAACACTGTACTCAACGACTGTAATTCTAATTTAAGAACAGATTATTTATATCAAAACCACATGTTGGTCTAAACTTACACGATATTCATAAATCTCACTCAGAGCCTTGGACACTTTTATTTGTTGAGTCTATATGGCACTACGGACATTCATCTTTTTTGAACTCATAGCTTCATATATGTCTATACTTTTGAAAATACATGCATCATAGTTCCATTGTAAAATGTCTGGGTTATAAAATGTGCTATGCTATCAAAATGGTAATAAGAACATACAAATGACCTGATGTAATGAACTGGGCCAGATTGCCAGATATCACATTTCATACCAGAAAGATTCAGTGGTAAGTTTTAAAATGGCCAGCTATACTTCGACTGAATTATAACTCATTTAACTTCTTTCTTCCATTTTTTATTGCACCTCATTAACAGCTCTTTTGATTTCAACTTGGTTAGGCTTTAGTTCTTTTATTTCTCCAGAAAGGGCTTTTATCTCTCTGGAGAGGGTTTCTCTAATAACTTCCATGCCTTTTTCGAGCCCAGCAAGAACCTTGAGAGTTGTCATTCTAAACTCTAGTTCTGTCATATTACCAATGTCTGTTTTGATTAGGTCCCTAGCCTTTGGTACTGCCTCTTGTTCTTTTTCTTGTGGTGAGTTTTTCCACCTTGTCATTTTGAGCAGATAAGAATACATAAAGGAGCAAATAAAATGCTAAAAAGGTGGTAAAGACCCCAGGAAAATGTGCTTTAACCAAATCAGAAGAGACCCAAGTTGTGGGAGAACGAAAGGGAATAAAAAAGAAGTTCAAGGGGGAAAAAAAGGTTTTAAAAAAAGAAAACAAGGAAAAAATATTAAAAAAGAAAAAAAAATATATATATATACTAGACTTGTGACTAGAACAGGGTCACTCACTTAATTTTGGGAGTATTTTGGTCTCTTAGAAGAAACTACCTCCCAAGATTTTAAAGGATGAAAAACATATAAGGGTAGGCACAATGAAGGGATAGAATAAACCTATAAAAATGAGGAAAAAAGGGACGCCTGGGTGGCTCAGTCGGTTAAGCAGCTACCTTCGGCTCAGGTCATGATCTCAGCGTCCTGGGATCGAGTCCCACATCGGGCTCCTTGCTCGGCAGGGCGCCTGCTTCTCCCTCTGCCTCTGCCTGCCATTCTGTCTGCCTGTGCTCACTCTCGCCCCCCTCTCTCTGATAAATAAATAAAATCTTTTAAAAAATGAGAAATAAATTTAATTTCTAAAAAATAAGTTGATAAAGCAAGTTGGTTGGGACAATAAAGAAAAATAAACTGGAGAGAATTTGCTCAGGCTGGACACTAGAACAATCTTGGAGATATATTTAGGGTATATTTTGTTCTATTAGGAGAAGTTATACCCCAAATTTTTTAAAAGAGAAAACCCTATGTGTAAAAAAATATATAATTAGGTACAATGGAGGATAAAATATGACTATAATAATGAAGGTTCAAAATAGATTATTATTTTTTGTAAGGTATTTTAAAAATAAACTAGTTTAAAAAATCATTAAATGAGGAAAGGGTAAAAGTTAAAAAAAATTAGCAGAAGAAAAAAGAAAAAATATAACTGCAAGACTAATGAATCATTGGGAGAAAGCCACGAATTCCTTGTTTTGCTTTCTCCTCCTCTGGAATTCCACTGTTCTCCTTACTAAGTGAAGTTGGATCTTGGCTGGGTTTCTTGTTGGTCTTCTGGCAAGGGGCCTGTTGTATTGATTCTCAAGTGTCTTTGCCCGAGATGGATTTGTCCTGCCCTTACCTGGGGTAAGGCTAAGTAATCCGGGAGCTTTTGTTCCCTGAAGGCTTTCCGTAGAGTTCTGGATGATGGAATGATAATGGCGGTCTCACAATCCTGCCCAGAGGAGTGGAGAGCTCAAGGCCCCGCTCCTCAGTGCACCCTTAGAGAAAAGTGCTTAATCCCATCTTCCCAGCCTCTGGCCATGCTTGGAGAAAAGCACTCTGTCACTCGTACTTGGAGAAAAGTCCTTGGTCATTCTCATCTCCCTGGCCTCTGGCCATGCTTGGAGAAAAGAGCTCAATTACTCCCGTCTCCCTGGCCCTTGGCCGTACTCCAAGCTCATCCTGCCTATGCCTGGTTCAAAGTAACCCTGGGTTGAGAGCTCACTCCTCAGCTTTGTCTCTGTAGCCGGCTTCCCCACTCTAATACCTGTGAGTTCTGTGACACTCAGATACCCCTGGTCCTTCTGTGACCCTGAGGGACCTGGGACTATGCTGGGACTTGGGCTTCACTCTGGTTTAGCCTCTGGGGTGATATCCCTCAGTGGATCAAACTTTTAAAAAGTCCTGATTTTGTGCTCCGTTGCTCCACCGCTTGCTGGGAGCTGCACCCCCCCCCCCCCCGTGGTCTACCTTCCTGTTCTTCGGGTTCACTTTTCTGCCGGCTCTAGCTTTCAGAAAGTGATCAATTTTCTGTTTCTAGAATTGTTGCTCTCCTTCTCTTAGATCTCCATTGGATTTGTAGGTGTTTGCAATGGTTAGATAAGCTATCTAGCTGATCTCCTGCTACCTGATGTCGTCTCAGCCTGCTACTTCTCCGCCATCTTGAATCCTTCCACGGAATATGTGGTTTTTATTATGTTGATGTGTATTCTTTCTGTACCCAGTTTGGTGAGTATTTTTATTATGAAAGGGTGTTGAATTTTGTCAAATGCCTTTTCTGCATATATTGAGTTGATCATATGAGTTTTTATTGATCATTCTATTAATATAATGCATCACATTTACTGATATGTGCTGGTGAATTCAGTTTTCTAGCATTTTGTAGAGAATTTTTACATTTTTATTTATCAGGAATATTATCCAGTAGTTCTTTTTGTTGCTGCTTTGTTTTGTTTGTTTATTTGTTTGTTTTTGTTTTGTTTTGTTTTGCTTTTGTAGTGCTCCTGTCTGGTTTTGATATCAAGATAATGCTGGCTTGTAAAATGTGCCTTGGAGTATTTCAACCTCTTCAACTCTTTGGGAAGGGTTTTAAAAGTATTTGTATTATTTTGCCTTAAAATGTTTGGTAGAATTCACTGTGGAAATCATCTGATTCTGGACTTTTATTTGTTAGAATGTTTTTATTACAGATTCAATCTCCTTACCCCTTATTGGTCTGTTCACATTTTTTATGTCCTTATGATTCAGTCTTGATTGGTTGTATGTGCCTAGGAATTTGTCCATTTCCTCTAGGCTTTTGATTCGCTGGCAATTAACTGTCTTTTATCCTTTATATTTCTGTGGTATCTGTTATAATGTCTCCTTTTTCATTTCTGATTTTATTGAGTCTTCTCTCTTTTTTCTGAGTTAGTCTAGCTGTCTTTTTTTTAATTTTTTATTTTTTATAAACATATATTTTTATCCCCAGGGGTACAGGTCTGTGAATCACCAGGTTTACACACTTCACAGCACTCACCAAAGCACATACCCGCCCCAATGTCCATAATCCCACCCCCTTCTCTCAAACCCCCTCCCCCCAGAAACCCTCAGTTTGTTTTGTGAGATTAAGAGTCACTTATGGTTTGTCTCCCTCCCAATCCGATCCTGTTTCATTTATTCTTCTCCTACCCACTTAAGCCCCCATGTTGCATCACCACTCCTCATATCAGGGAGATCATATGATAGTTGTCTTTCTCTTCTTGACTTATTTCACTAAGCATGATACGCTCTAGTTCCATCCATGTTGTCGCGAATGGCAAGATTTCATTTCTTTTGATGGCTGCATAGTATTCCATTGTGTATATATACCACACCTTCTTGATCCATTCATCTGTTGATGGACATCTAGGTTCTTTCCATAGTTTGGCTATTGTGGACATTGCTGCTATAAACATTCAGGTGCACGTGCCCCTTTGGATCACTACGTTAGTATCTTTAGTGTAAATACCCAGTAGTGCAATTGCTGGGTCATAGGGCAGTTCTATTTTCAACATTTTTAGGAACCTCCATGCTGTTTTCCAGAGAGGTTGCACCAGCTTGCATTCCCACCAACAGTGGAGGAGGGTTCCCCTTTCTCCGCATCCTCGCCAGCATCTGTCATTTCCTGACTTGTTGATTTTAGCCATTCTGACTGGTGTGAGGTGATATCTCATTGTGGTTTTGATTTGTATTTCCCTGATGCCGAGTGATATGGAGCACTTTTTCATGTGTCTGTTGGCCATCTGGATGTCTTCTTTGCAGAAATGTCTGTTCATGTCCTCTGCCCATTTCTTGATTGGATTATTTGTTCTTTGGGTGTTGAGTTTGCTAAGTTCTTTATAGATTCTGGACACTAGTCCTTTATCTGATATGTTGTTTGCAAATATCTTCTCCCATTCTGTCAGTTGTCTTTTGATTTTGTGAACTGTTTCCTTTGCTGTGCAAAAGCTTTTGATCTTGATGAAATCCCAATAGTTCATTTTTGCCCTTGCTTCCCTTGCCTTTGGCGTTGTTCCTAGGAAGATGTTGCTGCGGCTGAGGTCGAAGAGGCTGCTGCCTGTGTTCTCCTCAAGGATTTTGATGGATTCCTTTTACACACTGAGGTCCTTCACCCATTTTGAGTCTATTTTTGTGTGTGGTGTAAAGAAATGGTCCAATTTCATTTTTCTGCATGTGGCTGTCCAATTTTCCCAGCACCATTTATTGAAGAGGCTGTCTTTTTTCCATTGGACATTCTTTCCTGCTTTGTCGAAGATTAGTTGACCATAGAGTTCAGGGTCTATTTCTGGGCTCTCTATTCTGTTCCATTGATCTATGGGTCTGTATTTGTGCCAGTACCATGCTGTCTTGATGATGACAGCTTTGTAATAGAGCTTGAAGTCCGGAATTGTGATGCCACCAACGTTGGCTTTCTTTTTCAATATCCCTTTGGCTATTCGAGGTCTTTTCTGGTTCCATATAAATTTTAGAATTATTTGTTCCATTTCTTTGAAAAAGATGGATGGTACTTTGATAGGAATTGCATTAAATGTGTAGATTCCTTTAGGTAGCATAGACTTTTTCACAATATTTATTCTTCCAGTCCAGGAGCATGGAACATTTTTCCATTTCTTTGTGTCTTGCTCAATTTCTTTCATGAGTACTTTATAGTTTTCTGAGTATAGATTCTGTGTCTCTTTGGTTAGGTTTATTCCTAGGTATCTTATGGTTTTGGGTGCAATTGTAAATGGGATTGACTCCTTAATTTCTCTTTCTTCTGTCTTGCTGTTGGTGTAGAGAAATGCAACTGATTTCTGTGCATTGATTTAATATCCTGACACTTTACTGAATTCCTGTATAAGTTCTAGCAGTTTTGGAGTGGAGTCTTTTGGGTTTTCCACATATAGTATCATATCATCTGTGAAGAGTGATAGTTTGACTTCTTCTTTGCCTATTTGGATGCCTTTAATTTCCTTCTGTTGTCTGATTGCTGAGGCTAGGACCTCTAGTACTATGTTGAATAGCAATGGTGATAATGGACATCCCTGCCGTGTTTCTGACCTTAGCGGAAAAGCTTTCAGTTTTTCTCCATTGAGAATGATATTTGCGGTGGGTTTTTCATAGATGGCTTTGATGATATTGAGGTATGTGCCCTCTATCCCTACACTTTGAAGAGTTTTGATCAGGAAGGGATGCTGTACTTTGTCAAATGCTTTTTCAGCATCTATTGAGAGTATCATATGGTTCTTGTTCTTTCTTTTATTGATGTGTTGTATCACATTGACTGATTTGCAGATGTTGAACCAACTTTGCAGCCCTGGAATAAATCCCACTTGGTCGTGGTGAATAATCCTTTTAATGTACTGTTGATTCCTATTGGCTAGTATTTTGTTGAGTATTTTTGCATCTGTGTTCAGCAAGGATATTGGTCTATAGCTCTCTTTTTTGGTGGGATCATTGTCTGGTTTTGAGATCAAGGTGATGCTGGCCTCATAAAATGAGTTTGGATGTTTTCCTTCCATTTCTATTTTTTGAAACAGTTTCAGGAGAATAGGAATTAGTTCTTCTTTAAATGTTTGGTAGAATTCCCCCGGGAAGCCGTCTGTCCCTGGGCTTTTGTTTGTTTGGAGATTTTTAATGACTGTTTCAATCTCCTTACTGGTTATGGGTCTGTTCAGGTTTTCTATTTCTTCCAGGTTCAGTTGTGGTAGTTTATATGTTTCTAGGAATGCATCCATTTCTTCCAGATTGTCAAATTTATTGGCATAGAGTTGCTCATAGTATGTTCTTATAATAGTTTGTATTTCTTTGGTGTTAGTTGTGATCTCTCCTCTTTCATTCATGGTTTTATTTATTTGGGTCCTTTCTCTTTTCTTTTTGATAAGTCGGGCCATGGGTTTATCAATTTTAGTAATTCTTTCAAAGAACCAGCTCCTACTTTCGTTGATTTGTTCTATTGTTTTTTTGGTTTCTATTTCATTGATTTCTGCTCTGATCTTTATGATTTCTCTTCTCCTGCTGTACTTAGGGTTTCTTTCTTGTTCTTTCTCCATCTCCTTTAGGTGTAGGGTTAGGTTGTGTACCTGAGACCTTTCTTGTTTCTTGAGAAAGGCTTGTACCGCTATATATTTTCCTCTCAGGACTGCCTCTGCTGTGTCCCACAGATTTTGAACCGTTGTATTTTCATTTTCATTTGTTTCCATGATTTTTTTCAATTCTTCTTTAATCTCCCGGTTGACCCATTCATTCTTTAGAAGGATGCTCTTTAGTCTCCATGTATTTGGGTTCTTTTCAAACTTCCTTTTGTGGTTGAGTTCTAGCTTTAGAGCATTGTGGTCTGAAAATATGCAGGGAATGATCTCAATCTTTTGATACCGGTTGAGTCCTGATTTAGGACCAAGGATGTGATCTATTCTGGATAGCTGTTTTTTTTTTTTTTATTTACCATTACCAAGTTTAATTTTATTTACTATTTAAATAAAAACTTTCTAGTTTTTTAATTCTATATTTCATTTATTTCTGCCCTAATTTTTATTTTTTTCCTTCCTTTTGCTACTTTTAAGTTTACTTTGTTCTGTTTGTATTTTTTTGAACTTTTATATTAAGTTCTTTATTTGAAATCTTTTTTTATATACATTTATAGCTATAAAATTTCCTTTTATAACTGCTTTGCTGCTTCTCATAATTTTTTGGTATATATTTTTTTATTTTCCTCAAGATGTATTTTTATTCCCACTTTGTCTTATTTTTTTGATTTTTTTGTTTGTTTAAAAATGTGTATGTCTGTGTATTTGTAAATTTTCCAAATTTCCTTCTGTATTGATTTCTAGTTTCATATTACTTTGGCTGGAAATATACTTGATATGCTTTCTATATTATTGATTTTGGGAGGACTCTTGTTTTGTGGTTTAAAATGTTGGGGCGCCTGGGTGGCTCAGTGGGTTAAAGCCTGCTGCCTTCGGCTCAGGTCATGATCCCAGGGTCCTGGGATCGAGCCCCTCATCGGGCTGTCCGCTCCGTGGAGAGCCTGCTTCCTCCTCTCTCTCTTTCTACCTGCTTCTCTGCCTACTTGTGATCTCTGTCTGATAAATAAATAAAATCTTAAAAAAAATAAATAAATAAAATAAAATGTGATCTATCCTAGAAAATTTTCCACATGTGTTTGAGAAGAATATTTATTATGATACTATTGGATGGAATATCCTGTAAATATGTTAGGTTCATTTGACATAGTTCTTGTTTGTTTTTTTGTTTTGTTTGTTTGTTTGAGAGAGAGAGAGCAGAGAGAATGAGCAAGGGGCAAGCGCAGAGACAGAGTGAGAAGACCCCCTCCTGAGCAGGGAGCCCAATGTGGGACTCTATCTCAGGACCCTGGGATCACGACCTGAGCCAAAGGCAAAGGCTTAACTGACTGAGCCACCCAGTTGTCCAGGCATAGTGTCTAAATTCACTATTTTCTTATTGATTTTCTGTCTGGATGATCTATCCATAGGTAAGAGCAGGGTATTATTGTCCCCAGATATTATTGTATTGCTATTTATTTCTCCTTTTTGTTTTGTTAGTATTTGTTTTATATATTTATGTGGCTCAATATTAGGTACATGATATTTACAATTACTGTATTGATGAATTCATGACACTTTTCTTATTGACCTTCTTTGACTCCTGTGGTGATTTTTAGCTTATATAAACCCTATTTTGTCTGTTATAGTTATTGCCACCCTTGTTTTCTTTTGTTATCATTAGCTTGGAATATCTTTTTCCATCCCTTTACTCTCTGCCCATGTCCTTAAAGCTAAAGAGATTCTTTTATATGCAACATATTGTTGGATCTTGTGTTTTTTGTTTGTTTTTTTAAATCTATTCTAGCCTTTCTATGTCTTCCAACTGATGATTCCATTCACTTACAGTTAAAGTAATTATGGATAGGTAAGGACTTAACTATTGCCTTTCATTCTTTTTATATTTCATTATTTATTTAAATTTTAGTTAATATATAGTGTAATATTAGTTTCAGGAGTAGAATTTAGTAATTCACCATTTACATATGCTCATCAATGCTCATCACAGGTGACCTCCTAATAATTATTACTGGCTTAGCCCATTCCCCTGCCCATCTCCCCTCCAGAAACAGTTTGTTACTTATAGTTAAGTGTATTATGGTTTGCCTTCCCCTCCCTTTTTAAATTTTTTTTTTCTTTCCCCAGTGTTTATCTGTTTTGTTTCTCTTTTGTAGATGCTCTGCTCTTTATTTCCTGTCTTGTTCTCTTTGTTTGTAATCTGATGACTTTTTGTGGCAGTATGTTTTAACTTCTTTATCAAAATCTTTTGTGAATCTACTACATATTTTTTTATATTTACCATTAAGCTTATATAAAATACGTTAGTTATAACATTCCATTTTATTTTGAAAACAACTGAACTTCAATAGTTTACAGAAAATTTATACTTCTCAATAGGTTATTGATGTTTTTACATTTTAGATCATTTTTATATTGTACTTTCAATAACAAATGATTGCAGTTATAGTTATTTTTAATAGGCTTGTTTTTTTAACTTTTAAACTAGACTACTAAATGATTTATATATCACCATTACAATATTAGAGAATCTGGTTTTGACTATACATTTACCTTTCGCAATAAATAAGGAGCCATCCATGCATCCATGTTGCCATCTTGATGACATCACCATCCCCAAATCTCCAGTAAGGAGATTTATATTTATATTTATCTTTTTTTTAAGATTTTATTTGTTTATTTGACAGAGAGAGAGAGAGAGAGCTCAAGTTGGCAGAGTGGCAGGCAGAGGAAGATCGAGAGGCAGGCTTATTACCCAGCAGTGAGCCTGATGCAGGTCTTAATCCCAGGACTCTGGGATCATGACCTGAGCCAAATGCAGCTGCTTAACTGATTGAGTCACCCAGGGATCCCTAAATTTTACTTTAGTTAATATATGACTATTTTTTATTTCTACTAATAGACATATCAATTTTATTGCTTTTAATATTAAGGTCTTCTCCTTAGCATTATCAATTTTATAAGTGTTGTTTACATTTGTGGTGGTAAGTATGTAATTCATGTATGTGGTGGTATGTAAGTAATTTAAATATGAATTTTAAACTCTAGATCATATGCTCCATTGTGGCAGATATTTGTCTTATTCATCCCACCCACAAAAACTTAGTACTAAATAGGTCTTTGTTGATTGACTGAATGAATTAAGTGTTCTGACACTAGCATAGCTGACCAAACCAGAGATAAAGGAGAAAATATAATGATTGTCAAATGGGTGAACCTGAGATAAAAAGACACTTTTAGCTTCGTCAGTTTGATATACACTCCGGATAACATTCCAACTTTGCATGGATTTTTGGAAAGCAAACAACTCCTCTCATAAATAATACATTTAATAATTACCTTCCTTATGAGTCCTAACAGCAGTCAGCTTTGTGGGTTTCTGATTCCATTCCAAGAGGTTGAATGTCTGTTTGATTTATGTAATAGGCAACAGTGTCATGAGGAAAGACTTGTAGGATAAAATTTCTTAAAGATGGGAACACAGATAGCTGCCTATGGACTGTGAGGTGTGTGTTAATGAAAATGCATTGAGCAGTAAGGGAAGGGCAGCTCAAAACCATAGGAAAGGTGCCCTGTGTTTTTGTTTTGTTTTGTTTGTTTTACAAACAGATACCATTTCCCCTCCCCATGGAAATTTTCAAATTTACTTTGATCTAACAACCACAAATACTTAGGAAATTATGAACACAAGATGGACATTAAAGGATAAAAATAAACAAAAATTTAAGTAAATGTTAAGTGTTTATCATTATTTCAGCCATGTTTTTCTATGCTTAACTGCTCAAAGAAATTACATATGTTTCTAAATATTATACCAGGCTGTTAAACTAATGCAAAGGGTTTTATGGAATTTTCTATAACACCATCTCGATTTTCTACATTGGCTGTCACTCCTGAAAATTCTCAGTTTATAAATGTGCATATACTTACTATAATAATATTCACTGGTTATTTACCTGGTTTATTACTGTATTTTGATCCTTTCTAATTGTTCACTTTCTTCCATGTTTCCTCCTTATTTCTACAAATGTCAATCCATCACATGTTATGTAAAGTGAAACAAAGAGGAACAGCTGTTAGTAGAAAGGATTAATAGGTGCTTTGATGTTACTCTGTGAGATATTAAGTACTGGGCAAGGTATTTCCATATCATCATTTTAATATATTTTAGGAATACAGCATAGTTGTTATGCTTTAATTAAACCTTCATTAAGTCTTTATATATATTTTTTCCTAACTCACAAGTCCGCCCTTCATGTCCCATTCAAAACCCACTCATTTTATGGAATAATTGTTTCATCTTCCCAGTACAATCTTCACTTAACTTATAGCTCTGGTGTGCTCCTTTGGCAGCACATATATTAACTTATTGTTCTGGGTATACAAAAGGATAGGAATGGAATATTTTGTAATATGATATTTTGTCCTTTCTACACTACAGAGTCTGTGTAAGCATTCTTTGATCAGAGACCTAAGGAGGAGGTCCAAACTGAAGAAAAACAAATCGAAAAAAAGAAAATGTTCTCAGTCCTTTCTTGTAGTTTCATTTGCAGGAATCACAAAGGCAAAGACATTAAAATGTTTTTTTCTTATTTTTTAAAATTAATTTTAATTTTTTTATTGGATTATGCTCCCTTAAACTCATCTGATACCATGAATAGAAAATCAAAGCAATCCACCAAACCTTCTTTCATGATGTTGCCTTTAAACAAGTTGCCTTTAAAAATTTTACAGTCTCATCTGTAGAGTAGATGAACCTTGACTCAAAAGTGTCATCATAGACTGTGGTGACACTTCTCTTGCCACCCGCCCGCTGTTCCTGCCATGGCCGGCTCTCCTGGTTCACGACCATTTCCCAACAACAAGGCCAATGGCTCGTTCTCTTCTCCCAGGGCGGCATTGCTGCGCCTTTCCCAGACATGCTCCTGGGGAGCACAGTGACAGACGTGTCCCTTTCCTTAAGGCTGTTTCCACAGGCGCAACCACGCTTCTCTCTCAGGCAGAGGGGATGACCGGGCTAAGAGGATTTCGCTCCATACGGGTTTCTCCCACCATGCTTCGGAGACTATGTTCAGACAAGCGGCATCAGCATCCCACAGAACTGACACAGATTTCCCAAAGAATGCTGTGATTTCCCAGAGGGGATGCACGTACAAAGAGGCTTTTGCTCTATGCGGGTTTCTCCCACCGTGCTGTGAATACTAGGTTAAGACAAGCCGCAACAGCAGCCCACAGAACCGACTCTGATTTCCCAGCGCCTACTCTGCTTTTGCAGAGGTTTTGGGCTTGGCGCGAACTGCACTTCGCCTCTGCTTCCTCAGCAAAGCTTTGGGCATTAGCTCTGTCGCTTAAGAGAAGAAGAGCCGCGGGAGAGCTGGTGCCTCTTGGGCCTTGTTTTCCTGGGCTCCATGTTCCCGCCCTGGGTTCACACTGCCAGGCCAAACTAAGCAAAGCCACAACCCTGCAGCAGCATGTGAGGCCTAGGATTGCACTCTATGCACACTACCATCTCCGGTGACTTGGCCTTTTGCCCTGGCGCGCAGGCAGACTCGGGGACTAGGCCAGTGCCTTCCCAACAGGAAAGAAGAGGCGACAGGATCACTGATCACCGCCCATGCACTGGGATGGGGAGCTGTGGGGGACTGTCCCCCACTCCTTCCCTGGAAACCCCGTGCCTCCGCGAACGCTGCCACATCTTGGAGGAAGAAGGCGTCTGACTGCCTGTTTCTCCAGGGAGCTGTTTCTGTGAGTTCCGGGTATTGCGCCTGGTGGCAAACCCAAGTCTGCCCTAGGGACAGGTGTCCAAGGAGATGCTGGCCCCTTGGGACCAGAGGCACAGGACAGGCCTGCCTTCTGCCCAGACTCCTTCCTCAGAGAGGATCATGAGCGCCCTCATGTCTCCTTAGCGGCTCGTGTCTCCTCAGCCGCCAGGCTTCATTTTATCCGCACAGGGAGCGGGTGACACTTGTCTTGCCACCTGCCTGCTGTTCCTGCCATGGCAGGCTCTCCTGCTTCACCACCGTTTCCCGACAGCAAAGCCAACAGCTCCTTCACGTCTCCCAGGGCAGCGTGCTGTGCCTTATGCAGACATGCTCCTGAGGAGCGTGGTAACAGACGTGTCCTTTCGTTAAGGCTGTTTCGACAGGTGCTCTCTCAGGCAGAGGGGGATGCATGGGCAAAGAGGATTTTGCTCAATGCGGGTTTATTACAACGAGCTCTGGAGACTAGCTAAGGCAAGCAGCAGCAGCAGCCCAGAGACCCGACTCTGATTTCCCAAAGAATGCTGTGCTTTCCCAGAGGGGATGCCCCGGCAAAGAGGCTTTCGCTCTATGCGGGTTTCTCCCAGTCTGCTGCGAATACTAGGCTAAGGCAAGGAGCAAGAGCAGCCCACAGAACCGACTCTGATTTCCCAGTGACTGATATGCTTTCGCAGAGGTTTTCAGCTTGGCGTGAACCGCACTTCGCTGGCGCTTCCTCAACAAGGCTTTGGGCGTTCGCTCGGTCCCGTCAGGGAAGAAGAGCTGTGGGAGAGCTGGTGCCTCTTGGGCTTTGTTTTCCCGGGCTCCATGTTAGCACCTCGGTTCACACTGCCTAGCTGAACTAAGACACAGCCACAACGCTGCAGAATCGTGCGCACCCTAGGATGGCACTCTATGCCTACTACCATCTCCTGGCATAGGCAAAGCTTGCCTTTTTGCTCTGGCGCGCAGGCAGATTCGGGGACCAAGCCAGTGCCTTCCCCATAGGAGAGGAGAGGCGTCACGATCCCTGCACACCGCCCGCACACTGGGATGGGGAGCTGTGGGGGACTGTCCCCAATCCTTGCCTGGACACCCCGTGCCTTCGAGAACGCTTCCACATCCTGGAGGAAGACGGAATATGACT
This sequence comes from Mustela lutreola, assembly GCF_030435805.1. Lineage (NCBI taxonomy): Eukaryota > Metazoa > Chordata > Mammalia > Carnivora > Mustelidae > Mustela > Mustela lutreola. Next base: position 62,192,487 of record NC_081305.1, on the reverse strand, counting down.
GCCAGTTCTTTCAGGGAGCTGTTTCTGCGAGTTCAGGGTAGGCGTCTGGTGGCAAGCCCATGTCTCCACTAGAGACAGGTGGCCAAAGCTGCTGTCTCCTTGGGCCCGGAGGCTCAGGACAGGTATGCTTTCTGCCCAGACTCCTTCCTCAGAGTGGAGCCCTTTCCCCTGCCCTAATCTTCCCCTCTTGTCTCCTTAGCAGCCAGGATTCCGTCGCTCCGCAGTGACAGACGTGTCCCTTTCCTTAAGGCTCTTTCCACAGGCGTAACCACGCTTCTCTCTCAGGCAAAGGGGATGCCCCAGCAAAGAGGATTTCGCTCCATGCGGGTTTATTACACTGTGCTGTGGAGACTAGCTCAGGCAAGCAGCAGCAGCATCCCACAGACCCGACTCTGTTTTCCCAAAGAATGATGTGCTTTCCCAGAGGGGATGCACGGGCAAAGAAGCTTTCGCTCTATGAGGGTTTCTCCCGCCATGCTGCGAATACTAGGCTAAGGCAAGCAGAAACAGCAGCTCACAGAACCAACTCTGCTTTCCCAGAGACTGCTAAACTTTCGCAGAGATTTTCAGCTTGGTGCGAACCGCACTTAGCTGCTGCTTCCTCAGCAAGGCTTTGGGCGTCCGCTCTGTCGCCTCAGGGAAGAGAAGACGTGGGAGAGCTGGTGCCTCTTGGGCCTTGCTTTCCAGGGTTCCATGTTCACGCCCTGGATTCACCCAACCAGGCCGAAGTAAGCAGACACAACCACAAACCTGCAGCCACGTTTGTGGCCTAGGATGGCAATCTATGCACACTACCATCTCCCAGTGTAGGCAACGCTTGGCCTTTTGCACTGGCCCTCAGGCGGACTCGTGGACAAGGCCAGTGCCTTCCACACAGGAGAGGAGAGGCGACAGGATCCATGAACACCGCCCGTGCACTAAATTGGGGAGCTTTGGGGGATTGTCGCCAATCCTTCCCCAGCACACCCCCTGCCACCGACAACGATGTCACATCTTGGAGGAAGATTGCATCTGACTGCCTGTTTCTCGAGGGAGCTGTTTCAGTGAATTCAGGGTATGGTGCATGGTAGCAAGCCCAAGTCTGCCCTACGGACGGTTGTCCAAGGAGATGCTGTGCCCGTGGGACCAGAGGCACAGGACAGGCCTGCCTTCTGCCCAGACTCCTTCCTCAGAGTGAACACGCGACCCAACCATAGTCGTCCCCTAGTGTCTCCTTAGCAGCCAGGCTTCCATTTCTCCGCACAGGGAGCGGGTGACACTTGTCTTGCAACCGGCCTGCTGTTCTTGCCACGTCAGGCTATCCTGCTTCCCGAGCATTTTCCGACCCCAAGGCCAACGGCTCCTCTTCTCCCGGGGCAGCGTGCTGCGCCTTCCCAAGACATGCTCTATGGGAGGGCGGGGACAGACATGTCCCTTTCCTTAAGGCCCTTTCAGATGTGCAAACAAGTTTCTCTCTCAGGCAGAGGGGATGCTAGGGCAAAGAGAATTTCGCTCCATGCAGGTATCTTTCACCGTGCTGCGGACACTAGCTCAGGCAAGCAGCAGCAACATCCCCAAACCCAACTCTGATTTCCCAATGAATGCTGCGCTTTCCGAGAGGAGATGCCCGGGAAAAGAGCCTTAAGCTGTATGCGTGTTTCTCCCACCGTGAGACTGGGCTCAGGCAACCAGCAGTAGCAGCCCACATTACCTACTCTGATTTCTCAGCGAATGTTGTGCTTTCACAGAGGCTTTGGGTTTGGAGCAAACCGCACTTCACCACTGCTTCCTCAGCAAGGCTTCGTTCGCATCAGGGAAGAAGAGCTGCCTGAGAGCTGGTGCCTCTTGGGCCTTGCTTTCCCAGGCACCAAGTTCGCGCCCGGGGTTCACCTTGCTAAGCCGAACTAAGCAGACAGTCACAACCCTGCAGCAGCATGCGTGGCTTAGCATGGCACTCTATGCCTATTACCATCTCCTGGGGTACGTAAAGCTTTCCCTTTTGCTCTTGCGCTCAGGCAGACTCAGGGTCTAGGCCAGTGCCTTCACCACAGGAGGAGGCGATAGGATCCTTGCACACGGCCTGTAAACTTGGATGGGGAACTGTGGGGGACAGTCTCCACTCCTTCCCCGGCACACCCCCTGCCACCCACATCGCTGCCACATCTAGGTGGAAGACGGCATCTGACTGCCCGTTTCTCCATGGGGTAGTTTCTGCGAGTTGCGGGTATGGCACCTGGTGGCAAGCCCAAGTCTGCCCTTGGGACAGGTGGCCAAGGAGATGCTGTCCCCTTGGAAACAGAGGCACAGGACAACCCTGCCTTCTGCCCACACTCCTTCCTCAGAGGGGAGCACGCGCCACTGCCCTAGACGTCCCCTCATGTCTCCTTAGCAGCCAGGTTTCCCTCTCTCCGCACAGGGAGCGGGGGACACTTGTCTTGCCACAGGCCTGCTGTTCGCGCCACGGCAGGCTATCCTGATTCCCTAGTGTTTACTGAACCCAAGGCTAACGGCTCATACTCTTCTCTGTGGAAGGCGTGCCGCGCCTTTCCTACACTTGCTCCTCGGGAGCGGGTGACAGACGTGTGCTACCACGCTTCTCTCTCAGGCATAGGGGATGCTAGGGCAAAGAGTATTTCGCTCCATGCGGGTATCTTCCACCGTGCTGTGGAGACTAGCTCACCAAGCAGCAGCAGCATCCCCAAACCCAACTCTGATTTACCAACGAATGCTGTGCTTTCCAAGGGCAGATGACAAGGCAAAGAGGCTTTCGCTCTATACGGGTTTCTCCCACCCCGCGACAGGGCTCAGGCAAGCAGCAGCAGCCCGCAGAACATTTCTCAGCAAATGATGTGATTTCGCAGAGGCTTTGGCTTGGAGCGAACATCACTTCGCCGCTGCTTCATCAGCAAGGCTTCAGTCGCATCAGAGAAGGAGAGCTGAGGGAGAGCTGCTGCCTCTTGGGCCTTTTTTCCCGGGCTCTATGTTCGCGTCCTGGGTTCACGCTGCCAGGCCGAACTAAGCAGACACAGCCACAACCCTGCAGTAGCGTGCGGAGATTAGGATGGCAACCTATACACACTACCATCTCCCGGTGTAGGCTTCGCTTGGCCTTTTACTCTGGCGCTCAGGCGGACTTGCGGACTAGCCCAGTGCTTTCCCCACAGGAAAAGAGAGTGACAGGATTCCTGCACACCGCCCGTGCACTGAATAGGGAGCTTTGGGGGACTGTCCCCACCACTCCCCTTAAACCTTGTGCTTCCTCCAAGCTTCCATATCCTGGAGGAAGACGGCGTATGACTCCCCGTTATTTCAGGGAGCTGTTTATGCGAGTTCAGCGTAGGCGCCTGGTGGCTAGCGCGTGAATGCCCCAGGGACAGGTGGCCAAAGAGCTGCTGTCTCCTTGGGCCCAGAGGCTCAGGACAGGCATGCTTTCTGCCCAGACTCCTTCCTAAGAGAGGAGCACGCGCCCTGCCCTACTCATCCCCTCCTCTCTCCGTAGCAGCCAGGGTTCCGTCTCTCTGCGCAGGGATCGGGTGACACTTGTATTGCCACCGGCCGCTGTACATTCCAGGGCCGGCTCTCCTGCTTCGCAACCGTTTCCAGACCAGAAGGCCAACGGCTCCTGCTCTTCTCCCTGGGCAGCGTGCTGCACCTTCCACAGACATGCTCCTGGGGAGTGCAGTGAAAGACGTGTCCCTTTCCTTAAGCCTCTTTCCACAGGGGCAAGCGCGCTTCTCTCTCAGGCAGAGGGGTGCTAGGGCGAAGAGGATTTCGCTCCATGCGGGTATCTTCCACCATGCTGCAGAGACTAGCTCAGGCATTCAGCTGCAGCATCGCACACATCCGATTCTGATTTCCCAACGAATGCTTTGCCTTCCCAGAGGAGATGCCCGGGCAAAGAGTCTTTCGCTGTATGCGGGTTTCTCCCACCGCGAGACTGAGCTCAGGCAAGCAGCAGAAGAGACCTCAGAACTGACTCTGATTTCCCAGCGACTGCTATGTTTTCCCAGAGGTTTTCAGCTTGGCGCGAACCACACTTCGCTGCTGCTTCCTCAGCAAGGCTTTGGTCGTTCGCTCTGTCGCGGCAGGGAAGAAAAGCCACGGGAGAGCTGGTGCCTCTTGGGCCTTGCTTTCCCGGGGTCCAAGTTTGCGCCCCGGGTTCACCTTGCTAAGCCGATCTAAGCAGGCACAGTCCCAACCCTGCAGCAGCATGCGTGGCCTAGCATGGCACTCTATGCCTATTACCATCTCCTGGGGTAGGTAAGGCTTTGCCTTTTGTTCCGGCGCTCAGGCAGACTCAGGATCTAGGCCAGTGCCTTCACCACAGGAGAGAGGAGGCGACAGGATCCCTGTACACGGCCCGTACACTGGGATGGGGAACTGTGGGGGAGAGTCTCCACTCCTTCCTTGGCACACTCCCAGCCACCCACATAGCTGCCACATCTTGGTGGAAGACGGCATCTGACTGCCCGTTTCTCCATGGGGTTGTTTCTGCGAGTTGCGGGTATGGCACCTGGTGGCAAGCCCAAGTCTGCCCTTGGGACAGCTGGCCAAGGAGATGCTGTCCCCTTGGAACCAGAAGCACAGGACAGGCGTGACTTCTTCCCAGACTCCTTCCTCAGAGTGGAGCACACGCCCCTGCCCTAGTCGTCCCCTCATGTCTCCTTAGCAGCCAGGCTACCATCTCTCCGCACAGGGAGCGGGTGACACTTGTCTTGCTACCGGCCTGTTGTTCGGGCCACGGCAGGCTATCCTGCTTCCCGAGCATTTCCCGACCGCAAGGCCAAGGGCTCCTTCTCTCCTCCGGGGCAGCGCGCTGTGCCTTGCCCACACCTGCTCCTGGGGAACGCGGTGACAGACGTGTGCAACCACGCTTCTCTCTCAGGCAGAGGGGTGCAAGGGCAAAGAATATTTCGCTCCATGCGGTTATCTTCCACCGTGCTGCGGAGACAAGCTCAGGCAAGCAGCAGCAGCATCCCCAAACCCAACTCTGATTTACCAACGAATGCTGTGCTTTCCAAGGGCCGATGACAAGGCAAAGAGGCTTTCGCTCTATGCGGCTTTCTCCCACCACGAGACAGGGCTCAGGCAAGCAGCGGCAGCCCTCAGAACATTTCTCAGCGAATGCTGTGCTTTCGCAGAGGCTTTGGCTTGGAGGGAACAGCACTTCGCCCCTGTTTCCTCAGCAAGGCTTCAGTCGCGTCAGGGAAGAAGAGCTGCGGGAGAGCTGGTGCCTCTTGGGCCTTGCTTTCCCGGGCTCCATGTTCGCGTCCTGGGTTCACCCTGCCAGGTAAACTAAGACACAGCCACAACCCTGCAGCAACGTGCGTGGCCTAGGATGGCACTCTATGCACACTACCATCTCCCGGTGTAGCCAAACCTTGGCCTTTGGCACTGGACCTCAGGTGGACTCGCGGACTAGGTCAGTGCCTTCCTCACAGGAGAGGAGAGGCGACAGGATCCCTGAACACCGCCTGTTACTGGAATGGGGAGCTTTCAGGTTTTGTTGCCACTCCTTTCCGGCACACCCCCTGCCACCGACAACGCTGTCACATCCTCGAGGAAGATGGCATCTGACTGCCCGTTTCTCGAGGGAGCTGTTTCTGCGAGTTCAGGGTATGGTGCCTGGTAGCAAGCCCACGTCTGCCCTACGGACAGTTGTCCAAGGAGATGCTGTGCACTTGGGACCAGACGCACAGGACAGGCCCGCCTTCTTCCCAGACTCCTTCCACAGAGTGGAGCACGCGTCCCTTCCCTAGTCGTCCCTTCATGTCTCCATAGCAGCCAGGCTTCGTCTCTCCGCACAGGGAGCGGGTGACATTTGTCTTGCGACCGGCCTGCTGTTCCTAGAAGGGAAGGCTGTCCTGCTTCCCGACCGTTTCCCGACCACAAGGCCAACGGCTCCTTCTCTTCTCTGGGGGTGGCGTGCTGCGCGTTTCCCAGACTTGCTCCTGTGGAGCTCGGTGACAGACGTGTCCCTTTCCTTAAGGGCCTTTCAGATGTGCAACCATATTTCTTTATTAGGCAAAGGGGTGCTAGGGCAAAGAGTATTTCGCTCCATGCGGGTATCTTCTACCATGCTGCAGAGACTAGTTCAGGCACTCAGCTGCAGCATCCCACACATCCGATTCTGATTTCCCAACGAATGCTGTGCTTTCCCAGAGGAGATGCCCGGGGAAAGAGGCTTTCGCTGTATGCGGGTTTCTCCCACCGCGAGACTGGGCACAGGCAAGCAGCAGAAGAGCCCGCAGAACCGACTCTGATTTCTCAGCAAATGCTGTGCTTTCGCAGAGGCTTTGGCTTGAAGCGAACAGGACTTCGCCGCTGCCTCTTCAGCAAGGCTTCAGTCGCGTCAGGGAAGAAGTGCTGCGGGAGAGCTGGTGCCTCTTGGGGCCTTGCTATCCCGGGCTCCAAGTTCACATCCTGGGTTCATCCTGCCAAGCTGAAATAAGCAGACACAGCCTCGACCCTGCAGCTGCGTGCATGGCCTAGGATGGCACTCTGCTCACAATGCCATTTCTCAGCGTAGACACGGCCGGCCCCTGTGCTCAGGAATTCAGGTGGACAGGGGACTAGGCCAGTGCCTTCCCCATACTTGAGGAGACGCGAGAGGATCACTGCACACCGCCCGTGCCCTGGGATGGGGAGTAATGGATAACTGTCCCTGTTTCCCCGGGACACTCCCTGCCTCCGCCAATGCTGCCACATCCTGGAGGAAGACGGCATCTGATTGCCCGTTCCTCCAGGAGGTGTTTCTGCGAGTTCAGGGCCGGGAGCTTGGTGGCAAGCCCACGTCTGCCCTCTGGACAGGTGGCCAAGGAGATGCTTTCCACTTGGGACCAGAGGCACAGGAAAGTCCTTACTTCTGCCCAGACTCCTTCCTCAGATTGGAGCACGTTCCCCGCCCCAGTCGACTTCGTCTCTCTGCACAGGGAGTGGGTGACACTTGTATTGGCACTTGCCCGCTGTTCGTGCCAGGGCCGGCTCTTCAGCTTTGTGACTGTTTCCCGACCATAAGGCCAATGGCTCCTTCTCTTCTCCTGGGGCAGCTTGCTGCACTTTCCCCAGACATGCTCCTGGGGAGCGCAGTGAAAGACGTGTCCCTTTCCTTAAGCCTATTTCCACAGGTGCAAGCGCGCTTCTCTTTCAGGCAGAGGGAATGCTAGGGCGAAGAGTATTTCGCCCCATGCTGGTATCATTCACCGTACTGTGGAGACTAGCTCAGGCAAGTAGCAGCAGCATCTCCAAACCCAACTCAGATTTCCCAACGAATGCTGTGCTTTCCAAGGGCAGATGACAAGGCAAAGAGGCTTTCGCTGTATGCGGGTTCATCCCACCGTGAGACAGGGTTCAGGCAAGCAGCAGCAGCACGCAGAACATTTCTCAGCGAATGCTGTGATTTCGCAGAGGCGTTGGCTTGTAGCGAACACACGTCACCGCTGCTTCCTCAGCAAGGCTTCAGTCGCGTCAGGGAGGAAAAGCTGGAGGAGAGCTGGTGCCTCTTGGGCCTTGCTTTCCCGGGCTCGATGTTCGCGTCCTGGGTTCACCCTGCCAGGTGACACAGCCACAACCCTGCAGTAGCGTGCGGAGCCTAGGATGGCACCCTATACACACTGCCATCTCCCGGTGTAGGCATCGATTCGCCTTTTACTCTGGCGATCAGGCGGACTCGCGGACTAGCCCAGTGCTTTCCCCACAGGAAAGGAGAGGTGACAGGATCCCTGCACACCGCCCGTGCACTGACTAGGGAGCCTTGGTTGACTGTCCCCACCCCTCCCCTTAAACCCCGTGCCTCCTCCAACGTTCCACATCCTGGAGGAAGACGGCGTCTGACTCCCCGTTATTTCAGGGAGCTGTTTCTGCGAGTTCAAGCACATGTCTGCCCCAGGGACAGGTGGCCAAAGAGCTGCTCTCTCCTTGGGCCCAGAGGGTCAGGACATGCATGCTTTCTGCCCAGACTCCTTCCTAAGAGTGGAGCACGTGCCCTGCCCTACTCATCCCCTCCTCTCTCCGTAGCTGCCAGGCTTCCGTCTCACTGCGCAGGGATCGGGTGACACTTGTATTGCCACCGGCCGCTGTGCCTGCCAGGGCCGGCTCTCCTGCTTCGCAACCGTTTCCAGACCAGAAGGCCAACGGCTCCTGCTCTTCTCCCTGGGCAGCGTGCTGCACCTTCCACAGACATGCTCCTGGGGAGCGCAGTGAAAGACGTGTCCCTTTCCTTAAGCCTCTTTCCACAGGGGCAAGCGCGCTTCTCTCTCAGGCAGAGGGGTGCTAGGGCGAAGAGGATTTCGCTCCATGCGGGTATCTTCCACCATGCTGCAGAGACTAGCTCAGGCATTCAGCTGCAGCATCGCACACATCCGATTCTGATTTCCAAACGAATGCTTTGCCTTCCCAGAGGAGATGCCCGGGCAAAGAGTCTTTCGCTGTATGCGGGTTTCTCCCACCGCGAGACTGAGCTCAGGCAAGCAGCAGAAGAGACCTCAGAACTGACTCTGATTTCCCAGCGACTGCTATGTTTTCCCAGAGGTTTTCAGCTTGGCGCGAACCACACTTCGCTGCTGCTTCCTCAGCAAGGCTTTGGTCGTTCGCTCTGTCGCGGCAGGGAAGAAAAGCCACGGGAGAGCTGGTGCCTCTTGGGCCTTGCTTTCCCGGGGTCCAAGTTTGCGCCCCGGGTTCACCTTGCTAAGCCGATCTAAGCAGGCACAGTCCCAACCCTGCAGCAGCGTGCGTGGCCTAGCATGGCACTCTATGCCTATTACCATCTCCTGGGGTAGGTAAGGCTTTGCCTTTTGTTCCGGCGCTCAGGCAGACTCAGGGTCTAGGCCAGTGCCTTCACCACAGGAGAGAGGAGGCGACAGGATCCCTGTACACGGCCCGTACACTGGGATGGGGAACTGTGGGGGAGAGTCTCCACTCCTTCCTTGGCACACTCCCAGCCACCCACATAGCTGCCACATCTTGGTGGAAGACGGCATCTGACTGCCCGTTTCTCCATGGGGTTGTTTCTGCGAGTTGCGGGTATGGCACCTGGTGGCAAGCCCAAGTCTGCCCTTGGGACAGCTGGCCGAGGAGATGCTGTCCCCTTGGAACCAGAAGCACAGGACAGGCGTGACTTCTTCCCAGACTCCTTCCTCAGAGTGGAGCACACGCCCCGGCCCTAGTCGTCCCCTCATGTCTCCTTAGCAGCCAGGCTACCATCTCTCCGCACAGGGAGCGGGTGACACTTGTCTTGCTACCGGCCTGCTGTTCGGGCCACGGCAGGCTATCCTGCTTCCCGAGCATTTCCCGACCGCAAGGCCAAGGGCTCCTTCTCTCCTCCGGGGCAGCGCGCTGTGCCTTCCCCACACCTGCTCCTGGGGAACGCGGTGACAGACGTGTGCAACCACGCTTCTCTCTCAGGCAGAGGGGTGCAAGGGCAAAGAATATTTCGCTCCATGCGGTTATCTTCCACCGTGCTGCGGAGACAAGCTCAGGCAAGCAGCAGCAGCATCCTCAAACCCAACTCTGATTTACCAACGAATGCTGTGCTTTCCAAGGGCCGATGACAAGGCAAAGAGGCTTTCGCTCTATGCGGCTTTCTCCCACCACGAGACAGGGCTCAGGCAAGCAGCGGCAGCCCTCAGAACATTTCTCAGCGAATGCTGTGCTTTCGCAGAGGCTTTGGCTTGGAGGGAACAGCACTTCGCCCCTGTTTCCTCAGCAAGGCTTCAGTCGCGTCAGGGAAGAAGAGCTGCGGGAGAGCTGGTGCCTCTTGGGCCTTGCTTTCCCGGGCTCCATGTTCGCGTCCTGGGTTCACCCTGCCAGGTAAACTAAGACACAGCCACAACCCTGCAGCAACGTGCGTGGCCTAGGATGGCACTCTATGCACACTACCATCTCCCGGTGTAGCCAAACCTTGGCCTTTGGCACTGGACCTCAGGTGGACTCGCGGACTAGGTCAGTGCCTTCCTCACAGGAGAGGAGAGGCGACAGGATCCCTGAACACCGCCCGTTACTGGAATGGGGAGCTTTCAGGTTTTGTTGCCACTCCTTTCCGGCACACCCCCTGCCACCGACAACGCTGTCACATCCTGGAGGAAGATGGCATCTGACTGCCCGTTTCTCGAGGGAGCTGTTTCTGCGAGTTCAGGGTATGGTGCCTGGTAGCAAGCCCACGTCTGCCCTACGGACAGTTGTCCAAGGAGATGCTGTGCACTTGGGACCAGACGCACAGGACAGGCCCGCCTTCTTCCCAGACTCCTTCCACAGAGTGGAGCACGCGTCCCTTCCCTAGTCGTCCCTTCATGTCTCCATAGCAGCCAGGCTTCGTCTCTCCGCACAGGGAGCGGGTGACATTTGTCTTGCGACCGGCCTGCTGTTCCTAGAAGGGAAGGCTGTCCTGCTTCCCGACCGTTTCCCGACCACAAGGCCAACGGCTCCTTCTCTTCTCTGGGGGTGGCGTGCTGCGCGTTTCCCAGACTTGCTCCTGTGGAGCTCGGTGACAGACGTGTCCCTTTCCTTAAGGGCCTTTCAGATGTGCAACCATATTTCTTTATTAGGCAAAGGGGTGCTAGGGCAAAGAGTATTTCGCTCCATGCGGGTATCTTCCACCATGCTGCAGAGACTAGTTCAGGCACTCAGCTGCAGCATCCCACACATCCGATTCTGATTTCCCAACGAATGCTGTGCTTTCCCAGAGGAGATGCCCGGGGAAAGAGGCTTTCGCTGTATGCGGGTTTCTCCCACCGCGAGACTGGGCACAGGCAAGCAGCAGAAGAGCCCGCAGAACCGACTCTGATTTCTCAGCAAATGCTGTGCTTTCGCAGAGGCTTTGGCTTGAAGCGAACAGGACTTCGCCGCTGCCTCTTCAGCAAGGCTTCAGTCGCGTCAGGGAAGAAGTGCTGCGGGAGAGCTGGTGCCTCTTGGGGCCTTGCTATCCCGGGCTCCAAGTTCACATCCTGGGTTCATCCTGCCAAGCTGAAATAAGCAGACACAGCCTCGACCCTGCAGCTGCGTGCATGGCCTAGGATGGCACTCTGCTCACAATGCCATTTCTCAGCGTAGACACGGCCGGCCCCTGTGCTCAGGCATTCAGGTGGACAGGGGACTAGGCCAGTGCCTTCCCCATACTTGAGGAGACGCGAGAGGATCACTGCACACCGCCCGTGCCCTGGGATGGGGAGTAATGGATAACTGTCCCTGTTTCCCCGGGACACTCCCTGCCTCCGCCAATGCTGCCACATCCTGGAGGAAGACGGCATCTGATTGCCCGTTCCTCCAGGAGGTGTTTCTGCGAGTTCAGGGCCGGGAGCTTGGTGGCAAGCCCACGTCTGCCCTCTGGACAGGTGGCCAAGGAGATGCTTTCCACTTGGGACCAGAGGCACAGGAAAGTCCTTACTTCTGCCCAGACTCCTTCCTCAGATTGGAGCACGTTCCCCGCCCCAATCGACCCTCATGTCTCCTTAGCAGCCAGACTTCGTCTCTCTGCACAGGGAGTGGGTGACACTTGTATTGGCACTTGCCCGCTGTTCCTGCCAGGGCCGGCTCTTCAGCTTTGTGACTGTTTCCCGACCATAAGGCCAATGGCTCCTTCTCTTCTCCTGGGGCAGCTTGCTGCACTTTCCCCAGACATGCTCCTGGGGAGCGCAGTGAAAGACGTGTCCCTTTCCTTAAGCCTATTTCCACAGGTGCAAGCGCGCTTCTCTTTCAGGCAGAGGGAATGCTAGGGCGAAGAGTATTTCGCCCCATGCTGGTATCATTCACCGTACTGTGGAGACTAGCTCAGGCAAGTAGCAGCAGCATCTCCAAACCCAACTCAGATTTCCCAACGAATGCTGTGCTTTCCAAGGGCAGATGACAAGGCAAAGAGGCTTTCGCTGTATGCGGGTTCATCCCACCGTGAGACAGGGTTCAGGCAAGCAGCAGCAGCCCGCAGAACATTTCTCAGCGAATGCTGTGATTTCGTAGTGGCTTTGGCTTGGAGCGAACAGCACTTCGCCGCTGCTTCCTCAGCAAGGCTTCAGTCGCGTCAGGGAAGAAGAGCTGCGGGAGAGCTGGTGCCTCTTGGGCCTTGCTTTCCCGGGCTCGATGTTCGCGTCCTGGGTTCACCCTGCCAGGTGACACAGCCACAACCCTGCAGTAGCGTGCGGAGCCTAGGATGGCACCCTATACACGCTGCCATCTCCCGGTGTAGGCATCGCTTCGCCTTTTACTCTGGCGATCAGGCGGACTCGCGGACTAGCCCAGTGCTTTCCCCACAGGAAAGGAGAGGTGACAGGATCCCTGCACACCGCCCGTGCACTGACTAGGGAGCCTTGGTTGACTGTCCCCACCCCTCCCCTTAAACCCCGTGCCTCCTCCAACGTTCCACATCCTGGAGGAAGACGGCGTCTGACTCCCCGTTATTTCAGGGAGCTGTTTCTGCGAGTTCAAGCACATGTCTGCCCCAGGGACAGGTGGCCAAAGAGCTGCTCTCTCCTTGGGCCCAGAGGGTCAGGACATGCATGCTTTCTGCCCAGACTCCTTCCTAAGAGTGGAGCACGTGCCCTGCCCTACTCATCCCCTCCTCTCTCCGTAGCTGCCAGGCTTCCGTCTCACTGCGCAGGGATCGGGTGACACTTGTATTGCCACCGGCCGCTGTGCCTGCCAGGGCCGGCTCTCCTGCTTCGCAACCGTTTCCAGACCAGAAGGCCAACGGCTCCTGCTCTTCTCCCTGGGCAGCGTGCTGCACCTTCCACAGACATGCTCCTGGGGAGCGCAGTGAAAGACGTGTCCCTTTCCTTAAGCCTCTTTCCACAGGGGCAAGCGCGCTTCTCTCTCAGGCAGAGGGGTGCTAGGGCGAAGAGGATTTCGCTCCATGCGGGTATCTTCCACCATGCTGCAGAGACTAGCTCAGGCATTCAGCTGCAGCATCGCACACATCCGATTCTGATTTCCCAACGAATGCTTTGCCTTCCCAGAGGAGATGCCCGGGCAAAGAGTCTTTCGCTGTATGCGGGTTTCTCCCACCGCGAGACTGAGCTCAGGCAAGCAGCAGAAGAGACCTCAGAACTGACTCTGATTTCCCAGCGACTGCTATGTTTTCCCAGAGGTTTTCAGCTTGGCGCGAACCACACTTCGCTGCTGCTTCCTCAGCAAGGCTTTGGTCGTTCGCTCTGTCGCGGCAGGGAAGAAAAGCCACGGGAGAGCTGGTGCCTCTTGGGCCTTGCTTTCCCGGGGTCCAAGTTTGCGCCCCGGGTTCACCTTGCTAAGCCGATCTAAGCAGGCACAGTCCCAACCCTGCAGCAGCGTGCGTGGCCTAGCATGGCACTCTATGCCTATTACCATCTCCTGGGGTAGGTAAGGCTTTGCCTTTTGTTCCGGCGCTCAGGCAGACTCAGGGTCTAGGCCAGTGCCTTCACCACAGGAGAGAGGAGGCGACAGGATCCCTGTACCTGTACACGGCCCGTACACTGGGATGGGGAACTGTGGGGGAGAGTCTCCACTCCTTCCTTGGCACACTCCCAGCCACCCACATAGCTGCCACATCTTGGTGGAAGACGGCATCTGACTGCCCGTTTCTCCATGGGGTTGTTTCTGAGAGTTGCGGGTATGGCACCTGGTGGCAAGCCCAAGTCTGCCCTTGGGACAGCTGGCCGAGGAGATGCTGTCCCCTTGGAACCAGAAGCACATGACAGGCGTGACTTCTTCCCAGACTCCTTCCTCAGAGTGGAGCACACGCCCCTGCCCTAGTCGTCCCCTCATGTCTCCTTAGCAGCCAGGCTACCATCTCTCCGCACAGGGAGCGGGTGACACTTGTCTTGCTACCGGCCTGCTGTTCGGGCCACGGCAGGCTATCCTGCTTCCCGAGCATTTCCCGACCGCAAGGCCAAGGGCTCCTTCTCTCCTCCGGGGCAGCGCGCTGTGCCTTCCCCACACCTGCTCCTGGGGAACGCGGTGACAGACGTGTGCAACCACGCTTCTCTCTCAGGCAGAGGGGTGCAAGGGCAAAGAATATTTCGCTCCATGCGGTTATCTTCCACCATGCTGCGGAGACAAGCTCAGGCAAGCAGCAGCAGCATCCCCAAACCCAACTCTGATTTACCAACGAATGCTGTGCTTTCCAAGGGCCGATGACAAGGCAAAGAGGCTTTCGCTCTATGCGGCTTTCTCCCACCACGAGACAGGGCTCAGGCAAGCAGCGGCAGCCCTCAGAACATTTCTCAGCGAATGCTGTGCTTTCGCAGAGGCTTTGGCTTGGAGGGAACAGCACTTCGCCCCTGTTTCCTCAGCAAGGCTTCAGTCGCGTCAGGGAAGAAGAGCTGCGGGAGAGCTGGTGCCTCTTGGGCCTTGCTTTCCCGGGCTCCATGTTCGCGTCCTGGGTTCACCCTGCCAGGTAAACTAAGACACAGCCACAACCCTGCAGCAACGTGCGTGGCCTAGGATGGCACTCTATGCACACTACCATCTCCCGGTGTAGCCAAACCTTGGCCTTTGGCACTGGACCTCAGGTGGACTCGCGGACTAGGTCAGTGCCTTCCTCACAGGAGAGGAGAGGCGACAGGATCCCTGAACACCGCCCGTTACTGGAATGGGGAGCTTTCAGGTTTTGTTGCCACTCCTTTCCGGCACACCCCCTGCCACCGACAACGCTGTCACATCCTGGAGGAAGATGGCATCTGACTGCCCGTTTCTCGAGGGAGCTGTTTCTGCGAGTTCAGGGTATGGTGCCTGGTAGCAAGCCCACGTCTGCCCTACGGACAGTTGTCCAAGGAGATGCTGTGCACTTGGGACCAGACGCACAGGACAGGCCCGCCTTCTTCCCAGACTCCTTCCACAGAGTGGAGCACGCGTCCCTTCCCTAGTCGTCCCTTCATGTCTCCATAGCAGCCAGGCTTCGTCTCTCCGCACAGGGAGCGGGTGACATTTGTCTTGCGACCGGCCTGCTGTTCCTAGAAGGGAAGGCTCTCCTGCTTCCCGACCGTTTCCCGACCACAAGGCCAACGGCTCCTTCTCTTCTCTGGGGGTGGCGTGCTGCGCGTTTCCCAGACTTGCTCCTGTGGAGCTCGGTGACAGACGTGTCCCTTTCCTTAAGGGCCTTTCAGATGTGCAACCATATTTCTTTATTAGGCAAAGGGGTGCTAGGGCAAAGAGTATTTCGCTCCATGCGGGTATCTTCCACCATGCTGCAGAGACTAGTTCAGGCACTCAGCTGCAGCATCCCACACATCCGATTCTGATTTCCCAACGAATGCTGTGCTTTCCCAGAGGAGATGCCCGGGGAAAGAGGCTTTCGCTGTATGCGGGTTTCTCCCACCGCGAGACTGGGCACAGGCAAGCAGCAGAAGAGCCCGCAGAACCGACTCTGATTTCTCAGCAAATGCTGTGCTTTCGCAGAGGCTTTGGCTTGAAGCGAACAGGACTTCGCCGCTGCCTCTTCAGCAAGGCTTCAGTCGCGTCAGGGAAGAAGTGCTGCGGGAGAGCTGGTGCCTCCTGGGGCCTTGCTATCCCGGGCTCCAAGTTCACATCCTGGGTTCATCCTGCCAAGCTGAAATAAGCAGACACAGCCTCGACCCTGCAGCTGCGTGCATGGCCTAGGATGGCACTCTGCTCACAATGCCATTTCTCAGCGTAGACACGGCCGGCCCCTGTGCTCAGGCATTCAGGTGGACAGGGGACTAGGCCAGTGCCTTCCCCATACTTGAGGAGACGCGAGAGGATCACTGCACACCGCCCGTGCCCTGGGATGGGGAGTAATGGATAACTGTCCCTGTTTCCCCGGGACACTCCCTGCCTCCGCCAATGCTGCCACATCCTGGAGGAAGACGGCATCTGATTGCCCGTTCCTCCAGGAGGTGTTTCTGCGAGTTCAGGGCCGGGAGCTTGGTGGCAAGCCCACGTCTGCCCTCTGGACAGGTGGCCAAGGAGATGCTTTCCACTTGGGACCAGAGGCACAGGAAAGTCCTTACTTCTGCCCAGACTCCTTCCTCAGATTGGAGCACGTTCCCCGCCCCAATCGACCCTCATGTCTCCTTAGCAGCCAGACTTCGTCTCTCTGCACAGGGAGTGGGTGACACTTGTATTGGCACTTGCCCGCTGTTCCTGCCAGGGCCGGCTCTTCAGCTTTGTGACTGTTTCCCGACCATAAGGCCAATGGCTCCTTCTCTTCTCCTGGGGCAGCTTGCTGCACATTCCCCAGACATGCTCCTGGGGAGCGCAGTGAAAGACGTGTCCCTTTCCTTAAGCCTATTTCCACAGGTGCAAGCGCGCTTCTCTTTCAGGCAGAGGGAATGCTAGGGCGAAGAGTATTTCGCCCCATGCTGGTATCATTCACCGTACTGTGGAGACTAGCTCAGGCAAGTAGCAGCAGCATCTCCAAACCCAACTCAGATTTCCCAACGAATGCTGTGCTTTCCAAGGGCAGATGACAAGGCAAAGAGGCTTTCGCTGTATGCGGGTTCATCCCACTGTGAGACAGGGTTCAGGCAAGCAGCAGCAGCCCGCAGAACATTTCTCAGCGAATGCTGTGATTTCGTAGTGGCTTTGGCTTGGAGCGAACAGCACTTCGCCGCTGCTTCCTCAGCAAGGCTTCAGTCGCGTCAGGGAAGAAGAGCTGCGGGAGAGCTGGTGCCTCTTGGGCCTTGCTTTCCCGGGCTCCATGTTCGCTTCCTGGGTTCACCCTGCCAGGTGACACAGCCACAACCCTGCAGTAGCGTGCGGAGCCTAGGATGGCACCCTATACACGCTGCCATCTCCCGGTGTAGGCATCGCTTCGCCTTTTACTCTGGCGATCAGGCGGACTCGCGGACTAGCCCAGTGCTTTCCCCACAGGAAAGGAGAGGTGACAGGATCCCTGCACACCGCCCGTGCACTGACTAGGGAGCCTTGGTTGACTGTCCCCACCCCTCCCCTTAAACCCCGTGCCTCCTCCAACGTTCCACATCCTGGAGGAAGACGGCGTCTGACTCCCCGTTATTTCAGGGAGCTGTTTCTGCGAGTTCAAGCACATGTCTGCCCCAGGGACAGGTGGCCAAAGAGCTGCTCTCTCCTTGGGCCCAGAGGGTCAGGACATGCATGCTTTCTGCCCAGACTCCTTCCTAAGAGTGGAGCACGTGCCCTGCCCTACTCATCCCCTCCTCTCTCCGTAGCTGCCAGGCTTCCGTCTCACTGCGCAGGGATCGGGTGACACTTGTATTGCCACCGGCCGCTGTGCCTGCCAGGGCCGGCTCTCCTGCTTCGCAACCGTTTCCAGACCAGAAGGCCAACGGCTCCTGCTCTTCTCCCTGGGCAGCGTGCTGCACCTTCCACAGACATGCTCCTGGGGAGCGCAGTGAAAGACGTGTCCCTTTCCTTAAGCCTCTTTCCACAGGGGCAAGCGCGCTTCTCTCTCAGGCAGAGGGGTGCTAGGGCGAAGAGGATTTCGCTCCATGCGGGTATCTTCCACCATGCTGCAGAGACTAGCTCAGGCATTCAGCTGCAGCATCGCACACATCCGATTCTGATTTCCCAACGAATGCTTTGCCTTCCCAGAGGAGATGCCCGGGCAAAGAGTCTTTCGCTGTATGCGGGTTTCTCCCACCGCGAGACTGAGCTCAGGCAAGCAGCAGAAGAGACCTCAGAACTGACTCTGATTTCCCAGCGACTGCTATGTTTTCCCAGAGGTTTTCAGCTTGGCGCGAACCACACTTCGCTGCTGCTTCCTCAGCAAGGCTTTGGTCGTTCGCTCTGTCGCGGCAGGGAAGAAAAGCCACGGGAGAGCTGGTGCCTCTTGGGCCTTGCTTTCCCGGGGTCCAAGTTTGCGCCCCGGGTTCACCTTGCTAAGCCGATCTAAGCAGGCACAGTCCCAACCCTGCAGCAGCGTGCGTGGCCTAGCATGGCACTCTATGCCTATTACCATCTCCTGGGGTAGGTAAGGCTTTGCCTTTTGTTCCGGCGCTCAGGCAGACTCAGGGTCTAGGCCAGTGCCTTCACCACAGGAGAGAGGAGGCGACAGGATCCCTGTACCTGTACACGGCCCGTACACTGGGATGGGGAACTGTGGGGGAGAGTCTCCACTCCTTCCTTGGCACACTCCCAGCCACCCACATAGCTGCCACATCTTGGTGGAAGACGGCATCTGACTGCCCGTTTCTCCATGGGGTTGTTTCTGAGAGTTGCGGGTATGGCACCTGGTGGCAAGCCCAAGTCTGCCCTTGGGACAGCTGGCCGAGGAGATGCTGTCCCCTTGGAACCAGAAGCACATGACAGGCGTGACTTCTTCCCAGACTCCTTCCTCAGAGTGGAGCACACGCCCCTGCCCTAGTCGTCCCCTCATGTCTCCTTAGCAGCCAGGCTACCATCTCTCCGCACAGGGAGCGGGTGACACTTGTCTTGCTACCGGCCTGCTGTTCGGGCCACGGCAGGCTATCCTGCTTCCCGAGCATTTCCCGACCGCAAGGCCAAGGGCTCCTTCTCTCCTCCGGGGCAGCGCGCTGTGCCTTCCCCACACCTGCTCCTGGGGAACGCGGTGACAGACGTGTGCAACCACGCTTCTCTCTCAGGCAGAGGGGTGCAAGGGCAAAGAATATTTCGCTCCATGCGGTTATCTTCCACCATGCTGCGGAGACAAGCTCAGGCAAGCAGCAGCAGCATCCCCAAACCCAACTCTGATTTACCAACGAATGCTGTGCTTTCCAAGGGCCGATGACAAGGCAAAGAGGCTTTCGCTCTATGCGGCTTTCTCCCACCACGAGACAGGGCTCAGGCAAGCAGCGGCAGCCCTCAGAACATTTCTCAGCGAATGCTGTGCTTTCGCAGAGGCTTTGGCTTGGAGGGAACAGCACTTCGCCCCTGTTTCCTCAGCAAGGCTTCAGTCGCGTCAGGGAAGAAGAGCTGCGGGAGAGCTGGTGCCTCTTGGGCCTTGCTTTCCCGGGCTCCATGTTCGCGTCCTGGGTTCACCCTGCCAGGTAAACTAAGACACAGCCACAACCCTGCAGCAACGTGCGTGGCCTAGGATGGCACTCTATGCACACTACCATCTCCCGGTGTAGCCAAACCTTGGCCTTTGGCACTGGACCTCAGGTGGACTCGCGGACTAGGTCAGTGCCTTCCTCACAGGAGAGGAGAGGCGACAGGATCCCTGAACACCGCCCGTTACTGGAATGGGGAGCTTTCAGGTTTTGTTGCCACTCCTTTCCGGCACACCCCCTGCCACCGACAACGCTGTCACATCCTGGAGGAAGATGGCATCTGACTGCCCGTTTCTCGAGGGAGCTGTTTCTGCGAGTTCAGGGTATGGTGCCTGGTAGCAAGCCCACGTCTGCCCTACGGACAGTTGTCCAAGGAGATGCTGTGCACTTGGGACCAGACGCACAGGACAGGCCCGCCTTCTTCCCAGACTCCTTCCACAGAGTGGAGCACGCGTCCCTTCCCTAGTCGTCCCTTCATGTCTCCATAGCAGCCAGGCTTCGTCTCTCCGCACAGGGAGCGGGTGACATTTGTCTTGCGACCGGCCTGCTGTTCCTAGAAGGGAAGGCTCTCCTGCTTCCCGACCGTTTCCCGACCACAAGGCCAACGGCTCCTTCTCTTCTCTGGGGGTGGCGTGCTGCGCGTTTCCCAGACTTGCTCCTGTGGAGCTCGGTGACAGACGTGTCCCTTTCCTTAAGGGCCTTTCAGATGTGCAACCATATTTCTTTATTAGGCAAAGGGGTGCTAGGGCAAAGAGTATTTCGCTCCATGCGGGTATCTTCCACCATGCTGCAGAGACTAGTTCAGGCACTCAGCTGCAGCATCCCACACATCCGATTCTGATTTCCCAACGAATGCTGTGCTTTCCCAGAGGAGATGCCCGGGGAAAGAGGCTTTCGCTGTATGCGGGTTTCTCCCACCGCGAGACTGGGCACAGGCAAGCAGCAGAAGAGCCCGCAGAACCGACTCTGATTTCTCAGCAAATGCTGTGCTTTCGCAGAGGCTTTGGCTTGAAGCGAACAGGACTTCGCCGCTGCCTCTTCAGCAAGGCTTCAGTCGCGTCAGGGAAGAAGTGCTGCGGGAGAGCTGGTGCCTCTTGGGGCCTTGCTATCCCGGGCTCCAAGTTCACATCCTGGGTTCATCCTGCCAAGCTGAAATAAGCAGACACAGCCTCGACCCTGCAGCTGCGTGCATGGCCTAGGATGGCACTCTGCTCACAATGCCATTTCTCAGCGTAGACACGGCTGGCCCCTGTGCTCAGGCATTCAGGTGGACAGGGGACTAGGCCAGTGCCTTCCCCATACTTGAGGAGACGCGAGAGGATCACTGCACACCGCCCGTGCCCTGGGATGGGGAGTAATGGATAACTGTCCCTGTTTCCCCGGGACACTCCCTGCCTCCGCCAATGCTGCCACATCCTGGAGGAAGACGGCATCTGATTGCCCGTTCCTCCAGGAGGTGTTTCTGCGAGTTCAGGGCCGGGAGCTTGGTGGCAAGCCCACGTCTGCCCTCTGGACAGGTGGCCAAGGAGATGCTTTCCACTTGGGACCAGAGGCACAGGAAAGTCCTTACTTCTGCCCAGACTCCTTCCTCAGATTGGAGCACGTTCCCCGCCCCAATCGACTTCGTCTCTCTGCACAGGGAGTGGGTGACACTTGTATTGGCACTTGCCCGCTGTTCCTGCCAGGGCCGGCTCTTCAGCTTTGTGACTGTTTCCCGACCATAAGGCCAATGGCTCCTTCTCTTCTCCTGGGGCAGCTTGCTGCACTTTCCCCAGACATGCTCCTGGGGAGCGCAGTGAAAGACGTGTCCCTTTCCTTAAGCCTATTTCCACAGGTGCAAGCGCGCTTCTCTTTCAGGCAGAGGGAATGCTAGGGCGAAGAGTATTTCGCCCCATGCTGGTATCATTCACCGTACTGTGGAGACTAGCTCAGGCAAGTAGCAGCAGCATCTCCAAACCCAACTCAGATTTCCCAACGAATGCTGTGCTTTCCAAGGGCAGATGACAAGGCAAAGAGGCTTTCGCTGTATGCGGGTTCATCCCACCGTGAGACAGGGTTCAGGCAAGCAGCAGCAGCACGCAGAACATTTCTCAGCGAATGCTGTGATTTCGCAGAGGCGTTGGCTTGTAGCGAACACACGTCACCGCTGCTTCCTCAGCAAGGCTTCAGTCGCGTCAGGGAGGAAAAGCTGGAGGAGAGCTGGTGCCTCTTGGGCCTTGCTTTCCCGGGCTCGATGTTCGCGTCCTGGGTTCACCCTGCCAGGTGACACAGCCACAACCCTGCAGTAGCGTGCGGAGCCTAGGATGGCACCCTATACACACTGCCATCTCCCGGTGTAGGCATCGCTTCGCCTTTTACTCTGGCGATCAGGCGGACTCGCGGACTAGCCCAGTGCTTTCCCCACAGGAAAGGAGAGGTGACAGGATCCCTGCACACCGCCCGTGCACTGACTAGGGAGCCTTGGTTGACTGTCCCCACCCCTCCCCTTAAACCCCGTGCCTCCTCCAACGTTCCACATCCTGGAGGAAGACGGCGTCTGACTCCCCGTTATTTCAGGGAGCTGTTTCTGCGAGTTCAAGCACATGTCTGCCCCAGGGACAGGTGGCCAAAGAGCTGCTCTCTCCTTGGGCCCAGAGGGTCAGGACATGCATGCTTTCTGCCCAGACTCCTTCCTAAGAGTGGAGCACGTGCCCTGCCCTACTCATCCCCTCCTCTCTCTGTAGCTGCCAGGCTTCCGTCTCACTGCGCAGGGATCGGGTGACACTTGTTTTGCCACCGGCCGCTGTGCCTGCCAGGGCCGGCTCTCCTGCTTCGCAACCGTTTCCAGACCAGAAGGCCAACGGCTCCTGCTCTTCTCCCTGGGCAGCGTGCTGCACCTTCCACAGACATGCTCCTGGGGAGCGCAGTGAAAGACGTGTCCCTTTCCTTAAGCCTCTTTCCACAGGGGCAAGCGCGCTTCTCTCTCAGGCAGAGGGGTGCTAGGGCGAAGAGGATTTCGCTCCATGCGGGTATCTTCCACCATGCTGCAGAGACTAGCTCAGGCATTCAGCTGCAGCATCGCACACATCCGATTCTGATTTCCCAACGAATGCTTTGCCTTCCCAGAGGAGATGCCCGGGCAAAGAGTCTTTCGCTGTATGCGGGTTTCTCCCACCGCGAGACTGAGCTCAGGCAAGCAGCAGAAGAGACCTCAGAACTGACTCTGATTTCCCAGCGACTGCTATGTTTTCCCAGAGGTTTTCAGCTTGGCGCGAACCACACTTCGCTGCTGCTTCCTCAGCAAGGCTTTGGTCGTTCGCTCTGTCGCGGCAGGGAAGAAAAGCCACGGGAGAGCTGGTGCCTCTTGGGCCTTGCTTTCCCGGGGTCCAAGTTTGCGCCCCGGGTTCACCTTGCTAAGCCGATCTAAGCAGGCACAGTCCCAACCCTGCAGCAGCGTGCGCGGCCTAGCATGGCACTCTATGCCTATTACCATCTCCTGGGGTAGGTAAGGCTTTGCCTTTTGTTCCGGCGCTCAGGCAGACTCAGGGTCTAGGCCAGTGCCTTCACCACAGGAGAGAGGAGGCGACAGGATCCCTGTACACGGCCCGTACACTGGGATGGGGAACTGTGGGGGAGAGTCTCCACTCCTTCCTTGGCACACTCCCAGCCACCCACATAGCTGCCACATCTTGGTGGAAGACGGCATCTGACTGCCCGTTTCTCCATGGGGTTGTTTCTGCGAGTTGCGGGTATGGCACCTGGTGGCAAGCCCAAGTCTGCCCTTGGGACAGCTGGCCGAGGAGATGCTGTCCCCTTGGAACCAGAAGCACAGGACAGGCGTGACTTCTTCCCAGACTCCTTCCTCAGAGTGGAGCACACGCCCCTGCCCTAGTCGTCCCCTCATGTCTCCTTAGCAGCCAGGCTACCATCTCTCCGCACAGGGAGCGGGTGACACTTGTCTTGCTACCGGCCTGCTGTTCGGGCCACGGCAGGCTATCCTGCTTCCCGAGCATTTCCCGACCGCAAGGCCAAGGGCTCCTTCTCTCCTCCGGGGCAGCGCGCTGTGCCTTCCCCACACCTGCTCCTGGGGAACGCGGTGACAGACGTGTGCAACCACGCTTCTCTCTCAGGCAGAGGGGTGCAAGGGCAAAGAATATTTCGCTCCATGCGGTTATCTTCCACCGTGCTGCGGAGACAAGCTCAGGCAAGCAGCAGCAGCATCCTCAAACCCAACTCTGATTTACCAACGAATGCTGTGCTTTCCAAGGGCCGATGACAAGGCAAAGAGGCTTTCGCTCTATGCGGCTTTCTCCCACCACGAGACAGGGCTCAGGCAAGCAGCGGCAGCCCTCAGAACATTTCTCAGCGAATGCTGTGCTTTCGCAGAGGCTTTGGCTTGGAGGGAACAGCACTTCGCCCCTGTTTCCTCAGCAAGGCTTCAGTCGCGTCAGGGAAGAAGAGCTGCGGGAGAGCTGGTGCCTCTTGGGCCTTGCTTTCCCGGGCTCCATGTTCGCGTCCTGGGTTCACCCTGCCAGGTAAACTAAGACACAGCCACAACCCTGCAGCAACGTGCGTGGCCTAGGATGGCACTCTATGCACACTACCATCTCCCGGTGTAGCCAAACCTTGGCCTTTGGCACTGGACCTCAGGTGGACTCGCGGACTAGGTCAGTGCCTTCCTCACAGGAGAGGAGAGGCGACAGGATCCCTGAACACCGCCCGTTACTGGAATGGGGAGCTTTCAGGTATTGTTGCCACTCCTTTCCGGCACACCCCCTGCCACCGACAACGCTGTCACATCCTGGAGGAAGATGGCATCTGACTGCCCGTTTCTCGAGGGAGCTGTTTCTGCGAGTTCAGGGTATGGTGCCTGGTAGCAAGCCCACGTCTGCCCTACGGACAGTTGTCCAAGGAGATGCTGTGCACTTGGGACCAGACGCACAGGACAGGCCCGCCTTCTTCCCAGACTCCTTCCACAGAGTGGAGCACGCGTCCCTTCCCTAGTCGTCCCTTCATGTCTCCATAGCAGCCAGGCTTCGTCTCTCCGCACAGGGAGCGGGTGACATTTGTCTTGCGACCGGCCTGCTGTTCCTAGAAGGGAAGGCTCTCCTGCTTCCCGACCGTTTCCCGACCACAAGGCCAACGGCTCCTTCTCTTCTCTGGGGGTGGCGTGCTGCGCGTTTCCCAGACTTGCTCCTGTGGAGCTCGGTGACAGACGTGTCCCTTTCCTTAAGGGCCTTTCAGATGTGCAACCATATTTCTTTATTAGGCAAAGGGGTGCTAGGGCAAAGAGTATTTCGCTCCATGCGGGTATCTTCCACCATGCTGCAGAGACTAGTTCAGGCACTCAGCTGCAGCATCCCACACATCCGATTCTGATTTCCCAACGAATGCTGTGCTTTCCCAGAGGAGATGCCCGGGGAAAGAGGCTTTCGCTGTATGCGGGTTTCTCCCACCGCGAGACTGGGCACATGCAAGCAGCAGAAGAGCCCGCAGAACCGACTCTGATTTCTCAGCAAATGCTGTGCTTTCGCAGAGGCTTTGGCTTGAAGCGAACAGGACTTCGCCGCTGCCTCTTCAGCAAGGCTTCAGTCGCGTCAGGGAAGAAGTGCTGCGGGAGAGCTGGTGCCTCTTGGGGCCTTGCTATCCCGGGCTCCAAGTTCACATCCTGGGTTCATCCTGCCAAGCTGAAATAAGCAGACACAGCCTCGACCCTGCAGCTGCGTGCATGGCCTAGGATGGCACTCTGCTCACAATGCCATTTCTCAGCGTAGACACGGCCGGCCCCTGTGCTCAGGCATTCAGGTGGACAGGGGACTAGGCCAGTGCCTTCCCCATACTTGAGGAGACGCGAGAGGATCACTGCACACCGCCCGTGCCCTGGGATGGGGAGTAATGGATAACTGTCCCTGTTTCCCCGGGACACTCCCTGCCTCCGCCAATGCTGCCACATCCTGGAGGAAGACGGCATCTGATTGCCCGTTCCTCCAGGAGGTGTTTCTGCGAGTTCAGGGCCGGGAGCTTGGTGGCAAGCCCACGTCTGCCCTCTGGACAGGTGGCCAAGGAGATGCTTTCCACTTGGGACCAGAGGCACAGGAAAGTCCTTACTTCTGCCCAGACTCCTTCCTCAGATTGGAGCACGTTCCCCGGCCCAATCGACTTCGTCTCTCTGCACAGGGAGTGGGTGACACTTGTATTGGCACTTGCCCGCTGTTCCTGCCAGGGCCGGCTCTTCAGCTTTGTGACTGTTTCCCGACCATAAGGCCAATGGCTCCTTCTCTTCTCCTGGGGCAGCTTGCTGCACTTTCCCCAGACATGCTCCTGGGGAGCGCAGTGAAAGATGTGTCCCTTTCCTTAAGCCTATTTCCACAGGTGCAAGCGCGCTTCTCTTTCAGGCAGAGGGAATGCTAGGGCGAAGAGTATTTCGCCCCATGCTGGTATCATTCACCGTACTGTGGAGACTAGCTCAGGCAAGTAGCAGCAGCATCTCCAAACCCAACTCAGATTTCCCAACGAATGCTGTGCTTTCCAAGGGCAGATGACAAGGCAAAGAGGCTTTCGCTGTATGCGGGTTCATCCCACCGTGAGACAGGGTTCAGGAAAGCAGCAGCAGCCCGCAGAACATTTCTCAGCGAATGCTGTGATTTCGCAGAGGCGTTGGCTTGGAGCGAACACACGTCACCGCTGCTTCCTCAGCAAGGCTTCAGTCGCGTCAGGGAGGAAGAGCTGCAGGAGAGCTGGTGCCTCTTGGGCCTTGCTTTCCCAGGCTCGATGTTCGCGTCCTGGGTTCACCCTGCCAGGTGACACAGCCACAACCCTGCAGTAGCGTGCGGAGCCTAGGATGGCACCGTATACACACTGCCATCTCCCGGTGTAGGCATCGCTTCGCCTTTTACTCTGGCGATCAGGCGGACTCGCGGACTAGCCCAGTGCTTTCCCCACAGGAAAGGAGAGGTGACAGGATCCCTGCACACCGCCCGTGCACTGACTAGGGAGTCTTGGTTGACTGTCCCCACGCCTCCCCTTAAACCCCGTGCCTCTTCCAACGTTCCACATCCTGGAGGAAGACGGCGTCTGACTCCCCGTTATTTCAGGGAGCTGTTTCTGCGAGTTCAAGCACATGTCTGCCCCAGGGACAGGTGGCCAAAGAGCTGCTCTCTCCTTGGGCCCAGAGGGTCAGGACATGCATGCTTTCTGCCCAGACTCCTTCCTAAGAGTGGAGCACGTGCCCTGCCCTACTCATCCCCTCCTCTCTCCGTAGCTGCCAGGCTTCCGTCTCACTGCGCAGGGATCGGGTGACACTTGTATTGCCACCGGCCGCTGTGCCTGCCAGGGCCGGCTCTCCTGCTTCGCAACCGTTTCCAGACCAGAAGGCCAACGGCTCCTGCTCTTCTCCCTGGGCAGCGTGCTGCACCTTCCACAGACATGCTCCTGGGGAGCGTAGTGAAAGACGTGTCCCTTTCCTTAAGCCTCTTTCCACAGGGGCAAGCGCGCTTCTCTCTCAGGCAGAGGGGTGCTAGGGCGAAGAGGATTTCGCTCCATGCGGGTATCTTCCACCATGCTGCAGAGACTAGCTCAGGCATTCAGCTGCAGCATCGCACACATCCGATTCTGATTTCCCAACGAATGCTTTGCCTTCCCAGAGGAGATGCCCGGGCAAAGAGTCTTTCGCTGTATGCGGGTTTCTCCCACCGCGAGACTGAGCTCAGGCAAGCAGCAGAAGAGACCTCAGAACTGACTCTGATTTCCCAGCGACTGCTATGTTTTCCCAGAGGTTTTCAGCTTGGCGCGAACCACACTTCGCTGCTGCTTCCTCAGCAAGGCTTTGGTCGTTCGCTCTGTCGCGGCAGGGAAGAAAAGCCACGGGAGAGCTGGTGCCTCTTGGGCCTTGCTTTCCCGGGGTCCAAGTTTGCGCCCCGGGTTCACCTTGCTAAGCCGATCTAAGCAGGCACAGTCCCAACCCTGCAGCAGCGTGCGTGGCCTAGCATGGCACTCTATGCCTATTACCATCTCCTGGGGTAGGTAAGGCTTTGCCTTTTTTTCCGGCGCTCAGGCAGACTCAGGGTCTAGGCCAGTGCCTTCACCACAGGAGAGAGGAGGCGACAGGATCCCTGTACACGGCCCGTACACTGGGATGGGGAACTGTGGGGGAGAGTCTCCACTCCTTCCTTGGCACACTCCCAGCCACCCACATAGCTGCCACATCTTGGTGGAAGACGGCATCTGACTGCCCGTTTCTCCATGGGGTTGTTTCTGCGAGTTGCGGGTATGGCACCTGGTGGCAAGCCCAAGTCTGCCCTTGGGACAGCTGGCCAAGGAGATGCTGTCCCCTTGGAACCAGAAGCACAGGACAGGCGTGACTTCTTCCCAGACTCCTTCCTCAGAGTGGAGCACACGCCCCTGCCCTAGTCGTCCCCTCATGTCTCCTTAGCAGCCAGGCTACCATCTCTCCGCACAGGGAGCGGGTGACACTTGTCTTGCTACCGGCCTGCTGTTCGGGCCACGGCAGGCTATCCTGCTTCCCGAGCATTTCCCGACCGCAAGGCCAAGGGCTCCTTCTCTCCTCCGGGGCAGCGCGCTGTGCCTTCCCCACACCTGCTCCTGGGGAACGCGGTGACAGACGTGTGCAACCACGCTTCTCTCTCAGGCAGAGGGGTGCAAGGGCAAAGAATATTTCGCTCCATGCGGTTATCTTCCACCGTGCTGCGGAGACAAGCTCAGGCAAGCAGCAGCAGCATCCCCAAACCCAACTCTGATTTACCAACGAATGCTGTGCTTTCCAAGGGCCGATGACAAGGCAAAGAGGCTTTCGCTCTATGCGGCTTTCTCCCACCACGAGACAGGGCTCAGGCAAGCAGCGGCAGCCCTCAGAACATTTCTCAGCGAATGCTGTGCTTTCGCAGAGGCTTTGGCTTGGAGGGAACAGCACTTCGCCCCTGTTTCCTCAGCAAGGCTTCAGTCGCGTCAGGGAAGAAGAGCTGCGGGAGAGCTGGTGCCTCTTGGGCCTTGCTTTCCCGGGCTCCATGTTCGCGTCCTGGGTTCACCCTGCCAGGTAAACTAAGACACAGCCACAACCCTGCAGCAACGTGCGTGGCCTAGGATGGCACTCTATGCACACTACCATCTCCCGGTGTAGCCAAACCTTGGCCTTTGGCACTGGACCTCAGGTGGACTCGCGGACGAGGTTAGTGCCTTCCTCACAGGAGAGGAGAGGCGACAGGATCCCTGAACACCGCCTGTTACTGGAATGGGGAGCTTTCAGGTTTTGTTGCCACTCCTTTCCGGCACACCCCCTGCCACCGACAACGCTGTCACATCCTGGAGGAAGATGGCATCTGACTGCCCGTTTCTCGAGGGAGCTGTTTCTGCGAGTTCAGGGTATGGTGCCTGGTAGCAAGCCCACGTCTGCCCTACGGACAGTTGTCCAAGGAGATGCTGTGCACTTGGGACCAGACGCACAGGACAGGCCCGCCTTCTTCCCAGACTCCTTCCACAGAGTGGAGCACGCGTCCCTTCCCTAGTCGTCCCTTCATGTCTCCATAGCAGCCAGGCTTCGTCTCTCCGCACAGGGAGCGGGTGACATTTGTCTTGCGACCGGCCTGCTGTTCCTAGAAGGGAAGGCTGTCCTGCTTCCCGACCGTTTCCCGACCACAAGGCCAACGGCTCCTTCTCTTCTCTGGGGGTGGCGTGCTGCGCGTTTCCCAGACTTGCTCCTGTGGAGCTCGGTGACAGACGTGTCCCTTTCCTTAAGGGCCTTTCAGATGTGCAACCATATTTCTTTATTAGGCAAAGGGGTGCTAGGGCAAAGAGTATTTCGCTCCATGCGGGTATCTTCCACCATGCTGCAGAGACTAGTTCAGGCACTCAGCTGCAGCATCCCACACATCCGATTCTGATTTCCCAACGAATGCTGTGCCTTCCCAGAGGAGATGCCCGGGGAAAGAGGCTTTCGCTGTATGCGGGTTTCTCCCACCGCGAGACTGGGCACAGGCAAGCAGCAGAAGAGCCCGCAGAACCGACTCTGATTTCTCAGCAAATGCTGTGCTTTCGCAGAGGCTTTGGCTTGAAGCGAACAGGACTTCGCCGCTGCCTCTTCAGCAAGGCTTCAGTCGCGTCAGGGAAGAAGTGCTGCGGGAGAGCTGGTGCCTCTTGGGGCCTTGCTATCCCGGGCTCCAAGTTCACATCCTGGGTTCATCCTGCCAAGCTGAAATAAGCAGACACAGCCTCGACCCTGCAGCTGCGTGCATGGCCTAGGATGGCACTCTGCTCACAATGCCATTTCTCAGCGTAGACACGGCCGGCCCCTGTGCTCAGGCATTCAGGTGGACAGGGGACTAGGCCAGTGCCTTCCCCATACTTGAGGAGACGCGAGAGGATCACTGCACACCGCCCGTGCCCTGGGTTGGGGAGTAATGGATAACTGTCCCTGTTTCCCCGGGACACTCCCTGCCTCCGCCAATGCTGCCACATCCTGGAGGAAGACGGCATCTGATTGCCCGTTCCTCCAGGAGGTGTTTCTGCGAGTTCAGGGCCGGGAGCTTGGTGGCAAGCCCACGTCTGCCCTCTGGACAGGTGGCCAAGGAGATGCTTTCCACTTGGGACCAGAGGCACAGGAAAGTCCTTACTTCTGCCCAGACTCCTTCCTCAGATTGGAGCACGTTCCCCGCCCCAATCGACCCTCATGTCTCCTTAGCAGCCAGACTTCGTCTCTCTGCACAGGGAGTGGGTGACACTTGTATTGGCACTTGCCCGCTGTTCCTGCCAGGGCCGGCTCTTCAGCTTTGTGACTGTTTCCCGACCATAAGGCCAATGGCTCCTTCTCTTCTCCTGGGGCAGCTTGCTGCACTTTCCCCAGACATGCTCCTGGGGAGCGCAGTGAAAGACGTGTCCCTTTCCTTAAGCCTATTTCCACAGGTGCAAGCGCGCTTCTCTTTCAGGCAGAGGGAATGCTAGGGCGAAGAGTATTTCGCCCCATGCTGGTATCATTCACCGTACTGTGGAGACTAGCTCAGGCAAGTAGCAGCAGCATCTCCAAACCCAACTCAGATTTCCCAACGAATGCTGTGCTTTCCAAGGGCAGATGACAAGGCAAAGAGGCTTTCGCTGTATGCGGGTTCATCCCACCGTGAGACAGGGTTCCGGCAAGCAGCAGCAGCCCGCAGAACATTTCTCAGCGAATGCTGTGATTTTGCAGAGGCGTTGGCTTGGAGCGAACACACGTCACCGCTGCTTCCTCAGCAAGGCTTCAGTCGCGTCAGGGAGGAAGAGCTGCAGGAGAGCTGGTGCCTCTTGGGCCTTGCTTTCCCGGGCTCGATGTTCGCGTCCTGGGTTCACCCTGCCAGGTGACACAGCCACAACCCTGCAGTAGCGTGCGGAGCCTAGGATGGCACCCTATACACACTGCCATCTCCCGGTGTAGGCATCGCTTCGCCTTTTACTCTGGCGATCAGGCGGACTCGCGGACTAGCCCAGTGCTTTCCCCACAGGAAAGGAGAGGTGACAGGATCCCTGCACACCGCCCGTGCACTGACTAGGGAGCCTTGGTTGACTGTCCCCACCCCTCCCCTTAAACCCCGTGCCTCCTCCAACGTTCCACATCCTGGAGGAAGACGGCGTCTGACTCCCCGTTATTTCAGGGAGCTGTTTCTGCGAGTTCAAGCACATGTCTGCCCCAGGGACAGGTGGCCAAAGAGCTGCTCTCTCCTTGGGCACAGAGGGTCAGGACATGCATGCTTTCTGCCCAGACTCCTTCCTAAGAGTGGAGCACGTGCCCTGCCCTACTCATCCCCTCCTCTCTCCGTAGCTGCCAGGCTTCCGTCTCACTGCGCAGGGATCGGGTGACACTTGTATTGCCACCGGCCGCTGTGCCTGCCAGGGCCGGCTCTCCTGCTTCGCAACCGTTTCCAGACCAGAAGGCCAACGGCTCCTGCTCTTCTCCCTGGGCAGCGTGCTGCACCTTCCACAGACATGCTCCTGGGGAGCGCAGTGAAAGACGTGTCCCTTTCCTTAAGCCTCTTTCCACAGGGGCAAGCGCGCTTCTCTCTCAGGCAGAGGGGTGCTAGGGCGAAGAGGATTTCGCTCCATGCGGGTATCTTCCACCATGCTGCAGAGACTAGCTCAGGCATTCAGCTGCAGCATCGCACACACACATCCGATTCTGATTTCCCAACGAATGCTTTGCCTTCCCAGAGGAGATGCCCGGGCAAAGAGTCTTTCGCTGTATGCGGGTTTCTCCCACCGCGAGACTGAGCTCAGGCAAGCAGCAGAAGAGACCTCAGAACTGACTCTGATTTCCCAGCGACTGCTATGTTTTCCCAGAGGTTTTCAACTTGGCGCGAACCACACTTCGCTGCTGCTTCCTCAGCAAGGCTTTGGTCGTTCGCTCTGTCGCGGCAGGGAAGAAAAGCCACGGGAGAGCTGGTGCCTCTTGGGCCTTGCTTTCCCGGGGTCCAAGTTTGCGCCCCGGGTTCACCTTGCTAAGCCGATCTAAGCAGGCACAGTCCCAACCCTGCAGCAGCGTGCGTGGCCTAGCATGGCACTCTATGCCTATTACCATCTCCTGGGGTAGGTAAGGCTTTGCCTTTTGTTCCGGCGCTCAGGCAGACTCAGGGTCTAGGCCAGTGCCTTCACCACAGGAGAGAGGAGGCGACAGGATCCCTGTACACGGCCCGTACACTGGGATGGGGAACTGTGGGGGAGAGTCTCCACTCCTTCCTTGGCACACTCCCAGCCACCCACATAGCTGCCACATCTTGGTGGAAGACGGCATCTGACTGCCCGTTTCTCCATGGGGTTGTTTCTGCGAGTTGCGGGTATGGCACCTGGTGGCAAGCCCAAGTCTGCCCTTGGGACAGCTGGCCGAGGAGATGCTGTCCCCTTGGAACCAGAAGCACAGGACAGGCGTGACTTCTTCCCAGACTCCTTCCTCAGAGTGGAGCACACGCCCCTGCCCTAGTCGTCCCCTCATGTCTCCTTAGCAGCCAGGCTACCATCTCTCCGCACAGGGAGCGGGTGACACTTGTCTTGCTACCGGCCTGCTGTTCGGGCCACGGCAGGCTATCCTGCTTCCCGAGCATTTCCCGACCGCAAGGCCAAGGGCTCCTTCTCTCCTCCGGGGCAGCGCGCTGTGCCTTCCCCACACCTGCTCCTGGGGAACGCGGTGACAGACGTGTGCAACCACGCTTCTCTCTCAGGCAGAGGGGTGCAAGGGCAAAGAATATTTCGCTCCATGCGGTTATCTTCCACCGTGCTGCGGAGACAAGCTCAGGCAAGCAGCAGCAGCATCCCCAAACCCAACTCTGATTTACCAACGAATGCTGTGCTTTCCAAGGGCCGATGACAAGGCAAAGAGGCTTTCGCTCTATGCGGCTTTCTCCCACCACGAGACAGGGCTCAGGCAAGCAGCGGCAGCCCTCAGAACATTTCTCAGCGAATGCTGTGCTTTCGCAGAGGCTTTGGCTTGGAGGGAACAGCACTTCGCCCCTGTTTAATCAGCAAGGCTTCAGTCGCGTCAGGGAAGAAGAGCTGCGGGAGAGCTGGTGCCTCTTGGGCCTTGCTTTCCCGGGCTCCATGTTCGCGTCCTGGGTTCACCCTGCCAGGTAAACTAAGACACAGCCACAACCCTGCAGCAACGTGCGTGGCCTAGGATAGCACTCTATGCACACTACCATCTCCCGGTGTAGCCAAACCTTGGCCTTTGGCACTGGACCTCAGGTGGACTCGCGGACGAGGTTAGTGCCTTCCTCACAGGAGAGGAGAGGCGACAGGATGCCTGAACACCGCCTGTTACTGGAATGGGGAGCTTTCAGGTTTTGTTGCCACTCCTTTCCGGCACACCCCCTGCCACCGACAACGCTGTCACATCCTGGAGGAAGATGGCATCTGACTGCCCGTTTCTCGAGGGAGCTGTTTCTGCGAGTTCAGGGTATGGTGCCTGGTAGCAAGCCCACGTCTGCCCTACGGACAGTTGTCCAAGGAGATGCTGTGCACTTGGGACCAGACGCACAGGACAGGCCCGCCTTCTTCCCAGACTCCTTCCACAGAGTGGAGCACGCGTCCCTTCCCTAGTCGTCCCTTCATGTCTCCATAGCAGCCAGGCTTCGTCTCTCCGCACAGGGAGCGGGTGACATTTGTCTTGCGACCGGCCTGCTGTTCCTAGAAGGGAAGGCTGTCCTGCTTCCCGACCGTTTCCCGACCACAAGGCCAACGGCTCCTTCTCTTCTCTGGGGGTGGCGTGCTGCGCGTTTCCCAGACTTGCTCCTGTGGAGCTCGGTGACAGACGTGTCCCTTTCCTTAAGGGCCTTTCAGATGTGCAACCATATTTCTTTATTAGGCAAAGGGGTGCTAGGGCAAAGAGTATTTCGCTCCATGCGGGTATCATCCACCATGCTGCAGAGACTAGTTCAGGCACTCAGCTGCAGCATCCCACACATCCGATTCTGATTTCCCAACGAATGCTGTGCTTTCCCAGAGGAGATGCCCGGGGAAAGAGGCTTTCGCTGTATGCGGGTTTCTCCCACCGCGAGACTGGGCACAGGCAAGCAGCAGAAGAGCCCGCAGAACCGACTCTGATTTCTCAGCAAATGCTGTGCTTTCGCAGAGGCTTTGGCTTGAAGCGAACAGGACTTCGCCGCTGCCTCTTCAGCAAGGCTTCAGTCGCGTCAGGGAAGAAGTGCTGCGGGAGAGCTGGTGCCTCTTGGGGCCTTGCTATCCCGGGCTCCAAGTTCACATCCTGGGTTCATCCTGCCAAGCTGAAATAAGCAGACACAGCCTCGACCCTGCAGCTGCGTGCATGGCCTAGGATGGCACTCTGCTCACAATGCCATTTCTCAGCAAAGACACGGCCGGCCCCTGTGCTCAGGCATTCAGGTGGACAGGGGACTAGGCCAGTGCCTTCCCCATACTTGAGGAGACGCGAGAGGATCACTGCACACCGCCCGTGCCCTGGGATGGGGAGTAATGGATAACTGTCCCTGTTTCCCCGGGACACTCCCTGCCTCCGCCAATGCTGCCACATCCTGGAGGAAGACGGCATCTGATTGCCCGTTCCTCCAGGAGGTGTTTCTGCGAGTTCAGGGCCGGGAGCTTGGTGGCAAGCCCACGTCTGCCCTCTGGACAGGTGGCCAAGGAGATGCTTTCCACTTGGGACCAGAGGCACAGGAAAGTCCTTACTTCTGCCCAGACTCCTTCCGCAGATTGGAGCACGTTCCCCGCCCCAATCGACCCTCATGTCTCCTTAGCAGCCAGACTTCGTCTCTCTGCACAGGGAGTGGGTGACACTTGTATTGGCACTTGCCCGCTGTTCCTGCCAGGGCCGGCTCTTCAGCTTTGTGACTGTTTCCCGACCATAAGGCCAATGGCTCCTTCTCTTCTCCTGGGGCAGCTTGCTGCACTTTCCCCAGACATGCTCCTGGGGAGCGCAGTGAAAGACGTGTCCCTTTCCTTAAGCCTATTTCCACAGGTGCAAGCGCGCTTCTCTTTCAGGCAGAGGGAATGCTAGGGCGAAGAGTATTTCGCCCCATGCTGGTATCATTCACCGTACTGTGGAGACTAGCTCAGGCAAGTAGCAGCAGCATCTCCAAACCCAACTCAGATTTCCCAACGAATGCTGTGCTTTCCAAGGGCAGATGACAAGGCAAAGAGGCTTTCGCTGTATGCGGGTTCATCCCACCGTGAGACAGGGTTCCGGCAAGCAGCAGCAGCACGCAGAACATTTCTCAGCGAATGCTGTGATTTCGCAGAGGCGTTGGCTTGGAGCGAACACACGTCACCGCTGCTTCCTCAGCAAGGCTTCAGTCGCGTCAGGGAGGAAGAGCTGCAGGAGAGCTGGTGCCTCTTGGGCCTTGCTTTCCCGGGCTCGATGTTCGCGTCCTGGGTTCACCCTGCCAGGTGACACAGCCACAACCCTGCAGTAGCGTGCGGAGCCTAGGATGGCACCCTATACACACTGCCATCTCCCGGTGTAGGCATCGCTTCGCCTTTTACTCTGGCGATCAGGCGGACTCGCGGACTAGCCCAGTGCTTTCCCCACAGGAAAGGAGAGGTGACAGGATCCCTGCACACCGCCCGTGCACTGACTAGGGAGCCTTGGTTGACTGTCCCCACCCCTCCCCTTAAACCCCGTGCCTCCTCCAACGTTCCACATCCTGGAGGAAGACGGCGTCTGACTCCCCGTTATTTCAGGGAGCTGTTTCTGCGAGTTCAAGCACATGTCTGCCCCAGGGACAGGTGGCCAAAGAGCTGCTCTCTCCTTGGGCACAGAGGGTCAGGACATGCATGCTTTCTGCCCAGACTCCTTCCTAAGAGTGGAGCACGTGCCCTGCCCTACTCATCCCCTCCTCTCTCCGTAGCTGCCAGGCTTCCATCTCACTGCGCAGGGATCGGGTGACACTTGTATTGCCACCGGCCGCTGTGCCTGCCAGGGCCGGCTCTCCTGCTTCGCAACCGTTTCCAGACCAGAAGGCCAACGGCTCCTGCTCTTCTCCCTGGGCAGCGTGCTGCACCTTCCACAGACATGCTCCTGGGGAGCGTAGTGAAAGACGTGTCCCTTTCCTTAAGCCTCTTTCCACAGGGGCAAGCGCGCTTCTCTCTCAGGCAGAGGGGTGCTAGGGCGAAGAGGATTTCGCTCCATGCGGGTATCTTCCACCATGCTGCAGAGACTAGCTCAGGCATTCAGCTGCAGCATCGCACACACACATCCGATTCTGATTTCCCAACGAATGCTTTGCCTTCCCAGAGGAGATGCCCGGGCAAAGAGTCTTTCGCTGTATGCGGGTTTCTCCCACCGCGAGACTGAGCTCAGGCAAGCAGCAGAAGAGACCTCAGAACTGACTCTGATTTCCCAGCGACTGCTATGTTTTCCCAGAGGTTTTCAGCTTGGCGCGAACCACACTTCGCTGCTGCTTCCTCAGCAAGGCTTTGGTCGTTCGCTCTGTCGCGGCAGGGAAGAAAAGCCACGGGAGAGCTGGTGCCTCTTGGGCCTTGCTTTCCCGGGGTCCAAGTTTGCGCCCCGGGTTCACCTTGCTAAGCCGATCTAAGCAGGCACAGTCCCAACCCTGCAGCAGCGTGCGTGGCCTAGCATGGCACTCTATGCCTATTACCATCTCCTGGGGTAGGTAAGGCTTTGCCTTTTGTTCCGGCGCTCAGGCAGACTCAGGGTCTAGGCCAGTGCCTTCACCACAGGAGAGAGGAGGCGACAGGATCCCTGTACACGGCCCGTACACTGGGATGGGGAACTGTGGGGGAGAGTCTCCACTCCTTCCTTGGCACACTCCCAGCCACCCACATAGCTGCCACATCTTGGTGGAAGACGGCATCTGACTGCCCGTTTCTCCATGGGGTTGTTTCTGCGAGTTGCGGGTATGGCACCTGGTGGCAAGCCCAAGTCTGCCCTTGGGACAGCTGGCCGAGGAGATGCTGTCCCCTTGGAACCAGAAGCACAGGACAGGCGTGACTTCTTCCCAGACTCCTTCCTCAGAGTGGAGCACACGCCCCTGCCCTAGTCATCCCCTCATGTCTCCTTAGCAGCCAGGCTACCATCTCTCCGCACAGGGAGCGGGTGACACTTGTCTTGCTACCGGCCTGCTGTTCGGGCCACGGCAGGCTATCCTGCTTCCCGAGCATTTCCCGACCGCAAGGCCAAGGGCTCCTTCTCTCCTCCGGGGCAGCGCGCTGTGCCTTCCCCACACCTGCTCCTGGGGAACGCGGTGACAGACGTGTGCAACCACGCTTCTCTCTCAGGCAGAGGGGTGCAAGGGCAAAGAATATTTCGCTCCATGCGGTTATCTTCCACCGTGCTGCGGAGACAAGCTCAGGCAAGCAGCAGCAGCATCCCCAAACCCAACTCTGATTTACCAACGAATGCTGTGCTTTCCAAGGGCCGATGACAAGGCAAAGAGGCTTTCGCTCTATGCGGCTTTCTCCCACCACGAGACAGGGCTCAGGCAAGCAGCGGCAGCCCTCAGAACATTTCTCAGCGAATGCTGTGCTTTCGCAGAGGCTTTGGCTTGGAGGGAACAGCACTTCGCCCCTGTTTCCTCAGCAAGGCTTCAGTCGCGTCAGGGAAGAAGAGCTGCGGGAGAGCTGGTGCCTCTTGGGCCTTGCTTTCCCGGGCTCCATGTTCGCGTCCTGGGTTCACCCTGCCAGGTAAACTAAGACACAGCCACAACCCTGCAGCAACGTGCGTGGCCTAGGATGGCACTCTATGCACACTACCATCTCCCGGTGTAGCCAAACCTTGGCCTTTGGCACTGGACCTCAGGTGGACTCGCGGACTAGGTCAGTGCCTTCCTCACAGGAGAGGAGTGGCGACAGGATCCCTGAACACCGCCTGTTACTGGAATGGGGAGCTTTCAGGTTTTGTTGCCACTCCTTTCCGGCACACCCCCTGCCACCGACAACGCTGTCACATCCTGGAGGAAGATGGCATCTGACTGCCCGTTTCTCGAGGGAGCTGTTTCTGCGAGTTCAGGGTATGGTGCCTGGTAGCAAGCCCACGTCTGCCCTACGGACAGTTGTCCAAGGAGATGCTGTGCACTTGGGACCAGACGCACAGGACAGGCCCGCCTTCTTCCCAGACTCCTTCCACAGAGTGGAGCACGCGTCCCTTCCCTAGTCGTCCCTTCATGTCTCCATAGCAGCCAGGCTTCGTCTCTCCGCACAGGGAGCGGGTGACATTTGTCTTGCGACCGGCCTGCTGTTCCTAGAAGGGAAGGCTCTCCTGCTTCCCGACCGTTTCCCGACCACAAGGCCAACGGCTCCTTCTCTTCTCTGGGGGTGGCATGCTGCGCGTTTCCCAGACTTGCTCCTGTGGAGCTCGGTTACAGACGTGTCCCTTTCCTTAAGGGCCTTTCAGATGTGCAACCATATTTCTTTATTAGGCAAAGGGGTGCTAGGGCAAAGAGTATTTCGCTCCATGCGGGTATCTTCCACCATGCTGCAGAGACTAGTTCAGGCACTCAGCTGCAGCATCCCACACATCCGATTCTGATTTCCCAACGAATGCTGTGCTTTCCCAGAGGAGATGCCCGGGGAAAGAGGCTTTCGCTGTATGCGGGTTTCTCCCACCGCGAGACTGGGCACAGGCAAGCAGCAGAAGAGCCCGCAGAACCGACTCTGATTTCTCAGCAAATGCTGTGCTTTCGCAGAGGCTTTGGCTTGAAGCGAACAGGACTTCGCCGCTGCCTCTTCAGCAAGGCTTCAGTCGCGTCAGGGAAGAAGTGCTGCGGGAGAGCTCGTGCCTCTTGGGGCCTTGCTATCCCGGGCTCCAAGTTCACATCCTGGGTTCATCCTGCCAAGCTGAAATAAGCAGACACAGCCTCGACCCTGCAGCTGCGTGCATGGCCTAGGATGGCACTCTGCTCACAATGCCATTTCTCAGCGTAGACACGGCCGGCCCCTGTGCTCAGGCATTCAGGTGGACAGGGGACTAGGCCAGTGCCTTCCCCATACTTGAGGAGACGCGAGAGGATCACTGCACACCGCCCGTGCCCTGGGATGGGGAGTAATGGATAACTGTCCCTGTTTCCCCGGGACACTCCCTGCCTCCGCCAATGCTGCCACATC
This sequence comes from Mustela lutreola, assembly GCF_030435805.1. Classification (NCBI taxonomy): domain Eukaryota; kingdom Metazoa; phylum Chordata; class Mammalia; order Carnivora; family Mustelidae; genus Mustela; species Mustela lutreola. Next base: position 62,154,058 of record NC_081305.1, on the reverse strand, counting down.
CTGGAGGAAGACGGCATCTGATTGCCCGTTCCTCCAGGAGGTGTTTCTGCGAGTTCAGGGCCGGGAGCTTGGTGGCAAGCCCACGTCTGCCCTCTGGACAGGTGGCCAAGGAGATGCTTTCCACTTGGGACCAGAGGCACAGGAAAGTCCTTACTTCTGCCCAGACTCCTTCCTCAGATTGGAGCACGTTCCCCGGCCCAATCGACTTCGTCTCTCTGCACAGGGAGTGGGTGACACTTGTATTGGCACTTGCCCGCTGTTCCTGCCAGGGCCGGCTCTTCAGCTTTGTGACTGTTTCCCGACCATAAGGCCAATGGCTCCTTCTCTTCTCCTGGGGCAGCTTGCTGCACTTTCCCCAGACATGCTCCTGGGGAGCGCAGTGAAAGACGTGTCCCTTTCCTTAAGCCTATTTCCACAGGTGCAAGCGCGCTTCTCTTTCAGGCAGAGGGAATGCTAGGGCGAAGAGTATTTCGCCCCATGCTGGTATCATTCACCGTACTGTGGAGACTAGCTCAGGCAAGTAGCAGCAGCATCTCCAAACCCAACTCAGATTTCCCAACGAATGCTGTGCTTTCCAAGGGCAGATGACAAGGCAAAGAGGCTTTCGCTGTATGCGGGTTCATCCCACCGTGAGACAGGGTTCAGGCAAGCAGCAGCAGCCCGCAGAACATTTCTCAGCGAATGCTGTGATTTCGCAGAGGCGTTGGCTTGGAGCGAACACACGTCACCGCTGCTTCCTCAGCAAGGCTTCAGTCGCGTCAGGGAGGAAGAGCTGCAGGAGAGCTGGTGCCTCTTGGGCCTTGCTTTCCCGGGCTCGATGTTCGCGTCCTGGGTTCACCCTGCCAGGTGACACAGCCACAACCCTGCAGTAGCGTGCGGAGCCTAGGATGGCACCCTATACACACTGCCATCTCCCGGTGTAGGCATCGCTTCGCCTTTTACTCTGGCGATCAGGCGGACTCGCGGACTAGCCCAGTGCTTTCCCCACAGGAAAGGAGAGGTGACAGGATCCCTGCACACCGCCCGTGCACTGACTAGGGAGCCTTGGTTGACTGTCCCCACCCCTCCCCTTAAACCCCGTGCCTCCTCCAACGTTCCACATCCTGGAGGAAGACGGCGTCTGACTCCCCGTTATTTCAGGGAGCTGTTTCTGCGAGTTCAAGCACATGTCTGCCCCAGGGACAGGTGGCCAAAGAGCTGCTCTCTCCTTGGGCCCAGAGGGTCAGGACATGCATGCTTTCTGCCCAGACTCCTTCCTAAGAGTGGAGCACGTGCCCTGCCCTACTCATCCCCTCCTCTCTCCGTAGCTGCTAGGCTTCCGTCTCACTGCGCAGGGATCGGGTGACACTTGTATTGCCACCGGCCGCTGTGCCTGCCAGGGCCGGCTCTCCTGCTTCGCAACCGTTTCCAGACCAGAAGGCCAACGGCTCCTGCTCTTCTCCCTGGGCAGCGTGCTGCACCTTCCACAGACATGCTCCTGGGGAGCGCAGTGAAAGACGTGTCCCTTTCCTTAAGCCTCTTTCCACAGGGGCAAGCGCGCTTCTCTCTCAGGCAGAGGGGTGCTAGGGCGAAGAGGATTTCGCTCCATGCGGGTATCTTCCACCATGCTGCAGAGACTAGCTCAGGCATTCAGCTGCAGCATCGCACACATCCGATTCTGATTTCCCAACGAATGCTTTGCCTTCCAGAGGAGATGCCCGGGCAAAGAGTCTTTCGCTGTATGCGGGTTTCTCCCATCGCGAGACTGAGCTCAGGCAAGCAGCAGAAGAGACCTCAGAACTGACTCTGATTTCCCAGCGACTGCTATGTTTTCCCAGAGGTTTTCAGCTTGGCGCGAACCACACTTCGCTGCTGCTTCCTCAGCAAGGCTTTGGTCGTTCGCTCTGTCGCGGCAGGGAAGAAAAGCCACGGGAGAGCTGGTGCCTCTTGGGCCTTGCTTTCCCGGGGTCCAAGTTTGCGCCCCGGGTTCACCTTGCTAAGCCGATCTAAGCAGGCACAGTCCCAACCCTGCAGCAGCGTGCGTGGCCTAGCATGGCACTCTATGCCTATTACCATCTCCTGGGGTAGGTAAGGCTTTGCCTTTTGTTCCGGCGCTCAGGCAGACTCAGGGTCTAGGCCAGTGCCTTCACCACAGGAGAGAGGAGGCGACAGGATTCCTGTACCTGTACACGGCCCGTACACTGGGATGGGGAACTGTGGGGGAGAGTCTCCACTCCTGCCTTGGCACACTCCCAGCCACCCACATAGCTGCCACATCTTGGTGGAAGACGGCATCTGACTTCCCGTTTCTCCATGGGGTTGTTTCTGCGAGTTGCGGGTATGGCACCTGGTGGCAAGCCCAAGTCTGCCCTTGGGACAGCTGGCCAAGGAGATGCTGTCCCCTTGGAACCAGAAGCACAGGACAGGCGTGACTTCTTCCCAGACTCCTTCCTCAGAGTGGAGCACACGCCCCTGCCCTAGTCGTCCCCTCATGTCTCCTTAGCAGCCAGGCTACCATCTCTCCGCACACGGAGCGGGTGACACTTGTCTTGCTACCGGCCTGCTGTTCGGGCCACGGCAGGCTATCCTGCTTCCCGAGCATTTCCCGACCGCAAGGCCATGGGCTCCTTCTCTCCTCCGGGGCAGCGCGCTGTGCCTTCCCCACACCTGCTCCTGGGGAACGCGGTGACAGACGTGTGCAACCACGCTTCTCTCTCAGGCAGAGGGGTGCAAGGGCAAAGAATATTTCGCTCCATGCGGTTATCTTCCACCGTGCTGCGGAGACAAGCTCAGGCAAGCAGCAGCAGCATCCCCAAACCCAACTCTGATTTACCAACGAATGCTGTGCTTTCCAAGGGCCGATGACAAGGCAAAGAGGCTTTCGCTCTATGCGGCTTTCTCCCAACACGAGACAGGGCTCAGGCAAGCAGCGGCAGCCCTCAGAACATTTCTCAGCGAATGCTGTGCTTTCGCAGAGGCTTTGGCTTGGAGGGAACAGCACTTCGCCCCTGTTTCCTCAGCAAGGCTTCAGTCGCGTCAGGGAAGAAGAGCTGCGGGAGAGCTGGTGCCTCTTGGGCCTTGCTTTCCCGGGCTCCATGTTCGCGTCCTGGGTTCACCCTGCCAGGTAAACTAAGACACAGCCACAACCCTGCAGCAACGTGCGTGGCCTAGGATGGCACTCTATGCACACTACCATCTCCCGGTGTAGCCAAACCTTGGCCTTTGGCACTGGACCTCAGGTGGACTCGCGGACTAGGTCAGTGCCTTCCTCACAGGAGAGGAGAGGCGACAGGATCCCTGAACACCGCCTGTTACTGGAATGGGGAGCTTTCAGGTTTTGTTGCCACTCCTTTCCGGCACACCCCCTGCCACTGACAACGCTGTCACATCCTGGAGGAAGATGGCATCTGACTGCCCGTTTCTCGAGGGAGCTGTTTCTGCGAGTTCAGGGTATGGTGCCTGGTAGCAAGCCCACGTCTGCCCTACGGACAGTTGTCCAAGGAGATGCTGTGCACTTGGGACCAGACGCACAGGACAGGCCCGCCTTCTTCCCAGACTCCTTCCACAGAGTGGAGCACGCGTCCCTTCCCTAGTCGTCCCTTCATGTCTCCATAGCAGCCAGGCTTCGTCTCTCCGCACAGGGAGCGGGTGACATTTGTCTTGCGACCGGCCTGCTGTTCCTAGAAGGGAAGGCTGACCTGCTTCCCGACCGTTTCCCGACCACAAGGCCAACGGCTCCTTCTCTTCTCTGGGGGTGGCATGCTGCGCGTTTCCCAGACTTGCTCCTGTGGAGCTCGGTGACAGACGTGTCCCTTTCCTTAAGCGCCTTTCAGATGTGCAACCATATTTCTTTATTAGGCAAAGGGGTGCTAGGGCAAAGAGTATTTCGCTCCATGCGGGTATCTTCCACCATGCTGCAGAGACTAGTTCAGGCACTCAGCTGCAGCATCCCACACATCCGATTCTGATTTCCCAACGAATGCTGTGCTTTCCAAGGGCAGATGACAAGGCAAAGAGGCTTTCGCTGTATGCGGGTTCATCCCACCGTGAGACAGGGTTCAGGCAAGCAGCAGCAGCCCGCAGAACATTTCTCAGCGAATGCTGTGATTTCGCAGAGGCGTTGGCTTGGAGCGAACACACGTCACCGCTGCTTCCTCAGCAAGGCTTCAGTCGCGTCAGGGAGGAAGAGCTGCAGGAGAGCTGGTGCCTCTTGGGCCTTGCTTTCCCGGGCTCGATGTTCGCGTCCTGGGTTCACCCTGCCAGGTGACACAGCCACAACCCTGCAGTAGCGTGCGGAGCCTAGGATGGCACCCTATACACGCTGCCATCTCCCGGTGTAGGCATCGCTTCGCCTTTTACTCTGGCGATCAGGCGGACTCGCGGACTAGCCCAGTGCTTTCCCCACAGGAAAGGAGAGGTGACAGGATCCCTGCACACCGCCCGTGCACTGACTAGGGAGCCTTGGTTGACTGTCCCCACCCCTCCCCTTAAACCCCGTGCCTCCTCCAACGTTCCACATCCTGGAGGAAGACGGCGTCTGACTCCCCGTTATTTCAGGGAGCTGTTTCTGCGAGTTCAAGCACATGTCTGCCCCAGGGACAGGTGGCCAAAGAGCTGCTCTCTCCTTGGGCCCAGAGGGTCAGGACATGCATGCTTTCTGCCCAGACTCCTTCCTAAGAGTGGAGCACGTGCCCTGCCCTACTCATCCCCTCCTCTCTCCGTAGCTGCCAGGCTTCCGTCTCACTGCGCAGGGATCGGGTGACACTTGTATTGCCACCGGCCGCTGTGCCTGCCAGGGCCGGCTCTCCTGCTTCGCAACCGTTTCCAGACCAGAAGGCCAACGGCTCCTGCTCTTCTCCCTGGGCAGCGTGCTGCACCTTCCACAGACATGCTCCTGGGGAGCGCAGTGAAAGACGTGTCCCTTTCCTTAAGCCTCTTTCCACAGGGGCAAGCGCGCTTCTCTCTCAGGCAGAGGGGTGCTAGGGCGAAGAGGATTTCGCTCCATGCGGGTATCTTCCACCATGCTGCAGAGACTAGCTCAGGCATTCAGCTGCAGCATCGCACACATCCGATTCTGATTTCCCAACGAATGCTTTGCCTTCCCAGAGGAGATGCCCGGGCAAAGAGTCTTTCGCTGTATGCGGGTTTCTCCCACCGCGAGACTGAGCTCAGGCAAGCAGCAGAAGAGACCTCAGAACTGACTCTGATTTCCCAGCGACTGCTATGTTTTCCCAGAGGTTTTCAGCTTGGCGCGAACCACACTTCGCTGCTGCTTCCTCAGCAAGGCTTTGGTCGTTCGCTCTGTCGCGGCAGGGAAGAAAAGCCACGGGAGAGCTGGTGCCTCTTGGGCCTTGCTTTCCCGGGGTCCAAGTTTGCGCCCCGGGTTCACCTTGCTAAGCCGATCTAAGCAGGCACAGTCCCAACCCTGCAGCAGCGTGCGTGGCCTAGCATGGCACTCTATGCCTATTACCATCTCCTGGGGTAGGTAAGGCTTTGCCTTTTGTTCCGGCGCTCAGGCAGACTCAGGGTCTAGGCCAGTGCCTTCACCACAGGAGAGAGGAGGCGACAGGATCCCTGTACACGGCCCGTACACTGGGATGGGGAACTGTGGGGGAGAGTCTCCACTCCTTCCTTGGCACACTCCCAGCCACCCACATAGCTGCCACATCTTGGTGGAAGACGGCATCTGACTGCCCGTTTCTCCATGGGGTTGTTTCTGCGAGTTGCGGGTATGGCACCTGGTGGCAAGCCCAAGTCTGCCCTTGGGACAGCTGGCCGAGGAGATGCTGTCCCCTTGGAACCAGAAGCACAGGACAGGCGTGACTTCTTCCCAGACTCCTTCCTCAGAGTGGAGCACACGCCCCTGCCCTAGTCGTCCCCTCATGTCTCCTTAGCAGCCAGGCTACCATCTCTCCGCACAGGGAGCGGGTGACACTTGTCTTGCTACCGGCCTGCTGTTCGGGCCACGGCAGGCTATCCTGCTTCCCGAGCATTTCCCGACCGCAAGGCCAAGGGCTCCTTCTCTCCTCCGGGGCAGCGCGCTGTGCCTTCCCCACACCTGCTCCTGGGGAACGCGGTGACAGACGTGTGCAACCACGCTTCTCTCTCAGGCAGAGGGGTGCAAGGGCAAAGAATATTTCGCTCCATGCGGTTATCTTCCACCGTGCTGCGGAGACAAGCTCAGGCAAGCAGCAGCAGCATCCCCAAACCCAACTCTGATTTACCAACGAATGCTGTGCTTTCCAAGGGCCGATGACAAGGCAAAGAGGCTTTCGCTCTATGCGGCTTTCTCCCACCACGAGACAGGGCTCAGGCAAGCAGCGGCAGCCCTCAGAACATTTCTCAGCGAATGCTGTGCTTTCGCAGAGGCTTTGGCTTGGAGGGAACAGCACTTCGCCCCTGTTTCCTCAGCAAGGCTTCAGTCGCGTCAGGGAAGAAGAGCTGCGGGAGAGCTGGTGCCTCTTGGGCCTTGCTTTCCCGGGCTCCATGTTCGCGTCCTGGGTTCACCCTGCCAGGTAAACTAAGACACAGCCACAACCCTGCAGCAACGTGCGTGGCCTAGGATGGCACTCTATGCACACTACCATCTCCCGGTGTAGCCAAACCTTGGCCTTTGGCACTGGACCTCAGGTGGACTCGCGGACTAGGTCAGTGCCTTCCTCACAGGAGAGGAGAGGCGACAGGATCGCTGAACACCGCCTGTTACTGGAATGGGGAGCTTTCAGGTTTTGTTGCCACTCCTTTCCGGCACATCCCCTGCCACCGACAACGCTGTCACATCCTGGAGGAAGATGGCATCTGACTGCCCGTTTCTCGAGGGAGCTGTTTCTGCGAGTTCAGGGTATGGTGCCTGGTAGCAAGCCCACGTCTGCCCTACGGACAGTTGTCCAAGGAGATGCTGTGCACTTGGGACCAGACGCACAGGACAGGCCCGCCTTCTTCCCAGACTCCTTCCACAGAGTGGAGCACGCGTCCCTTCCCTAGTCGTCCCTTCATGTCTCCATAGCAGCCAGGCTTCGTCTCTCCGCACAGGGAGCGGGTGACATTTGTCTTGCGACCGGCCTGCTGTTCCTAGAAGGGAAGGCTGTCCTGCTTCCCGACCGTTTCCCGACCACAAGGCCAACGGCTCCTTCTCTTCTCTGGGGGTGGCGTGCTGCGCGTTTCCCAGAGTTGCTCCTGTGGAGCTCGGTGACAGACGTGTCCCTTTCCTTAAGGGCCTTTCAGATGTGCAACCATATTTCTTTATTAGGCAAAGGGGTGCTAGGGCAAAGAGTATTTCGCTCCATGCGGGTATCTTCCACCATGCTGCAGAGACTAGTTCAGGCACTCAGCTGCAGCATCCCACACATCCGATTCTGATTTCCCAACGAATGCTGTGCTTTCCCAGAGGAGATGCCCGGGGAAAGAGGCTTTCGCTGTATGCGGGTTTCTCCCACCGCGAGACTGGGCACAGGCAAGCAGCAGAAGAGCCCGCAGAACCGACTCTGATTTCTCAGCAAATGCTGTGCTTTCGCAGAGGCTTTGGCTTGAAGCGAACAGGACTTCGCCGCTGCCTCTTCAGCAAGGCTTCAGTCGCGTCAGGGAAGAAGTGCTGCGGGAGAGCTGGTGCCTCCTGGGGCCTTGCTATCCCGGGCTCCAAGTTCACATCCTGGGTTCATCCTGCCAAGCTGAAATAAGCAGACACAGCCTCGACCCTGCAGCTGCGTGCATGGCCTAGGATGGCACACTGCTCACAATGCCATTTCTCAGCGTAGACACGGCCGGCCCCTGTGCTCAGGCATTCAGGTGGACAGGGGACTAGGCCAGTGCCTTCCCCATACTTGAGGAGACGCGAGAGGATCACTGCACACCGCCCGTGCCCTGGGATGGGGAGTAATGGATAACTGTCCCTGTTTCCCCGGGACACTCCGTGCCTCCGCCAATGCTGCCACATCCTGGAGGAAGACGGCATCTGATTGCCCGTTCCTCCAGGAGGTGTTTCTGCGAGTTCAGGGCCGGGAGCTTGGTGGCAAGCCCACGTCTGCCCTCTGGACAGGTGGCCAAGGAGATGCTTTCCACTTGGGACCAGAGGCACAGGAAAGTCCTTACTTCTGCCCAGACTCCTTCCTCAGATTGGAGCACGTTCCCCGCCCCAATCGACTTCGTCTCTCTGCACAGGGAGTGGGTGACACTTGTATTGGCACTTGCCCGCTGTTCCTGCCAGGGCCGGCTCTTCAGCTTTGTGACTGTTTCCCGACCATAAGGCCAATGGCTCCTTCTCTTCTCCTGGGGCAGCTTGCTGCACTTTCCCCAGACATGCTCCTGGGGAGCGCAGTGAAAGACGTGTCCCTTTCCTTAAGCCTATTTCCACAGGTGCAAGCGCGCTTCTCTTTCAGGCAGAGGGAATGCTAGGGCGAAGAGTATTTCGCCCCATGCTGGTATCATTCACCGTACTGTGGAGACTAGCTCACGCAAGTAGCAGCAGCATCTCCAAACCCAACTCAGATTTCCCAACGAATGCTGTGCTTTCCAAGGGCAGATGACAAGGCAAAGAGGCTTTCGCTGTATGCGGGTTCATCCCACCGTGAGACAGGGTTCAGGCAAGCAGCAGCAGCACGCAGAACATTTCTCAGCGAATGCTGTGATTTCGCAGAGGCGTTGGCTTGGAGCGAACACACGTCACCGCTGCTTCCTCAGCAAGGCTTCAGTCGCGTCAGGGAGGAAGAGCTGCAGGAGAGCTGGTGCCTCTTGGGCCTTGCTTTCCCGGGCTCGATGTTCGCGTCCTGGGTTCACTCTGCCAGGTGACACAGCCACAACCCTGCAGTAGCGTGCGGAGCCTAGGATGGCACCCTATACACGCTGCCATCTCCCGGTGTAGGCATCGCTTCGCCTTTTACTCTGGCGATCAGGCGGACTCGCGGACTAGCCCAGTGCTTTCCCCACAGGAAAGGAGAGGTGACAGGATCCCTGCACACCGCCCGTGCACTGACTAGGGAGCCTTGGTTGACTGTCCCCACCCCTCCCCTTAAACCCCGTGCCTCCTCCAACGTTCCACATCCTGGAGGAAGACGGCGTCTGACTCCCCGTTATTTCAGGGAGCTGTTTCTGCGAGTTCAAGCACATGTCTGCCCCAGGGACAGGTGGCCAAAGAGCTGCTCTCTCCTTGGGCCCAGAGGGTCAGGACATGCATGCTTTCTGCCCAGACTCCTTCCTAAGAGTGGAGCACGTGCCCTGCCCTACTCATCCCCTCCTCTCTCCGTAGCTGCCAGGCTTCCGTCTCACTGCGCAGGGATCGGGTGACACTTGTATTGCCACCGGCCGCTGTGCCTGCCAGGGCCGGCTCTCCTGCTTCGCAACCGTTTCCAGACCAGAAGGCCAACGGCTCCTGCTCTTCTCCCTGGGCAGCGTGCTGCACCTTCCACAGACATCCTCCTGGGGAGCGCAGTGAAAGACGTGTCCCTTTCCTTAAGCCTCTTTCCACAGGGGCAAGCGCGCTTCTCTCTCAGGCAGAGGGGTGCTAGGGCGAAGAGGATTTCGCTCCATGCGGGTATCTTCCACCATGCTGCAGAGACTAGCTCAGGCATTCAGCTGCAGCATCGCACACATCCGATTCTGATTTCCCAACGAATGCTTTGCCTTCCCAGAGGAGATGCCCGGGCAAAGAGTCTTTCGCTGTATGCGGGTTTCTCCCACCGCGAGACTGAGCTCAGGCAAGCAGCAGAAGAGACCTCAGAACTGACTCTGATTTCCCAGCGACTGCTATGTTTTCCCAGAGGTTTTCAGCTTGGCGCGAACCACACTTCGCTGCTGCTTCCTCAGCAAGGCTTTGGTCGTTCGCTCTGTCGCGGCAGGGAAGAAAAGCCACGGGAGAGCTGGTGCCTCTTGGGCCTTGCTTTCCCGGGGTCCAAGTTTGCGCCCCGGGTTCACCTTGCTAAGCCGATCTAAGCAGGCACAGTCCCAACCCTGCAGCAGCGTGCGTGGCCTAGCATGGCACTCTATGCCTATTACCATCTCCTGGGGTAGGTAAGGCTTTGCCTTTTGTTCCGGCGCTCAGGCAGACTCAGGGTCTAGGCCAGTGCCTTCACCACAGGAGAGAGGAGGCGACAGGATCCCTGTACACGGCCCGTACACTGGGATGGGGAACTGTGGGGGAGAGTCTCCACTCCTTCCTTGGCACACTCCCAGCCACCCACATAGCTGCCACATCTTGGTGGAAGACGGCATCTGACTGCCCGTTTCTCCATGGGGTTGTTTCTGCGAGTTGCGGGTATGGCACCTGGTGGCAAGCCCAAGTCTGCCCTTGGGACAGCTGGCCGAGGAGATGCTGTCCCCTTGGAACCAGAAGCACAGGACAGGCGTGACTTCTTCCCAGACTCCTTCCTCAGAGTGGAGCACACGCCCCTGCCCTAGTCGTCCCCTCATGTCTCCTTAGCAGCCAGGCTACCATCTCTCCGCACAGGGAGCGGGTGACACTTGTCTTGCTACCGGCCTGCTGTTCGGGCCACGGCAGGCTATCCTGCTTCCCGAGCATTTCCCGACCGCAAGGCCAAGGGCTCCTTCTCTCCTCCGGGGCAGCGCGCTGTGCCTTCCCCACACCTGCTCCTGGGGAACGCGGTGACAGACGTGTGCAACCACGCTTCTCTCTCAGGCAGAGGGGTGCAAGGGCAAAGAATATTTCGCTCCATGCGGTTATCTTCCACCGTGCTGCGGAGACAAGCTCAGGCAAGCAGCAGCAGCATCCCCAAACCCAACTCTGATTTACCAACGAATGCTGTGCTTTCCAAGGGCCGATGACAAGGCAAAGAGGCTTTCGCTCTATGCGGCTTTCTCCCACCACGAGACAGGGCTCAGGCAAGCAGCGGCAGCCCTCAGAACATTTCTCAGCGAATGCTGTGCTTTCGCAGAGGCTTTGGCTTGGAGGGAACAGCACTTCGCCCCTGTTTAATCAGCAAGGCTTCAGTCGCGTCAGGGAAGAAGAGCTGCGGGAGAGCTGGTGCCTCTTGGGCCTTGCTTTCCCGGGCTCCATGTTCGCGTCCTGGGTTCACCCTGCCAGGTAAACTAAGACACAGCCACAACCCTGCAGCAACGTGCGTGGCCTAGGATGGCACTCTATGCACACTACCATCTCCCGGTGTAGCCAAACCTTGGCCTTTGGCACTGGACCTCAGGTGGACTCGCGGACGAGGTTAGTGCCTTCCTCACAGGAGAGGAGAGGCGACAGGATGCCTGAACACCGCCTGTTACTGGAATGGGGAGCTTTCAGGTTTTGTTGCCACTCCTTTCCGGCACACCCCCTGCCACCGACAACGCTGTCACATCCTGGAGGAAGATGGCATCTGACTGCCCGTTTCTCGAGGGAGCTGTTTCTGCGAGTTCAGGGTATGGTGCCTGGTAGCAAGCCCACGTCTGCCCTACGGACAGTTGTCCAAGGAGATGCTGTGCACTTGGGACCAGACGCACAGGACAGGCCCGCCTTCTTCCCAGACTCCTTCCACAGAGTGGAGCACGCGTCCCTTCCCTAGTCGTCCCTTCATGTCTCCATAGCAGCCAGGCTTCGTCTCTCCGCACAGGGAGCGGGTGACATTTGTCTTGCGACCGGCCTGCTGTTCCTAGAAGGGAAGGCTCTCCTGCTTCCCGACCGTTTCCCGACCACAAGGCCAACGGCTCCTTCTCTTCTCTGGGGGTGGCGTGCTGCGCGTTTCCCAGACTTGCTCCTGTGGAGCTCGGTGACAGACGTGTCCCTTTCCTTAAGGGCCTTTCAGATGTGCAACCATATTTCTTTATTAGGCAAAGGGGTGCTAGGGCAAAGAGTATTTCGCTCCATGCGGGTATCATCCACCATGCTGCAGAGACTAGTTCAGGCACTCAGCTGCAGCATCCCACACATCCGATTCTGATTTCCCAACGAATGCTGTGCTTTCCCAGAGGAGATGCCCGGGGAAAGAGGCTTTCGCTGTATGCGGGTTTCTCCCACCGCGAGACTGGGCACAGGCAAGCAGCAGAAGAGCCCGCAGAACCGACTCTGATTTCTCAGCAAATGCTGTGCTTTCGCAGAGGCTTTGGCTTGAAGCGAACAGGACTTCGCCGCTGCCTCTTCAGCAAGGCTTCAGTCGCGTCAGGGAAGAAGTGCTGCGGGAGAGCTGGTGCCTCTTGGGGCCTTGCTATCCCGGGCTCCAAGTTCACATCCTGGGTTCATCCTGCCAAGCTGAAATAAGCAGACACAGCCTCGACCCTGCAGCTGCGTGCATGGCCTAGGATGGCACTCTGCTCACAATGCCATTTCTCAGCAAAGACACGGCCGGCCCCTGTGCTCAGGCATTCAGGTGGACAGGGGACTAGGCCAGTGCCTTCCCCATACTTGAGGAGACGCGAGAGGATCACTGCACACCGCCCGTGCCCTGGGATGGGGAGTAATGGATAACTGTCCCTGTTTCCCCGGGACACTCCCTGCCTCCGCCAATGCTGCCACATCCTGGAGGAAGACGGCATCTGATTGCCCGTTCCTCCAGGAGGTGTTTCTGCGAGTTCAGGGCCGGGAGCTTGGTGGCAAGCCCACGTCTGCCCTCTGGACAGGTGGCCAAGGAGATGCTTTCCACTTGGGACCAGAGGCACAGGAAAGTCCTTACTTCTGCCCAGACTCCTTCCTCAGATTGGAGCACGTTCCCCGCCCCAATCGACCCTCATGTCTCCTTAGCAGCCAGACTTCGTCTCTCTGCACAGGGAGTGGGTGACACTTGTATTGGCACTTGCCCGCTGTTCCTGCCAGGGCCGGCTCTTCAGCTTTGTGACTGTTTCCCGACCATAAGGCCAATGGCTCCTTCTCTTCTCCTGGGGCAGCTTGCTGCACTTTCCCCAGACATGCTCCTGGGGAGCGCAGTGAAAGACGTGTCCCTTTCCTTAAGCCTATTTCCACAGGTGCAAGCGCGCTTCTCTTTCAGGCAGAGGGAATGCTAGGGCGAAGAGTATTTCGCCCCATGCTGGTATCATTCACCGTACTGTGGAGACTAGCTCAGGCAAGTAGCAGCAGCATCTCCAAACCCAACTCAGATTTCCCAACGAATGCTGTGCTTTCCAAGGGCAGATGACAAGGCAAAGAGGCTTTCGCTGTATGCGGGTTCATCCCACCGTGAGACAGGGTTCAGGCAAGCAGCAGCAGCCCGCAGAACATTTCTCAGCGAATGCTGTGATTTCGCAGAGGCGTTGGCTTGGAGCGAACACACGTCACCGCTGCTTCCTCAGCAAGGCTTCAGTCGCGTCAGGGAGGAAGAGCTGCAGGAGAGCTGGTGCCTCTTGGGCCTTGCTTTCCCGGGCTCGATGTTCGCGTCCTGGGTTCTCCCTGCCAGGTGACACAGCCACAACCCTGCAGTAGCGTGCGTAGCCTAGGATGGCACCCTATACACGCTGCCATCTCCCGGTGTAGGCATCGCTTCGCCTTTTACTCTGGCGATCAGGCGGACTCGCGGACTAGCCCAGTGCTTTCCCCACAGGAAAGGAGAGGTGACAGGATCCCTGCACACCGCCCGAGCACTGACTAGGGAGCCTTGGTTGACTGTCCCCACCCCTCCCCTTAAACCCCGTGCCTGCTCCAACGTTCCACATCCTGGAGGAAGACGGCGTCTGACTCCCCGTTATTTCAGGGCGCAGTTTCTGCGAGTTCAAGCACATGTCTGCCCCAGGGACAGGTGGCCAAAGAGGTGCTCTCTCCTTGGGCCCAGAGGGTCAGGACATGCATGCTTTCTGCCCAGACTCCTTCCTAAGAGTGGAGCACGTGCCCTGCCCTACTCATCCCCTCCTCTCTCCGTAGCTGCCAGGCTTCCGTCTCACTGCGCAGGGATCGGGTGACACTTGTATTGCCACCGGCCGCTGTGCCTGCCAGGGCCGGCTCTCCTGCTTCGCAACCGTTTCCAGACCAGAAGGCCAACGGCTCCTGCTCTTCTCCCTGGGCAGCGTGCTGCACCTTCCACAGACATGCTCCTGGGGAGCGCAGTGAAAGTCGTGTCCCTTTCCTTAAGCCTCTTTCCACAGGGGCAAGCGCGCTTCTCTCTCAGGCAGAGGGGTGCTAGGGCGAAGAGGATTTCGCTCCATGCGGGTATCTTCCACCATGCTGCAGAGACTAGCTCAGGCATTCAGCTGCAGCATCGCACACATCCGATTCTGATTTCCCAACGAATGCTTTGCCTTCCCAGAGGAGATGCCCGGGCAAAGAGTCTTTCGCTGTATGCGGGTTTCTCCCACCGCGAGACTGAGCTCAGGCAAGCAGCAGAAGAGACCTCAGAACTGACTCTGATTTCCCAGCGACTGCTATGTTTTCCCAGAGGTTTTCAGCTTGGCGCGAACCACACTTCGCTGCTGCTTCGTCAGCAAGGCTTTGGTCGTTCGCTCTGTCGCGGCAGGGAAGAAAAGCCACGGGAGAGCTGGTGCCTCTTGGGCCTTGCTTTCCCGGGGTCCAAGTTTGCGCCCCGGGTTCACCTTGCTAAGCCGATCTAAGCAGGCACAGTCCCAACCCTGCAGCAGCGTGCGTGGCCTAGCATGGCACTCTATGCCTATTACCATCTCCTGGGGTAGGTAAGGCTTTGCCTTTTGTTCCGGCGCTCAGGCAGACTCAGGGTCTAGGCCAGTGCCTTCACCACAGGAGAGAGGAGGCGACAGGATCCCTGTACACGGCCCGTACACTGGGATGGGGAACTGTGGGGGAGAGTCTCCACTCCTTCCTTGGCACACTCCCAGCCACCCACATAGCTGCCACATCTTGGTGGAAGACGGCATCTGACTGCCCGTTTCTCCATGGGGTTGTTTCTGAGAGTTGCGGGTATGGCACCTGGTGGCAAGCCCAAGTCTGCCCTTGGGACAGCTGGCCGAGGAGATGCTGTCCCCTTGGAACCAGAAGCACAGGACAGGCGTGACTTCTTCCCAGACTCCTTCCTCAGAGTGGAGCACACGCCCCTGCCCTAGTCGTCCCCTCATGTCTCCTTAGCAGCCAGGCTACCATCTCTCCGCACAGGGAGCGGGTGACACTTGTCTTGCTACCGGCCTGCTGTTCGGGCCACGGCAGGCTATCCTGCTTCCCGAGCATTTCCCGACCGCAAGGCCAAGGGCTCCTTCTCTCCTCCGGGGCAGCGCGCTGTGCCTTCCCCACACCTGCTCCTGGGGAACGCGGTGACAGACGTGTGCAACCACGCTTCTCTCTCAGGCAGAGGGGTGCAAGGGCAAAGAATATTTCGCTCCATGCGGTTATCTTCCACCGTGCTGCGGAGACAAGCTCAGGCAAGCAGCAGCAGCATCCCCAAACCCAACTCTGATTTACCAACGAATGCTGTGCTTTCCAAGGGCCGATGACAAGGCAAAGAGGCTTTTGCTCTATGCGGCTTTCTCCCACCACGAGACAGGGCTCAGGCAAGCAGCGGCAGCCCTCAGAACATTTCTCAGCGAATGCTGTGCTTTCGCAGAGGCTTTGGCTTGGAGGGAACAGCACTTCGCCCCTGTTTCCTCAGCAAGGCTTCAGTCGCGTCAGGGAAGAAGAGCTGCGGGAGAGCTGGTGCCTCTTGGGCCTTGCTTTCCCGGGCTCCATGTTCGCGTCCTGGGTTCACCCTGCCAGGTAAACTAAGACACAGCCACAACCCTGCAGCAACGTGCGTGGCCTAGGATGGCACTCTATGCACACTACCATCTCCCGGTGTAGCCAAACCTTGGCCTTTGGCACTGGACCTCAGGTGGACTCGCGGACTAGGTCAGTGTCTTCCTCACAGGAGAGGAGAGGCGACAGGATCCCTGAACACCGCCTGTTACTGGAATGGGGAGCTTTCAGGTTTTGTTGCCACTCCTTTCCGGCACACCCCCTGCCACCGACAACGCTGTCACATCCTGGAGGAAGATGGCATCTGACTGCCCGTTTCTCGAGGGAGCTGTTTCTGCGAGTTCAGGGTATGGTGCCTGGTAGCAAGCCCACGTCTGCCCTACGGACAGTTGTCCAAGGAGATGCTGTGCACTTGGGACCAGACGCACAGGACAGGCCCGCCTTCTTCCCAGACTCCTTCCACAGAGTGGAGCACGCGTCCCTTCCCTAGTCGTCCCTTCATGTCTCCATAGCAGCCAGGCTTCGTCTCTCCGCACAGGGAGCGGGTGACATTTGTCTTGCGACCGGCCTGCTGTTCCTAGAAGGGAAGGCTGTCCTGCTTCCCGACCGTTTCCCGACCACAAGGCCAACGGCTCCTTCTCTTCTCTGGGGGTGGCATGCTGCGCGTTTCCCAGACTTGCTCCTGTGGAGCTCGGTGACAGACGTGTCCCTTTCCTTAAGGGCCTTTCAGATGTGCAACCATATTTCTTTATTAGGCAAAGGGGTGCTAGGGCAAAGAGTATTTCGCTCCATGCGGGTATCTTCCACCATGCTGCAGAGACTAGTTCAGGCACTCAGCTGCAGCATCCCACACATCCGATTCTGATTTCCCAACGAATGCTGTGCTTTCCCAGAGGAGATGCCCGGGGAAAGAGGCTTTCGCTGTATGCGGGTTTCTCCCACCGCGAGACTGGGCACAGGCAAGCAGCAGAAGAGCCCGCAGAACCGACTCTGATTTCTCAGCAAATGCTGTGCTTTCGCAGAGGCTTTGGCTTGAAGCGAACAGGACTTCGCCGCTGCCTCTTCAGCAAGGCTTCAGTCGCGTCAGGGAAGAAGTGCTGCGGGAGAGCTGGTGCCTCTTGGGGCCTTGCTATCCCGGGCTCCAAGTTCACATCCTGGGTTCATCCTGCCAAGCTGAAATAAGCAGACACAGCCTCGACCCTGCAGCTGCGTGCATGGCCTAGGATGGCACTCTGCTCACAATGCCATTTCTCAGCGTAGACACGGCCGGCCCCTGTGCTCAGGCATTCAGGTGGACAGGGGACTAGGCCAGTGCCTTCCCCATACTTGAGGAGACGCGAGAGGATCACTGCACACCGCCCGTGCCCTGGGATGGGGAGTAATGGATAACTGTCCCTGTTTCCCCGGGACACTCCCTGCCTCCGCCAATGCTGCCACATCCTGGAGGAAGACGGCATCTGATTGCCCGTTCCTCCAGGAGGTGTTTCTGCGAGTTCAGGGCCGGGAGCTTGGTGGCAAGCCCACGTCTGCCCTCTGGACAGGTGGCCAAGGAGATGCTTTCCACTTGGGACCAGAGGCACAGGAAAGTCCTTACTTCTGCCCAGACTCCTTCCTCAGATTGGAGCACGTTCCCCGCCCCAATCGACTTCGTCTCTCTGCACAGGGAGTGGGTGACACTTGTATTGGCACTTGCCCGCTGTTCCTGCCAGGGCCGGCTCTTCAACTTTGTGACTGTTTCCCGACCATAAGGCCAATGGCTCCTTCTCTTCTCCTGGGGCAGCTTGCTGCACTTTCCCCAGACATGCTCCTGGGGAGCGCAGTGAAAGACGTGTCCCTTTCCTTAAGCCTATTTCCACAGGTGCAAGCGTGCTTCTCTTTCAGGCAGAGGGAATGCTAGGGCGAAGAGTATTTCGCCCCATGCTGGTATCATTCACCGTACTGTGGAGACTAGCTCAGGCAAGTAGCAGCAGCATCTCCAAACCCAACTCAGATTTCCCAACGAATGCTGTGCTTTCCAAGGGCAGATGACAAGGCAAAGAGGCTTTCGCTGTATGCGGGTTCATCCCACCGTGAGACAGGGTTCAGGCAAGCAGCAGCAGCCCGCAGAACATTTCTCAGCGAATGCTGTGATTTCGCAGAGGCGTTGGCTTGGAGCGAACACACGTCACCGCTGCTTCCTCAGCAAGGCTTCAGTCGCGTCAGGGAGGAAGAGCTGCAGGAGAGCTGGTGCCTCTTGGGCCTTGCTTTCCCAGGCTCGATGTTCGCGTCCTGGGTTCACCCTGCCAGGTGACACAGCCACAACCCTGCAGTAGCGTGCGGAGCCTAGGATGGCACCCTATACACGCTGCCATCTCCCGGTGTAGGCATCGCTTCGCCTTTTACTCTGGCGATCAGGCGGACTCGCGGACTAGCCCAGTGCTTTCCCCACAGGAAAGGAGAGGTGACAGGATCCCTGCACACCGCCCGTGCACTGACTAGGGAGCCTTGGTTGACTGTCCCCACCCCTCCCCTTAAACCCCGTGCCTCCTCCAACGTTCCACATCCTGGAGGAAGACGGCGTCTGACTCCCCGTTATTTCAGGGCGCTGTTTCTGCGAGTTCAAGCACATGTCTGCCCCAGGGACAGGTGGCCAAAGAGCTGCTCTCTCCTTGGGCCCAGAGGGTCAGGACATGCATGCTTTCTGCCCAGACTCCTTCCTAAGAGTGGAGCACGTGCCCTGCCCTACTCATCCCCTCCTCTCTCCGTAGCTGCCAGGCTTCCGTCTCACTGCGCAGGGATCGGGTGACACTTGTATTGCCACCGGCCGCTGTGCCTGCCAGGGCCGGCTCTCCTGCTTCGCAACCGTTTCCAGACCAGAAGGCCAACGGCTCCTGCTCTTCTCCCTGGGCAGCGTGCTGCACCTTCCACAGACATCCTCCTGGGGAGCGCAGTGAAAGACGTGTCCCTTTCCTTAAGCCTCTTTCCACAGGGGCAAGCGCGCTTCTCTCTCAGGCAGAGGGGTGCTAGGGCGAAGAGGATTTCGCTCCATGCGGGTATCTTCCACCATGCTGCAGAGACTAGCTCAGGCATTCAGCTGCAGCATCGCACACATCCGATTCTGATTTCCCAACGAATGCTTTGCCTTCCCAGAGGAGATGCCCGGGCAAAGAGTCTTTCGCTGTATGCGGGTTTCTCCCACCGCGAGACTGAGCTCAGGCAAGCAACAGAAGAGACCTCAGAACTGACTCTGATTTCCCAGCGACTGCTATGTTTTCCCAGAGGTTTTCAGCTTGGCGCGAACCACACTTCGCTGCTGCTTCCTCAGCAAGGCTTTGGTCGTTCGCTCTGTCGCGGCAGGGAAGAAAAGCCACGGGAGAGCTGGTGCCTCTTGGGCCTTGCTTTCCCGGGGTCCAAGTTTGCGCCCCGGGTTCACCTTGCTAAGCCGATCTAAGCAGGCACAGTCCCAACCCTGCAGCAGCGTGCGTGGCCTAGCATGGCACTCTATGCCTATTACCATCTCCTGGGGTAGGTAAGGCTTTGCCTTTTGTTCCGGCGCTCAGGCAGACTCAGGGTCTAGGCCAGTGCCTTCACCACAGGAGAGAGGAGGCGACAGGATCCCTGTACACGGCCCGTACACTGGGATGGGGAACTGTGGGGGAGAGTCTCCACTCCTTCCTTGGCACACTCCCAGCCACCCACATAGCTGCCACATCTTGGTGGAAGACGGCATCTGACTGCCCGTTTCTCCATGGGGTTGTTTCTGCGAGTTGCGGGTATGGCACCTGGTGGCAAGCCCAAGTCTGCCCTTGGGACAGCTGGCCGAGGAGATGCTGTCCCCTTGGAACCAGAAGCACAGGACAGGCGTGACTTCTTCCCAGACTCCTTCCTCAGAGTGGAGCACACGCCCCTGCCCTAGTCGTCCCCTCATGTCTCCTTAGCAGCCAGGCTACCATCTCTCCGCACAGGGAGCGGGTGACACTTGTCTTGCTACCGGCCTGCTGTTCGGGCCACGGCAGGCTATCCTGCTTCCCGAGCATTTCCCGACCGCAAGGCCAAGGGCTCCTTCTCTCCTCCGGGGCAGCGCGCTGTGCCTTCCCCACACCTGCTCCTGGGGAACGCGGTGACAGACGTGTGCAACCACGCTTCTCTCTCAGGCAGAGGGGTGCAAGGGCAAAGAATATTTCGCTCCATGCGGTTATCTTCCACCGTGCTGCGGAGACAAGCTCAGGCAAGCAGCAGCAGCATCCCCAAACCCAACTCTGATTTACCAACGAATGCTGTGCTTTCCAAGGGCCGATGACAAGGCAAAGAGGCTTTCGCTCTATGCGGCTTTCTCCCACCACGAGACAGGGCTCAGGCAAGCAGCGGCAGCCCTCAGAACATTTCTCAGCGAATGCTGTGCTTTCGCAGAGGCTTTGGCTTGGAGGGAACAGCACTTCGCCCCTGTTTAATCAGCAAGGCTTCAGTCGCGTCAGGGAAGAAGAGCTGCGGGAGAGCTGGTGCCTCTTGGGCCTTGCTTTCCCGGGCTCCATGTTCGCGTCCTGGGTTCACCCTGCCAGGTAAACTAAGACACAGCCACAACCCTGCAGCAACGTGCGTGGCCTAGGATGGCACTCTATGCACACTACCATCTCCCGGTGTAGCCAAAACTTGGCCTTTGGCACTGGACCTCAGGTGGACTCGCGGACGAGGTTAGTGCCTTCCTCACAGGAGAGGAGAGGCGACAGGATGCCTGAACACCGCCTGTTACTGGAATGGGGAGCTTTCAGGTTTTGTTGCCACTCCTTTCCGGCACACCCCCTGCCACCGACAACGCTGTCACATCCTGGAGGAAGATGGCATCTGACTGCCCGTTTCTCGAGGGAGCTGTTTCTGCGAGTTCAGGGTATGGTGCCTGGTAGCAAGCCCACGTCTGCCCTACGGACAGTTGTCCAAGGAGATGCTGTGCACTTGGGACCAGACGCACAGGACAGGCCCGCCTTCTTCCCAGACTCCTTCCACAGAGTGGAGCACGCGTCCCTTCCCTAGTCGTCCCTTCATGTCTCCATAGCAGCCAGGCTTCGTCTCTCCGCACAGGGAGCGGGTGACATTTGTCTTGCGACCGGCCTGCTGTTCCTAGAAGGGAAGGCTGTCCTGCTTCCCGACCGTTTCCCGACCACAAGGCCAACGGCTCCTTCTCTTCTCTGGGGGTGGCGTGCTGCGCGTTTCCCAGACTTGCTCCTGTGGAGCTCGGTGACAGACGTGTCCCTTTCCTTAAGGGCCTTTCAGATGTGCAACCATATTTCTTTATTAGGCAAAGGGGTGCTAGGGCAAAGAGTATTTCGCTCCATGCGGGTATCATCCACCATGCTGCAGAGACTAGTTCAGGCACTCAGCTGCAGCATCCCACACATCCGATTCTGATTTCCCAACGAATGCTGTGCTTTCCCAGAGGAGATGCCCGGGGAAAGAGGCTTTCGCTGTATGCGGGTTTCTCCCACCGCGAGACTGGGCACAGGCAAGCAGCAGAAGAGCCCGCAGAACCGACTCTGATTTCTCAGCAAATGCTGTGCTTTCGCAGAGGCTTTGGCTTGAAGCGAACAGGACTTCGCCGCTGCCTCTTCAGCAAGGCTTCAGTCGCGTCAGGGAAGAAGTGCTGCGGGAGAGCTGGTGCCTCTTGGGGCCTTGCTATCCCGGGCTCCAAGTTCACATCCTGGGTTCATCCTGCCAAGCTGAAATAAGCAGACACAGCCTCGACCCTGCAGCTGCGTGCATGGCCTAGGATGGCACTCTGCTCACAATGCCATTTCTCAGCAAAGACACGGCCGGCCCCTGTGCTCAGGCATTCAGGTGGACAGGGGACTAGGCCAGTGCCTTCCCCATACTTGAGGAGACGCGAGAGGATCACTGCACACCGCCCGTGCCCTGGGATGGGGAGTAATGGATAACTGTCCCTGTTTCCCCGGGACACTCCCTGCCTCCGCCAATGCTGCCACATCCTGGAGGAAGACGGCATCTGATTGCCCGTTCCTCCAGGAGGTGTTTCTGCGAGTTCAGGGCCGGGAGCTTGGTGGCAAGCCCACGTCTGCCCTCTGGACAGGTGGCCAAGGAGATGCTTTCCACTTGGGACCAGAGGCACAGGAAAGTCCTTACTTCTGCCCAGACTCCTTCCTCAGATTGGAGCACGTTCCCCGCCCCAATCGACCCTCATGTCTCCTTAGCAGCCAGACTTCGTCTCTCTGCACAGGGAGTGGGTGACACTTGTATTGGCACTTGCCCGCTGTTCCTGCCAGGGCCGGCTCTTCAGCTTTGTGACTGTTTCCCGACCATAAGGCCAATGGCTCCTTCTCTTCTCCTGGGGCAGCTTGCTGCACTTTCCCCAGACATGCTCCTGGGGAGCGCAGTGAAAGACGTGTCCCTTTCCTTAAGCCTATTTCCACAGGTGCAAGCGCGCTTCTCTTTCAGGCAGAGGGAATGCTAGGGCGAAGAGTATTTCGCCCCATGCTGGTATCATTCACCGTACTGTGGAGACTAGCTCAGGCAAGTAGCAGCAGCATCTCCAAACCCAACTCAGATTTCCCAACGAATGCTGTGCTTTCCAAGGGCAGATGACAAGGCAAAGAGGCTTTCGCTGTATGCGGGTTCATCCCACCGTGAGACAGGGTTCAGGCAAGCAGCAGCAGCCCGCAGAACATTTCTCAGCGAATGCTGTGATTTCGCAGAGGCGTTGGCTTGGAGCGAACACACGTCACCGCTGCTTCCTCAGCAAGGCTTCAGTCGCGTCAGGGAGGAAGAGCTGCAGGAGAGCTGGTGCCTCTTGGGCCTTGCTTTCCCGGGCTCGATGTTCGCGTCCTGGGTTCTCCCTGCCAGGTGACACAGCCACAACCCTGCAGTAGCGTGCGGAGCCTAGGATGGCACCCTATACACGCTGCCATCTCCCGGTGTAGGCATCGCTTCGCCTTTTACTCTGGCGATCAGGCGGACTCGCGGACTAGCCCAGTGCTTTCCCCACAGGAAAGGAGAGGTGACAGGATCCCTGCACACCGCCCGAGCACTGACTAGGGAGCCTTGGTTGACTGTCCCCACCCCTCCCCTTAAACCCCGTGCCTGCTCCAACGTTCCACATCCTGGAGGAAGACGGCGTCTGACTCCCCGTTATTTCAGGGCGCTGTTTCTGCGAGTTCAAGCACATGTCTGCCCCAGGGACAGGTGGCCAAAGAGGTGCTCTCTCCTTGGGCCCAGAGGGTCAGGACATGCATGCTTTCTGCCCAGACTCCTTCCTAAGAGTGGAGCACGTGCCCTGCCCTACTCATCCCCTCCTCTCTCCGTAGCTGCCAGGCTTCCGTCTCACTGCGCAGGGATCGGGTGACACTTGTATTGCCACCGGCCGCTGTGCCTGCCAGGGCCGGCTCTCCTGCTTCGCAACCGTTTCCAGACCAGAAGGCCAACGGCTCCTGCTCTTCTCCCTGGGCAGCGTGCTGCACCTTCCACAGACATGCTCCTGGGGAGCGCAGTGAAAGTCGTGTCCCTTTCCTTAAGCCTCTTTCCACAGGGGCAAGCGCGCTTCTCTCTCAGGCAGAGGGGTGCTAGGGCGAAGAGGATTTCGCTCCATGCGGGTATCTTCCACCATGCTGCAGAGACTAGCTCAGGCATTCAGCTGCAGCATCGCACACATCCGATTCTGATTTCCCAACGAATGCTTTGCCTTCCCAGAGGAGATGCCCGGGCAAAGAGTCTTTCGCTGTATGCGGGTTTCTCCCACCGCGAGACTGAGCTCAGGCAAGCAGCAGAAGAGACCTCAGAACTGACTCTGATTTCCCAGCGACTGCTATGTTTTCCCAGAGGTTTTCAGCTTGGCGCGAACCACACTTCGCTGCTGCTTCGTCAGCAAGGCTTTGGTCGTTCGCTCTGTCGCGGCAGGGAAGAAAAGCCACGGGAGAGCTGGTGCCTCTTGGGCCTTGCTTTCCCGGGGTCCAAGTTTGCGCCCCGGGTTCACCTTGCTAAGCCGATCTAAGCAGGCACAGTCCCAACCCTGCAGCAGCGTGCGTGGCCTAGCATGGCACTCTATGCCTATTACCATCTCCTGGGGTAGGTAAGGCTTTGCCTTTTGTTCCGGCGCTCAGGCAGACTCAGGGTCTAGGCCAGTGCCTTCACCACAGGAGAGAGGAGGCGACAGGATCCCTGTACACGGCCCGTACACTGGGATGGGGAACTGTGGGGGAGAGTCTCCACTCCTTCCTTGGCACACTCCCAGCCACCCACATAGCTGCCACATCTTGGTGGAAGACGGCATCTGACTGCCCGTTTCTCCATGGGGTTGTTTCTGAGAGTTGCGGGTATGGCACCTGGTGGCAAGCCCAAGTCTGCCCTTGGGACAGCTGGCCGAGGAGATGCTGTCCCCTTGGAACCAGAAGCACAGGACAGGCGTGACTTCTTCCCAGACTCCTTCCTCAGAGTGGAGCACACGCCCCTGCCCTAGTCGTCCCCTCATGTCTCCTTAGCAGCCAGGCTACCATCTCTCCGCACAGGGAGCGGGTGACACTTGTCTTGCTACCGGCCTGCTGTTCGGGCCACGGCAGGCTATCCTGCTTCCCGAGCATTTCCCGACCGCAAGGCCAAGGGCTCCTTCTCTCCTCCGGGGCAGCGCGCTGTGCCTTCCCCACACCTGCTCCTGGGGAACGCGGTGACAGACGTGTGCAACCACGCTTCTCTCTCAGGCAGAGGGGTGCAAGGGCAAAGAATATTTCGCTCCATGCGGTTATCTTCCACCGTGCTGCGGAGACAAGCTCAGGCAAGCAGCAGCAGCATCCCCAAACCCAACTCTGATTTACCAACGAATGCTGTGCTTTCCAAGGGCCGATGACAAGGCAAAGAGGCTTTTGCTCTATGCGGCTTTCTCCCACCACGAGACAGGGCTCAGGCAAGCAGCGGCAGCCCTCAGAACATTTCTCAGCGAATGCTGTGCTTTCGCAGAGGCTTTGGCTTGGAGGGAACAGCACTTCGCCCCTGTTTCCTCAGCAAGGCTTCAGTCGCGTCAGGGAAGAAGAGCTGCGGGAGAGCTGGTGCCTCTTGGGCCTTGCTTTCCCGGGCTCCATGTTCGCGTCCTGGGTTCACCCTGCCAGGTAAACTAAGACACAGCCACAACCCTGCAGCAACGTGCGTGGCCTAGGATGGCACTCTATGCACACTACCATCTCCCGGTGTAGCCAAACCTTGGCCTTTGGCACTGGACCTCAGGTGGACTCGCGGACTAGGTCAGTGTCTTCCTCACAGGAGAGGAGAGGCGACAGGATCCCTGAACACCGCCTGTTACTGGAATGGGGAGCTTTCAGGTTTTGTTGCCACTCCTTTCCGGCACACCCCCTGCCACCGACAACGCTGTCACATCCTGGAGGAAGATGGCATCTGACTGCCCGTTTCTCGAGGGAGCTGTTTCTGCGAGTTCAGGGTATGGTGCCTGGTAGCAAGCCCACGTCTGCCCTACGGACAGTTGTCCAAGGAGATGCTGTGCACTTGGGACCAGACGCACAGGACAGGCCCGCCTTCTTCCCAGACTCCTTCCACAGAGTGGAGCACGCGTCCCTTCCCTAGTCGTCCCTTCATGTCTCCATAGCAGCCAGGCTTCGTCTCTCCGCACAGGGAGCGGGTGACATTTGTCTTGCGACCGGCCTGCTGTTCCTAGAAGGGAAGGCTGTCCTGCTTCCCGACCGTTTCCCGACCACAAGGCCAACGGCTCCTTCTCTTCTCTGGGGGTGGCGTGCTGCGCGTTTCCCAGACTTGCTCCTGTGGAGCTCGGTGACAGACGTGTCCCTTTCCTTAAGGGCCTTTCAGATGTGCAACCATATTTCTTTATTAGGCAAAGGGGTGCTAGGGCAAAGAGTATTTCGCTCCATGCGGGTATCTTCCACCATGCTGCAGAGACTAGTTCAGGCACTCAGCTGCAGCATCCCACACATCCGATTCTGATTTCCCAACGAATGCTGTGCTTTCCCAGAGGAGATGCCCGGGGAAAGAGGCTTTCGCTGTATGCGGGTTTCTCCCACCGCGAGACTGGGCACAGGCAAGCAGCAGAAGAGCCCGCAGAACCGACTCTGATTTCTCAGCAAATGCTGTGCTTTCGCAGAGGCTTTGGCTTGAAGCGAACAGGACTTCGCCGCTGCCTCTTCAGCAAGGCTTCAGTCGCGTCAGGGAAGAAGTGCTGCGGGAGAGCTGGTGCCTCTTGGGGCCTTGCTATCCCGGGCTCCAAGTTCACATCCTGGGTTCATCCTGCCAAGCTGAAATAAGCAGACACAGCCTCGACCCTGCAGCTGCGTGCATGGCCTAGGATGGCACTCTGCTCACAATGCCATTTCTCAGCGTAGACACGGCCGGCCCCTGTGCTCAGGCATTCAGGTGGACAGGGGACTAGGCCAGTGCCTTCCCCATACTTGAGGAGACGCGAGAGGATCACTGCACACCGCCCGTGCCCTGGGATGGGGAGTAATGGATAACTGTCCCTGTTTCCCCGGGACACTCCCTGCCTCCGCCAATGCTGCCACATCCTGGAGGAAGACGGCATCTGATTGCCCGTTCCTCCAGGAGGTGTTTCTGCGAGTTCAGGGCCGGGAGCTTGGTGGCAAGCCCACGTCTGCCCTCTGGACAGGTGGCCAAGGAGATGCTTTCCACTTGGGACCAGAGGCACAGGAAAGTCCTTACTTCTGCCCAGACTCCTTCCTCAGATTGGAGCACGTTCCCCGCCCCAATCGACTTCGTCTCTCTGCACAGGGAGTGGGTGACACTTGTATTGGCACTTGCCCGCTGTTCCTGCCAGGGCCGGCTCTTCAGCTTTGTGACTGTTTCCCGACCATAAGGCCAATGGCTCCTTCTCTTCTCCTGGGGCAGCTTGCTGCACTTTCCCCAGACATGCTCCTGGGGAGCGCAGTGAAAGACGTGTCCCTTTCCTTAAGCCTATTTCCACAGGTGCAAGCGTGCTTCTCTTTCAGGCAGAGGGAATGCTAGGGCGAAGAGTATTTCGCCCCATGCTGGTATCATTCACCGTACTGTGGAGACTAGCTCAGGCATGTAGCAGCAGCATCTCCAAACCCAACTCAGATTTCCCAACGAATGCTGTGCTTTCCAAGGGCAGATGACAAGGCAAAGAGGCTTTCGCTGTATGCGGGTTCATCCCACCGTGAGACAGGGTTCAGGCAAGCAGCAGCAGCCCGCAGAACATTTCTCAGCGAATGCTGTGATTTCGCAGAGGCGTTGGCTTGGAGCGAACACACGTCACCGCTGCTTCCTCAGCAAGGCTTCAGTCGCGTCAGGGAGGAAGAGCTGCAGGAGAGCTGGTGCCTCTTGGGCCTTGCTTTCCCGGGCTCGATGTTCGCGTCCTGGGTTCACCCTGCCAGGTGACACAGCCACAACCCTGCAGTAGCGTGCGGAGCCTAGGATGGCACCCTATACACGCTGCCATCTCCCGGTGTAGGCATCGCTTCGCCTTTTACTCTGGCGATCAGGCGGACTCGCGGACTAGCCCAGTGCTTTCCCCACAGGAAAGGAGAGGTGACAGGATCCCTGCACACCGCCCGTGCACTGACTAGGGAGCCTTGGTTGACTGTCCCCACCCCTCCCCTTAAACCCCGTGCCTCCTCCAACGTTCCACATCCTGGAGGAAGACGGCGTCTGACTCCCCGTTATTTCAGGGCGCTGTTTCTGCGAGTTCAAGCACATGTCTGCCCCAGGGACAGGTGGCCAAAGAGCTGCTCTCTCCTTGGGCCCAGAGGGTCAGGACATGCATGCTTTCTGCCCAGACTCCTTCCTAAGAGTGGAGCACGTGCCCTGCCCTACTCATCCCCTCCTCTCTCCGTAGCTGCCAGGCTTCCGTCTCACTGCGCAGGGATCGGGTGACACTTGTGTTGCCACCGGCCGCTGTGCCTGCCAGGGCCGGCTCTCCTGCTTCGCAACCGTTTCCAGACCAGAAGGCCAACGGCTCCTGCTCTTCTCCCTGGGCAGCGTGCTGCACCTTCCACAGACATGCTCCTGGGGAGCGCAGTGAAAGACGTGTCCCTTTCCTTAAGCCTCTTTCCACAGGGGCAAGCGCGCTTCTCTCTCAGGCAGAGGGGTGCTAGGGCGAAGAGGATTTCGCTCCATGCGGGTATCTTCCACCATGCTGCAGAGTCTAGCTCAGGCATTCAGCTGCAGCATCGCACACATCCGATTCTGATTTCCCAACGAATGCTTTGCCTTCCCAGAGGAGATGCCCGGGCAAAGAGTCTTTCGCTGTATGCGGGTTTCTCCCACCGCGAGACTGAGCTCAGGCAAGCAGCAGAAGAGACTTCAGAACTGATTTCCCAGCGACTGCTATGTTTTCCCAGAGGTTTTCAGCTTGGCGCGAACCACACTTCGCTGCTGCTTCGTCAGCAAGGCTTTGGTCGTTCGCTCTGTCGCGGCAGGGAAGAAAAGCCACGGGAGAGCTGGTGCCTCTTGGGCCTTGCTTTCCCGGGGTCCAAGTTTGCGCCCCGGGTTCACCTTGCTAAGCCGATCTAAGCAGGCACAGTCCCAACCCTGCAGCAGCGTGCGTGGCCTAGCATGGCACTCTATGCCTATTACCATCTCCTGGGGTAGGTAAGGCTTTGCCTTTTGTTCCGGCGCTCAGGCAGACTCAGGGTCTAGGCCAGTGCCTTCACCACAGGAGAGAGGAGGCGACAGGATCCCTGTACACGGCCCGTACACTGGGATGGGGAACTGTGGGGGAGAGTCTCCACTCCTTCCTTGGCACACTCCCAGCCACCCACATAGCTGCCACATCTTGGTGGAAGACGGCATCTGACTGCCCGTTTCTCCATGGGGTTGTTTCTGCGAGTTGCGGGTATGGCACCTGGTGGCAAGCCCAAGTCTGCCCTTGGGACAGCTGGCCAAGGAGATGCTGTCCCCTTGGAACCAGAAGCACAGGACAGGCGTGACTTCTTCCCAGACTCCTTCCTCAGAGTGGAGCACACGCCCCTGCCCTAGTCGTCCCCTCATGTCTCCTTAGCAGCCAGGCTACCATCTCTCCGCACAGGGAGCGGGTGACACTTGTCTTGCTACCGGCCTGCTGTTCGGGCCACGGCAGGCTATCCTGCTTCCCGAGCATTTCCCGACCGCAAGGCCAAGGGCTCCTTCTCTCCTCCGGGGCAGCGCGCTGTGCCTTCCCCACACCTGCTCCTGGGGAACGTGGTGACAGACGTGTGCAACCACGCTTCTCTCTCAGGCAGAGGGGTGCAAGGGCAAAGAATATTTCGCTCCATGCGGTTATCTTCCACCGTGCTGCGGAGACAAGCTCAGGCAAGCAGCAGCAGCATCCCCAAACCCAACTCTGATTTACCAACGAATGCTGTGCTTTCCAAGGGCCGATGACAAGGCAAAGAGGCTTTTGCTCTATGCGGCTTTCTCCCACCACGAGACAGGGCTCAGGCAAGCAGCGGCAGCCCTCAGAACATTTCTCAGCGAATGCTGTGCTTTCGCAGAGGCTTTGGCTTGGAGGGAACAGCACTTCGCCCCTGTTTCCTCAGCAAGGCTTCAGTCGCGTCAGGGAAGAAGAGCTGCGGGAGAGCTGGTGCCTCTTGGGCCTTGCTTTCCCGGGCTCCATGTTCGCGTCCTGGGTTCACCCTGCCAGGTAAACTAAGACACAGCCACAACCCTGCAGCAACGTGCGTGGCCTAGGATGGCACTCTATGCACACTACCATCTCCCGGTGTAGCCAAACCTTGGCCTTTGGCACTGGACCTCAGGTGGACTCGCGGACTAGGTCAGTGCCTTCCTCACAGGAGAGGAGAGGCGACAGGATCCCTGAACACCGCCCGTTACTGGAATGGGGAGCTTTCAGGTTTTGTTGCCACTCCTTTCCGGCACACCCCCTGCCACCGACAACGCTGTCACATCCTGGAGGAAGATGGCATCTGACTGCCCGTTTCTCGAGGGAGCTGTTTCTGCGAGTTCAGGGTATGGTGCCTGGTAGCAAGCCCACGTCTGCCCTACGGACAGTTGTCCAAGGAGATGCTGTGCACTTGGGACCAGACGCACAGGACTGGCCCGCCTTCTTCCCAGACTCCTTCCACAGAGTGGAGCACGCGTCCCTTCCCTAGTCGTCCCTTCATGTCTCCATAGCAGCCAGGCTTCGTCTCTCCGCACAGGGAGCGGGTGACATTTGTCTTGCGACCGGCCTGCTGTTCCTAGAAGGGAAGGCTGTCCTGCTTCCCGACCGTTTCCCGACCACAAGGCCAACGGCTCCTTCTCTTCTCTGGGGGTGGCGTGCTGCGCGTTTCCCAGACTTGCTCCTGTGGAGCTCGGTGACAGACGTGTCCCTTTCCTTAAGGGCCTTTCAGATGTGCAACCATATTTCTTTATTAGGCAAAGGGGTGCTAGGGCAAAGAGTATTTCGCTCCATGCGGGTATCTTCCACCATGCTGCAGAGACTAGTTCAGGCACTCAGCTGCAGCATCCCACACATCCGATTCTGATTTCCCAACGAATGCTGTGCTTTCCCAGAGGAGATGCCCGGGGAAAGAGGCTTTCGCTGTATGCGGGTTTCTCCCACCGCGAGACTGGGCACAGGCAAGCAGCAGAAGAGCCCGCAGAACCGACTCTGATTTCTCAGCAAATGCTGTGCTTTCGCAGAGGCTTTGGCTTGAAGCGAACAGGACTTCGCCGCTGCCTCTTCAGCAAGGCTTCAGTCGCGTCAGGGAAGAAGTGCTGCGGGAGAGCTGGTGCCTCTTGGGGCCTTGCTATCCCGGGCTCCAAGTTCACATCCTGGGTTCATCCTGCCAAGCTGAAATAAGCAGACACAGCCTCGACCCTGCAGCTGCGTGCATGGCCTAGGATGGCACTCTGCTCACAATGCCATTTCTCAGCGTAGACACGGCCGGCCCCTGTGCTCAGGCATTCAGGTGGACAGGGGACTAGGCCAGTGCCTTCCCCATACTTGAGGAGACGCGAGAGGATCACTGCACACCGCCCGTGCCCTGGGATGGGGAGTAATGGATAACTGTCCCTGTTTCCCCGGGACACTCCCTGCCTCCGCCAATGCTGCCACATCCTGGAGGAAGACGGCATCTGATTGCCCGTTCCTCCAGGAGGTGTTTCTGCGAGTTCAGGGCCGGGAGCTTGGTGGCAAGCCCACGTCTGCCCTCTGGACAGGTGGCCAAGGAGATGCTTTCCACTTGGGACCAGAGGCACAGGAAAGTCCTTACTTCTGCCCAGACTCCTTCCTCAGATTGGAGCACGTTCCCCGCCCCAATCGACCCTCATGTCTCCTTAGCAGCCAGACTTCGTCTCTCTGCACAGGGAGTGGGTGACACTTGTATTGGCACTTGCCCGCTGTTCCTGCCAGGGCCGGCTCTTCAGCTTTGTGACTGTTTCCCGACCATAAGGCCAATGGCTCCTTCTCTTCTCCTGGGGCAGCTTGCTGCACTTTCCCCAGACATGCTCCTGGGGAGCGCAGTGAAAGACGTGTCCCTTTCCTTAAGCCTATTTCCACAGGTGCAAGCGCGCTTCTCTTTCAGGCAGAGGGAATGCTAGGGCGAAGAGTATTTCGCCCCATGCTGGTATCATTCACCGTACTGTGGAGACTAGCTCAGGCAAGTAGCAGCAGCATCTCCAAACCCAACTCAGATTTCCCAACGAATGCTGTGCTTTCCAAGGGCAGATGACAAGGCAAAGAGGCTTTCGCTGTATGCGGGTTCATTCCACCGTGAGACAGGGTTCAGGCAAGCAGCTGCAGCCCGCAGAACATTTCTCAGCGAATGCTGTGATTTCGCAGAGGCGTTGGCTTGGAGCGAACACACGTCACCGCTGCTTCCTCAGCAAGGCTTCAGTCGCGTCAGGGAGGAAGAGCTGCAGGAGAGCTGGTGCCTCTTGGGCCTTGCTTTCCCGGGCTCGATGTTCGCGTCCTGGGTTCACCCTGCCAGGTGACACAGCCACAACCCTGCAGTAGCGTGCGGAGCCTAGGATGGCACCCTATACACGCTGCCATCTCCCGGTGTAGGCATCGCTTCGCCTTTTACTCTGGCGATCAGGAGGACTCGCGGACTAGCCCAGTGCTTTCCCCACAGGAAAGGAGAGGTGACAGGATCCCTGCACACCGCCCGTGCACTGACTAGGGAGCCTTGGTTGACTGTCCCCACCCCTCCCCTTAAACCCCGTGCCTCCTCCAACGTTCCACATCCTGGAGGAAGACGGCGTCTGACTCCCCGTTATTTCAGGGAGCTGTTTCTGCGAGTTCAAGCACATGTCTGCCCCAGGGACAGGTGGCCAAAGAGCTGCTCTCTCCTTGGGCCCAGAGGGTCAGGACATGCATGCTTTCTGCCCAGACTCCTTCCTAAGAGTGGAGCACGTGCCCTGCCCTACTCATCCCCTCCTCTCTCCGTAGCTGCCAGGCTTCCGTCTCACTGCGCAGGGATCGGGTGACACTTGTGTTGCCACCGGCCGCTGTGCCTGCCAGGGCCGGCTCTCCTGATTCGCAACCGTTTCCAGACCAGAAGGCCAACGGCTCCTGCTCTTCTCCCTGGGCAGCGTGCTGCACCTTCCACAGACATGCTCCTGGGGAGCGCAGTGAAAGACGTGTCCCTTTCCTTAAGCCTCTTTCCACAGGGGCAAGCGCGCTTCTCTCTCAGGCAGAGGGGTGCTAGGGCGAAGAGGATTTCGCTCCATGCGGGTATCTTCCACCATGCTGCAGAGACTAGCTCAGGCATTCAGCTGCAGCATCGCACACATCCGATTCTGATTTCCCAACGAATGCTTTGCCTTCCCAGAGGAGATGCCCGGGCAAAGAGTCTTTCGCTGTATGCGGGTTTCTCCCACCGCGAGACTGAGCTCAGGCAAGCAGCAGAAGAGACCTCAGAACTGACTCTGATTTCCCAGCGACTGCTATGTTTTCCCAGAGGTTTTCAGCTTGGCGCGAACCACACTTCGCTGCTGCTTCGTCAGCAAGGCTTTGGTCGTTCGCTCTGTCGCGGCAGGGAAGAAAAGCCACGGGAGAGCTGGTGCCTCTTGGGCCTTGCTTTCCCGGGGTCCAAGTTTGCGCCCCGGGTTCACCTTGCTAAGCCGATCTAAGCAGGCACAGTCCCAACCCTGCAGCAGCGTGCGTGGCCTAGCATGGCACTCTATGCCTATTACCATCTCCTGGGGTAGGTAAGGCTTTGCCTTTTGTTCCGGCGCTCAGGCAGACTCAGGGTCTAGGCCAGTGCCTTCACCACAGGAGAGAGGAGGCGACAGGATCCCTGTACCTGTACACGGCCCGTACACTGGGATGGGGAACTGTGGGGGAGAGTCTCCACTCCTTCCTTGGCACACTCCCAGCCACCCACATAGCTGCCACATCTTGGTGGAAGACGGCATCTGACTGACCATTTCTCCATGGGGTTGTTTCTGCGAGTTGCGGGTATGGCACCTGGTGGCAAGCCCAAGTCTGCCCTTGGGACAGCTGGCCGAGGAGATGCTGTCCCCTTGGAACCAGAAGCACAGGACAGGCGTGACTTCTTCCCAGACTCCTTCCTCAGAGTGGAGCACACGCCCCTGCCCTAGTCGTCCCCTCATGTCTCCTTAGCAGCCAGGCTACCATCTCTCCGCACAGGGAGCGGGTGACACTTGTCTTGCTACCGGCCTGCTGTTCGGGCCACGGCAGGCTATCCTGCTTCCCGAGCATTTCCCGACCGCAAGGCCAAGGGCTCCTTCTCTCCTCCGGGGCAGCGCGCTGTGCCTTCCCCACACCTGCTCCTGGGGAACGTGGTGACAGACGTGTGCAACCACGCTTCTCTCTCAGGCAGAGGGGTGCAAGGGCAAAGAATATCTCGCTCCATGCGGTTATCTTCCACCGTGCTGCGGAGACAAGCTCAGGCAAGCAGCAGCAGCATCCCCAAACCCAACTCTGATTTACCAACGAATGCTGTGCTTTCCAAGGGCCGATGACAAGGCAAAGAGGCTTTCGCTCTATGCGGCTTTCTCCCACCACGAGACAGGGCTCAGGCAAGCAGCGGCAGCCCTCAGAACATTTCTCAGCGAATGCTGTGCTTTCGCAGAGGCTTTGGCTTGGAGGGAACAGCACTTCGCCCCTGTTTCCTCAGCAAGGCTTCAGTCGCGTCAGGGAAGAAGAGCTGCGGGAGAGCTGGTGCCTCTTGGGCCTTGCTTTCCCGGGCTCCATGTTCGCGTCCTGGGTTCACCCTGCCAGGTAAACTAAGACACAGCCACAACCCTGCAGCAACGTGCGTGGCCTAGGATGGCACTCTATGCACACTACCATCTCCCGGTGTAGCCAAACCTTGGCCTTTGGCACTGGACCTCAGGTGGACTCGCGGACTAGGTCAGTGCCTTCCTCACAGGAGAGGAGAGGCGACAGGATCCCTGAACACCGCCTGTTACTGGAATGGGGAGCTTTCAGGTTTTGTTGCCACTCCTTTCCGGCACACCCCCTGCCACCGACAACGCTGTCACATCCTGGAGGAAGATGGCATCTGACTGCCCGTTTCTCGAGGGAGCTGTTTCTGCGAGTTCAGGGTATGGTGCCTGGTAGCAAGCCCACGTCTGCCCTACGGACAGTTGTCCAAGGAGATGCTGTGCACTTGGGACCAGACGCACAGGACAGGCCCGCCTTCTTCCCAGACTCCTTCCACAGAGTGGAGCACGCGTCCCTTCCCTAGTCGTCCCTTCATGTCTCCATAGCAGCCAGGCTTCGTCTCTCCGCACAGGGAGCGGGTGACATTTGTCTTGCGACCGGCCTGCTGTTCCTAGAAGGGAAGGCTGTCCTGCTTCCCGACCGTTTCCCGACCACAAGGCCAACGGCTCCTTCTCTTCTCTGGGGGTGGCATGCTGCGCGTTTCCCAGACTTGCTCCTGTGGAGCTCGGTGACAGACGTGTCCCTTTCCTTAAGCGCCTTTCAGATGTGCAACCATATTTCTTTATTAGGCAAAGGGGTGCTAGGGCAAAGAGTATTTCGCTCCATGCGGGTATCTTCCACCATGCTGCAGAGACTAGTTCAGGCACTCAGCTGCAGCATCCCACACATCCGATTCTGATTTCCCAACGAATGCTGTGCCTTCCCAGAGGAGATGCCCGGGGAAAGAGGCTTTCGCTGTATGCGGGTTTCTCCCACCGCGAGACTGGGCACAGGCAAGCAGCAGAAGAGCCCGCAGAACCGACTCTGATTTCTCAGCAAATGCTGTGCTTTCGCAGAGGCTTTGGCTTGAAGCGAACAGGACTTCGCCGCTGCCTCTTCAGCAAGGCTTCAGTCGCGTCAGGGAAGAAGTGCTGCGGGAGAGCTGGTGCCTCTTGGGGCCTTGCTATCCCGGGCTCCAAGTTCACATCCTGGGTTCATCCTGCCAAGCTGAAATAAGCAGACACAGCCTCGACCCTGCAGCTGCGTGCATGGCCTAGGATGGCACTCTGCTCACAATGCCATTTCTCAGCGTAGACACGGCCGGCCCCTGTGCTCAGGCATTCAGGTGGACAGGGGACTAGGCCAGTGCCTTCCCCATACTTGAGGAGACGCGAGAGGATCACTGCACACCGCCCGTGCCCTGGGTTGGGGAGTAATGGATAACTGTCCCTGTTTCCCCGGGACACTCCCTGCCTCCGCCAATGCTGCCACATCCTGGAGGAAGACGGCATCTGATTGCCCGTTCCTCCAGGAGGTGTTTCTGCGAGTTCAGGGCCGGGAGCTTGGTGGCAAGCCCACGTCTGCCCTCTGGACAGGTGGCCAAGGAGATGCTTTCCACTTGGGACCAGAGGCACAGGAAAGTCCTTACTTCTGCCCAGACTCCTTCCTCAGATTGGAGCACGTTCCCCGCCCCAATCGACCCTCATGTCTCCTTAGCAGCCAGACTTCGTCTCTCTGCACAGGGAGTGGGTGACACTTGTATTGGCACTTGCCCGCTGTTCCTGCCAGGGCCGGCTCTTCAGCTTTGTGACTGTTTCCCGACCATAAGGCCAATGGCTCCTTCTCTTCTCCTGGGGCAGCTTGCTGCACTTTCCCCAGACATGCTCCTGGGGAGCGCAGTGAAAGACGTGTCCCTTTCCTTAAGCCTATTTCCACAGGTGCAAGCGCGCTTCTCTTTCAGGCAGAGGGAATGCTAGGGCGAAGAGTATTTCGCCCCATGCTGGTATCATTCACCGTACTGTGGAGACTAGCTCAGGCAAGTAGCAGCAGCATCTCCAAACCCAACTCAGATTTCCCAACGAATGCTGTGCTTTCCAAGGGCAGATGACAAGGCAAAGAGGCTTTCGCTGTATGCGGGTTCATCCCACCGTGAGACAGGGTTCAGGCAAGCAGCAGCAGCCCGCAGAACATTTCTCAGCGAATGCTGTGATTTCGCAGAGGCGTTGGCTTGGAGCGAACACACGTCACCGCTGCTTCCTCAGCAAGGCTTCAGTCGCGTCAGGGAGGAAGAGCTGCAGGAGAGCTGGTGCCTCTTGGGCCTTGCTTTCCCGGGCTCGATGTTCGCGTCCTGGGTTCACCCTGCCAGGTGACACAGCCACAACCCTGCAGTAGCGTGCGGAGCCTAGGATGGCACCCTATACACGCTGCCATCTCCCGGTGTAGGCATCGCTTCGCCTTTTACTCTGGCGATCAGGCGGACTCGCGGACTAGCCCAGTGCTTTCCCCACAGGAAAGGAGAGGTGACAGGATCCCTGCACACCGCCCGTGCACTGACTAGGGAGCCTTGTTTGACTGTCCCCACCCCTCCCCTTAAACCCCGTGCCTCCTCCAACGTTCCACATCCTGGAGGAAGACGGCGTCTGACTCCCCGTTATTTCAGGGCGCTGTTTCTGCGAGTTCAAGCACATGTCTGCCCCAGGGACAGGTGGCCAAAGAGCTGCTCTCTCCTTGGGCCCAGAGGGTCAGGACATGCATGCTTTCTGCCCAGACTCCTTCCTAAGAGTGGAGCACGTGCCCTGCCCTACTCATCCCCTCCTCTCTCCGTAGCTGCCAGGCTTCCGTCTCACTGCGCAGGGATCGGGTGACACTTGTATTGCCACCGGCCGCTGTGCCTGCCAGGGCCGGCTCTCCTGCTTCGCAACCGTTTCCAGACCAGAAGGCCAACGGCTCCTGCTCTTCTCCCTGGGCAGCGTGCTGCACCTTCCACAGACATGCTCCTGGGGAGCGCAGTGAAAGACGTGTCCCTTTCCTTAAGCCTCTTTCCACAGGGGCAAGCGCGCTTCTCTCTCAGGCAGAGGGGTGCTA
Organism: Mustela lutreola; assembly: GCF_030435805.1. Lineage (NCBI taxonomy): Eukaryota > Metazoa > Chordata > Mammalia > Carnivora > Mustelidae > Mustela > Mustela lutreola. The sequence continues at coordinate 62,117,378 of NC_081305.1, read as the reverse complement.
GGGCGAAGAGGATTTCGCTCCATGCGGGTATCTTCCACCATGCTGCAGAGACTAGCTCAGGCATTCAGCTGCAGCATCGCACACATCCGATTCTGATTTCCCAACGAATGCTTTGCCTTCCCAGAGGAGATGCCCGGGCAAAGAGTCTTTCGCTGTATGCGGGTTTCTCCCACCGCGAGACTGAGCTCAGGCAAGCAGCAGAAGAGACCTCAGAACTGACTCTGATTTCCCAGCGACTGCTATGTTTTCCCAGAGGTTTTCAGCTTGGCGCGAACCACACTTCGCTGCTGCTTCCTCAGCAAGGCTTTGGTCGTTCGCTCTGTCGCGGCAGGGAAGAAAAGCCACGGGAGAGCTGGTGCCTCTTGGGCCTTGCTTTCCCGGGGTCCGAGTTTGCGCCCCGGGTTCACCTTGCTAAGCCGATCTAAGCAGGCACAGTCCCAACCCTGCAGCAGCGTGCGTGGCCTAGCATGGCACTCTATGCCTATTACCATCTCCTGGGGTAGGTAAGGCTTTGCCTTTTGTTCCGGCGCTCAGGCAGACTCAGGGTCTAGGCCAGTGCCTTCACCACAGGAGAGAGGAGGCGACAGGATCCCTCTACACGGCCCGTACACTGGGATGGGGAACTGTGGGGGAGAGTCTCCACTCCTTCCATGGCACACTCCCAGCCACCCACATAGCTGCCACATCTTGGTGGAAGACGGCATCTGACTGCCCATTTCTCCATGGGGTTGTTTCTGCGAGTTGCGGGTATGGCACCTGGTGGCAAGCCCAAGTCTGCCCTTGGGACAGCTGGCCGAGGAGATGCTGTCCCCTTGGAACCAGAAGCACAGGACAGGCGTGACTTCTTCCCAGACTCCTTCCTCAGAGTGGAGCACACGCCCCTGCCCTAGTCGTCCCCTCATGTCTCCTTAGCAGCCAGGCTACCATCTCTCCGCACAGGGAGCGGGTGACACTTGTCTTGCTACCGGCCTGCTGTTCGGGCCACGGCAGGCTATCCTGCTTCCCGAGCATTTCCCGACCGCAAGGCCAAGGGCTCCTTCTCTCCTCCGGGGCAGCGCGCTGTGCCTTCCCCACACCTGCTCCTGGGGAACGCGGTGACAGACGTGTGCAACCACGCTTCTCTCTCAGGCAGAGGGGTGCAAGGGCAAAGAATATTTCGCTCCATGCGGTTATCTTCCACCGTGCTGCGGAGACAAGCTCAGGCAAGCAGCAGCAGCATCCCCAAACCCAACTCTGATTTACCAACGAATGCTGTGCTTTCCAAGGGCCGATGACAAGGCAAAGAGGCTTTCGCTCTATGCGGCTTTCTCCCACCACGAGACAGGGCTCAGGCAAGCAGCGGCAGCCCTCAGAACATTTCTCAGCGAATGCTGTGCTTTCGCAGAGGCTTTGGCTTGGAGGGAACAGCACTTCGCCCCTGTTTCCTCAGCAAGGCTTCAGTCGCGTCAGGGAAGAAGAGCTGCGGGAGAGCTGGTGCCTCTTGAGCCTTGCTTTCCCGGGCTCCATGTTCGCGTCCTGGGTTCACCCTGCCAGGTAAACTAAGACACAGCCACAACCCTGCAGCAACGTGCGTGGCCTAGGATGGCACTCTATGTACACTACCATCTCCCGGTGTAGCCAAACCTTGTCCTTTGGCACTGGACCTCAGGTGGACTCGCGGACTAGTTCAGTGCCTTCCTCACAGGAGAGGAGAGGCGACAGGATCCCTGAACACCGCCCGTTACTGGAATGGGGAGCTTTCAGGCTTTGTTGCCACTCCTTTCCGGCACACCCCCTGCCACCGACAACGCTGTCACATCCTGGAGGAAGATGGCATCTGTCTGCCCGTTTCTCGAGGGAGCTGTTTCTGCGAGTTCAGGTTATGGTGCCTGGTAGCAAGCCCACGTCTGCCCTACGGACAGTTGTCCAAGGAGATGCTGTGCACTTGGGACCAGACGCACAGGACAGGCCCGCCTTCTTCCCAGACTCCTTCCACAGAGTGGAGCACGCGTCCCTTCCCTAGTCGTCCCTTCATGTCTCCATAGCAGCCAGGCTTCGTCTCTCCGCACAGGGAGCGGGTGACATTTGTCTTGCGACCGGCCTGCTGTTCCTAGAAGGGAAGGCTGTCCTGCTTCCCGACCGTTTCCCGACCACAAGGCCAACGGCTCCTTCTCTTCTCTGGGGGTGGCGTGCTGCGCGTTTCCCAGACTTGCTCCTGTGGAGCTCGGTGACAGACGTGTCCCTTTCCTTAAGGGCCTTTCAGATGTGCAACCATATTTCTTTATTAGGCAAAGGGGTGCTAGGGCAAAGAGTATTTCGCTCCATGCGGGTATCTTCCACCATGCTGCAGAGACTAGTTCAGGCACTCAGCTGCAGCATCCCACACATCCGATTCTGATTTCCCAACGAATGCTGTGCTTTCCCAGAGGAGATGCCCGGGGAAAGAGGCTTTCGCTGTATGCGGGTTTCTCCCACCGCGAGACTGGGCACAGGCAAGCAGCAGAAGAGCCCGCAGAACCGACTCTGATTTCTCAGCAAATGCTGTGCTTTCGCAGAGGCTTTGGCTTGAAGCGAACAGGACTTCGCCGCTGCCTCTTCAGCAAGGCTTCAGTCGCGTCAGGGAAGAAGTGCTGCGGGAGAGCTGGTGCCTCTTGGGGCCTTGCTATCCCGGGCTCCAAGTTCACATCCTGGGTTCATCCTGCCAAGCTGAAATAAGCAGACACAGCCTCGACCCTGCAGCTGCGTGCATGGCCTAGGATGGCACTCTGCTCACAATGCCATTTCTCAGCGTAGACACGGCCGGCCCCTGTGCTCAGGCATTCAGGTGGACAGGGGACTAGGCCAGTGCCTTCCCCATACTTGAGGAGACGCGAGAGGATCACTGCACACCGCCCGTGCCCTGGGATGGGGAGTAATGGATAACTGTCCCTGTTTCCCCGGGACACTCCCTGCCTCCGCCAATGCTGCCACATCCTGGAGGAAGACGGCATCTGATTGCCCGTTCCTCCAGGAGGTGTTTCTGCGAGTTCAGGGCCGGGAGCTTGGTGGCAAGCCCACGTCTGCCCTCTGGACAGGTGGCCAAGGAGATGCTTTCCACTTGGGACCAGAGGCACAGGAAAGTCCTTACTTCTGCCCAGACTCCTTCCTCAGATTGGAGCACGTTCCCCGCCCCAATCGACCCTCATGTCTCCTTAGCAGCCAGACTTCGTCTCTCTGCACAGGGAGTGGGTGACACTTGTATTGGCACTTGCCCACTGTTCCTGCCAGGGCCGGCTCTTCAGCTTTGTGACTGTTTCCCGACCATAAGGCCAATGGCTCCTTCTCTTCTCCTGGGGCAGCTTGCTGCACTTTCCCCAGACATGCTCCTGGGGAGCGCAGTGAAAGACGTGTCCCTTTCCTTAAGCCTATTTCCACAGGTGCAAGCGCGCTTCTCTTTCAGGCAGAGGGAATGCTAGGGCGAAGAGTATTTCGCCCCATGCTGGTATCATTCACCGTACTGTGGAGACTAGCTCAGGCAAGTAGCAGCAGCATCTCCAAACCCAACTCAGATTTCCCAACGAATGCTGTGCTTTCCAAGGGCAGATGACAAGGCAAAGAGGCTTTCGCTGTATGCGGGTTCATCCCACCGTGAGACAGGGTTCAGGCAAGCAGCAGCAGCCCGCAGAACATTTCTCAGCGAATGCTGTGATTTCGCAGAGGCGTTGGCTTGGAGCGAACACACGTCACCGCTGCTTCCTCAGCAAGGCTTCAGTCGCGTCAGGGAGGAAGAGCTGCAGGAGAGCTGGTGCCTCTTGGGCCTTGCTTTCCCGGGCTCGATGTTCGCGTCCTGGGTTCACCCTGCCAGGTGACACAGCCACAACCCTGCAGTAGCGTGCGGAGCCTAGGATGGCACCCTATACACGCTGCCATCTCCCGGTGTAGGCATCGCTTCGCCTTTTACTCTGGCGATCAGGCGGACTCGCGGACTAGCCCAGTGCTTTCCCCACAGGAAAGGAGAGGTGACAGGATCCCTGCACACCGCCCGTGCACTGACTAGGGAGCCTTGGTTGACTGTCCCCACCCCTCCCCTTAAACCCCGTGCCTCCTCCAACGTTCCACATCCTGGAGGAAGACGGCGTCTGACTCCCCGTTATTTCAGGGCGCTGTTTCTGCGAGTTCAAGCACATGTCTGCCCCAGGGACAGGTGGCCAAAGAGCTGCTCTCTCCTTGGGCCCAGAGGGTCAGGACATGCATGCTTTCTGCCCAGACTCCTTCCTAAGAGTGGAGCACGTGCCCTGCCCTACTCATCCCCTCCTCTCTCCGTAGCTGCCAGGCTTCCGTCTCACTGCGCAGGGATCGGGTGACACTTGTATTGCCACCGGCCGCTGTGCCTGCCAGGGCCGGCTCTCCTGCTTCACAACCGTTTCCAGACCAGAAGGCCAACGGCTCCTGCTCTTCTCCCTGGGCAGCGTGCTGCACCTTCCACAGACATGCTCCTGGGGAGCGCAGTGAAAGACGTGTCCCTTTCCTTAAGCCTCTTTCCACAGGGGCAAGCGCGCTTCTCTCTCAGGCAGAGGGGTGCTAGGGCGAAGAGGATTTCGCTCCATGCGGGTATCTTCCACCATGCTGCAGAGACTAGCTCAGGCATTCAGCTGCAGCATCGCACACATCCGATTCTGATTTCCCAACGAATGCTTTGCCTTCCCAGAGGAGATGCCCGGGCAAAGAGTCTTTCGCTGTATGCGGGTTTCTCCCACCGCGAGACTGAGCTCAGGCAAGCAGCAGAAGAGACCTCAGAACTGACTCTGATTTCCCAGCGACTGCTATGTTTTCCCAGAGGTTTTCAGCTTGGCGCGAACCACACTTCGCTGCTGCTTCCTCAGCAAGGCTTTGGTCGTTCGCTCTGTCGCGGCAGGGAAGAAAAGCCACGGGAGAGCTGGTGCCTCTTGGGCCTTGCTTTCCCGGGGTCCGAGTTTGCGCCCCGGGTTCACCTTGCTAAGCCGATCTAAGCAGGCACAGTCCCAACCCTGCAGCAGCGTGCGTGGCCTAGCATGGCACTCTATGCCTATTACCATCTCCTGGGGTAGGTAAGGCTTTGCCTTTTGTTCCGGCGCTCAGGCAGACTCAGGGTCTAGGCCAGTGCCTTCACCACAGGAGAGAGGAGGCGACAGGATCCCTCTACACGGCCCGTACACTGGGATGGGGAACTGTGGGGGAGAGTCTCCACTCCTTCCATGGCACACTCCCAGCCACCCACATAGCTGCCACATCTTGGTGGAAGACGGCATCTGACTGCCCATTTCTCCATGGGGTTGTTTCTGCGAGTTGCGGGTATGGCACCTGGTGGCAAGCCCAAGTCTGCCCTTGGGACAGCTGGCCGAGGAGATGCTGTCCCCTTGGAACCAGAAGCACAGGACAGGCGTGACTTCTTCCCAGACTCCTTCCTCAGAGTGGAGCACACGCCCCTGCCCTAGTCGTCCCCTCATGTCTCCTTAGCAGCCAGGCTACCATCTCTCCGCACAGGGAGCGGGTGACACTTGTCTTGCTACCGGCCTGCTGTTCGGGCCACGGCAGGCTATCCTGCTTCCCGAGCATTTCCCGACCGCAAGGCCAAGGGCTCCTTCTCTCCTCCGGGGCAGCGCGCTGTGCCTTCCCCACACCTGCTCCTGGGGAACGCGGTGACAGACGTGTGCAACCACGCTTCTCTCTCAGGCAGAGGGGTGCAAGGGCAAAGAATATTTCGCTCCATGCGGTTATCTTCCACCGTGCTGCGGAGACAAGCTCAGGCAAGCAGCAGCAGCATCCCCAAACCCAACTCTGATTTACCAACGAATGCTGTGCTTTCCAAGGGCCGATGACAAGGCAAAGAGGCTTTCGCTCTATGCGGCTTTCTCCCACCACGAGACAGGGCTCAGGCAAGCAGCGGCAGCCCTCAGAACATTTCTCAGCGAATGCTGTGCTTTCGCAGAGGCTTTGGCTTGGAGGGAACAGCACTTCGCCCCTGTTTCCTCAGCAAGGCTTCAGTCGCGTCAGGGAAGAAGAGCTGCGGGAGAGCTGGTGCCTCTTGAGCCTTGCTTTCCCGGGCTCCATGTTCGCGTCCTGGGTTCACCCTGCCAGGTAAACTAAGACACAGCCACAACCCTGCAGCAACGTGCGTGGCCTAGGATGGCACTCTATGTACACTACCATCTCCCGGTGTAGCCAAACCTTGTCCTTTGGCACTGGACCTCAGGTGGACTCGCGGACTAGTTCAGTGCCTTCCTCACAGGAGAGGAGAGGCGACAGGATCCCTGAACACCGCCCGTTACTGGAATGGGGAGCTTTCAGGCTTTGTTGCCACTCCTTTCCGGCACACCCCCTGCCACCGACAACGCTGTCACATCCTGGAGGAAGATGGCATCTGTCTGCCCGTTTCTCGAGGGAGCTGTTTCTGCGAGTTCAGGTTATGGTGCCTGGTAGCAAGCCCACGTCTGCCCTACGGACAGTTGTCCAAGGAGATGCTGTGCACTTGGGACCAGACGCACAGGACAGGCCCGCCTTCTTCCCAGACTCCTTCCACAGAGTGGAGCACGCGTCCCTTCCCTAGTCGTCCCTTCATGTCTCCATAGCAGCCAGGCTTCGTCTCTCCGCACAGGGAGCGGGTGACATTTGTCTTGCGACCGGCCTGCTGTTCCTAGAAGGGAAGGCTGTCCTGCTTCCCGACCGTTTCCCGACCACAAGGCCAACGGCTCCTTCTCTTCTCTGGGGGTGGCGTGCTGCGCGTTTCCCAGACTTGCTCCTGTGGAGCTCGGTGACAGACGTGTCCCTTTCCTTAAGGGCCTTTCAGATGTGCAACCATATTTCTTTATTAGGCAAAGGGGTGCTAGGGCAAAGAGTATTTCGCTCCATGCGGGTATCTTCCACCATGCTGCAGAGACTAGTTCAGGCACTCAGCTGCAGCATCCCACACATCCGATTCTGATTTCCCAACGAATGCTGTGCTTTCCCAGAGGAGATGCCCGGGGAAAGAGGCTTTCGCTGTATGCGGGTTTCTCCCACCGCGAGACTGGGCACAGGCAAGCAGCAGAAGAGCCCGCAGAACCGACTCTGATTTCTCAGCAAATGCTGTGCTTTCGCAGAGGCTTTGGCTTGAAGCGAACAGGACTTCGCCGCTGCCTCTTCAGCAAGGCTTCAGTCGCGTCAGGGAAGAAGTGCTGCGGGAGAGCTGGTGCCTCTTGGGGCCTTGCTATCCCGGGCTCCAAGTTCACATCCTGGGTTCATCCTGCCAAGCTGAAATAAGCAGACACAGCCTCGACCCTGCAGCTGCGTGCATGGCCTAGGATGGCACTCTGCTCACAATGCCATTTCTCAGCGTAGACACGGCCGGCCCCTGTGCTCAGGCATTCAGGTGGACAGGGGACTAGGCCAGTGCCTTCCCCATACTTGAGGAGACGCGAGAGGATCACTGCACACCGCCCGTGCCCTGGGATGGGGAGTAATGGATAACTGTCCCTGTTTCCCCGGGACACTCCCTGCCTCCGCCAATGCTGCCACATCCTGGAGGAAGACGGCATCTGATTGCCCGTTCCTCCAGGAGGTGTTTCTGCGAGTTCAGGGCCGGGAGCTTGGTGGCAAGCCCACGTCTGCCCTCTGGACAGGTGGCCAAGGAGATGCTTTCCACTTGGGACCAGAGGCACAGGAAAGTCCTTACTTCTGCCCAGACTCCTTCCTCAGATTGGAGCACGTTCCCCGCCCCAATCGACCCTCATGTCTCCTTAGCAGCCAGACTTCGTCTCTCTGCACAGGGAGTGGGTGACACTTGTATTGGCACTTGCCCACTGTTCCTGCCAGGGCCGGCTCTTCAGCTTTGTGACTGTTTCCCGACCATAAGGCCAATGGCTCCTTCTCTTCTCCTGGGGCAGCTTGCTGCACTTTCCCCAGACATGCTCCTGGGGAGCGCAGTGAAAGACGTGTCCCTTTCCTTAAGCCTATTTCCACAGGTGCAAGCGCGCTTCTCTTTCAGGCAGAGGGAATGCTAGGGCGAAGAGTATTTCGCCCCATGCTGGTATCATTCACCGTACTGTGGAGACTAGCTCAGGCAAGTAGCAGCAGCATCTCCAAACCCAACTCAGATTTCCCAAAGAATGCTGTGCTTTCCAAGGGCAGATGACAAGGCAAAGAGGCTTTCGCTGTATGCGGGTTCATCCCACCGTGAGACAGGGTTCAGGCAAGCAGCAGCAGCCCGCAGAACATTTCTCAGCGAATGCTGTGATTTCGCAGAGGCGTTGGCTTGGAGCGAACACACGTCACCGCTGCTTCCTCAGCAAGGCTTCAGTCGCGTCAGGGAGGAAGAGCTGCAGGAGAGCTGGTGCCTCTTGGGCCTTGCTTTCCCGGGCTCGATGTTCGCGTCCTGGGTTCACCCTGCCAGGTGACACAGCCACAACCCTGCAGTAGCGTGCGGAGCCTAGGATGGCACCCTATACACGCTGCCATCTCCCGGTGTAGGCATCGCTTCGCCTTTTACTCTGGCGATCAGGCGGACTCGCGGACTAGCCCAGTGCTTTCCCCACAGGAAAGGAGAGGTGACAGGATCCCTGCACACCGCCCGTGCACTGACTAGGGAGCCTTGGTTGACTGTCCCCACCCCTCCCCTTAAACCCCGTGCCTCCTCCAACGTTCCACATCCTGGAGGAAGACGGCGTCTGACTCCCCGTTATTTCAGGGCGCTGTTTCTGCGAGTTCAAGCACATGTCTGCCCCAGGGACAGGTGGCCAAAGAGCTGCTCTCTCCTTGGGCCCAGAGGGTCAGGACATGCATGCTTTCTGCCCAGACTCCTTCCTAAGAGTGGAGCACGTGCCCTGCCCTACTCATCCCCTCCTCTCTCCGTAGCTGCCAGGCTTCCGTCTCACTGCGCAGGGATCGGGTGACACTTGTATTGCCACCGGCCGCTGTGCCTGCCAGGGCCGGCTCTCCTGCTTCGCAACCGTTTCCAGACCAGAAGGCCAACGGCTCCTGCTCTTCTCCCTGGGCAGCGTGCTGCACCTTCCACAGACATGCTCCTGGGGAGCGCAGTGAAAGACGTGTCCCTTTCCTTAAGCCTCTTTCCACAGGGGCAAGCGCGCTTCTCTCTCAGGCAGAGGGGTGCTAGGGCGAAGAGGATTTCGCTCCATGCGGGTATCTTCCACCATGCTGCAGAGACTAGCTCAGGCATTCAGCTGCAGCATCGCACACATCCGATTCTGATTTCCCAACGAATGCTTTGCCTTCCCAGAGGAGATGCCCGGGCAAAGAGTCTTTCGCTGTATGCGGGTTTCTCCCACCGCGAGACTGAGCTCAGGCAAGCAGCAGAAGAGACCTCAGAACTGACTCTGATTTCCCAGCGACTGCTATGTTTTCCCAGAGGTTTTCAGCTTGGCGCGAACCACACTTCGCTGCTGCTTCCTCAGCAAGGCTTTGGTCGTTCGCTCTGTCGCGGCAGGGAAGAAAAGCCACGGGAGAGCTGGTGCCTCTTGGGCCTTGCTTTCCCGGGGTCCAAGTTTGCGCCCCGGGTTCACCTTGCTAAGCCTATCTAAGCAGGCACAGTCCCAACCCTGCATCAGCGTGCGTGGCCTAGCATGGCATTCTATGCCTATTACCATCTCCTGGGGTAGGTAAGGCTTTGCCTTTTGTTCCGGCGCTCAGGCAGACTCAGGGTCTAGGCCAGTGCCTTCACCACAGGAGAGAGGAGGCGACAGGATCCCTGTACACGGCCCGTACACTGGGATGGGGAACTGTGGGGGAGAGTCTCCACTCCTTCCTTGGCACACTCCCAGCCACCCACATAGCTGCCACATCTTGGTGGAAGACGGCATCTGACTGCCCGTTTCTCCATGGGGTTGTTTCTGCGAGTTGCGGGTATGGCACCTGGTGGCAAGCCCAAGTCTGCCCTTGGGACAGCTGGCCAAGGAGATGCTGTCCCCTTGGAACCAGAAGCACAGGACAGGCGTGACTTCTTCCCAGACTCCTTCCTCAGAGTGGAGCACACGCCCCTGCCCTAGTCGTCCCCTCATGTCTCCTTAGCAGCCAGGCTACCATCTCTCCGCACAGGGAGCGGGTGACACTTGTCTTGCTACCGGCCTGCTGTTCGGGCCACGGCAGGCTATCCTGCTTCCCGAGCATTTCCCGACCGCAAGGCCAAGGGCTCCTTCTCTCCTCCGGGGCAGCGCGCTGTGCCTTCCCCACACCTGCTCCTGGGGAACGTGGTGACAGACGTGTGCAACCACGCTTCTCTCTCAGGCAGAGGGGTGCAAGGGCAAAGAATATTTCGCTCCATGCGGTTATCTTCCACCGTGCTGCGGAGACAAGCTCAGGCAAGCAGCAGCAGCATCCCCAAACCCAACTCTGATTTACCAACGAATGCTGTGCTTTCCAAGGGCCGATGACAAGGCAAAGAGGCTTTTGCTCTATGCGGCTTTCTCCCACCACGAGACAGGGCTCAGGCAAGCAGCGGCAGCCCTCAGAACATTTCTCAGCGAATGCTGTGCTTTCACAGAGGCTTTGGCTTGGAGGGAACAGCACTTCGCCCCTGTTTCCTCAGCAAGGCTTCAGTCGCGTCAGGGAAGAAGAGCTGCGGGAGAGCTGGTGCCTCTTGGGCCTTGCTTTCCCGGGCTCCATGTTCGCGTCCTGGGTTCACCCTGCCAGGTAAACTAAGACACAGCCACAACCCTGCAGCAACGTGCGTGGCCTAGGATGGCACTCTATGCACACTACCATCTCCCGGTGTAGCCAAACCTTGGCCTTTGGCACTGGACCTCAGGTGGACTCGCGGACTAGGTCAGTGCCTTCCTCACAGGAGAGGAGAGGCGACAGGATCCCTGAACACCGCCCGTTACTGGAATGGGGAGCTTTCAGGTTTTGTTGCCACTCCTTTCCGGCACACCCCCTGCCACCGACAACGCTGTCACATCCTGGAGGAAGATGGCATCTGACTGCCCGTTTCTCGAGGGAGCTGTTTCTGCGAGTTCAGGGTATGGTGCCTGGTAGCAAGCCCACGTCTGCCCTACGGACAGTTGTCCAAGGAGATGCTGTGCACTTGGGACCAGACGCACAGGACTGGCCCGCCTTCTTCCCAGACTCCTTCCACAGAGTGGAGCACGCGTCCCTTCCCTAGTCGTCCCTTCATGTCTCCATAGCAGCCAGGCTTCGTCTCTCCGCACAGGGAGCGGGTGACATTTGTCTTGCGACCGGCCTGCTGTTCCTAGAAGGGAAGGCTGTCCTGCTTCCCGACCGTTTCCCGACCACAAGGCCAACGGCTCCTTCTCTTCTCTGGGGGTGGCGTGCTGCGCGTTTCCCAGACTTGCTCCTGTGGAGCTCGGTGACAGACGTGTCCCTTTCCTTAAGGGCCTTTCAGATGTGCAACCATATTTCTTTATTAGGCAAAGGGGTGCTAGGGCAAAGAGTATTTCGCTCCATGCGGGTATCTTCCACCATGCTGCAGAGACTAGTTCAGGCACTCAGCTGCAGCATCCCACACATCCGATTCTGATTTCCCAACGAATGCTGTGCTTTCCCAGAGGAGATGCCCGGGGAAAGAGGCTTTCGCTGTATGCGGGTTTCTCCCACCGCGAGACTGGGCACAGGCAAGCAGCAGAAGAGCCCGCAGAACCGACTCTGATTTCTCAGCAAATGCTGTGCTTTCGCAGAGGCTTTGGCTTGAAGCGAACAGGACTTCGCCGCTGCCTCTTCAGCAAGGCTTCAGTCGCGTCAGGGAAGAAGTGCTGCGGGAGAGCTGGTGCCTCTTGGGGCCTTGCTATCCCGGGCTCCAAGTTCACATCCTGGGTTCATCCTGCCAAGCTGAAATAAGCAGACACAGCCTCGACCCTGCAGCTGCGTGCATGGCCTAGGATGGCACTCTGCTCACAATGCCATTTCTCAGCGTAGACACGGCCGGCCCCTGTGCTCAGGCATTCAGGTGGACAGGGGACTAGGCCAGTGCCTTCCCCATACTTGAGGAGACGCGAGAGGATCACTGCACACCGCCCGTGCCCTGGGATGGGGAGTAATGGATAACTGTCCCTGTTTCCCCGGGACACTCCCTGCCTCCGCCAATGCTGCCACATCCTGGAGGAAGACGGCATCTGAGTGCCCGTTCCTCCAGGAGGTGTTTCTGCGAGTTCAGGGCCGGGAGCTTGGTGGCAAGCCCACGTCTGCCCTCTGGACAGGTGGCCAAGGAGATGCTTTCCACTTGGGACCAGAGGCACAGGAAAGTCCTTACTTCTGCCCAGACTCCTTCCTCAGATTGGAGCACGTTCCCCGCCCCAATCGACCCTCATGTCTCCTTAGCAGCCAGACTTCGTCTCTCTGCACAGGGAGTGGGTGACACTTGTATTGGCACTTGCCCGCTGTTCCTGCCAGGGCCGGCTCTTCAGCTTTGTGACTGTTTCCCGACCATAAGGCCAATGGCTCCTTCTCTTCTCCTGGGGCAGCTTGCTGCACTTTCCCCAGACATGCTCCTGGGGAGCGCAGTGAAAGACGTGTCCCTTTCCTTAAGCCTATTTCCACAGGTGCAAGCGCGCTTCTCTTTCAGGCAGAGGGAATGCTAGGGCGAAGAGTATTTCGCCCCATGCTGGTATCATTCACCGTACTGTGGAGACTAGCTCAGGCAAGTAGCAGCAGCATCTCCAAACCCAACTCAGATTTCCCAACGAATGCTGTGCTTTCCAAGGGCAGATGACAAGGCAAAGAGGCTTTCGCTGTATGCGGGTTCATTCCACCGTGAGACAGGGTTCAGGCAAGCAGCTGCAGCCCGCAGAACATTTCTCAGCGAATGCTGTGATTTCGCAGAGGCGTTGGCTTGGAGCGAACACACGTCACCGCTGCTTCCTCAGCAAGGCTTCAGTCGCGTCAGGGAGGAAGAGCTGCAGGAGAGCTGGTGCCTCTTGGGCCTTGCTTTCCCGGGCTCGATGTTCGCGTCCTGGGTTCACCCTGCCAGGTGACACAGCCACAACCCTGCAGTAGCGTGCGGAGCCTAGGATGGCACCCTATACACGCTGCCATCTCCCGGTGTAGGCATCGCTTCGCCTTTTACTCTGGCGATCAGGAGGACTCGCGGACTAGCCCAGTGCTTTCCCCACAGGAAAGGAGAGGTGACAGGATCCCTGCACACCGCCCGTGCACTGACTAGGGAGCCTTGGTTGACTGTCCCCACCCCTCCCCTTAAACCCCGTGCCTCCTCCAACGTTCCACATCCTGGAGGAAGACGGCGTCTGACTCCCCGTTATTTCAGGGAGCTGTTTCTGCGAGTTCAAGCACATGTCTGCCCCAGGGACAGGTGGCCAAAGAGCTGCTCTCTCCTTGGGCCCAGAGGGTCAGGACATGCATGCTTTCTGCCCAGACTCCTTCCTAAGAGTGGAGCACGTGCCCTGCCCTACTCATCCCCTCCTCTCTCCGTAGCTGCCAGGCTTCCGTCTCACTGCGCAGGGATCGGGTGACACTTGTGTTGCCACCGGCCGCTGTGCCTGCCAGGGCCGGCTCTCCTGATTCGCAACCGTTTCCAGACCAGAAGGCCAACGGCTCCTGCTCTTCTCCCTGGGCAGCGTGCTGCACCTTCCACAGACATGCTCCTGGGGAGCGCAGTGAAAGACGTGTCCCTTTCCTTAAGCCTCTTTCCACAGGGGCAAGCGCGCTTCTCTCTCAGGCAGAGGGGTGCTAGGGCGAAGAGGATTTCGCTCCATGCGGGTATCTTCCACCATGCTGCAGAGACTAGCTCAGGCATTCAGCTGCAGCATCGCACACATCCGATTCTGATTTCCCAACGAATGCTTTGCCTTCCCAGAGGAGATGCCCGGGCAAAGAGTCTTTCGCTGTATGCGGGTTTCTCCCACCGCGAGACTGAGCTCAGGCAAGCAGCAGAAGAGACCTCAGAACTGATTTCCCAGCGACTGCTATGTTTTCCCAGAGGTTTTCAGCTTGGCGCGAACCACACTTCGCTGCTGCTTCGTCAGCAAGGCTTTGGTCGTTCGCTCTGTCGCGGCAGGGAAGAAAAGCCACGGGAGAGCTGGTGCCTCTTGGGCCTTGCTTTCCCGGGGTCCAAGTTTGCGCCCCGGGTTCACCTTGCTAAGCCGATCTAAGCAGGCACAGTCCCAACCCTGCAGCAGCGTGCGTGGCCTAGCATGGCATTCTATGCCTATTACCATCTCCTGGGGTAGGTAAGGCTTTGCCTTTTGTTCCGGCGCTCAGGCAGACTCAGGGTCTAGGCCAGTGCCTTCACCACAGGAGAGAGGAGGCGACAGGATCCCTGTACACGGCCCGTACACTGGGATGGGGAACTGTGGGGGAGAGTCTCCACTCCTTCCTTGGCACACTCCCAGCCACCCACATAGCTGCCACATCTTGGTGGAAGACGGCATCTGACTGCCCGTTTCTCCATGGGGTTGTTTCTGCGAGTTGCGGGTATGGCACCTGGTGGCAAGCCCAAGTCTGCCCTTGGGACAGCTGGCCAAGGAGATGCTGTCCCCTTGGAACCAGAAGCACAGGACAGGCGTGACTTCTTCCCAGACTCCTTCCTCAGAGTGGAGCACACGCCCCTGCCCTAGTCGTCCCCTCATGTCTCCTTAGCAGCCAGGCTACCATCTCTCCGCACAGGGAGCGGGTGACACTTGTCTTGCTACCGGCCTGCTGTTCGGGCCACGGCAGGCTATCCTGCTTCCCGAGCATTTCCCGACCGCAAGGCCAAGGGCTCCTTCTCTCCTCCGGGGCAGCGCGCTGTGCCTTGCCCACACCTGCTCCTGGGGAACGCGGTGACAGACGTGTGCAACCACGCTTCTCTCTCAGGCAGAGGGGTGCAAGGGCAAAGAATATTTCGCTCCATGCGGTTATCTTCCACCGTGCTGCGGAGACAAGCTCAGGCAAGCAGCAGCAGCATCCCCAAACCCAACTCTGATTTACCAACGAATGCTGTGCTTTCCAAGGGCCGATGACAAGGCAAAGAGGCTTTCGCTCTATGCGGCTTTCTCCCACCACGAGACAGGGCTCAGGCAAGCAGCGGCAGCCCTCAGAACATTTCTCAGCGAATGCTGTGCTTTCGCAGAGGCTTTGGCTTGGAGGGAACAGCACTTCGCCCCTGTTTCCTCAGCAAGGCTTCAGTCGCGTCAGGGAAGAAGAGCTGCGGGAGAGCTGGTGCCTCTTGGGCCTTGCTTTCCCGGGCTCCATGTTCGCGTCCTGGGTTCACCCTGCCAGGTAAACTAAGACACAGCCACAACCCTGCAGCAACGTGCGTGGCCTAGGATGGCACTCTATGCACACTACCATCTCCCGGTGTAGCCAAACCTTGGCCTTTGGCACTGGACCTCAGGTGGACTCGCGGACTAGGTCAGTGCCTTCCTCACAGGAGAGGAGAGGCGACAGGATCCCTGAACACCGCCTGTTACTGGAATGGGGAGCTTTCAGGTTTTGTTGCCACTCCTTTCCGGCACACCCCCTGCCACCGACAACGCTGTCACATCCTGGAGGAAGATGGCATCTGACTGCCCGTTTCTCGAGGGAGCTGTTTCTGCGAGTTCAGGGTATGGTGCCTGGTAGCAAGCCCACGTCTGCCCTACGGACAGTTGTCCAAGGAGATGCTGTGCACTTGGGACCAGACGCACAGGACAGGCCCGCCTTCTTCCCAGACTCCTTCCACAGAGTGGAGCACGCGTCCCTTCCCTAGTCGTCCCTTCATGTCTCCATAGCAGCCAGGCTTCGTCTCTCCGCACAGGGAGCGGGTGACATTTGTCTTGCGACCGGCCTGCTGTTCCTAGAAGGGAAGGCTGTCCTGCTTCCCGACCGTTTCCCGACCACAAGGCCAACGGCTCCTTCTCTTCTCTGGGGGTGGCGTGCTGCGCGTTTCCCAGACTTGCTCCTGTGGAGCTCGGTGACAGACGTGTCCCTTTCCTTAAGGGCCTTTCAGATGTGCAACCATATTTCTTTATTAGGCAAAGGGGTGCTAGGGCAAAGAGTATTTCGCTCCATGCGGGTATCTTCCACCATGCTGCAGAGACTAGTTCAGGCACTCAGCTGCAGCATCCCACACATCCGATTCTGATTTCCCAACGAATGCTGTGCTTTCCCAGAGGAGATGCCCGGGGAAAGAGGCTTTCGCTGTATGCGGGTTTCTCCCACCGCGAGACTGGGCACAGGCAAGCAGCAGAAGAGCCCGCAGAACCGACTCTGATTTCTCAGCAAATGCTGTGCTTTCGCAGAGGCTTTGGCTTGAAGCGAACAGGACTTCGCCGCTGCCTCTTCAGCAAGGCTTCAGTCGCGTCAGGGAAGAAGTGCTGCGGGAGAGCTGGTGCCTCCTGGGGCCTTGCTATCCCGGGCTCCAAGTTCACATCCTGGGTTCATCCTGCCAAGCTGAAATAAGCAGACACAGCCTCGACCCTGCAGCTGCGTGCATGGCCTAGGATGGCACACTGCTCACAATGCCATTTCTCAGCGTAGACACGGCCGGCCCCTGTGCTCAGGCATTCAGGTGGACAGGGGACTAGGCCAGTGCCTTCCCCATACTTGAGGAGACGCGAGAGGATCACTGCACACCGCCCGTGCCCTGGGATGGGGAGTAATGGATAACTGTCCCTGTTTCCCCGGGACACTCCCTGCCTCCGCCAATGCTGCCACATCCTGGAGGAAGACGGCATCTGATTGCCCGTTCCTCCAGGAGGTGTTTCTGCGAGTTCAGGGCCGGGAGCTTGGTGGCAAGCCCACGTCTGCCCTCTGGACAGGTGGCCCAGGAGATGCTTTCCACTTGGGACCAGAGGCACAGGAAAGTCCTTACTTCTGCCCAGACTCCTTCCTCAGATTGGAGCACGTTCCCCGCCCCAATCGACTTCGTCTCTCTGCACAGGGAGTGGGTGACACTTGTATTGGCACTTGCCCGCTGTTCCTGCCAGGGCCGGCTCTTCAGCTTTGTGACTGTTTCCCGACCATAAGGCCAATGGCTCCTTCTCTTCTCCTGGGGCAGCTTGCTGCACTTTCCCCAGACATGCTCCTGGGGAGCGCAGTGAAAGACGTGTCCCTTTCCTTAAGCCTATTTCCACAGGTGCAAGCGCGCTTCTCTTTCAGGCAGAGGGAATGCTAGGGCGAAGAGTATTTCGCCCCATGCTGGTATCATTCACCGTACTGTGGAGACTAGCTCACGCAAGTAGCAGCAGCATCTCCAAACCCAACTCAGATTTCCCAACGAATGCTGTGCTTTCCAAGGGCAGATGACAAGGCAAAGAGGCTTTCGCTGTATGCGGGTTCATCCCACCGTGAGACAGGGTTCAGGCAAGCAGCAGCAGCACGCAGAACATTTCTCAGCGAATGCTGTGATTTCGCAGAGGCGTTGGCTTGGAGCGAACACACGTCACCGCTGCTTCCTCAGCAAGGCTTCAGTCGCGTCAGGGAGGAAGAGCTGCAGGAGAGCTGGTGCCTCTTGGGCCTTGCTTTCCCGGGCTCGATGTTCGCGTCCTGGGTTCACTCTGCCAGGTGACACAGCCACAACCCTGCAGTAGCGTGCGGAGCCTAGGATGGCACCCTATACACGCTGCCATCTCCCGGTGTAGGCATCGCTTCGCCTTTTACTCTGGCGATCAGGCGGACTCGCGGACTAGCCCAGTGCTTTCCCCACAGGAAAGGAGAGGTGACAGGATCCCTGCACACCGCCCGTGCACTGACTAGGGAGCCTTGGTTGACTGTCCCCACCCCTCCCCTTAAACCCCGTGCCTTCTCCAACGTTCCACATCCTGGAGGAAGACGGCGTCTGACTCCCCGTTATTTCAGGGCGCTGTTTCTGCGAGTTCAAGCACATGTCTGCCCCAGGGACAGGTGGCCAAAGAGCTGCTCTCTCCTTGGGCCCAGAGGGTCAGGACATGCATGCTTTCTGCCCAGACTCCTTCCTAAGAGTGGAGCACGTGCCCTGCCCTACTCATCCCCTCCTCTCTCCGTAGCTGCCAGGCTTCCGTCTCACTGCGCAGGGATCGGGTGACACTTGTATTGCCACCGGCCGCTGTGCCTGCCAGGGCCGGCTCTCCTGCTTCGCAACCGTTTCCAGACCAGAAGGCCAACGGCTCCTGCTCTTCTCCCTGGGCAGCGTGCTGCACCTTCCACAGACATGCTCCTGGGGAGCGCAGTGAAAGACGTGTCCCTTTCCTTAAGCCTCTTTCCACAGGGGCAAGCGCGCTTCTCTCTCAGGCAGAGGGGTGCTAGGGCGAAGAGGATTTCGCTCCATGCGGGTATCTTCCACCATGCTGCAGAGACTAGCTCAGGCATTCAGCTGCAGCATCGCACACATCCGATTCTGATTTCCCAACGAATGCTTTGCCTTCCCAGAGGAGATGCCCGGGCAAAGAGTCTTTCGCTGTATGCGGGTTTCTCCCACCGCGAGACTGAGCTCAGGCAAGCAGCAGAAGAGACCTCAGAACTGACTCTGATTTCCCAGCGACTGCTATGTTTTCCCAGAGGTTTTCAGCTTGGCGCGAACCACACTTCGCTGCTGCTTCCTCAGCAAGGCTTTGGTCGTTCGCTCTGTCGCGGCAGGGAAGAAAAGCCACGGGAGAGCTGGTGCCTCTTGGGCCTTGCTTTCCCGGGGTCCGAGTTTGCGCCCCGGGTTCACCTTGCTAAGCCGATCTAAGCAGGCACAGTCCCAACCCTGCAGCAGCGTGCGTGGCCTAGCATGGCACTCTATGCCTATTACCATCTCCTGGGGTAGGTAAGGCTTTGCCTTTTGTTCCGGCGCTCAGGCAGACTCAGGGTCTAGGCCAGTGCCTTCACCACAGGAGAGAGGAGGCGACAGGATCCCTCTACACGGCCCGTACACTGGGATGGGGAACTGTGGGGGAGAGTCTCCACTCCTTCCATGGCACACTCCCAGCCACCCACATAGCTGCCACATCTTGGTGGAAGACGGCATCTGACTGCCCATTTCTCCATGGGGTTGTTTCTGCGAGTTGCGGGTATGGCACCTGGTGGCAAGCCCAAGTCTGCCCTTGGGACAGCTGGCCGAGGAGATGCTGTCCCCTTGGAACCAGAAGCACAGGACAGGCGTGACTTCTTCCCAGACTCCTTCCTCAGAGTGGAGCACACGCCCCTGCCCTAGTCGTCCCCTCATGTCTCCTTAGCAGCCAGGCTACCATCTCTCCGCACAGGGAGCGGGTGACACTTGTCTTGCTACCGGCCTGCTGTTCGGGCCACGGCAGGCTATCCTGCTTCCCGAGCATTTCCCGACCGCAAGGCCAAGGGCTCCTTCTCTCCTCCGGGGCAGCGCGCTGTGCCTTCCCCACACCTGCTCCTGGGGAACGCGGTGACAGACGTGTGCAACCACGCTTCTCTCTCAGGCAGAGGGGTGCAAGGGCAAAGAATATTTCGCTCCATGCGGTTATCTTCCACCGTGCTGCGGAGACAAGCTCAGGCAAGCAGCAGCAGCATCCCCAAACCCAACTCTGATTTACCAACGAATGCTGTGCTTTCCAAGGGCCGATGACAAGGCAAAGAGGCTTTCGCTCTATGCGGCTTTCTCCCACCACGAGACAGGGCTCAGGCAAGCAGCGGCAGCCCTCAGAACATTTCTCAGCGAATGCTGTGCTTTCGCAGAGGCTTTGGCTTGGAGGGAACAGCACTTCGCCCCTGTTTCCTCAGCAAGGCTTCAGTCGCGTCAGGGAAGAAGAGCTGCGGGAGAGCTGGTGCCTCTTGAGCCTTGCTTTCCCGGGCTCCATGTTCGCGTCCTGGGTTCACCCTGCCAGGTAAACTAAGACACAGCCACAACCCTGCAGCAACGTGCGTGGCCTAGGATGGCACTCTATGTACACTACCATCTCCCGGTGTAGCCAAACCTTGTCCTTTGGCACTGGACCTCAGGTGGACTCGCGGACTAGTTCAGTGCCTTCCTCACAGGAGAGGAGAGGCGACAGGATCCCTGAACACCGCCCGTTACTGGAATGGGGAGCTTTCAGGCTTTGTTGCCACTCCTTTCCGGCACACCCCCTGCCACCGACAACGCTGTCACATCCTGGAGGAAGATGGCATCTGACTGCCCGTTTCTCGAGGGAGCTGTTTCTGCGAGTTCAGGTTATGGTGCCTGGTAGCAAGCCCACGTCTGCCCTACGGACAGTTGTCCAAGGAGATGCTGTGCACTTGGGACCAGACGCACAGGACAGGCCCGCCTTCTTCCCAGACTCCTTCCACAGAGTGGAGCACGCGTCCCTTCCCTAGTCGTCCCTTCATGTCTCCATAGCAGCCAGGCTTCGTCTCTCCGCACAGGGAGCGGGTGACATTTGTCTTGCGACCGGCCTGCTGTTCCTAGAAGGGAAGGCTGTCCTGCTTCCCGACCGTTTCCCGACCACAAGGCCAACGGCTCCTTCTCTTCTCTGGGGGTGGCGTGCTGCGCGTTTCCCAGACTTGCTCCTGTGGAGCTCGGTGACAGACGTGTCCCTTTCCTTAAGGGCCTTTCAGATGTGCAACCATATTTCTTTATTAGGCAAAGGGGTGCTAGGGCAAAGAGTATTTCGCTCCATGCGGGTATCTTCCACCATGCTGCAGAGACTAGTTCAGGCACTCAGCTGCAGCATCCCACACATCCGATTCTGATTTCCCAACGAATGCTGTGCTTTCCCAGAGGAGATGCCCGGGGAAAGAGGCTTTCGCTGTATGCGGGTTTCTCCCACCGCGAGACTGGGCACAGGCAAGCAGCAGAAGAGCCCGCAGAACCGACTCTGATTTCTCAGCAAATGCTGTGCTTTCGCAGAGGCTTTGGCTTGAAGCGAACAGGACTTCGCCGCTGCCTCTTCAGCAAGGCTTCAGTCGCGTCAGGGAAGAAGTGCTGCGGGAGAGCTGGTGCCTCTTGGGGCCTTGCTATCCCGGGCTCCAAGTTCACATCCTGGGTTCATCCTGCCAAGCTGAAATAAGCAGACACAGCCTCGACCCTGCAGCTGCGTGCATGGCCTAGGATGGCACTCTGCTCACAATGCCATTTCTCAGCGTAGACACGGCCGGCCCCTGTGCTCAGGCATTCAGGTGGACAGGGGACTAGGCCAGTGCCTTCCCCATACTTGAGGAGACGCGAGAGGATCACTGCACACCGCCCGTGCCCTGGGATGGGGAGTAATGGATAACTGTCCCTGTTTCCCCGGGACACTCCCTGCCTCCGCCAATGCTGCCACATCCTGGAGGAAGACGGCATCTGATTGCCCGTTCCTCCAGGAGGTGTTTCTGCGAGTTCAGGGCCGGGAGCTTGGTGGCAAGCCCACGTCTGCCCTCTGGACAGGTGGCCAAGGAGATGCTTTCCACTTGGGACCAGAGGCACAGGAAAGTCCTTACTTCTGCCCAGACTCCTTCCTCAGATTGGAGCACGTTCCCCGCCCCAATCGACCCTCATGTCTCCTTAGCAGCCAGACTTCGTCTCTCTGCACAGGGAGTGGGTGACACTTGTATTGGCACTTGCCCACTGTTCCTGCCAGGGCCGGCTCTTCAGCTTTGTGACTGTTTCCCGACCATAAGGCCAATGGCTCCTTCTCTTCTCCTGGGGCAGCTTGCTGCACTTTCCCCAGACATGCTCCTGGGGAGCGCAGTGAAAGACGTGTCCCTTTCCTTAAGCCTATTTCCACAGGTGCAAGCGCGCTTCTCTTTCAGGCAGAGGGAATGCTAGGGCGAAGAGTATTTCGCCCCATGCTGGTATCATTCACCGTACTGTGGAGACTAGCTCAGGCAAGTAGCAGCAGCATCTCCAAACCCAACTCAGATTTCCCAAAGAATGCTGTGCTTTCCAAGGGCAGATGACAAGGCAAAGAGGCTTTCGCTGTATGCGGGTTCATCCCACCGTGAGACAGGGTTCAGGCAAGCAGCAGCAGCCCGCAGAACATTTCTCAGCGAATGCTGTGATTTCGCAGAGGCGTTGGCTTGGAGCGAACACACGTCACCGCTGCTTCCTCAGCAAGGCTTCAGTCGCGTCAGGGAGGAAGAGCTGCAGGAGAGCTGGTGCCTCTTGGGCCTTGCTTTCCCGGGCTCGATGTTCGCGTCCTGGGTTCACCCTGCCAGGTGACACAGCCACAACCCTGCAGTAGCGTGCGGAGCCTAGGATGGCACCCTATACAGGCTGCCATCTCCCGGTGTAGGCATCGCTTCGCCTTTTACTCTGGCGATCAGGCGGACTCGCGGACTAGCCCAGTGCTTTCCCCACAGGAAAGGAGAGGTGACAGGATCCCTGCACACCGCCCGTGCACTGACTAGGGAGCCTTGGTTGACTGTCCCCACCCCTCCCCTTAAACCCCGTGCCTCCTCCAACGTTCCACATCCTGGAGGAAGACGGCGTCTGACTCCCCGTTATTTCAGGGCGCTGTTTCTGCGAGTTCAAGCACATGTCTGCCCCAGGGACAGGTGGCCAAAGAGCTGCTCTCTCCTTGGGCCCAGAGGGTCAGGACATGCATGCTTTCTGCCCAGACTCCTTCCTAAGAGTGGAGCACGTGCCCTGCCCTACTCATCCCCTCCTCTCTCCGTAGCTGCCAGGCTTCCGTCTCACTGCGCAGGGATCGGGTGACACTTGTATTGCCACCGGCCGCTGTGCCTGCCAGGGCCGGCTCTCCTGCTTCACAACCGTTTCCAGACCAGAAGGCCAACGGCTCCTGCTCTTCTCCCTGGGCAGCGTGCTGCACCTTCCACAGACATGCTCCTGGGGAGCGCAGTGAAAGACGTGTCCCTTTCCTTAAGCCTCTTTCCACAGGGGCAAGCGCGCTTCTCTCTCAGGCAGAGGGGTGCTAGGGCGAAGAGGATTTCGCTCCATGCGGGTATCTTCCACCATGCTGCAGAGACTAGCTCAGGCATTCAGCTGCAGCATCGCACACATCCGATTCTGATTTCCCAACGAATGCTTTGCCTTCCCAGAGGAGATGCCCGGGCAAAGAGTCTTTCGCTGTATGCGGGTTTCTCCCACCGCGAGACTGAGCTCAGGCAAGCAGCAGAAGAGACCTCAGAACTGACTCTGATTTCCCAGCGACTGCTATGTTTTCCCAGAGGTTTTCAGCTTGGCGCGAACCACACTTCGCTGCTGCTTCCTCAGCAAGGCTTTGGTCGTTCGCTCTGTCGCGGCAGGGAAGAAAAGCCACGGGAGAGCTGGTGCCTCTTGGGCCTTGCTTTCCCGGGGTCCAAGTTTGCGCCCCGGGTTCACCTTGCTAAGCCGATCTAAGCAGGCACAGTCCCAACCCTGCAGCAGCGTGCGTGGCCTAGCATGGCATTCTATGCCTATTACCATCTCCTGGGGTAGGTAAGGCTTTGCCTTTTGTTCCGGCGCTCAGGCAGACTCAGGGTCTAGGCCAGTGCCTTCACCACAGGAGAGAGGAGGCGACAGGATCCCTCTACACGGCCCGTACACTGGGATGGGGAACTGTGGGGGAGAGTCTCCACTCCTTCCTTGGCACACTCCCAGCCACCCACATAGCTGCCACATCTTGGTGGAAGACGGCATCTGACTGCCCGTTTCTCCATGGGGTTGTTTCTGCGAGTTGCGGGTATGGCACCTGGTGGCAAGCCCAAGTCTGCCCTTGGGACAGCTGGCCAAGGAGATGCTGTCCCCTTGGAACCAGAAGCACAGGACAGGCGTGACTTCTTCCCAGACTCCTTCCTCAGAGTGGAGCACACGCCCCTGCCCTAGTCGTCCCCTCATGTCTCCTTAGCAGCCAGGCTACCATCTCTCCGCACAGGGAGCGGGTGACACTTGTCTTGCTACCGGCCTGCTGTTCGGGCCACGGCAGGCTATCCTGCTTCCCGAGCATTTCCCGACCGCAAGGCCAAGGGCTCCTTCTCTCCTCCGGGGCAGCGCGCTGTGCCTTCCCCACACCTGCTCCTGGGGAACGTGGTGACAGACGTGTGCAACCACGCTTCTCTCTCAGGCAGAGGGGTGCAAGGGCAAAGAATATTTCGCTCCATGCGGTTATCTTCCACCGTGCTGCGGAGACAAGCTCAGGCAAGCAGCAGCAGCATCCCCAAACCCAACTCTGATTTACCAACGAATGCTGTGCTTTCCAAGGGCCGATGACAAGGCAAAGAGGCTTTTGCTCTATGCGGCTTTCTCCCACCACGAGACAGGGCTCAGGCAAGCAGCGGCAGCCCTCAGAACATTTCTCAGCGAATGCTGTGCTTTCACAGAGGCTTTGGCTTGGAGGGAACAGCACTTCGCCCCTGTTTCCTCAGCAAGGCTTCAGTCGCGTCAGGGAAGAAGAGCTGCGGGAGAGCTGGTGCCTCTTGGGCCTTGCTTTCCCGGGCTCCATGTTCGCGTCCTGGGTTCACCCTGCCAGGTAAACTAAGACACAGCCACAACCCTGCAGCAACGTGCGTGGCCTAGGATGGCACTCTATGCACACTACCATCTCCCGGTGTAGCCAAACCTTGGCCTTTGGCACTGGACCTCAGGTGGACTCGCGGACTAGGTCAGTGCCTTCCTCACAGGAGAGGAGAGGCGACAGGATCCCTGAACACCGCCCGTTACTGGAATGGGGAGCTTTCAGGTTTTGTTGCCACTCCTTTCCGGCACACCCCCTGCCACCGACAACGCTGTCACATCCTGGAGGAAGATGGCATCTGACTGCCCGTTTCTCGAGGGAGCTGTTTCTGCGAGTTCAGGGTATGGTGCCTGGTAGCAAGCCCACGTCTGCCCTACGGACAGTTGTCCAAGGAGATGCTGTGCACTTGGGACCAGACGCACAGGACTGGCCCGCCTTCTTCCCAGACTCCTTCCACAGAGTGGAGCACGCGTCCCTTCCCTAGTCGTCCCTTCATGTCTCCATAGCAGCCAGGCTTCGTCTCTCCGCACAGGGAGCGGGTGACATTTGTCTTGCGACCGGCCTGCTGTTCCTAGAAGGGAAGGCTGTCCTGCTTCCCGACCGTTTCCCGACCACAAGGCCAACGGCTCCTTCTCTTCTCTGGGGGTGGCGTGCTGCGCGTTTCCCAGACTTGCTCCTGTGGAGCTCGGTGACAGACGTGTCCCTTTCCTTAAGGGCCTTTCAGATGTGCAACCATATTTCTTTATTAGGCAAAGGGGTGCTAGGGCAAAGAGTATTTCGCTCCATGCGGGTATCTTCCACCATGCTGCAGAGACTAGTTCAGGCACTCAGCTGCAGCATCCCACACATCCGATTCTGATTTCCCAACGAATGCTGTGCTTTCCCAGAGGAGATGCCCGGGGAAAGAGGCTTTCGCTGTATGCGGGTTTCTCCCACCGCGAGACTGGGCACAGGCAAGCAGCAGAAGAGCCCGCAGAACCGACTCTGATTTCTCAGCAAATGCTGTGCTTTCGCAGAGGCTTTGGCTTGAAGCGAACAGGACTTCGCCGCTGCCTCTTCAGCAAGGCTTCAGTCGCGTCAGGGAAGAAGTGCTGCGGGAGAGCTGGTGCCTCTTGGGGCCTTGCTATCCCGGGCTCCAAGTTCACATCCTGGGTTCATCCTGCCAAGCTGAAATAAGCAGACACAGCCTCGACCCTGCAGCTGCGTGCATGGCCTAGGATGGCACTCTGCTCACAATGCCATTTCTCAGCGTAGACACGGCCGGCCCCTGTGCTCAGGCATTCAGGTGGACAGGGGACTAGGCCAGTGCCTTCCCCATACTTGAGGAGACGCGAGAGGATCACTGCACACCGCCCGTGCCCTGGGATGGGGAGTAATGGATAACTGTCCCTGTTTCCCCGGGACACTCCCTGCCTCCGCCAATGCTGCCACATCCTGGAGGAAGACGGCATCTGAGTGCCCGTTCCTCCAGGAGGTGTTTCTGCGAGTTCAGGGCCGGGAGCTTGGTGGCAAGCCCACGTCTGCCCTCTGGACAGGTGGCCAAGGAGATGCTTTCCACTTGGGACCAGAGGCACAGGAAAGTCCTTACTTCTGCCCAGACTCCTTCCTCAGATTGGAGCACGTTCCCCGCCCCAATCGACCCTCATGTCTCCTTAGCAGCCAGACTTCGTCTCTCTGCACAGGGAGTGGGTGACACTTGTATTGGCACTTGCCCGCTGTTCCTGCCAGGGCCGGCTCTTCAGCTTTGTGACTGTTTCCCGACCATAAGGCCAATGGCTCCTTCTCTTCTCCTGGGGCAGCTTGCTGCACTTTCCCCAGACATGCTCCTGGGGAGCGCAGTGAAAGACGTGTCCCTTTCCTTAAGCCTATTTCCACAGGTGCAAGCGCGCTTCTCTTTCAGGCAGAGGGAATGCTAGGGCGAAGAGTATTTCGCCCCATGCTGGTATCATTCACCGTACTGTGGAGACTAGCTCAGGCAAGTAGCAGCAGCATCTCCAAACCCAACTCAGATTTCCCAACGAATGCTGTGCTTTCCAAGGGCAGATGACAAGGCAAAGAGGCTTTCGCTGTATGCGGGTTCATTCCACCGTGAGACAGGGTTCAGGCAAGCAGCTGCAGCCCGCAGAACATTTCTCAGCGAATGCTGTGATTTCGCAGAGGCGTTGGCTTGGAGCGAACACACGTCACCGCTGCTTCCTCAGCAAGGCTTCAGTCGCGTCAGGGAGGAAGAGCTGCAGGAGAGCTGGTGCCTCTTGGGCCTTGCTTTCCCGGGCTCGATGTTCGCGTCCTGGGTTCACCCTGCCAGGTGACACAGCCACAACACTGCAGTAGCGTGCGGAGCCTAGGATGGCACCCTATACACGCTGCCATCTCCCGGTGTAGGCATCGCTTCGCCTTTTACTCTGGCGATCAGGAGGACTCGCGGACTAGCCCAGTGCTTTCCCCACAGGAAAGGAGAGGTGACAGGATCCCTGCACACCGCCCGTGCACTGACTAGGGAGCCTTGGTTGACTGTCCCCACCCCTCCCCTTAAACCCCGTGCCTCCTCCAACGTTCCACATCCTGGAGGAAGACGGCGTCTGACTCCCCGTTATTTCAGGGAGCTGTTTCTGCGAGTTCAAGCACATGTCTGCCCCAGGGACAGGTGGCCAAAGAGCTGCTCTCTCCTTGGGCCCAGAGGGTCAGGACATGCATGCTTTCTGCCCAGACTCCTTCCTAAGAGTGGAGCACGTGCCCTGCCCTACTCATCCCCTCCTCTCTCCGTAGCTGCCAGGCTTCCGTCTCACTGCGCAGGGATCGGGTGACACTTGTGTTGCCACCGGCCGCTGTGCCTGCCAGGGCCGGCTCTCCTGATTCGCAACCGTTTCCAGACCAGAAGGCCAACGGCTCCTGCTCTTCTCCCTGGGCAGCGTGCTGCACCTTCCACAGACATGCTCCTGGGGAGCGCAGTGAAAGACGTGTCCCTTTCCTTAAGCCTCTTTCCACAGGGGCAAGCGCGCTTCTCTCTCAGGCAGAGGGGTGCTAGGGCGAAGAGGATTTCGCTCCATGCGGGTATCTTCCACCATGCTGCAGAGACTAGCTCAGGCATTCAGCTGCAGCATCGCACACATCCGATTCTGATTTCCCAACGAATGCTTTGCCTTCCCAGAGGAGATGCCCGGGCAAAGAGTCTTTCGCTGTATGCGGGTTTCTCCCACCGCGAGACTGAGCTCAGGCAAGCAGCAGAAGAGACCTCAGAACTGATTTCCCAGCGACTGCTATGTTTTCCCAGAGGTTTTCAGCTTGGCGCGAACCACACTTCGCTGCTGCTTCGTCAGCAAGGCTTTGGTCGTTCGCTCTGTCGCGGCAGGGAAGAAAAGCCACGGGAGAGCTGGTGCCTCTTGGGCCTTGCTTTCCCGGGGTCCAAGTTTGCGCCCCGGGTTCACCTTGCTAAGCCGATCTAAGCAGGCACAGTCCCAACCCTGCAGCAGCGTGCGTGGCCTAGCATGGCATTCTATGCCTATTACCATCTCCTGGGGTAGGTAAGGCTTTGCCTTTTGTTCCGGCGCTCAGGCAGACTCAGGGTCTAGGCCAGTGCCTTCACCACAGGAGAGAGGAGGCGACAGGATCCCTGTACACGGCCCGTACACTGGGATGGGGAACTGTGGGGGAGAGTCTCCACTCCTTCCTTGGCACACTCCCAGCCACCCACATAGCTGCCACATCTTGGTGGAAGACGGCATCTGACTGCCCGTTTCTCCATGGGGTTGTTTCTGCGAGTTGCGGGTATGGCACCTGGTGGCAAGCCCAAGTCTGCCCTTGGGACAGCTGGCCAAGGAGATGCTGTCCCCTTGGAACCAGAAGCACAGGACAGGCGTGACTTCTTCCCAGACTCCTTCCTCAGAGTGGAGCACACGCCCCTGCCCTAGTCGTCCCCTCATGTCTCCTTAGCAGCCAGGCTACCATCTCTCCGCACAGGGAGCGGGTGACACTTGTCTTGCTACCGGCCTGCTGTTCGGGCCACGGCAGGCTATCCTGCTTCCCGAGCATTTCCCGACCGCAAGGCCAAGGGCTCCTTCTCTCCTCCGGGGCAGCGCGCTGTGCCTTCCCCACACCTGCTCCTGGGGAACGTGGTGACAGACGTGTGCAACCACGCTTCTCTCTCAGGCAGAGGGGTGCAAGGGCAAAGAATATTTCGCTCCATGCGGTTATCTTCCACCGTGCTGCGGAGACAAGCTCAGGCAAGCAGCAGCAGCATCCCCAAACCCAACTCTGATTTACCAACGAATGCTGTGCTTTCCAAGGGCCGATGACAAGGCAAAGAGGCTTTTGCTCTATGCGGCTTTCTCCCACCACGAGACAGGGCTCAGGCAAGCAGCGGCAGCCCTCAGAACATTTCTCAGCGAATGCTGTGCTTTCACAGAGGCTTTGGCTTGGAGGGAACAGCACTTCGCCCCTGTTTCCTCAGCAAGGCTTCAGTCGCGTCAGGGAAGAAGAGCTGCGGGAGAGCTGGTGCCTCTTGGGCCTTGCTTTCCCGGGCTCCATGTTCGCGTCCTGGGTTCACCCTGCCAGGTAAACTAAGACACAGCCACAACCCTGCAGCAACGTGCGTGGCCTAGGATGGCACTCTATGCACACTACCATCTCCCGGTGTAGCCAAACCTTGGCCTTTGGCACTGGACCTCAGGTGGACTCGCGGACTAGGTCAGTGCCTTCCTCACAGGAGAGGAGAGGCGACAGGATCCCTGAACACCGCCCGTTACTGGAATGGGGAGCTTTCAGGTTTTGTTGCCACTCCTTTCCGGCACACCCCCTGCCACCGACAACGCTGTCACATCCTGGAGGAAGATGGCATCTGACTGCCCGTTTCTCGAGGGAGCTGTTTCTGCGAGTTCAGGGTATGGTGCCTGGTAGCAAGCCCACGTCTGCCCTACGGACAGTTGTCCAAGGAGATGCTGTGCACTTGGGACCAGACGCACAGGACTGGCCCGCCTTCTTCCCAGACTCCTTCCACAGAGTGGAGCACGCGTCCCTTCCCTAGTCGTCCCTTCATGTCTCCATAGCAGCCAGGCTTCGTCTCTCCGCACAGGGAGCGGGTGACATTTGTCTTGCGACCGGCCTGCTGTTCCTAGAAGGGAAGGCTGTCCTGCTTCCCGACCGTTTCCCGACCACAAGGCCAACGGCTCCTTCTCTTCTCTGGGGGTGGCGTGCTGCGCGTTTCCCAGACTTGCTCCTGTGGAGCTCGGTGACAGACGTGTCCCTTTCCTTAAGGGCCTTTCAGATGTGCAACCATATTTCTTTATTAGGCAAAGGGGTGCTAGGGCAAAGAGTATTTCGCTCCATGCGGGTATCTTCCACCATGCTGCAGAGACTAGTTCAGGCACTCAGCTGCAGCATCCCACACATCCGATTCTGATTTCCCAACGAATGCTGTGCTTTCCCAGAGGAGATGCCCGGGGAAAGAGGCTTTCGCTGTATGCGGGTTTCTCCCACCGCGAGACTGGGCACAGGCAAGCAGCAGAAGAGCCCGCAGAACCGACTCTGATTTCTCAGCAAATGCTGTGCTTTCGCAGAGGCTTTGGCTTGAAGCGAACAGGACTTCGCCGCTGCCTCTTCAGCAAGGCTTCAGTCGCGTCAGGGAAGAAGTGCTGCGGGAGAGCTGGTGCCTCTTGGGGCCTTGCTATCCCGGGCTCCAAGTTCACATCCTGGGTTCATCCTGCCAAGCTGAAATAAGCAGACACAGCCTCGACCCTGCAGCTGCGTGCATGGCCTAGGATGGCACTCTGCTCACAATGCCATTTCTCAGCGTAGACACGGCCGGCCCCTGTGCTCAGGCATTCAGGTGGACAGGGGACTAGGCCAGTGCCTTCCCCATACTTGAGGAGACGCGAGAGGATCACTGCACACCGCCCGTGCCCTGGGATGGGGAGTAATGGATAACTGTCCCTGTTTCCCCGGGACACTCCCTGCCTCCGCCAATGCTGCCACATCCTGGAGGAAGACGGCATCTGAGTGCCCGTTCCTCCAGGAGGTGTTTCTGCGAGTTCAGGGCCGGGAGCTTGGTGGCAAGCCCACGTCTGCCCTCTGGACAGGTGGCCAAGGAGATGCTTTCCACTTGGGACCAGAGGCACAGGAAAGTCCTTACTTCTGCCCAGACTCCTTCCTCAGATTGGAGCACGTTCCCCGCCCCAATCGACCCTCATGTCTCCTTAGCAGCCAGACTTCGTCTCTCTGCACAGGGAGTGGGTGACACTTGTATTGGCACTTGCCCGCTGTTCCTGCCAGGGCCGGCTCTTCAGCTTTGTGACTGTTTCCCGACCATAAGGCCAATGGCTCCTTCTCTTCTCCTGGGGCAGCTTGCTGCACTTTCCCCAGACATGCTCCTGGGGAGCGCAGTGAAAGACGTGTCCCTTTCCTTAAGCCTATTTCCACAGGTGCAAGCGCGCTTCTCTTTCAGGCAGAGGGAATGCTAGGGCGAAGAGTATTTCGCCCCATGCTGGTATCATTCACCGTACTGTGGAGACTAGCTCAGGCAAGTAGCAGCAGCATCTCCAAACCCAACTCAGATTTCCCAACGAATGCTGTGCTTTCCAAGGGCAGATGACAAGGCAAAGAGGCTTTCGCTGTATGCGGGTTCATTCCACCGTGAGACAGGGTTCAGGCAAGCAGCTGCAGCCCGCAGAACATTTCTCAGCGAATGCTGTGATTTCGCAGAGGCGTTGGCTTGGAGCGAACACACGTCACCGCTGCTTCCTCAGCAAGGCTTCAGTCGCGTCAGGGAGGAAGAGCTGCAGGAGAGCTGGTGCCTCTTGGGCCTTGCTTTCCCGGGCTCGATGTTCGCGTCCTGGGTTCACCCTGCCAGGTGACACAGCCACAACCCTGCAGTAGCGTGCGGAGCCTAGGATGGCACCCTATACACGCTGCCATCTCCCGGTGTAGGCATCGCTTCGCCTTTTACTCTGGCGATCAGGAGGACTCGCGGACTAGCCCAGTGCTTTCCCCACAGGAAAGGAGAGGTGACAGGATCCCTGCACACCGCCCGTGCACTGACTAGGGAGCCTTGGTTGACTGTCCCCACCCCTCCCCTTAAACCCCGTGCCTCCTCCAACGTTCCACATCCTGGAGGAAGACGGCGTCTGACTCCCCGTTATTTCAGGGAGCTGTTTCTGCGAGTTCAAGCACATGTCTGCCCCAGGGACAGGTGGCCAAAGAGCTGCTCTCTCCTTGGGCCCAGAGGGTCAGGACATGCATGCTTTCTGCCCAGACTCCTTCCTAAGAGTGGAGCACGTGCCCTGCCCTACTCATCCCCTCCTCTCTCCGTAGCTGCCAGGCTTCCGTCTCACTGCGCAGGGATCGGGTGACACTTGTGTTGCCACCGGCCGCTGTGCCTGCCAGGGCCGGCTCTCCTGATTCGCAACCGTTTCCAGACCAGAAGGCCAACGGCTCCTGCTCTTCTCCCTGGGCAGCGTGCTGCACCTTCCACAGACATGCTCCTGGGGAGCGCAGTGAAAGACGTGTCCCTTTCCTTAAGCCTCTTTCCACAGGGGCAAGCGCGCTTCTCTCTCAGGCAGAGGGGTGCTAGGGCGAAGAGGATTTCGCTCCATGCGGGTATCTTCCACCATGCTGCAGAGACTAGCTCAGGCATTCAGCTGCAGCATCGCACACATCCGATTCTGATTTCCCAACGAATGCTTTGCCTTCCCAGAGGAGATGCCCGGGCAAAGAGTCTTTCGCTGTATGCGGGTTTCTCCCACCGCGAGACTGAGCTCAGGCAAGCAGCAGAAGAGACCTCAGAACTGACTCTGATTTCCCAGCGACTGCTATGTTTTCCCAGAGGTTTTCAGCTTGGCGCGAACCACACTTCGCTGCTGCTTCGTCAGCAAGGCTTTGGTCGTTCGCTCTGTCGCGGCAGGGAAGAAAAGCCACGGGAGAGCTGGTGCCTCTTGGGCCTTGCTTTCCCGGGGTCCAAGTTTGCGCCCCGGGTTCACCTTGCTAAGCCGATCTAAGCAGGCACAGTCCCAACCCTGCAGCAGCGTGCGTGGCCTAGCATGGCACTCTATGCCTATTACCATCTCCTGGGGTAGGTAAGGCTTTGCCTTTTGTTCCGGCGCTCAGGCAGACTCAGGGTCTAGGCCAGTGCCTTCACCACAGGAGAGAGGAGGCGACAGGATCCCTGTACCTGTACACGGCCCGTACACTGGGATGGGGAACTGTGGGGGAGAGTCTCCACTCCTTCCTTGGCACACTCCCAGCCACCCACATAGCTGCCACATCTTGGTGGAAGACGGCATCTGACTGACCATTTCTCCATGGGGTTGTTTCTGCGAGTTGCGGGTATGGCACCTGGTGGCAAGCCCAAGTCTGCCCTTGGGACAGCTGGCCGAGGAGATGCTGTCCCCTTGGAACCAGAAGCACAGGACAGGCGTGACTTCTTCCCAGACTCCTTCCTCAGAGTGGAGCACACGCCCCTGCCCTAGTCGTCCCCTCATGTCTCCTTAGCAGCCAGGCTACCATCTCTCCGCACAGGGAGCGGGTGACACTTGTCTTGCTACCGGCCTGCTGTTCGGGCCACGGCAGGCTATCCTGCTTCCCGAGCATTTCCCGACCGCAAGGCCAAGGGCTCCTTCTCTCCTCCGGGGCAGCGCGCTGTGCCTTCCCCACACCTGCTCCTGGGGAACGTGGTGACAGACGTGTGCAACCACGCTTCTCTCTCAGGCAGAGGGGTGCAAGGGCAAAGAATATCTCGCTCCATGCGGTTATCTTCCACCGTGCTGCGGAGACAAGCTCAGGCAAGCAGCAGCAGCATCCCCAAACCCAACTCTGATTTACCAACGAATGCTGTGCTTTCCAAGGGCCGATGACAAGGCAAAGAGGCTTTCGCTCTATGCGGCTTTCTCCCACCACGAGACAGGGCTCAGGCAAGCAGCGGCAGCCCTCAGAACATTTCTCAGCGAATGCTGTGCTTTCGCAGAGGCTTTGGCTTGGAGGGAACAGCACTTCGCCCCTGTTTCCTCAGCAAGGCTTCAGTCGCGTCAGGGAAGAAGAGCTGCGGGAGAGCTGGTGCCTCTTGGGCCTTGCTTTCCCGGGCTCCATGTTCGCGTCCTGGGTTCACCCTGCCAGGTAAACTAAGACACAGCCACAACCCTGCAGCAACGTGCGTGGCCTAGGATGGCACTCTATGCACACTACCATCTCCCGGTGTAGCCAAACCTTGGCCTTTGGCACTGGACCTCAGGTGGACTCGCGGACTAGGTCAGTGCCTTCCTCACAGGAGAGGAGAGGCGACAGGATCCCTGAACACCGCCTGTTACTGGAATGGGGAGCTTTCAGGTTTTGTTGCCACTCCTTTCCGGCACACCCCCTGCCACCGACAACGCTGTCACATCCTGGAGGAAGATGGCATCTGACTACCCGTTTCTCGAGGGAGCTGTTTCTGCGAGTTCAGGGTATGGTGCCTGGTAGCAAGCCCACGTCTGCCCTACGGACAGTTGTCCAAGGAGATGCTGTGCACTTGGGACCAGACGCACAGGACAGGCCCGCCTTCTTCCCAGACTCCTTCCACAGAGTGGAGCACGCGTCCCTTCCCTAGTCGTCCCTTCATGTCTCCATAGCAGCCAGGCTTCGTCTCTCCGCACAGGGAGCGGGTGACATTTGTCTTGCGACCGGCCTGCTGTTCCTAGAAGGGAAGGCTGTCCTGCTTCCCGACCGTTTCCCGACCACAAGGCCAACGGCTCCTTCTCTTCTCTGGGGGTGGCGTGCTGCGCGTTTCCCAGACTTGCTCCTGTGGAGCTCGGTGACAGACGTGTCCCTTTCCTTAAGCGCCTTTCAGATGTGCAACCATATTTCTTTATTAGGCAAAGGGGTGCTAGGGCAAAGAGTATTTCGCTCCATGCGGGTATCTTCCACCATGCTGCAGAGACTAGTTCAGGCACTCAGCTGCAGCATCCCACACATCCGATTCTGATTTCCCAACGAATGCTGTGCTTTCCCAGAGGAGATGCCCGGGGAAAGAGGCTTTCGCTGTATGCGGGTTTCTCCCACCGCGAGACTGGGCACAGGCAAGCAGCAGAAGAGCCCGCAGAACCGACTCTGATTTCTCAGCAAATGCTGTGCTTTCGCAGAGGCTTTGGCTTGAAGCGAACAGGACTTCGCCGCTGCCTCTTCAGCAAGGCTTCAGTCGCGTCAGGGAAGAAGTGCTGCGGGAGAGCTGGTGCCTCTTGGGGCCTTGCTATCCCGGGCTCCAAGTTCACATCCTGGGTTCATCCTGCCAAGCTGAAATAAGCAGACACAGCCTCGACCCTGCAGCTGCGTGCATGGCCTAGGATGGCACTCTGCTCACAATGCCATTTCTCAGCGTAGACACGGCCGGCCCCTGTGCTCAGGCATTCAGGTGGACAGGGGACTAGGCCAGTGCCTTCCCCATACTTGAGGAGACGCGAGAGGATCACTGCACACCGCCCGTGCCCTGGGATGGGGAGTAATGGATAACTGTCCCTGTTTCCCCGGGACACTCCCTGCCTCCGCCAATGCTGCCACATCCTGGAGGAAGACGGCATCTGATTGCCCGTTCCTCCAGGAGGTGTTTCTGCGAGTTCAGGGCCGGGAGCTTGGTGGCAAGCCCACGTCTGCCCTCTGGACAGGTGGCCAAGGAGATGCTTTCCACTTGGGACCAGAGGCACAGGAAAGTCCTTACTTCTGCCCAGACTCCTTCCTCAGATTGGAGCACGTTCCCCGCCCCAATCGACCCTCATGTCTCCTTAGCAGCCAGACTTCGTCTCTCTGCACAGGGAGTGGGTGACACTTGTATTGGCACTTGCCCGCTGTTCCTGCCAGGGCCGGCTCTTCAGCTTTGTGACTGTTTCCCGACCATAAGGCCAATGGCTCCTTCTCTTCTCCTGGGGCAGCTTGCTGCACTTTCCCCAGACATGCTCCTGGGGAGCGCAGTGAAAGACGTGTCCCTTTCCTTAAGCCTATTTCCACAGGTGCAAGCGCGCTTCTCTTTCAGGCAGAGGGAATGCTAGGGCGAAGAGTATTTCGCCCCATGCTGGTATCATTCACCGTACTGTGGAGACTAGCTCAGGCAAGTAGCAGCAGCATCTCCAAACCCAACTCAGATTTCCCAACGAATGCTGTGCTTTCCAAGGGCAGATGACAAGGCAAAGAGGCTTTCGCTGTATGCGGGTTCATCCCACCGTGAGACAGGGTTCAGGCAAGCAGCAGCAGCCCGCAGAACATTTCTCAGCGAATGCTGTGATTTCGCAGAGGCGTTGGCTTGGAGCGAACACACGTCACCGCTGCTTCCTCAGCAAGGCTTCAGTCGCGTCAGGGAGGAAGAGCTGCAGGAGAGCTGGTGCCTCTTGGGCCTTGCTTTCCCGGGCTCGATGTTCGCGTCCTGGGTTCACCCTGCCAGGTGACACAGCCACAACCCTGCAGTAGCGTGCGGAGCCTAGGATGGCACCCTATACACGCTGCCATCTCCCGGTGTAGGCATCGCTTCGCCTTTTACTCTGGCGATCAGGCGGACTCGCGGACTAGCCCAGTGCTTTCCCCACAGGAAAGGAGAGGTGACAGGATCCCTGCACACCGCCCGTGCACTGACTAGGGAGCCTTGTTTGACTGTCCCCACCCCTCCCCTTAAACCCCGTGCCTCCTCCAACGTTCCACATCCTGGAGGAAGACGGCGTCTGACTCCCCGTTATTTCAGGGCGCTGTTTCTGCGAGTTCAAGCACATGTCTGCCCCAGGGACAGGTGGCCAAAGAGCTGCTCTCTCCTTGGGCCCAGAGGGTCAGGACATGCATGCTTTCTGCCCAGACTCCTTCCTAAGAGTGGAGCACGTGCCCTGCCCTACTCATCCCCTCCTCTCTCCGTAGCTGCCAGGCTTCCGTCTCACTGCGCAGGGATCGGGTGACACTTGTATTGCCACCGGCCGCTGTGCCTGCCAGGGCCGGCTCTCCTGCTTCGCAACCGTTTCCAGACCAGAAGGCCAACGGCTCCTGCTCTTCTCCCTGGGCAGCGTGCTGCACCTTCCACAGACATGCTCCTGGGGAGCGCAGTGAAAGACGTGTCCCTTTCCTTAAGCCTCTTTCCACAGGGGCAAGCGCGCTTCTCTCTCAGGCAGAGGGGTGCTAGGGCGAAGAGGATTTCGCTCCATGCGGGTATCTTCCACCATGCTGCAGAGACTAGCTCAGGCATTCAGCTGCAGCATCGCACACATCCGATTCTGATTTCCCAACGAATGCTTTGCCTTCCCAGAGGAGATGCCCGGGCAAAGAGTCTTTCGCTGTATGCGGGTTTCTCCCACCGCGAGACTGAGCTCAGGCAAGCAGCAGAAGAGACCTCAGAACTGACTCTGATTTCCCAGCGACTGCTATGTTTTCCCAGAGGTTTTCAGCTTGGCGCGAACCACACTTCGCTGCTGCTTCCTCAGCAAGGCTTTGGTCGTTCGCTCTGTCGCGGCAGGGAAGAAAAGCCACGGGAGAGCTGGTGCCTCTTGGGCCTTGCTTTCCCGGGGTCCGAGTTTGCGCCCCGGGTTCACCTTGCTAAGCCGATCTAAGCAGGCACAGTCCCAACCCTGCAGCAGCGTGCGTGGCCTAGCATGGCACTCTATGCCTATTACCATCTCCTGGGGTAGGTAAGGCTTTGCCTTTTGTTCCGGCGCTCAGGCAGACTCAGGGTCTAGGCCAGTGCCTTCACCACAGGAGAGAGGAGGCGACAGGATCCCTCTACACGGCCCGTACACTGGGATGGGGAACTGTGGGGGAGAGTCTCCACTCCTTCCATGGCACACTCCCAGCCACCCACATAGCTGCCACATCTTGGTGGAAGACGGCATCTGACTGCCCATTTCTCCATGGGGTTGTTTCTGCGAGTTGCGGGTATGGCACCTGGTGGCAAGCCCAAGTCTGCCCTTGGGACAGCTGGCCGAGGAGATGCTGTCCCCTTGGAACCAGAAGCACAGGACAGGCGTGACTTCTTCCCAGACTCCTTCCTCAGAGTGGAGCACACGCCCCTGCCCTAGTCGTCCCCTCATGTCTCCTTAGCAGCCAGGCTACCATCTCTCCGCACAGGGAGCGGGTGACACTTGTCTTGCTACCGGCCTGCTGTTCGGGCCACGGCAGGCTATCCTGCTTCCCGAGCATTTCCCGACCGCAAGGCCAAGGGCTCCTTCTCTCCTCCGGGGCAGCGCGCTGTGCCTTCCCCACACCTGCTCCTGGGGAACGCGGTGACAGACGTGTGCAACCACGCTTCTCTCTCAGGCAGAGGGGTGCAAGGGCAAAGAATATTTCGCTCCATGCGGTTATCTTCCACCGTGCTGCGGAGACAAGCTCAGGCAAGCAGCAGCAGCATCCCCAAACCCAACTCTGATTTACCAACGAATGCTGTGCTTTCCAAGGGCCGATGACAAGGCAAAGAGGCTTTCGCTCTATGCGGCTTTCTCCCACCACGAGACAGGGCTCAGGCAAGCAGCGGCAGCCCTCAGAACATTTCTCAGCGAATGCTGTGCTTTCGCAGAGGCTTTGGCTTGGAGGGAACAGCACTTCGCCCCTGTTTCCTCAGCAAGGCTTCAGTCGCGTCAGGGAAGAAGAGCTGCGGGAGAGCTGGTGCCTCTTGAGCCTTGCTTTCCCGGGCTCCATGTTCGCGTCCTGGGTTCACCCTGCCAGGTAAACTAAGACACAGCCACAACCCTGCAGCAACGTGCGTGGCCTAGGATGGCACTCTATGTACACTACCATCTCCCGGTGTAGCCAAACCTTGTCCTTTGGCACTGGACCTCAGGTGGACTCGCGGACTAGTTCAGTGCCTTCCTCACAGGAGAGGAGAGGCGACAGGATCCCTGAACACCGCCCGTTACTGGAATGGGGAGCTTTCAGGCTTTGTTGCCACTCCTTTCCGGCACACCCCCTGCCACCGACAACGCTGTCACATCCTGGAGGAAGATGGCATCTGTCTGCCCGTTTCTCGAGGGAGCTGTTTCTGCGAGTTCAGGTTATGGTGCCTGGTAGCAAGCCCACGTCTGCCCTACGGACAGTTGTCCAAGGAGATGCTGTGCACTTGGGACCAGACGCACAGGACAGGCCCGCCTTCTTCCCAGACTCCTTCCACAGAGTGGAGCACGCGTCCCTTCCCTAGTCGTCCCTTCATGTCTCCATAGCAGCCAGGCTTCGTCTCTCCGCACAGGGAGCGGGTGACATTTGTCTTGCGACCGGCCTGCTGTTCCTAGAAGGGAAGGCTGTCCTGCTTCCCGACCGTTTCCCGACCACAAGGCCAACGGCTCCTTCTCTTCTCTGGGGGTGGCGTGCTGCGCGTTTCCCAGACTTGCTCCTGTGGAGCTCGGTGACAGACGTGTCCCTTTCCTTAAGGGCCTTTCAGATGTGCAACCATATTTCTTTATTAGGCAAAGGGGTGCTAGGGCAAAGAGTATTTCGCTCCATGCGGGTATCTTCCACCATGCTGCAGAGACTAGTTCAGGCACTCAGCTGCAGCATCCCACACATCCGATTCTGATTTCCCAACGAATGCTGTGCTTTCCCAGAGGAGATGCCCGGGGAAAGAGGCTTTCGCTGTATGCGGGTTTCTCCCACCGCGAGACTGGGCACAGGCAAGCAGCAGAAGAGCCCGCAGAACCGACTCTGATTTCTCAGCAAATGCTGTGCTTTCGCAGAGGCTTTGGCTTGAAGCGAACAGGACTTCGCCGCTGCCTCTTCAGCAAGGCTTCAGTCGCGTCAGGGAAGAAGTGCTGCGGGAGAGCTGGTGCCTCTTGGGGCCTTGCTATCCCGGGCTCCAAGTTCACATCCTGGGTTCATCCTGCCAAGCTGAAATAAGCAGACACAGCCTCGACCCTGCAGCTGCGTGCATGGCCTAGGATGGCACTCTGCTCACAATGCCATTTCTCAGCGTAGACACGGCCGGCCCCTGTGCTCAGGCATTCAGGTGGACAGGGGACTAGGCCAGTGCCTTCCCCATACTTGAGGAGACGCGAGAGGATCACTGCACACCGCCCGTGCCCTGGGATGGGGAGTAATGGATAACTGTCCCTGTTTCCCCGGGACACTCCCTGCCTCCGCCAATGCTGCCACATCCTGGAGGAAGACGGCATCTGATTGCCCGTTCCTCCAGGAGGTGTTTCTGCGAGTTCAGGGCCGGGAGCTTGGTGGCAAGCCCACGTCTGCCCTCTGGACAGGTGGCCAAGGAGATGCTTTCCACTTGGGACCAGAGGCACAGGAAAGTCCTTACTTCTGCCCAGACTCCTTCCTCAGATTGGAGCACGTTCCCCGCCCCAATCGACCCTCATGTCTCCTTAGCAGCCAGACTTCGTCTCTCTGCACAGGGAGTGGGTGACACTTGTATTGGCACTTGCCCACTGTTCCTGCCAGGGCCGGCTCTTCAGCTTTGTGACTGTTTCCCGACCATAAGGCCAATGGCTCCTTCTCTTCTCCTGGGGCAGCTTGCTGCACTTTCCCCAGACATGCTCCTGGGGAGCGCAGTGAAAGACGTGTCCCTTTCCTTAAGCCTATTTCCACAGGTGCAAGCGCGCTTCTCTTTCAGGCAGAGGGAATGCTAGGGCGAAGAGTATTTCGCCCCATGCTGGTATCATTCACCGTACTGTGGAGACTAGCTCAGGCAAGTAGCAGCAGCATCTCCAAACCCAACTCAGATTTCCCAAAGAATGCTGTGCTTTCCAAGGGCAGATGACAAGGCAAAGAGGCTTTCGCTGTATGCGGGTTCATCCCACCGTGAGACAGGGTTCAGGCAAGCAGC
Organism: Mustela lutreola; assembly: GCF_030435805.1. NCBI lineage: Eukaryota > Metazoa > Chordata > Mammalia > Carnivora > Mustelidae > Mustela > Mustela lutreola. The sequence continues at coordinate 62,077,442 of NC_081305.1, read as the reverse complement.
AGCAGCCCGCAGAACATTTCTCAGCGAATGCTGTGATTTCGCAGAGGCGTTGGCTTGGAGCGAACACACGTCACCGCTGCTTCCTCAGCAAGGCTTCAGTCGCGTCAGGGAGGAAGAGCTGCAGGAGAGCTGGTGCCTCTTGGGCCTTGCTTTCCCGGGCTCGATGTTCGCGTCCTGGGTTCACCCTGCCAGGTGACACAGCCACAACCCTGCAGTAGCGTGCGGAGCCTAGGATGGCACCCTATACACGCTGCCATCTCCCGGTGTAGGCATCGCTTCGCCTTTTACTCTGGCGATCAGGCGGACTCGCGGACTAGCCCAGTGCTTTCCCCACAGGAAAGGAGAGGTGACAGGATCCCTGCACACCGCCCGTGCACTGACTAGGGAGCCTTGGTTGACTGTCCCCACCCCTCCCCTTAAACCCCGTGCCTCCTCCAACGTTCCACATCCTGGAGGAAGACGGCGTCTGACTCCCCGTTATTTCAGGGCGCTGTTTCTGCGAGTTCAAGCACATGTCTGCCCCAGGGACAGGTGGCCAAAGAGCTGCTCTCTCCTTGGGCCCAGAGGGTCAGGACATGCATGCTTTCTGCCCAGACTCCTTCCTAAGAGTGGAGCACGTGCCCTGCCCTACTCATCCCCTCCTCTCTCCGTAGCTGCCAGGCTTCCGTCTCACTGCGCAGGGATCGGGTGACACTTGTATTGCCACCGGCCGCTGTGCCTGCCAGGGCCGGCTCTCCTGCTTCACAACCGTTTCCAGACCAGAAGGCCAACGGCTCCTGCTCTTCTCCCTGGGCAGCGTGCTGCACCTTCCACAGACATGCTCCTGGGGAGCGCAGTGAAAGACGTGTCCCTTTCCTTAAGCCTCTTTCCACAGGGGCAAGCGCGCTTCTCTCTCAGGCAGAGGGGTGCTAGGGCGAAGAGGATTTCGCTCCATGCGGGTATCTTCCACCATGCTGCAGAGACTAGCTCAGGCATTCAGCTGCAGCATCGCACACATCCGATTCTGATTTCCCAACGAATGCTTTGCCTTCCCAGAGGAGATGCCCGGGCAAAGAGTCTTTCGCTGTATGCGGGTTTCTCCCACCGCGAGACTGAGCTCAGGCAAGCAGCAGAAGAGACCTCAGAACTGACTCTGATTTCCCAGCGACTGCTATGTTTTCCCAGAGGTTTTCAGCTTGGCGCGAACCACACTTCGCTGCTGCTTCCTCAGCAAGGCTTTGGTCGTTCGCTCTGTCGCGGCAGGGAAGAAAAGCCACGGGAGAGCTGGTGCCTCTTGGGCCTTGCTTTCCCGGGTTCCAAGTTTGCGCCCCGGTTCACCTTGCTAAGCCGATCTAAGCAGGCACAGTCCCAACCCTGCAGCAGCGTGCGTGGCCTAGCATGGCACTCTATGCCTATTACCATCTCCTGGGGTAGGTAAGGCTTTGCCTTTTGTTCCGGCGCTCAGGCAGACTCAGGGTCTAGGCCAGTGCCTTCACCACAGGAGAGAGGAGGCGACAGGATCCCTGTACACGGCCCGTACACTGGGATGGGGAACTGTGGGGGAGAGTCTCCACTCCTTCCTTGGCACACTCCCAGCCACCCACATAGCTGCCACATCTTGGTGGAAGACGGCATCTGACTGCCCGTTTCTCCATGGGGTTGTTTCTGCGAGTTGCGGGTATGGCACCTGGTGGCAAGCCCAAGTCTGCCCTTGGGACAGCTGGCCGAGGAGATGCTGTCCCCTTGGAACCAGAAGCACAGGACAGGCGTGACTTCTTCCCAGACTCCTTCCTCAGAGTGGAGCACACGCCCCTGCCCTAGTCGTCCCCTCATGTCTCCTTAGCAGCCAGGCTACCATCTCTCCGCACAGGGAGCGGGTGACACTTGTCTTGCTACCGGCCTGCTGTTCGGGCCACGGCAGGCTATCCTGCTTCCCGAGCATTTCCCGACCGCAAGGCCAAGGGCTCCTTCTCTCCTCCGGGGCAGCGCGCTGTGCCTTGCCCACACCTGCTCCTGGGGAACGCGGTGACAGACGTGTGCAACCACGCTTCTCTCTCAGGCAGAGGGGTGCAAGGGCAAAGAATATTTCGCTCCATGCGGTTATCTTCCACCGTGCTGCGGAGACAAGCTCAGGCAAGCAGCAGCAGCATCCCCAAACCCAACTCTGATTTACCAACGAATGCTGTGCTTTCCAAGGGCCGATGACAAGGCAAAGAGGCTTTCGCTCTATGCGGCTTTCTCCCACCACGAGACAGGGCTCAGGCAAGCAGCGGCAGCCCTCAGAACATTTCTCAGCGAATGCTGTGCTTTCGCAGAGGCTTTGGCTTGGAGGGAACAGCACTTCGCCCCTGTTTCCTCAGCAAGGCTTCAGTCGCGTCAGGGAAGAAGAGCTGCGGGAGAGCTGGTGCCTCTTGGGCCTTGCTTTCCCGGGCTCCATGTTCGCGTCCTGGGTTCACCCTGCCAGGTAAACTAAGACACAGCCACAACCCTGCAGCAACGTGCGTGGCCTAGGATGGCACTCTATGCACACTACCATCTCCCGGTGTAGCCAAACCTTGGCCTTTGGCACTGGACCTCAGGTGGACTCGCGGACTAGGTCAGTGCCTTCCTCACAGGAGAGGAGAGGCGACAGGATCCCTGAACACCGCCTGTTACTGGAATGGGGAGCTTTCAGGTTTTGTTGCCACTCCTTTCCGGCACACCCCCTGCCACCGACAACGCTGTCACATCCTGGAGGAAGATGGCATCTGACTGCCCGTTTCTCGAGGGAGCTGTTTCTGCGAGTTCAGGGTATGGTGCCTGGTAGCAAGCCCACGTCTGCCCTACGGACAGTTGTCCAAGGAGATGCTGTGCACTTGGGACCAGACGCACAGGACAGGCCCGCCTTCTTCCCAGACTCCTTCCACAGAGTGGAGCACGCGTCCCTTCCCTAGTCGTCCCTTCATGTCTCCATAGCAGCCAGGCTTCGTCTCTCCGCACAGGGAGCGGGTGACATTTGTCTTGCGACCGGCCTGCTGTTCCTAGAAGGGAAGGCTGTCCTGCTTCCCGACCGTTTCCCGACCACAAGGCCAACGGCTCCTTCTCTTCTCTGGGGGTGGCGTGCTGCGCGTTTCCCAGACTTGCTCCTGTGGAGCTCGGTGACAGACGTGTCCCTTTCCTTAAGGGCCTTTCAGATGTGCAACCATATTTCTTTATTAGGCAAAGGGGTGCTAGGGCAAAGAGTATTTCGCTCCATGCGGGTATCTTCCACCATGCTGCAGAGACTAGTTCAGGCACTCAGCTGCAGCATCCCACACATCCGATTCTGATTTCCCAACGAATGCTGTGCTTTCCCAGAGGAGATGCCCGGGGAAAGAGGCTTTCGCTGTATGCGGGTTTCTCCCACCGCGAGACTGGGCACAGGCAAGCAGCAGAAGAGCCCGCAGAACCGACTCTGATTTCTCAGCAAATGCTGTGCTTTCGCAGAGGCTTTGGCTTGAAGCGAACAGGACTTCGCCGCTGCCTCTTCAGCAAGGCTTCAGTCGCGTCAGGGAAGAAGTGCTGCGGGAGAGCTGGTGCCTCCTGGGGCCTTGCTATCCCGGGCTCCAAGTTCACATCCTGGGTTCATCCTGCCAAGCTGAAATAAGCAGACACAGCCTCGACCCTGCAGCTGCGTGCATGGCCTAGGATGGCACACTGCTCACAATGCCATTTCTCAGCGTAGACACGGCCGGCCCCTGTGCTCAGGCATTCAGGTGGACAGGGGACTAGGCCAGTGCCTTCCCCATACTTGAGGAGACGCGAGAGGATCACTGCACACCGCCCGTGCCCTGGGATGGGGAGTAATGGATAACTGTCCCTGTTTCCCCGGGACACTCCCTGCCTCCGCCAATGCTGCCACATCCTGGAGGAAGACGGCATCTGATTGCCCGTTCCTCCAGGAGGTGTTTCTGCGAGTTCAGGGCCGGGAGCTTGGTGGCAAGCCCACGTCTGCCCTCTGGACAGGTGGCCCAGGAGATGCTTTCCACTTGGGACCAGAGGCACAGGAAAGTCCTTACTTCTGCCCAGACTCCTTCCTCAGATTGGAGCACGTTCCCCGCCCCAATCGACTTCGTCTCTCTGCACAGGGAGTGGGTGACACTTGTATTGGCACTTGCCCGCTGTTCCTGCCAGGGCCGGCTCTTCAGCTTTGTGACTGTTTCCCGACCATAAGGCCAATGGCTCCTTCTCTTCTCCTGGGGCAGCTTGCTGCACTTTCCCCAGACATGCTCCTGGGGAGCGCAGTGAAAGACGTGTCCCTTTCCTTAAGCCTATTTCCACAGGTGCAAGCGCGCTTCTCTTTCAGGCAGAGGGAATGCTAGGGCGAAGAGTATTTCGCCCCATGCTGGTATCATTCACCGTACTGTGGAGACTAGCTCACGCAAGTAGCAGCAGCATCTCCAAACCCAACTCAGATTTCCCAACGAATGCTGTGCTTTCCAAGGGCAGATGACAAGGCAAAGAGGCTTTCGCTGTATGCGGGTTCATCCCACCGTGAGACAGGGTTCAGGCAAGCAGCAGCAGCACGCAGAACATTTCTCAGCGAATGCTGTGATTTCGCAGAGGCGTTGGCTTGGAGCGAACACACGTCACCGCTGCTTCCTCAGCAAGGCTTCAGTCGCGTCAGGGAGGAAGAGCTGCAGGAGAGCTGGTGCCTCTTGGGCCTTGCTTTCCCGGGCTCGATGTTCGCGTCCTGGGTTCACTCTGCCAGGTGACACAGCCACAACCCTGCAGTAGCGTGCGGAGCCTAGGATGGCACCCTATACACGCTGCCATCTCCCGGTGTAGGCATCGCTTCGCCTTTTACTCTGGCGATCAGGCGGACTCGCGGACTAGCCCAGTGCTTTCCCCACAGGAAAGGAGAGGTGACAGGATCCCTGCACACCGCCCGTGCACTGACTAGGGAGCCTTGGTTGACTGTCCCCACCCCTCCCCTTAAACCCCGTGCCTTCTCCAACGTTCCACATCCTGGAGGAAGACGGCGTCTGACTCCCCGTTATTTCAGGGAGCTGTTTCTGCGAGTTCAAGCACATGTCTGCCCCAGGGACAGGTGGCCAAAGAGCTGCTCTTTCCTTGGGCCCAGAGGGTCAGGACATGCATGCTTTCTGCCCAGACTCCTTCCTAAGAGTGGAGCACGTGCCCTGCCCTACTCATCCCCTCCTCTCTCCGTAGCTGCCAGGCTTCCGTCTCACTGCGCAGGGATCGGGTGACACTTGTATTGCCACCGGCCGCTGTGCCTGCCAGGGCCGGCTCTCCTGCTTCGCAACCGTTTCCAGACCAGAAGGCCAACGGCTCCTGCTCTTCTCCCTGGGCAGCGTGCTGCACCTTCCACAGACATGCTCCTGGGGAGCGCAGTGAAAGACGTGTCCCTTTCCTTAAGCCTCTTTCCACAGGGGCAAGCGCGCTTCTCTCTCAGGCAGAGGGGTGCTAGGGCGAAGAGGATTTCGCTCCATGCGGGTATCTTCCACCATGCTGCAGAGACTAGCTCAGGCATTCAGCTGCAGCATCGCACACATCCGATTCTGATTTCCCAACGAATGCTTTGCCTTCCCAGAGGAGATGCCCGGGCAAAGAGTCTTTCGCTGTATGCGGGTTTCTCCCACCGCGAGACTGAGCTCAGGCAAGCAGCAGAAGAGACCTCAGAACTGACTCTGATTTCCCAGCGACTGCTATGTTTTCCCAGAGGTTTTCAGCTTGGCGCGAACCACACTTCGCTGCTGCTTCCTCAGCAAGGCTTTGGTCGTTCGCTCTGTCGCGGCAGGGAAGAAAAGCCACGGGAGAGCTGGTGCCTCTTGGGCCTTGCTTTCCCGGGGTCCAAGTTTGCGCCCCGGGTTCACCTTGCTAAGCCGATCTAAGCAGGCACAGTCCCAACCCTGCAGCAGCGTGCGTGGCCTAGCATGGCACTCTATGCCTATTACCATCTCCTGGGGTAGGTAAGGCTTTGCCTTTTGTTCCGGCGCTCAGGCAGACTCAGGGTCTAGGCCAGTGCCTTCACCACAGGAGAGAGGAGGCGACAGGATCCCTGTACACGGCCCGTACACTGGGATGGGGAACTGTGGGGGAGAGTCTCCACTCCTTCCTTGGCACACTCCCAGCCACCCACATAGCTGCCACATCTTGGTGGAAGACGGCATCTGACTGCCCGTTTCTCCATGGGGTTGTTTCTGCGAGTTGCGGGTATGGCACCTGGTGGCAAGCCCAAGTCTGCCCTTGGGACAGCTGGCCGAGGAGATGCTGTCCCCTTGGAACCAGAAGCACAGGACAGGCGTGACTTCTTCCCAGACTCCTTCCTCAGAGTGGAGCACACGCCCCTGCCCTAGTCTTCCCCTCATGTCTCCTTAGCAGCCAGGCTACCATCTCTCCGCACAGGGAGCGGGTGACACTTGTCTTGCTACCGGCCTGCTGTTCGGGCCACGGCAGGCTATCCTGCTTCCCGAGCATTTCCCGACCGCAAGGCCAAGGGCTCCTTCTCTCCTCCGGGGCAGCGCGCTGTGCCTTGCCCACACCTGCTCCTGGGGAACGCGGTGACAGACGTGTGCAACCACGCTTCTCTCTCAGGCAGAGGGGTGCAAGGGCAAAGAATATTTCGCTCCATGCGGTTATCTTCCACCGTGCTGCGGAGACAAGCTCAGGCAAGCAGCAGCAGCATCCCCAAACCCAACTCTGATTTACCAACGAATGCTGTGCTTTCCAAGGGCCGATGACAAGGCAAAGAGGCTTTCGCTCTATGCGGCTTTCTCCCACCACGAGACAGGGCTCAGGCAAGCAGCGGCAGCCCTCAGAACATTTCTCAGCGAATGCTGTGCTTTCGCAGAGGCTTTGGCTTGGAGGGAACAGCACTTCGCCCCTGTTTCCTCAGCAAGGCTTCAGTCGCGTCAGGGAAGAAGAGCTGCGGGAGAGCTGGTGCCTCTTGGGCCTTGCTTTCCCGGGCTCCATGTTCGCGTCCTGGGTTCACCCTGCCAGGTAAACTAAGACACAGCCACAACCCTGCAGCAACGTGCGTGGCCTAGGATGGCACTCTATGTACACTACCATATCCCGGTGTAGCCAAACCTTGTCCTTTGGCACTGGACCTCAGGTGGACTCGCGGACTAGGTCAGTGCCTTCCTCACAGGAGAGGAGAGGCGACAGGATCCCTGAACACCGCCCGTTACTGGAATGGGGAGCTTTCAGGTTTTGTTGCCACTCCTTTCCGGCACACCCCCTGCCACCGATAACGCTGTCACATCCTGGAGGAAGATGGCATCTGACTGCCCGTTTCTCGAGGGAGCTGTTTCTGCGAGTTCAGGGTATGGTGCCTGGTAGCAAGCCCACGTCTGCCCTACGGACAGTTGTCCAAGGAGATGCTGTGCACTTGGGACCAGACGCACAGGACAGGCCCGCCTTCTTCCCAGACTCCTTCCACAGAGTGGAGCACGCGTCCCTTCCCTAGTCGTCCCTTCATGTCTCCATAGCAGCCAGGCTTCGTCTCTCCGCACAGGGAGCGGGTGACATTTGTCTTGCGACCGGCCTGCTGTTCCTAGAAGGGAAGGCTGTCCTGCTTCCCGACCGTTTCCCGACCACAAGGCCAACGGCTCCTTCTCTTCTCTGGGGGTGGCGTGCTGCGCGTTTCCCAGAGTTGCTCCTGTGGAGCTCGGTGACAGACGTGTCCCTTTCCTTAAGGGCCTTTCAGATGTGCAACCATATTTCTTTATTAGGCAAAGGGGTGCTAGGGCAAAGAGTATTTCGCTCCATGCGGGTATCTTCCACCATGCTGCAGAGACTAGTTCAGGCACTCAGCTGCAGCATCCCACACATCCGATTCTGATTTCCCAACGAATGCTGTGCTTTCCCAGAGGAGATGCCCGGGGAAAGAGGCTTTCGCTGTATGCGGGTTTCTCCCACCGCGAGACTGGGCACAGGCAAGCAGCAGAAGAGCCCGCAGAACCGACTCTGATTTCTCAGCAAATGCTGTGCTTTCGCAGAGGCTTTGGCTTGAAGCGAACAGGACTTCGCCGCTGCCTCTTCAGCAAGGCTTCAGTCGCGTCAGGGAAGAAGTGCTGCGGGAGAGCTGGTGCCTCTTGGGGCCTTGCTATCCCGGGCTCCAAGTTCACATCCTGGGTTCATCCTGCCAAGCTGAAATAAGCAGACACAGCCTCGACCCTGCAGCTGCGTGCATGGCCTAGGATGGCACTCTGCTCACAATGCCATTTCTCAGCGTAGACACGGCCGGCCCCTGTGCTCAGGCATTCAGGTGGACAGGGGACTAGGCCA